>NC_045548.1:48108532-49308532 GCF_009769535.1 Thamnophis elegans | reverse complement strand
TATGTGTTATATGAATGAAGTATTAACTGATTACTCAGTGACTTAGCTCAATTATTTTTTTCAGCCTTCTGCAACACAACTTTCCTATTTTTACCTAGCAGTAATTAATCAACTACTAAGTGTGAAACTGACTCTTAGTAGTTGAGAAAATAACACAAGGGATTTGATTTTCTTCGAAGTGACAGTTTGCAGTCAGGGGGATCTTGTCAATCTGGCCATCAGAAAGAGCCACATGACAGCTGTGGCAAGGTCATTTATCATTTTTATCTTGGCTGATAATTATGGCTTCTTCCTGTAAAAGAGAAAACTGGTGTTGATGACACATGCCTGATAACCTTATGGCTGGTTTATTTTTCATAGAACACCCAGAAATGGAATGTGACAGCACAGATAGAGAATGGAAGTATGGTGAAATGCGTTGGTTACTGTTTGTTTTTTTGAAGTCAAATCAGGGTGTTCACCTTGGTAAATGAAAACCCAACTAAGGCCCAATTACTTGTATAAGTGCCTGCCTACTCTCTCACTTTCAGGTCTTCAAGAAAGCACTTTCTGCAGGTCACATCATGAATATCTTCAGCACAGACTATCAGTTTACCCATCCAGTTTACTCATCTAGGAGGAGGCACAGGTTCCTGGCCTTTGCAGGTTGAAGGGTTTATTATATGTGCTGATTTTAAAGGTTTACATTTGTAAGCCACCAAGAACCACTTGAAAATAGGCAGCATATCCATTTGCAAATATCTTTCAAGCTGAAGCTGTTAGGAAAGTTACAACTACGTCAATAAAGGAGAATTTTTGTAACTCAGGGTTGATATGAGAGAGCCTTGGTGCTCTCTGAGCTCGATTGTTTCCTTGCAGGTATTTCATTACCCAAAGTAGGTAACACCATCAATACTCAGCATTGAAACATCTGCAAGAAAACACCAAGCTCAGAGAGCACCGAGGACCCCTCATTATACCTGAAATGCTGTTTTCTTTCAGCCAAAATTGCCCTCCATGCAATGCTTCCCCAGACATGGTGGGGTGGGGGATATTCAGGGACAGCTTGTTATTTCTCCCATTAAGATAATATATATTTTAACTTCATGTCTTCAATCAATGGGAAATCAGCATTGTTGGGATAGGATCCTGAATAGATCCTACCCAATTTTTTTTAAAAATTGGGTAGCTCTGCTCAACAACCACCAGGTTGCCAGCTTCTCTTACTGTCACGTCAAAAAATATTCTCAAGGTTTTTCCAAAAACATTCCTGTGAATCAAACTATTGGCATATAGAAGAAAAAGTTGATAAAGATTAATATTACTTTCATGTACCTGTGGGACTGGGAAACAATGCTGGTTCATTGTGTTACGTTGCACAATAGCAATAGCACTTAGACTTATATACCCTTTTACAGTCCTCTCTAATTTGGGTCCTCATTTTACCCACCTCAGAAGGCTGGAAGGCTGAGTCAACCTTGAACCTGGTGAGATTTGAACTGCCAAATTGCAGGCAGCCGGCAGGCAGCAGAAGTAACCTGCAGTACTGCACTCTAATCACTGCACCACCGCAGCTCATGTGTCACACAAGGGCCCATCACAGGTATGAAGGAACTAAAAGCACAGGCAGGAAAAGGGTAGGCCTATTCCACTGTTGTTCCTCAGATATTGTTGTTCCTCTTGGATTCAGGAGACAAAAATTGTGTTACTGACATTCCATTGTGAATTTGCCCAATGCATTTTAAATCAGTGGTCATCACTCATCTGATGGCTGCAAATTTTGGTTTAATTATGTGGTATTTCAGTCTTGAACAAATGACCCAATGTTCTAAAATTTGGGAAGGAACAATCTGTCCAGATTTTCCTTATCATAATTTTATATCATAACGTTATATGCAGGGGTGGGTTTCGGCAGGCACTACTGCTGGTTTGCTTGTAGGCGCGTTGTGCCCACATGCATGTGCAGTGCAATAAAAGTGAAAAATAAGATGATGCCGCCGCAGGCACTGCCCAGAGAACCGTTTTGGGGGCGTGGCAGGCCTGGGTCGCTGCTGGTTCCAGTGACCCAGGCCACCAAACCACTACCAGTTTGGCTGAACTGGTCCAAACCAGTAGGAACCTACCACTGATTATATGTTTATGTTATGAACCCATTTCAAGTGAAAATACATATTCTTGTTCTACTTCTTCATGCATACAGAATCTGTAGCCAAATCTAGTCTGCAAGGCTTTCATTATTTGAACGTTTTATTTCACTGCTCCTTTTTCTCTCAATGCTCCCCACACCCACTTATCTTTGACCCTACAATTCATCTTTCCTTGTCAATGTCAGCTGCTGAGCACATTGCTCTCTTTTCCTGTATATAAACTCTCTAGTGGATCTATTAACTTTCTGTTTTGGTCTGTAGCATTTAAGGAGTTTTGTCAAAAATTGGTAGTTCGGTGGCACATTCTGATTCTTTCTTTCCTTTAGTCTTAACAACTGTAATACCTTTTGACCCAGAAGTATTCCCTTTATCAGCAATAGCTGAAAATTTCTTTAAAATTATCTTTATCTTTCATAGAGTTTCCAAGCATTTTTCATGAAATTGAGGTGGTTAAAAATGCAGGAGAAATTCTGCACTGGAATACATTTATATGATTTCATCAGAATAGTCTTTCATGGATAATGAAGGTAGGCAGAACATAAGTAATGGTACTCCAATTCTTAAATGCATTTCATTGCGACGGAGTCAAGCCAATTTTATAAATCTGATAAATAAATCAGTGCAGAAGTCATGGGTGCTTAAATACCTTTACAAAGAGCAGCAAGGTAGATGTTTATCTCTCTCTTTAACACTTTATTCTATTTTGAGAATTATAGGATTTAATCATTGCTGTTGAAATTTATTGGAAAAACGGCAGTGTTATTTTTGGCGGCAGCAGTGGTACGATCTTAGGGAAGTCGGTAATATGGGAAAAGTAAATGAATGCAACAAAAATATAACACTATTCTATCTGATGCTCTTTAAAAAGAGTAAGCAAGATGGGTAACTATATTCCCTCAGGTCTGTGGTCAGCAGATTGGAGGTCAATGTGAAATTCTAACAGAATTGAGATTATGCCTGATAAAAGGGAGAGGAAATCTTAATGGACTGATCTCTGCTTTCCACTGGAATATAATTCCATATTTTTCCTAGTTCAATGCTGTAGGAAGTCAGTATTATATAAAAGCTTTTTAACAATTGTTAGACAATCTGAAAAATATGCTTCCATCATATTTGTGTGTATATATATATATATATATATATATATATATATATATATTCATTTGCAGACAAACATTTGTACACGAGAAAGAGACACAAGAAATGCAAAATCAAAAGCATATTTTAGTATGAATGATAGCAGCTTTATCTATATTAGAGCTTGCTTCCAGCTTGATATATTATAAACATATGCTTAAAAGGATATCAATCTGTAATTTATGAAAATGACTTGCTGTGATAAAATTATCTTGGGATTTTGAAATTAAACCCCAAAAGATGCTGTCATGCATTATACAAAATATACTACTTGTTTGGAAGACAGAGAGAAGCAGAATTTTGTGGGTATGTTTTCTGTGTGGATAAAGACTTGTGTCAATACATTAGCACTTTAAGTCCACCTATTCTGTCTGTGGTTCAGTTGCTGGGGCGTCAGTTTTGGCATCATGCTCTTCAGCTATTTTCAGTGGAAAACTCCTGCTTTTCAGATGAAAACCTAGGTCTACACGTCCCATTTAGTCACAGTTTGATTTGGTTATATGAACTCCACCATGTGTTTTCCCTAAAAAAATATGACTTGATTAACCATAGCTTAATATGGTAGACTAGACTACATTACCCTATCAATTAATCTATGATGATCAGAGAATGTTTAAATAAACAGCAGGTTTTTTTCCCTATTGGTAAGTAGAAACAGGAAATTAGAAGATCCTGCATGCTATAATTACTTGTATTAGACTATGCAGAGATTACCAGGAAAATATGTAGGTGAGCACGTAACCTGTTTCAGGAACTCTTTAAAGCAGCTGCACCTTTTCCTGGGTTGGCATGGATGCCCTCTGCAGCTGACATGAGAGAGGGAGGGAGGGAGGGAGGGGGCAGGGAGAGGGAGGGAGAGAGAGAGAGAGAGAGAGAGAGAGAGAGAGAGTAGTTTGCATATTTAAGGAATTAGCAGTCATGCTGTAACAGAGGGCTGTCAAAGTCCTGGTCCGCAGACCGGATGCATCACATGCTGGCCACACCCCCGCCCGGTTTAGCGAAGGGGGAACAAGTCCTGATACATCACGTGACTCTGCTGTGATGACATGTATTTGATACCCTGTAACAGCATATTGAACCAATACTGTTTGAGGGGTTTCATTGTACATATCTTTCAATGAACATAATGTAACCATAAAAACTTTGTTTATTCCTTGTTGAATAATGAGAATTGCTTTTTGTTTCCTCTTCTTTCATGTTCATGTACATTAAAGCTGCCCTGTATTAATGTGAGAATTAATATTTGAGATAGCTACTGTGATTAAGCCACTATTTCCCTCATATTCAAATACTCTTTTACATTACTTTCCACATTGCTAGCTAAAGTGTTAGCAGCTCATATATTTATTTCTAATGAAATGTTACTGAAGGCATTAAATCTGGTATTCCAGAGAAAGCCTTTTGGAGAATGCTATTTTGTTGCTGTAAATAGCATTATTTCTGTATATAAATGCTTGATTACGGGAATGAACACTTGATGTGCAACCAATATCTGATTTAAAAATAAATGACCATGTGTGAAAATCAAGTTGTTGATTTAAGTGGTTATAACACTTGGGACAATTATTTTGCACTCCTGCTTATTAGAGGAATATTTTGGAGTAAAAATGAGAAACACATTGATAGCACCATTACACACGTTTATTCTTAGGATTAGATATGCAATGTAACATGGATATTCAATTTATTAAAATCAATATATATGTGTGTATGTGTATGTGTGTATACACACACACATACATACACACACACACACACGCACACACACAGTTGCCCACATTATAGAAAAATAACCCAGGACAGCTGAGGATAAGGTGACCAGACGTCCAGATTTCGGCGGGACAGTCACGATTTATAACAATTTGTCCCGTGTCCCGGGGCATTTTTAAAAAGTCCCGATTTTCTGGCTTCATGTTGAAAGCCCAGTGGGTTTGGTTAAGAAATCCTAACCGGGGCAAGACAAAAGACACTCTGTCTAAACCCTCTCTCTGTCTCAGTACTTTCATTGAAGATATTAAAACATTAAAGCAAGAAAACGGACACCCCCCCCGCACCCCTTTTACCTCATTTTATAAGAAAAGATGACTCAGTACCATAGAACTGCAGGAAATACTTGGCTAGAGAAGTCGCGAGTGTTCCTTCCTGGATTTTCTGGAGGGGAGGGACACGGAAGTTGGAGGTCGGCTTGCGTGGAAAAAATGGTGGCAAAGTTTCTTTGAAAAATATTTCCCTGACTAATTTCACCATTTTAATTTGCTCAGTTCTTTGTATTAACATCTACATCATTCTGGATTGACTTGGAGTTCCTGCCTGCTGGTAAGTGAGCTGGTTTTTTTCTTTTATTTTTTTAATGTATTTTAAAATAATATTTTATTTATTGTGCATAGGATTTTTTAAAATAGTTTTATTCTGTGTGGATTCTTTTTTTAAATTGTCTTAGACTATTTAAAAAAAGATTCTATCCAAAATACAAAATACCAGCTGCAGTTACTCACTTAAGAACTGTGGCAAGAAAGGTGGTATAATGGGCTTAGTGACCAAAGTTACAATGGCATTGAAAAAAGTGACTGATGACCATTTTCACACTTAGCGACCATTTTCACACTTAGCGACCATTGTAGCATCCTCATGGTCACGCGATCAAAATTTTGATGTTTGGCAACAGATTTGTATTTATGATGGTTTCAGTGTCCTGGGGTCATTTTAATTGCCTTTTGACAAAGTCAAATGGGGAAACCAGATTCACTTATGTTACTAACTTATCAGCTGCAGTTATTCACTTAAGAACTGTGGCAAGAAAGGTGGTATAGTGACCAAAGTTTCAATGTCATTGAAAAAAGTGACTGATGACCATTTTTCACACTTAGTGACCATTTTCACACTTAGCGACCGTTCAGCATCCTCATGGTCACGTGATTAAAATTTTGATGTTTGGCAACAGTTACAATTTATATTTGTAAATTGTAGTTATGTTGAAATAAAAAAAATATTACAATACTATTTTTGCGTTGTATGAAAATTTTTGTTGCTCCGTATAAAATTTTTAATCAAGCCCCCCCCCCCCCCCCGGTCAAAGGTGTCCCTCTTTACCAATCTGAAAATCTGGTCACCTTAGCTAAGGACCAATATACAAATAACAAAAAATGCAACAAAATTAAAGTCTTACATGCAACCAGGTGTCATAATACTCCATATCAATTACACAAATCCGGGCGTAATGCCTGGAAGGAAAACACAGGTCTTAATGGCTTTTAAAAGGCAAAGAGCATAGAGATATGTTGGAACAGAGGAGCTGTTACATAGGATAGGTGTCACTATGGAAAAGGCTTACTTGCTAGGTCCCATCGGAGGACAGCAGTTAAGGGAAGGCAGCTGGAGTGAGCTCTTTTTGTCTAATCTGGTGGGATAGATATCTTCAGGGAGATTTGGTCCCACAATAAACTAGTTCTGCACCATGCAGGATAAGCAGTAACCTGAATTGTATCTAGAAAACAACTGGAATTGATTTGATAATGTAAACAGCCTCTTAAAACTTTGACTCTGTAAGAAGCATTAAAGACATAAGGGAAATATAGCTCAGAACTCTTCAAACAAAAAAGATGCTTCTCTTTTTCTGTATTTTCAGAAATAATGACTTCTGATTTATATTTATGCTAATAATCTATTGTTATAGGTTTTGCCTGTATTTTGAACATTGCAGTTGTGGGATTTTTAAAAAAATCATTATTGGGTCTCTTCCGTTGTCACTAGCAACAGGAATTCCATTCTAGTTATATGATAATCTCTCTGCCCCTAACTGTATCTTGACAGGAGTGCTAAAACAAGGTAAGATTATAAATTAACTCTGACGACTCTTGCTATTGTAATTGCTTTTAATTCAAAAGAATTGTGTTTCTCTGTTGCAATTCAGTTGTGTAACATTGCAATGATACAGATTCTGCATGAAAAAATATGCTATACGAATGTGCTTATTACAAAATTCAAAGGAAACATCAGAAGCATGAATTTATGAATGCTTGGTGAATTGTAAATCTCAGATTAGTTCAGGAGAAGATAGCATTTATTTTCGTTGCTTTTTTATGTTTGAGCTAGTAAGCATGCTGCTACACAATTTTTCACTTACTATTTTGGTTGGTCACGCAGCCAGGCACATGTTTAGATTGGATTTAGCATTTTTATTTATCCAGTCCGTCCTAAGAACCTGCAATAGGCAGATGTTGTTTGATGGTGATAAAGGTATCGTTGCACTCCAGGTAAAGCCGTCTTGTGCAATTGACTGTGGGGGATTTTGTCAGTGCTGAGAGTGTTCAAGTGGTGCTCGTTGTTATTGTTATTATTTTAGCTGTCTGTCTTTTAATTTTTATTACGCTATAAGATGGGAGCATTAGGAGTGAAAATCAAGTCTGCAGTATTGGTTTTCAATACTACTGTACTAAATTCAACCATTTTAAACTTATGAATCCAGAAATCAAGGTTTCTTAAGAAATGTATTCGTTTGCTACCAATAAGTGAACCGAAAGATGAACAGTCTTTTTTGAAAGACTGTTTTGAATCTTCTCCTGCAGCAAAAACAGTGTTGCTCAATGGTCCATGAAAACCAACCCACTATTATCTTACCCTTAATGAGGGTATCTTCTGACAGTGGAGAATACTTGTAAGAAATATGGAACATCTTCTTATATCATTGGATGTCTAATCATTTTCACTCATTCTTTTAGATGGCATTTTTAGATAGCTGTATGTAAAAACCTATAGGTTAGATTAGTATATCTTGTTAATATGGCTAATTCATCTTAGTTTTATAAATTCCCTTCCCTGCCACCAGAATAGCTCCACCAGAAATACCTTTTTTTTTCTTGCTTCTCCTAAAAGGAGCTGTTTTGCATATAGCATTGAGCTTGTTAAACATTGTTTTATAATAAATATGCAATAACAATTCTGAAATCAAAAGAAAGCATGGAGGAGGATGGACCTTCTCTTTGTTTATTTTTTTATTTTATAGGCATTTATTATTATCAACATTTTCCTGATGTTATCTTGACAGCAATGAATATCTGAAAATCAATTTGTGGATTTGAAATTTTGGGATATTAAATAGACTGCACTGCATACCTTGGGAACTTCCATGTTGCTTTCGTCAAGACTAATATGTTTTTTTAATTTCATTTAGTGCTGGACAAACATTGATATCTTTGCTTTGTTGCTGCCATAAATAAACCTTAGTGGAAAGCCAGAGGACTTCGTCTGCAATAATACACATGATACTGAACAAGTGACATAGGGCTGTGTGTGTGTGTGTGTGTGTGTGTGTGTGTGTGTGTGTGTGTGTTTGTGTAATGACTCCTGGTGACAGAAATTACCAAGAAGAAGCAATTGTGCTAACCTGCTTTTATGTGGATTGCCACTGCAATTTACAATGAATTTAAATTAGTTGTGTAGTGGATAAGGTTTCAGGTTAGAAAGTGGGAGATGGGAAGCTCTGGTCCCAACTTAAGCCCAAAGCTTCCTCTGGAAGTTTTATTGATTTATTATTTATTTAGTTTGTCAAACATGTACGAGATAACAGCTATAAGTATAAACATGAACATGAACACAGGAAATGGGTACAAATAAATGGGGACAGTAGGACAGGAACGGTAGACACGCTGGTGCGCTTACGCATGCCCTTTTACAGACCTCTTAGGAATGGGGTGAGGTCCACATTAGACCATTTAAGGTAGACAGTTTAAGTGATCTTGGGCCAGTCATTTTCTCTCAGCTGTGGAGGGAGGCAATGAGCAAACGACTTCCAAAAGATTTTGCCAAGAGAACTGCAGGGACATATCCAGGCTCCGATAATCCGACAAAATTGAATGGAAGGGGAAAATTAGTCCAGAATATACATTTGAACTGCCCTTAAATTCTACTTAAAAGGGTGTTTTCCCTTCAAGAAATACTTGAAGGCACTGATACTTGACTTGATTCAAAAATCAGGAATATAAAGTATAGTTTTTTCTCTATTTGACAGCTGCACTAGCTTTTATGGAGCATATCAAGGTGAAGTGACTAAGCCCAGAATTAATTTGAGCTCAGAGATAGTTACTGACAAAATGAATGCTTTAGGTTGGCTGCACTGAGCCCTTTAATATCCTCCCAGTTTCCCAAAATAAATTTTTAGAATTCCTCAAAAGGAGAGCAAAAAATTAGTCTTACCAACTTTGGGGCTTCAAAAAGGATATTGGTAGGTATCATATGATCATTCAGTCATACTCTTTGCATTCTAGCTATGTTTTTGTAGCATTATTTTATATAGCTGAGTTATATTTTTCCTTTATCTCATCCTACTTTAATACAACTTGAAAATCCTCTGCATTCGTGAAATAGATTCAGTTTCAAAATAACTGATTCTGGTTCTGATTCTCATTTTCTGGAGAGAAGCAACTAATAGAGGTATAAGACAAGGTTGCATATTAGCTTCACTATTTTTTAATCTATCTAATATCAGATGCAGGAAATCAGGAATCAGGATAGAGTTCAAAAGCATTGTGAGTTTATTCCATGCAACCTATACCTAACAATCTAATATACCAACAATCTTACAGGAATGTAGTAACCAGTGATGGTATTCAGCAGGTTCTGACCAGTTCTGGAGTACCGGTAGCGGAAATTTTGAGTAGTTCAGAGAACCGGTAAATACCACCTCTGACTGGCTCCACCCTAGTGGTATGTTTCAAAACATTTTATACGGGCGTGGCTAGATGGGGGTGGGGCATGTGAATAAGTGGACATGGCCAACTTGATGTCACTCTCACACACTAAGTCACATGACCCTCCCTAACCACCAAGTTAGGCCGACTGAAACAGTAGCAATTTTTTTGACAAAATGGGGGGGGGTGCCAGGCTGGGATTTTTTGCTATCTCCCGGACAGCACAGGGGGCAATCCAAGCAGCCTGTTCTTGAAGTGGTGGCTGTGGCCAATGGGCTTGGCCCTGGGCTCTCTCTGCCTGGGAGGCGAGCCCAGGGAGGAAGATAAGGGCTGTTCAGGAAGTACTGCTCAGCATCCTTTGGAGGCAACTTGCCGGGCAACCTACAAGGTGGACATGTGCCCCACTCTTACCTTGATGCCCAGCACCTTCCACTCACACCTGCAGCGGCAGCAACCACTACTCCCTGCCACCGCGCACCTGACCTCCACCTTCAGAGGTAATGGAGGCAAGTGCTCCTCTTGGTGTGGCAGCTGTGCTCGAAGCCTCACTCCACCCCACCTCCACCCAGCCAAGTGTGCTGACCAAGAGGAGCACTTGGCTCCATCCTTGCCTCCATCTCAACCTGTTGGAAGAAGCCTGTTCGCGCTTCCTTCTCTTTGACAGCCGCATGGTTTCTAATGGAGTGCAGAGAAATCCATGCATTAGAGAGGGAGAAAAAACCATCCCTAGCAGTAGCTTGCCCCGCCACCCACTTCCAACAGCCAAGTCCTCTGCTCCAGCAAAGGAAGTGGGTGGACGAGTGAAGCATGGTGCAGACAGGCGGGGTGAGAGGGACAGCGGCAACTGAGCAGACGGGGGGAGTGAGCAGGGGGCAAGCCAGGGGAGGGGGCCTCCGGAAGCCCCGGTACGGGAACAGACGCAAAATTTGTTCACCCAGTATGCACAGCTGAAATCCACTTCTGCTCCACCCCCATCTATTCTCTGCCTCCCGAGTCCCTGCCAATCAGGAGGGAATGGGAATTTTGCAGTAACCTTCCCCTGGAGTGGGGTGGGAATGAAGATTTTACAATATCCTTCCCCAGCCATGCCACCAAGCCACAACCACCAAGCCACACCTACAGAACCGGTAGTAAAAAATTTGAATCCCATCATTGGTAGTAACTCTAAACTGATGATATATTTGACCCCATCCTTGGGATCAGCCTGGACTCCTCCTACATATATTCACCTATTTTAGCTAATTGTGTGATTACAGTATTACTGTATCAGAGGTGGGTTGCTGTCGGTTTGGCCCGGATCGACTGAACTGGTAGTAGCGATAGTGGGAGGCTCCGCCCACCTGTCCTGCACGTGCCCCCTGCTTCTGCACATGTACAAGCATGCCCGAACTGGTAGTAAAAAATTAGCAACTCACCTCTGTACTGTATACCAACAGTGTAGTTATGTCTATTTCGTAAGTGGGAATGTGAAATCACAATATCACCCATTTTGATTCTGAAATTTTGAAACATTTTTGTTTTAGCCAGGCTGGATGCATTGTCCACAGCAGTCATTTCTGGACATTATAAGCATTCTCCTATGTATCTTTGGTTGTGTCCATGTATCTCAATAAAACTGTAAGCCATATGCTATCGTGCTGGTCCCTATATAAGAAGTCTAGATCTTGAATAAAATTCCATGCAGTGATTATGATTTCTCCATTATTTGACTTCCTTCAGAGAAGGACTCAAGAATATCTTCCAAACTCATCCAGCTTTTTTCTATCATTTGTACAACACAGGGCACCATTAATTAAGTTTGGAACAATATACTATTCTTATTCAGTTTTATTTTAATATATATTTTCTTAATTGTTTTAGATCCTTTTATACTTATTTTTCTGTTTCTTATACATATGAAAAAGTGTGATCAGGGGTTGGTTACTGACGGCATTACTACCGGTTAGGTGGCTGAAAATTTTTGCATGCACGCACTCGCTTTGCTCACATGCCAGATTATGCGCTCTGCGCGTGTGCACATTTGCATTTATAAAGGTCTGTGCATGCGCACACCATTAAAAAAGGGGGGCAATTACATGTTTTCAATGAAGATTGTTCTGTGCTTGTGCAGAACAGAAAATAAAGATGGCAGTGCCCAGGATAGAACCGGTACGGTCACATGTCCACCTGAGTTACTACCTGTTTGGCCGAACCGGTAGGAACCCACCTCTGAGTGGAATAGTTCTTCTATTTCACATTTTATTGCATCTGACCTTAGAGCTGTAATAAACTGATTTGATTTGGAAGGAAGGAGGAAAATTTTGAGCAGCAAACTAATGCTGCAGCCAACAATTTAGGCTACCATAAGTTGTTTCCCAAAGCAGCTTCTGTGTCAGTTAAATAAGTAAGTGAGGAAGGAAATAATAAATAAACAAACAAACAAACAAATAAATAAATAAATAAAAACAGAGAAGAAAAAGATTAAATTCTAATCTATTTGGATTAAATATTGCTCTTTAAAATAAAAAATGCCATTGACGTTCTTTATTCATTCTGAATAAAATAGTGATCTGTACAGATTTCCTGTCTTCAGTAAGACTATCTAATTATTGTTTCAAAGGTGCTTTTTCAAGAGGCAACTGGATTTTCTTGTTTTTCTTTAAAGACGTTTCACTTCTCATCCAAGAAGCTTCTTCAGCTCTGATTGGATAGTGGGGAATGGAAGGATTTATACTCCTTGTAGACAGCTGTTGTGAAATTAACTAAAATGATTACAATCATCTTTACTGATAAGGGTATCTGTACAGCACTAGTAACAGACAGATGTAAGTGTGCTATATGTGGGGTCCTGTAATTTGGGGTCCTCAAGCCCCGGGTCATGGCCCAGTATCAGGCCACAGTCCATTCAGAACCAGACCATTCAAGTGGTGGGTGACCATAGTTCCATTTGTGTGAGCGGCGCCCCGCTAATATAACCATAGTTAAGTTAGAGCCCAGTGTTTATAATAGCAGTAGACTTATATACTGCTTCATAGGGCTTTCAGCCCTCTCTAAGCGGTTTACAGAGAGTCAGCATATTGCCCCCAACAATCTGGGTCCTCATTTTACCCACCTCGGAAGGATGGAAGGCTGAGTCAACCCTTAGCCGGTGAGATTTGAACCGCTGAACTGCTGATCTAGCAGTAGCCTGCAGTGCTGCATTTAACCACTGCACCACCTTGGCTCCTACAAACAAATAATAAACAAATTCTGGCCAAGATCTCAAAGAAATTTAGAGCCTAAAAAAAGTTAGATCCAAAGTTAATCATATTTATAGTTGAATCAAAGTTAATCACCCATTAAAATCAAGTAAATTTGATTCCAGTGATTGTACTTTAAGGATAGATGTGGATCTAATCGAATGCTTAACACAAATATAATGTGAACCATACAAACTAGGAGAGAAGGAAATCAGTCGACCTTTAATGGGTTGGAGACTGGAGAAGAGGGTATGAAAAAACAAGCAATTGAGATGCAGAGATGATATTTATAATCCTCACAACCATTCTTTTTCACTAAACATCCTTACATTAAACACTATATCAAATTAAAGAATTTGGCAGGCTTCCTCTTACTTGATTCTAAGAAGATTCAAGTGAATGGTTTGGGTAATTCCACATCAGTAGAAGTCAATGAGGTTTTCATTTTATTTCATTTTATTCAAATTGGTTTTCAAATCAACAGCATCTGAACATAAATCCTTGAGTATCCCTTGTCAATTTCACAATAAGAATATGCTTGTTTATGAATTATATTGCATGCTGTGAAGCTTTTTTGTTATGGACATTTTGTGAATTAGACTGTGATACAATTGATTTGTGAAAGACATTAGAGGCAAAAAAAACACCATTAAGAACATTTATGAGTTTGCTGAGAAACTGTTTCCTGTTAATCTAGGCACTTTTATTCAAAACATGCTTACAAATAAAATGCTTTTGTTTCTTGCATAGAAAATCAAGCAATACTTAGTCATATTGATGCCTCTGAAAAATAATGCTTAACCCCATAAATTGACTCTGGCCTTTAAAATTCTGCTAAAACAGAATGAGAGAGAAAAATTAAATGCTCCATTCTCCATTTCCTGCAGGGTTTTAATGGATTACTAAATAAATGCTTTTTTCTTCTTTTTTGGTCAGAATTTAATGGAATTTTGGCCCTTTCCCATTTAAAGTGTGAAAGTAGCTGTTGGATAGTGGCATACAGCTTTTTTATAGCTAAATAATGAAACTCTAATACACTTTCTTCCTTTAACAAGTTAGAATGTGTAACAGTTCCTTCAGGCCATAGTAATTTCAAACTTCTAATAGCATCCGAATAAGATCTCATGACTTTTTTGTGCAGCTAAAAATCCATCTCAAGTACCAAATGTATTACATGCGAAATCATTTTAAGAAGCAACAATTTGTTCAAAAGAACTCACCAGTCTTGAAAAAATATTAATGACATGCTCATTAAGCATAAGGTCCAATTAATGCCTGGATAAAGCTAGTTTGTATAGTTCCTTTTTTGAAGGGACAACTTCCAACTTATGGTTATATTTCACTCTATAGCTTTACCGTTAAACCTTGCTCTGGGCAGAAAGTATAGAAGACATCACCATTTCACTGAAAAACCATCTGTAATGTCCAGTTGCAAAAAGTGTGCTTTCTGCTAATGTAACAAGTAGCACTACTTATATAAAATATTTATTTGGGAAAAGTTATTAGAGCTGCATCTACACATACAGACATTGTATTTACAGCCCCCTATATGTACCTTTTTGTCTTCAGAAAAAAAAGCTCATCTCAAACCTAAAGCTTGTAGGTTTCTCAGGTGCTTTCATTTTGAAGGAGTATGGTTTTTTTCTTGTGTCATAATCATATGCTTTCAACCATATGCTAAACCTTAATAGCTAGTTTACAAATCAAAATGTCTTGGAGCAGGGAAAATGGGGCCTCCCTTAAGATTTTTATATCTCCTTTAGGGGAAATATTTTATCCTGCCTTTTTAATATTTCCCAAAATATTTCATTCTTTGGGGAGGGGGGGTTCCCACATCAATAATCAAGAACCAGAAGTATCTAGACATGTTCAGTTGCTAAATAATTTGATCAAAAAGTTCTGTAACGAATTTTGTAATGAAGTGTAAAGATGGTCAGTCAGAGATGGTATTCAGCCAGTTCTGACAGGTTCTGGAGAACCGATAGCTGAAATTGTGAGTAGTTCAGAGAATGGCAAATAGGCTTCACTACCTCTAGCCTCCCAGCTGATCTTCTTTTTGTTGCCCTGAACAGGAGAAAGGAGCTGGAAATCAGATTAGTGGGGTGGGGAGGGAATGGAGATTTTGCAGTATCCTTCCCCTGCCATGCCCACAAAGCCACACCGACAGAACCAATAGTAAAAAAAAAATTGAATCCCACAACTGCTACATCACCTTCAGTATACAACTCAGTTGAGATTCTGCTCTAGTTTTCTATATGCTAGCAGTTAAAAGAAAAAAAAAAGATTCAGAGTGAGGGAGGAGGAGACAATATCTAGATGTTTTGAACTATATGTTTTATAACCCCCAGCTAACCTAGCAAATACAAGAGATTCTTTTGTAGAACATGTGCAGATACTAGCTTATCCATCCCTTTGTTAACATGTAAGATGTTCATAAGGCCAACTTACATTAATTTGCTGGTTGAATTAAAGCTATAACCAATGCCCAGCCAAGGTGCATAGTTGCTAAGGCAAGTTAAATTATTTTGACACCTGAAACACAAAATCCATTGACATCTCTTTTTCCCAACCACAGTAAAAATACAGCAATAATTAATTAACAAATTGTTCTTTCATGTCACTAAAAATCTCTTGCTTGAGGTAACCATTACAGCCTAATACTTGATATCCAGTGCACGCATGTGTCTTTGTCAGGGCCTGAAATTTCATAAAAGCAATATTTTGTTCTAAAAGGAGAAACATATGGCAGTGACAACTTGGGCTTGTTATATGCAGAGATTTTACCCTAAAGATAAGTCTTTAGGGTAAATTAACAAGGCTGTGCTGAAAGAGCAAATTGCGATACATGTTCAAGATATTGTTGCTGAATTGTTTTTAAAGAACAGTTTCCACCTAGGTAGTATTTTTAAGATACGTCTGTTGTTTTGAAAAAGAAAACAAAGAATGTAAAATCTCAGGCAGATTCTGCTTGTTAATTCATGAGATGTACAATCATTCTTTCTATCACTTGTATGCCTTTGGGTTTATAGAAAGAAAACTCATCCGGTCTGATTATGACTTTAGCAATGCCGTATTGATTATGCTCTGCAAAAGCAATTTTGCCCTTTTCCTAACGGAGGGCAGAACTGTGGCTCAGCTGAATCAGTTTAAAAGCCATTTTGGAAAAAGGTATTTTTCTTAATGGAGTTTTCTTTTTACAGTATGCATATGGGATTTCCACTGTTTTTAATTCAACGATGCATTAAAAAGAGGAAATATCAGTTGATGGGAGTAGGTCATGTTAAAACATCTGTTGCTAGGAGAGCCACAAGATGAAGGGACCCAGCTGGAATAAATATATTAATAAGAGATTAAAGATAGCTGAGAGAAGGAAGTTGGGATAGGGCACTAAAATGGATGAGGTACTTACAAGTGAATGGTGCTCATTTGTGGAAAGCATTTATGAGGCCATAAATTACTCCTTGGGCTGTTACTGAGAGTGTTTGTTGGATGGTTATAATACAGGGAGGTTGTTTGAAAGGTCTTGTATTGATTTAATTTGGTCTCTTAAATTTGATTCCATTTTGTCACTTTTTCACTCCTGATTTGAAATGGGGCACTTTCAGAATAATGCAAAATAATTAGGAAGATGCATTCCCTACCCCACTTGTTCCTATATACCTATATACCATAACCTCTTTATGTTTTTCCTTCATGGCAGATAGTGCTGCCATTTGAAACAGAGGATAGTGGAGTTTCCTGTAGTTGCCAGGCAACAGGAAGAGATATGGACCAAACGCCCTTTTGTCTTAACCAGTAAAATGTCCCAGTCTGGCTGTCTGCAATTGTAAGACTAAGATGAAAACTCCAGAAGAATTTGCCTAGGAACTTTATGGAAAATCTGTATTATGTGTTTGATGAGTTACTTGAATGTAACGTTCTTACCAGATGTGAGGCTGCTTATTTCTGAAAATTGACAGTGTTTGGTGTTTAGATGAAATCCTATTCAAGGTCTATGATGTCTACGTTCTCCGCATAATTTGGAGCCTGATTTTATATTGAAAGACATTTTGTAGTGATTAAGGAAGAATTTGAAATTGGCTGTATTGTGTAGTCATTTTTTTAATTATTTCGACATGAAGAAACAGAATATGAAATGATTATTGCAAAGACCAATAAATTCTTTTGAAGAGGTAAATTCTATTTCAAGAGTCAGAAATATTTTACATAATTAATCTTAATTCTCTTCATGCTCTCTTTCGGGCACATTTATTTTTAGTCAGTTGGTTCCCAGATGAAAGAAGTTCCTTTTTGGCTCAAATAAATAAAATAGCAGTTTGGCTGCCTGAGTTCCCACAATATGAGCAAATGATCTTATTTCAGGGATAGCTAAAGCCTTTTCATCATAGAATGATCATTGATTTATCAGAAGCAGCAGCTGCAGACCTCATGGAAAAGTTCACAGCTGTCTGCAGCTGCTAGAGTAAATTGCTCTCCTAAGGATCCAATACAGCTTTTTTGAAAAGAAGAGAAAGAAGTGTAGGGAAATAATATTAACTATGAATATAGCATGGAAGAGTCTGGTAGATTATTGTTCTTTCTCATTGAAGGGGATCTCTGTGTAGCCACAGTTCTGATTCAGTTCTTACATTTTACCTCTCCAACCCTGTTATATTTCAATTATTACTTATTCTTCTGGTATAACAGCCTCCAGGTCTTCTACTGGGGTGTCAAACTGGTGGCTTGTGGACTGGATCCATCACATGCAAGCCACACCCACTCCAGCTCCATGAAGGGAAAAAAGTTGCAAAACATCACATGATGGCAACATGACACCGCAAGTTTGACATCTGTGTTCTATATGGATCAAAGTAATTAGTTTGATATTCTTGTGCATCAAACATGCCCCTTCCCTTATCACTGGCTGTTGCTCATATGAATAAGAATGCAGGACTGGATCCTGGTACCTAGCCTTTCTAGGCAATTCATTTCATTGGCTTTTTCAGAATTATTTCAATCTTCTCTTACTATCCAGCTATGTTAGCTTCATCTTCCATTACATGATTCCTTAGATGAAATTTTCTATTTCAGACTTAATCCACACTCAGCACATCATATCATTCTCTACACTTCATAGTCTTAAATCTAGATAATGTCAATCTGCAGCATTTATTCTTTCCGGACAGCATGATCAATGACGATATTTATTCATTATTATTACTAGTATGGTGAAGACATTATTATTATTCATTATTATGCTACTTTTAACCTAATAAGAAATGTCTGCATTTGATTACCTCCTGTTTTATCTCTTCATTGGCTCAAGGAAATTTTTATCTTGACTGTTTATACTCAATACAGGTAGTCCTTGAATTACAACAGTTCATTTAGTTACTATTCAAAGTTACAATGGCACTGAAAAAAGTGACTTATGGCCATTTTTCACACTTGCAACTGTTGCAGCATCCCCATAGTCATGTGATCAACATTCAGAGCCCATTAATCTTAATGAGTCAAGGCTAGTATGTACAAACAACAACTAGGATAAAAAAGATTGATCAGAGAAAGCAGAACAACAGAAATAAAAGGCACTCTGCTTTTATTAAAGAAAGAAGATTTGTTTTATACATGTCCTACCAGAGGGAAGTTTGGGTAAAAACTGTTAAGCTCTTCACTGGAAAGCTCTGCTGAAAGATTCAACATTGGACATTGGTCAACAATTTGCACATTACAATTGGAAATGTAGTAAGTGATATTCATGTTGTGCTAAACTAAATGAGATTCTGCCCATACTGGCAATTTATCACAGTTATTTTCAATTGAAGGAAAGTGTTAATTTTTTTCCTGGAAATTGCTTTTCTTTATTTAAAGCTGGACATTTTTTTTTAAATCTACTTCTGAATGTCTCATTCCATGAGCTGGTTTTTGTTTTTCAATCCTTACTATCTAAATTAAGCTTCTGAAATTCAAATGCATTTTAAGTAGTTGCATTTCTGGAAATATATTTTACATGGTGAAGACATGTATGTTTAATAAAAATATAATTTGTTAGGGTAATAGTTAATGGCAGGAGAATCTTCAACAAATTTGTTATAAAGCTCATATGTAGGTGGACAGTGGCTATATAGAAAAAAGAAGGTAATATTTTCAAGGTATCTGTAACAAATAATTTATCACACCCCAGCCTAATGGGCTGCAATGTTTTTTGTTATGCCTCCTGCATGCTGATTTCCTGAAACAGATGAGTTGCTCATAAATATGTACTTTGGGGAAAAAAAGAAAATTATAGAATGATCCAAAGAGAACCTCTTTATCTGTAGCCTAATGTTAATGTTTCATTAATCAGCTAAAAATGGGACATTATGTCTCCAACTGTGATGTTCATTTCTTTCTTACCCCATCATATCTTCATTAACAACCTTGTAATTCAATTGTAGTTCTTTTATAGCAAGTAAAAAAAAATCTTATGTGAAAATGATGAACTATTTCTAGCTAGAAAGCGGTATCTAAATGTTCAGTGGCAGACTGCTTTCAAAAAAGGAATTTTAGAGTTGGGAAATAACTTTATCATTGTAATGGAGCCACTGATGTTATCTCTACTTCTACTAAGGGTAGTAAGTAGTGCAAGGAACAGTGGAACAAACATTTAAAAATGAGCAGTATAATATTACTTAATTTAAAATGAAGGAAGCTTCTGACACTTTCAAAATAGCAAGTGGCTCTAGGGGATGTAGGCGGTTGTACATTAAAGATGGAAGATGGTGAAGGGAGCTGGGGGAGACAACTCTGTCAATCCAGATTCATGATCCTCTAACAGCTAAGTTCCTGGTCCCAATTTTATTTACATGTATACAGCTTTCTTTCAAGATGACAAAATGTCAACACAAAAAATAAGTAGTCAAAAGAAGAACATGACTATAGAAATCAAACACATTTGGCTGTTACTATATCTATATCTTAGTAACATGTTCGTTGTAGATTGACTTCTGAGCAAAGCGAGTATTTTGTGCATGAACATAATTTCTGCTAGCCAAACTTAGCAAAATCCATACTTTCACACATAACTATAAGTACTTCAAAACCATTTTTTTCTAAATAATTTCTCATCCAAATCATCATTCATTCTAACATTATTGTGTCTGAAACTATAAAAGCAAATAAAAAAGCAACAAATTTTGTATGTGCCTTGTATTGATATTCAAAATTTTAGGATTCAAATTTTGGGACTAGTTTTAGGATTAATTAGCTGGTAATGTACAATGCTTGGCATCTCCTTCTGGTGAATGAACACATTTCTGGTTCCATTAATATTTAATTTCAAAGTTTTCCATTATACTGACATCCAGTCATTTGGCATGCTACTTGACATTCTTTCTAATCATATATGGCATGTCAGAAAAGCATTGTTATTACCATTCCCTTGTGTCTTAAAGTCTTAGCAAATTTATTTACCCTAGGAAATATTCTGCATAATTTAAATTATGTCCAGGGAGTTTTTATTATTTAGTCATGCAATCATTGTAAATGAGTTGACTTTTATATTTTTGAAGTCATATTCATTAAATTTGTGATTCAAAGTCACTAACATAACAGAAGAAAGTACAAAAAGGAAAATACCCCTATGAAAAAACCTTCCTAAATGCTTAATCTGAATAGTGCCACTCCTCTTCTTGTATGTGACACAAACAGTACACTTAAAATGGCAAACTACACCTGTAGTCCCTGTCTAATATTGAATAATTCTTGCCACTCCTCAAAGCTAATTATTTCTAAAAACCGTACATTTATTTTTATCACTTTTATTTATTTCAGTGTATATGAATCCATTGATCACTGCACAATCCATTGAATAGATTCAGAAAGAATTAGCTCAAGCCTCAATGTAGGTATTTTAAGATCCTTCGTACTCAGTAATTAATTGGTTTGGAAAAACTGTTTCCAATTCATGTAAGAAGAATCTCATTAGATTCACCAAGGCTATTTCTTATTTCTCCAGGCAAATAGCAAACAAGTGTTCCAAGACTACAATATGAGGATATTGTAACTGAGAATGGAAAGAACTCCAGTAGAGTGCAAGAACACTGTTGTCCTTTTTTCCCTTGTCCAATAAACACTCCACGACATTTTAGGCAACAAAAGTGTTGGTTTTCTTTTTAAGTGAACTGAGTTCTAAGGGATTTTTTTTTCTAAACTTGTAATATTTTTCATCTCCATTGTTGTCACAACATAAAGGGATATTCTTGCTCTGATTGTGTCTGAATTCAGCTCTCAAATATACAATTCAGCCAATTGTATAACTTCAGGATCCAATCTGGATCAGTCACCAGTCCTCTCTGGTCCTGGTGACCGACCCAGATTGGATCCTGCAACACCTTTATTTATGTATGTTTTTTAATGCAAATGGGAAGGCACTTCCATACATGGAGATTTTTTTGATTTGATGCAATATTAACTAGATGGAAGAACGGAGAATGGCTTTTTCAATTCTTTCTTTCAATCTTCTCCCACTGTTTTGGAAGGCCCACGAGCAGATTTTTATAGCAGGTGAAGAGGAAAATCAACATTTGGTGGCAGGAATTTCCTTGAAATTTTTCTTATGAGACAGGAGAATCTTCTGAACACATCTGTTTCTTGAATCCTCTGTTGAAGTAATTGATTTTCCCAATTTTAAACTCAAGTTCTTTTTATTTTTCATAAAAAATATTTCTCATAAATAATATGAAAGAATATTGTATGCAATCGCTTCACAATAATATTAATTAATTCCGTGAGTTACATTTGACTGCAAGAATTCTATATGACTTAAATGTTATTTGATACTTTTATAAATTAATGAACAAACTGGCCTTGAGCAATAAATGTTTTACAAATATCTGTAAGATGTATGTGTTATTTCCTTTTACTATCCACTTGGGAGAACAAGTGCTATAATAAGCAGAAGTAGAAAAATCAAGTTCTTGGAAGAATTAGAAATTCATTGAATGAATTCACTGCTCTTATAATCGTCATGGAGCTGGTATTTAAAAAATGTGTCAAACATAATTGCTGCATGGACCCTATTCATCAGAAGATTGTCTCAACTCTGCAGGGTGAGTTGTCTCGGATGTTTAGAAAGTTGTTATAAATAAATGCACATGCAAAGTTGAACACTGTTTCTTTCTGATTTATTACCAATGTAAATGTGTAATGTAAATCTACATCATTGGCTAAGGTGAAAACTTGAAATTTTGGAAGAGTTCCTGTGAGAGTCCTAATTCTAGCCAAAGGGCCATCTGATCTAATGTTCTCTCTCCAGCAGTGACCTGTCAAATGCCCTGAGAAACTCTCAAATGAAAGAGGATGGCAAACAGGCACTCTCTGTTTGTCTGCACATTTGGCAGCTCTAAATTGCCTCAGGCAGTAGGAGAAGGAAACAGAAGGCCCAGGAGTCATTAGATACAACTGCTTTCAGATTAGGAATGTAAAAGAATTTCATTATATTCATATTTGATCGTTTGTCAGCTTCATATTTTCTCGATCAATATAAATCAAACTTAACTTGTATTTACCCCACTCAGAATTTTGTAAAGCCGTTTTCCTGACAGCAAACAATGCATTAAAATCAGAAATTCAAACACAAATATATTGAATATTATCAATAGTCTATGTGAGGTATGTATGTTCAAAATCATTATTATATCATAGAGAAATTCTTAATAAAATGTACATAGTGGAAGAAACGAAAATAACAATAACAGCATTGACTATATAACATTTCATCTACAGTACTGTAGTTCAAACTAACATCAACATCTTTTTAATACTGGAGTCATACTTGAACAACTGTATTAAAAGTACAGCTATCAAAGAAATACTTTAACCTTTAATCATGTATTTTGAGGGAGAGCAATGTATGAAAGATGTTTATGCAATCTATTGCATCTCCAGAAATGTTTACTGAAGAGAATTCTCATTGCTGCCATAGGAGGAAGTAAATCTCTTGTCATTGCAAAGATTTATCTACTTTCTTAACTAAAATCTTACTTGAAACTCTTGCTTTTTCATTTAAAATACAAACGCTATATCTTCAAATCCATTTCAAAACAGAGAACAACAGACATATGTGTCCATATTCAAATGATTCCAACTGAATTTTCTTCATGCCTGTCTTTTTGCACAAACTTTCTAGACTTCATAATGGTTATTCCAGATGTTTTCTTTTTACATTCAGTCACTTGGCATAAAAATAGGAGGCTAGAAGATACTTTCCATCTGTACATCTGGGTTTGTGAGGTGTTGTTTTTTTTTTTAAAAAAAAGAATGGTATCATCTTACTGCCCTTTTAATAATAATTATTTCCTTTGAGGAATGGGGAGCATCGTAGTACAGATATCCGTGATTTTTTTCCCATCCGTTCTCACCCTACTTAGATTGCTTTGAAAGGAGGAGGAGAAAGAAGTTCAGATCTGTACATGAGAGGAGTGTCCTTGTGATACTATTCATTCTCTGTTCTGACAGAGAAGGCATTGTCTGTTCAGTGTAATAGGCTTGGCAGCCAAATTAGGTAGTGATCTGTTGCTGTGCATATAGACTCAGAAAGTATCAGAGCAGGCAAGAATCTGATAATTCAAAGAATTGGATCAATTAAAAATGACTTTTTAACATGTTGCTATGTACGTAGGAGGCAGAGTTTATGGAGTGCATTGCTTCTGCTTTGGAGTCTGTGCAGTTCTACATGAAGAGGAGTTTTAGACTGAAGGTAATCCTTTCTAAGTTTGCATGTTGCTTGCTTGAAGCCACTAAACATAGAGCATTGTGAGACTAACTTGATTTTTTGGGATTGTGAGAATCATTTATTTTTGGAATGCATGCCTCTTCACTGTGCCCATATTGACTGAATTAACATTTAAATGAGGAAAGTATGTGAGAAAAAAAGACTAACCAGGTTCCTACATCTGTAGCATTATCCCAAATAACTTATGTTTATGTGGTGGGTTTGAAGATTTTGTTAATTGAAATGCATTAATTTAGAACCAGCCTGCGGGATTACCGGCTTTGCACTGAGTTTCTTTCTTTTTGATATCTTTTGTAATAGATGCTATACTGAATGATGTAGTAAAATATTATTTCTATTAACATGGAGTAAAATTGGAAGAAGAAGGAAGTATTATTACGTATTAGGTTGTTCTGGTTAATGACAGCAATAAAGCAATTTTCTGGATATTAGGAAATAATTTTTCTTAAGAAATTGACTACTTAATACTTCACAAACTTTTTACTTTAGATTTGTTTTCCATTTCTCTTACAATTATTCCTTACTAATGCCTCTATATGTTTTCTTGAAAGATTTAGGATTTTTTTAAAACAACAAAAACATGTCTTTCAGCTATTTTTAATTGCAGCTGTAACCTACAATCATTAATGTATTATTATGTTGAGTATTGCCTAATATTTGTGGGTGGGGAGTTGGATATTTGTTTACTTATTTAACTTTTGAAAGTTTGGGGAGGAAGTGTAAGTGGTCAGGAATCTGACTTCCAGTACTTGAAAGGTGAGGTGGGACTAGAAAACTATCTGCATGGCATCCGGTTAAACACCTGCAGCCCTTCATTCTGGAGAACCTTCACCTGCTGTTTGTGGATCTGCTAACAGTTCTGATCTCAAGAGGCTCAGAGTTTCTTTGGGCTTCTGTTACGTCTTAATCCATAGGGAACAACTGCTCTAAGTAGCAAAACACTCTAGGTTATATGTGAGGCACTGGAAACGTGCTGCTGCTTGACAACAGCAGTCCTTGCTTGTCTCATTCAAAAGTGACCTGACCAGCTGCATTTAGCTGTCAAGATTAGGAAACCAATAATTACACTTTTAGCTAAACGGAAGGAATCATTTTGCATTTCGTTACCAATTGCTTTGAACTTACCCTTTTAACAGGAGACATTGAAGTTCTCTTCGCTGTTATATTTTTAGGTGGATTGTTAGATAACGATTTTTAAAAAAATCTTCCTCTAGTTTTTAATTGCTGGTGAGAAGAATAAAAAAAGAATGTTCCATTTAGCATTTATGGTTGTGGGGGAAGGAGGAAGAAAAGGAATGAGAGTGAAAGAATAACCTTTCTTGGCTAGGCTGGTTTAATTGGCAGTGCAGGCTTCAATGTGATGGAAAGTAGCTTACCCTCCACAGGGGGGTGGGGAGAGATAGAGAGAAAGAGCTTCTAAATACAGGAGTACAAAAATGGAATCGTTCTAGTTTAGGTGTTTTCACTTAAGAAAAAAAAAATAAGGAAGGGGGAAAGTGACAGTAGGAAGGAACAAAGAAGATTTTGCCAGGTGGCAGGATTGGTTCATGGTTCAGAGACCTGCTTGCACAGATGTCCTCCTGTTGATTTATCAGGTTTCAGCAATCAGCAATGAAAATGGGAAAAAGGCTGGTGGGGGGGGGAATCTTTACAGAGCCTTTGTAAAATTATGAATGTGGGAAACAGATGCTGAAAATATACTTAATACAAAATTTCCCTGGCTGGAGAGTTATGAATAGCTGAAGTTTACTACTAAGTCTATAGGCAGTAGCAAATTCATTAATTAAATAATATAGAGAATTGGCCATAGTTAGATGAAAATGAAACTGCTTTATACCACATCAGATTTCTTTGTTCATCAAAGCAAAAGTTGACTAAGTGTACACATCATGGTGTGTGCAGGCGCACACAAATGTTCATACACAGAGAGAGAGAGAGGGGGGGGGTGTGCTTCAAAACTTTTTCAGCAAAAATTTCAGGTTCTCTGCCCAGTTACTGGGTGGGCGTGGCCATGGTGGACCCTCCTAAACCACAAGGGGGGGCTGTTTTTGCCTCCCCCAGGGTCTGGAGGCTTTCCTCGAGCCTCTGGGAGGGCGAAAACTGCCTCCTCTGGGCTCAGGAGGTCTTCTGGGGGGGGCATTTTTCTCCCTCCCCAAGCCTCCGCATGGTCCCTGCACTTAACTCGCATCCAAAATAAGCCACATGGATACTCCTGGAGGGGAGGGGAGGGGAGGGGAGAGGTGGGTGGGGCCAGCCAGGGATGGGATTTGGAGGTTGTCCAAACCAGCCATAACATTAGCTATGGGTTCTCCCAAACCCAGGCGAACCTGTAGCAGCCCACCTCTGCATACACACACGCATACACACCATGATCTCTGCCATAGAATATACCATATTCTAAACTATTTCCAAATAATTTTGGCAATACTAAAAATCTAAAGGAGTTTAACCTAAAGGATTTTTTTGCCCTACTCAATTAAATAGTTTTGTAATCTATTTTCCCATACATTTTAAGTAATATATTGTTGGGTTGACTAATGGTCACTATATGACATTCTGACATAATGTTAAACCAGAATGTTTAACTACTGTTGGTGGAATAAATTATAAAATCGTTTGTTTCCCTCATTTTAGCTAACTTACAATCTGTCTTCACTGCGTCAAAAGCTGAATGGGTAAAATAATTGGAAACAGTATGTTGATTTGTGCTTGAACTTCTGTAATGTGAAGACATATCTACAACTGAAGATTTGCTCTCTTCTGTTCCAGATATTTCTTCACATAACAGAAGTTCAAATTTAATGGTAAGGTTTTCTGTAAACTCAAGCACTGATAGCGATAATTAAAATGCCTCTTATACGTAAAGTAAGAAAAAAAACTTTTTCAATGTTTTTTCTATGCTCCATGAAATTAGCTCATGACGTTTTAACTGAATTAAATTCAGTCCTTTGGTCACAAAAAAATAGAAACCCATATGGGCCCATTGCTTCTAAGATCTGTGTTTTGTCTAATCTCAGTTTTGTGTTAAAGAAAGACTCACTGTTTTCTATAAAAGAAAACCACTGACATTTAATCGTTTTTTTCTTTCATATGTTCTTAGGACTGGGAGGGAAGTGGTGAGAAGATCTATGTCTGTATAAACTGAAAACATTTGGGCACACACCACAGTTATGTCTTTCATGAATAGTTACAGAACATAGATCTGATTTCCAGATTGCAAACCACTCCTTTCTTTCTGCTTTTAACAACTGTCTTCCTGACCTAGAAAGGGAACTTTTAATAATTGTTAAGCTACATTATTTTCAGAGAACATCTGTAAGATTTAGTATTAAAAATAATCATGTAAATTTCTGCAATGTCAGGATAAATGTTCCAGAAATAGACAAACTGTCCAATTAGTCATTCACATAGATTCATTTTTCTGATTATTAAAATACCCAGGCTGAAATTTAGAATGCAAATAGGACTAGAAATGTTCATTGAAACTAATTAGCTTCTGCAGGGGTGTATGATATAGGCCAAAGGAACAATATATCTTATAAAGTTTATAACAGTTTGACTAAGAATGTCCTCAAATATATTATTATTTGATTAAAAAGATTTAAAATGTAGCTTGGAAACATACATTTTGCCAGCTAGCTCAGTGTTTCTGAAACTCAGCAAGTTTAAGATTTGTGGGCTTATTCCCCAGAGGGGGCTCCACATATTGTAAAGTTGCTGAGATTAGAAAACCCTGAGCTAGATGACAGCTTGGCTGATTTCAAAATGCAAAGTAAAGTCAAAACTTGTTAGTATTTGTATGGAAGTCTACCAAGAAATTTCAACCTGGCCCAGGAAGCCCAGAAAGGCATTGGCGAACGATTTCATAAGATTTTGAAGAAAATGCCATGTCCATGAAGTTTCTCTTTTATGCAAAAAATAGGAAGCTCCTACGCCCTTCTTGTGACTAATCAGTGTGGAAGAAGGGTAATTTTTATGAGATCTTTTTAAAGATTAAGAATAAAATAACTGAAGGAAGGTTAAAGCATATATGGACAAAATGTTATCAATTCATGTTCAATTGCCAGAGAATGTCAAGAATGTGTACCTGAATCGCAGAAAGTGGAGGGAAATAGGTATGTTATGCTTTAAATGTGTTCTATGTTCCATAAATACCTCTTATCAGAGGTGCTATTCAGCAGGTTCTGATCAGTTCTGGAGAACTGGTAGCAGAAGTTTTGAGTAGTTCAGAGAACAGGTAAATTTCACCTCTGACTGGCCCAGCCCCCATCTATTCTCTGCCTCCCAAGTCCCTGTTGATCGGGAGGGAATGGCTATTTTGCAGTAACCTTCCTGGAGTGGGGTGGGAATGAAGATTCTCTTGCCACGCCCACCAAGCCATGCCCACCAAGCCGTGCCATGCCCACCATGCCACGCCCACAGAACTTGTAGTAAAAGAAATTTGAATCCCACCACTGCCTCCAATGCTCATGAAATTGAGACCTGTGAGAAAGTCCAGCATCAGATCTTCCAGTGATGCCCTTATGCTTAAATTCTGTCTTCTTGGTTATAGCTCTTGGCTATGAAACGATCAATGCAGCAAAATAGGCCCAGTCAAAAAGAAGAGATTCCTGGCTTAAAGGAAAGAGTTAGTTGGTCAGCCAAAGGCTAACACTACAGCTTCCCATTCACTAATTCTCTTTGGCAATGTCATCACTCCAAACACCATTTGCATTTAAGCAGCAAATGCAGTGTTGGGTTCAGAATCTATGTCCCCACAGAATAAAGTACCCGTTCAGTTCCTAAAAGGCTTCTGATCCAGCAGAGCATTCTGATGCTGAATAGAAAAGTATTTCTAATCACCAGCAGTTCTACTACAAAACATGATTTGTAGGGTTGAGGTATCTTCTGTAGCAGAATCAAAAGGAGGAAAGAGGATGGACAAACGTTCTCTCCTCCCATTTGTCTTCAGCAGAAACAGCTCCACTCAATATCTCTTCACTCTGGTGGAACTGAAATCGTGGGTCCAAGAGACTTTCTGTGAAATCTGTATTTGCCATGATAACATGTAGAGGTAATTTGAACTTCTCTTTGAAATAACCAGGTTTTTTTTTTCTTCCCTATTGGCTGTTTAATGACGTTGATATTATTTTAAATTAGGAAGAATAGGAGGTTATTCGTCTCAAGCCTGCTCTTTTTTTCCCCCCAGGGTACACATTGCTTCCTCGCTGAAGCTGCATGACAACTCTGTAAGATAACCAAGCATTTTGTGTTATTCAGTTCAGTCAAGGAGGTTCAAAACTGTGGCCATGATTCCCAGTTTAGCACTGGGTTTTATTTTCTATCTTGCCACAGCTCTTGCCTTTGCCCAGAAATGCAACTTTATACTGGGTCATCTATATCAATAATAGTTACCTACATTATTTCAGTGGCCATCTGTGTATAGCCCAAACAGTAGCTTCCATATAGTTACTTGCAGATCCTGATGTAACTAAATGATACATTCTAATGGAAAAGTCATTTCCTTGGATTCACTGAACTGTTTCAAGCCAGCAAGACTGCAGAATACTCAAACAATTAGAGTCATATCAAATACAGTGCAATTACACATATCTTTGCCCATTTTGTAATTACATGTTTTTTTAAAATATTTTTCATTAAATCGAATAAGAATAGGTTGAGAAAAACCCATGAAGTTTTTTGTTGAACATTGTGTATAACTGAATTCCATAAACCTGTAATTTGCCTCTCATAACAAATACAGTAGATGACAGGAGAAAAATCTCATGTCTATAATCATATTTTTTATAAAATTGTATAATTTAAATTTTGAATTATATTTCCTTTCAGAAAAATACAGTGTTTTAAAAGCAGGTGTTACATTTAGTAATATCACAAGGTTAAAATGCTTTGGTTTTATTTAATGCTTGGGAGAGTAAGACATCCTGCGCTACTCCAGGCATGTGCAATATCATCCCTTAAGACTTCAGAATCACTTAGCATCTCCATATAGTCCTTAACATCAGAAACCACCAACTGCAGGATCAGTTAATCGCCCAATGAAAAGCAGACTGCTCCTCAAAAGGGGTAGTAGAATAAATCACAATCTCAAATCAGTCAGAATTGGGAAAACATTTTTGAAGGCTGTGGTGTGTTGCTGAGACAACATTTTTTCATAAGTCAATGTCAACCAGTTTCTTTTCCATGGATCTGTCCACAGTGCTGAAGATTCCTGTTGTCCTATGCCCTGCACCACCATGGCATTGCATGGCTTCTCAGCCAGACCAAGTCTATATAATGTACATGTTTTTAAGTGTCAAGTCACTTTCCAATTTTCTTTTATATTATGAAAGCTTTATCTGACTTTTTATATTGTAAACAGAAAAAAGTATTAATACAATCTCTCTCTCTCTCTCTCTCTCTCTCTCTCTCTCTCTCTCTCTCTGTGTGTGTGTGTGTGTGTGTGTGTGTGTGTGTGTATGGCTTATATGGTTGGCCATGTTTAAACATGATTCTCATGGCTTACAGCAATAATAAACCAAAGACATTAAAACTGCACACTTGAATCTCCATTCCATCAAGCCACACATTCCTTGGGCTCCAAATTCACCCTATCTCAATGCCTGGTAGGAAAGCCAGCCCTTTATCAATTCTAGAAGGCTAAAAGCGTGGGAACCGTTCCTACCGGTTTGGAACAGTTCAGCCAAATAGGTAATAACTTGGCAGCTTGGATCGCTGGAAAACTATCCGGTAGTTTATGGTCTTCCATAATCTCTGAGATTTAGATCTGTATTGGAGATATGAGTGTGAGACACAAGAAAACTGAAAATATTTACAAGACCTAATATGTCATAAAAAGATACAAGAAAGCAGGAAATGTGGAGTAGGGGAAAGCAGCAGCAAAATAATCACAAACAGATGTGAAGTCATTCTTTATAGTTATATAGCATATGTCACATTACAAGCTCCTTTGTAGTAAGTCCTTCATATTTTTTGGATACACTAAAGTCAAGAAATAGAAAAGTTGCTGGTATTTTAAATCATATTAAAGTCACAAATTGAAAATCTAAACATTTAGAATCATGAATCATTTTATTAGTGATAACCAAATAACCATAGAAATGTAGGTATAGTTTCTATTTACTTCTAGATGCTACATTTTCCATTAATGATATAGGACTTTTATTGCCTACTTTTACTTTGGTAAAAAAAAATACTAGAGGAATTCATTATTTAGTTGTACTAATTATGTCTTTTTCTTTTGTTTGCATTAGGAATGCTAATAGGTGGTTTATTTTATTTAATAATCTTATGAAGGAAAGTACTTTAAGGTGAGGGGTTTATTATGCAACACCTCTGCTTAATTCATGCTGTTTTACTGAGCAGCAAAATGTCACAACTTTCCTTTTGTGATCATCTATTTTTCCATTGCTGTTTTGTCTTTTTCTTCTACATTTTTCCTGCACTTAAGAATAAACCTTATTACACAGACAAAAAGACAAAAAACTGTTGTGAAAGCTAGGGCTGCACAAATTGTTTCACAGAAATAGTTGGGGAGGCATTGATCTCTTTATTTATCATTACTATAATGATAATAGTGCTGTTTCTTGGAGTCTCCACATGATTGTGCATCCACATCTACTTCACTGTAAAGGATATATCCAGCCTTAATGAAAAATAATAGTGGAGCTTCTGAATCCAAAGCAGCATATTTTTTTCCTATTTTGTTTCTGAGTATTTTTTTAGAAGACAATGTATCATAACCCCTTTTTTCAGACTAGATTACCATGATATGGTATTCCAGATTTGCCAGATTTGTGATATGATTAATCTAGAACTGTAATCTAAGAGAAGTCTCACCACCAGGGCAAATGTTTCTTCCATAGTTGGAGGTACAGAGAAACCCACAGGAAAACAAATTAGAGGTGCAGAAAAGAGACAGTGCCATGTTTCACATAGTGTTGAAGACTCTTGCCATAGCTTCTGCACCTCCTTCCTGCCCCCCCCAATCCATCCTTTTTCTTTCTCCTTAAGTGTTCATTGTAGATTAAACTTGCCATGGAGAATGCCAACTCTGTGTACCTTCCTATTGTATCCCCTGTTAGGATATGATCTTCAGTGGGTTTTATCTCTTTATCCATATTGGGTGGGCAGTATGACAATCAAGCTCCAAGTCAGTAAGGATTCAGTACACAATAAACAACATCCTAGGACTTCACTTTCTTTTTTGGCAGCTGCAGCACACTGCTGGCTCATATTTAAGTGACTGTCCACTAGGTCTCTCCCACAGTTATTACTCTTGAGCCAGGTACCACTTATTCCATACCTGTGCATTTGTTTTTTCTTGCCTGAATGTAGAATGTTACTTTTTTCACCATTGAATTTCATTTTGTAAATAGGGCCCAGTGTTTAAGTCTGTTGAGATCCTTCTGTATGTTAAACCTATCTTTGGAGTATTAGCTATTCCCGCCATATTGGTGTCATCTGCAAATTTGATGAGTTCCTCTTCTATGCCCTTCATAAATCATTTATGAAGATATTGAAGAGTACTGGCCTAAGACAGAGCATTGAGGTATCCCAGTGTATATTTCCCTCTATGTAAATATAATTCCATTAAGGACTATACATTGTGTAGTTATGAACCCTATACAACAACATCCCTGTGAGGTAGGTTGGGCTGAGAGAGAGTGACTGGCCCTAAGTCACTTGGGTGGCTTTCGTGGGACTTGAACTTATATCTGCTTTCTAGCCTGGTGACTTAACCACTAGACAAAACTGGCTTTGCTATTATGTAAGCAAAGTGACATAACATAGGCTGGATTTGCAGATGTTACCTGGGCATCAGAAGGTGATTTCATTCTGGAAAAGCTGTAGAAATATTTTTCTTGGGTTATAGATGTTTGTAAAAGGAATTCTCAGAATCTATATCCCTTGTTGCACAATTTTCTAAATTGCAATGTGCAAAAATGCCATCAGACTAAGATGGATTCTGAAGGAACATGAAGCAGTGTAAAAGAGAAAAGAGCACAGAAAACAAAACAAAAAATTACAATAGGCCAAGGAAACAGTTTCTCTTATTCCCGTTTGATAGGAACGGACTTTCATAGGCTTACCAACTAAGCATAAAATGACACCCTAGTTACAGTAATGATTATGTAATTTCGGTGTGATGCTCAAATTTGCAAGCTGTCTTAAGAAAGAGCTTATCTTTCTAAGTTTGTCTTCCTAAAATGACTTATGTGGCATAGACCATTTCATTTTAATTCTGGAATTGAAAATGGTAATTCTCCCCTAGAATTATCATATCTGGCTGTTTTTAATCATCAGTTCTATGCATGTGTATTTAGTCACAGTGGGTAAATTTGCAAGCAAAGCAGGACACACAGGCTCTGAGATCCGCTCTGCTTGTTCAGCAGATGGTTGACATAATATCTTGCAGTATAGTCCTGCTGAGTCCTAAAGGCAAATGTGCCATAAGTAACCTTGCCATAAGCCAGTTAATGCAAAGGCAATTTTCTATGTGGAGTTTGAAAAGCTCCTCATTTGTCTGCTGTACATAGCTCTGTGAACAGAGGCTGCCTAGCAGATTGTTTGCTTTAATCATACACTTTTTTAAAAAAGTGTTTTAACAGACTGAACACGTGTGAACTTTCAGCCTTTTATCATGGAACGAACAACACATTATGCTGTCAATTACAACCAGTGAGTAGTGCTCTGCATCTTCAAAAGACATTTCATGTTACTGGGCTGTTTTACAAATCTATCATCACATTTGCCACCCAAGATTACAAGGAAACTGGATGTGCTGTATGGGATTCCATGTAACGCTGCAGTAAATAGGAAGCTAATCACTTAGAAGAGGTGGATATGAGTCAAGGAAAATCAAATTTTCATTTGAAAAAGGACAGTGCTCTTGCTTCAGTTCAGAACCAACCAAGCCTCTTAAGCTTACAGTAGGGATAAGCTGAATTTTTCCAAAGCTGCATCTCACAGCTTTATGTATGTGGATGAGGGAGAATTTTTCATTGACAGCAATGGACCAGAAATGTGAAACCAGAAATGGGTTTTTAAAAAGTGTATAATGGTTCCAAGACGCTTAGGAATATAGGAAAACTCCTAATATCTTTTTAAAAAATGCCAGAATATTTATACCTGCTTTGCCCAATTTGCTATCTAGCACTTGGCTGATCATAGAAGGGCTTAATTGGTTACTGCTTGAGTTGAAAACCAGCAGAAAAGGTTACAGCTAAATTAAGAAAGCATAAACTGGAATAAAATAATGGCTAACAAATTCAGTATCAGAATCACTAATTTCTGTAGCTCCTGCTTTGATGACTCTTGATTTTTCACCATGACTAAAATCAATATTAAGACAATATATTTATACATCGGGTGCAGAGGTGGATTGCTCCCGGTTCGGTCCTGATCGGGCGAACTGGTAGTAGCAGTGGCGGAAGATTCCGCCCAGCTGTCTGGATGCTTCTGCGCATGCGCAGAAGCATTGTACAAGCACTCCTGAACCAGTAGTAAAAAATTGGCAACCTACCACTGATCTGGTACACAGAAAATCTCAAATATTTCAAGAATAGTCATATAAAGGTATTTTCTCCAGATACTGAGGACACTACTGTTCTCTCCCTTTGCTACAGCTTTAATGCCTCATCCTGTGTAGCAGGTTGAGTTCAAATAATAAATTTCAGAGTCAGATTATCTTCATCCATAAAACTTGATGAGCATTCATGGATCAATGTTTCTCACTTAAACCACTGTACAAGCTTGTTAAAGGAAATACAAGGTCCTTAAAGAAAAGTTGAGAGTAAAATGTAATATATGAAATTTAGAACCTACTCCACAGTGGCTTGCAAAATCTAAAAAGATTACAAGAGGCAAACGAGGCAACTGGGTTCTAGTCCCTGCCTTAAACATGAAAACTGACTGAGTGACTTTGGCCCAGTCATTCTTTCTCAGCCCAAGCCATCTCATAGGGTTACGAGGAAAATAAGAGGAGCGAAGAGTATTTGGTATGTTTGTCACCTTGAGTGATTTATATACAATAATAAAGGCAGGATAAAATAAATAAATAAATAAAATATTTTATCCAATCAAAAACACCTACTGCTGAGACTTACAGCTGAATAGAATATAAAGTTCAGTTCCATGTAAGGTTGTTCTTATTTTCAGGGAAAGGTGGTAGAAATTCTTATGTGCGAGTGATCCCTTTGGGATCATCAGAATTGCAAAATTAGTTGACATATAAAACTGTCTGAGAACTCCATCTCTCTTTCTCTCCCCTCTCTTACCCAATTAAATGTGCAAAGACTGTTATTCATTAGTTGTGCAGATTTTTAAGACTGTATAAGCAGCAGTTAATTAGATTTGATAATCATATTTGCTCTGTGGCATTTAAGTAAGAAAATCCACTGTTTGCAAATTGTTCTTTCAGGTTTATAATCTTACATTTTCATTTTGCAGGCAAGTATCACAGCACTGGATAGTTGAAATAGTTGGCTACATATTTCTTTATACATTAGGTAACGGTAAATGTTCCCCTTGCACATATGTGCTAGTCATTCCTGACTCTAGGGTGCGGTGCTCATCTCTGTTTCAAAGCCGAAGAGCCAGCACTATCCAAAAACGTCTCCGTGGTCATATGCTGGCATGACTAAACACCTAAAGTGCACGGAACACTTTTACCTTCCCACAAAATGTGGTTCCTATTTTTCTACTTGCATCTTTTACCTGCTTTTGAACTGCTAGTGTCAGGTATGCCTCCTTCAATATCTAAGAAAAAAAAACCTCAACTCCATGTTAATAGAGATAAAGTACTTTTACTAGATATGAAGTGAAAGCAGCTAAAAGGAAAGCAAGATCTGAGCCAGAAAGGCGGGAACATATACATATCAAACGTTTAATCTGCAACTCCCTAAAGTGTCATGTGAGGTGCATCTTCAAACAGCTTCATCAAGTTGGTATGTGAGTTGGTTGGCCTTGACAAAGTCCAAACATCAGCCACCAGCATGCACAAAAGATGGTGAGAACAAGACTCCTCCAGTACAATATTATTCCCTTCCCCAATACCATGCCCCCCCCTCTTCCTACGGGAGTTGATAGTAAACAAGTGTAGCAAACCAGCCATAAGCAAGTAGCCAAAACAGAGGCTGACAGCTAGGTTTGCAGAAGCTGGAACAAGTAACAGGAGCTCACTCCGTTACATGGCGCTAGGGATTTGAACCACCGAACTGCCAACCTTTCTGATCGACAAGCTCAGCATCTTAGCTACTGAGCCACCGCATCCCATATTTATACATTATTTCATCTGAAAATATTAAGTATAATTAATATTTTAGAAAAGCAATGTTGAACAGATTGCTATATGTATAGCAATAAAATTGAAATCCTGAAGATTCTTTAACATAAAGTACTTTATGTTAAATGTATTTAATTTCAGATCTCAGTGATCAAATGCACACTATTCTTGTCTGCGTGTGAAGTGATTAACTATTGATTATTTTTAAATGTATCATTCTAAAAGTCCTAGTATATAGTTCTCAAAACTTTGCAGAGTTCTTTAAACCACGCCATTTATCTTCTCAGTTCCACTCTTTGAAAGAGATTGTTGAAGATTAAGAAAATGTTATATAGACTTGTTTAGTTTGCTTCCTACTTCATGTGAAATTAGAGGGAGCATGTTTTACAAAATTTAAGTAAATTAGAGAGTTGGGGAAGCTTCAGAGATATATACATACCTGCATCCCTTTTTAGAAATGACTAATACAGAAGATTTTCAGCAGGAGGCTAAAAGTCTCCAAAATCAGCTTTCAGCAAAGAAGGAAAATTTGGAGAATGTAGAGTTTGCTTGTTTTAGCATGCATCTGAAATATTTAAAGTATACAGATAATTGTGTTAATTTTTTAAGTTCACATATACTAAATGGATACAAAAGCTATTTTAAACCATATTGCACTTTTGGAACACTTCATTTTTTTCTTTCTTGCAAGTTTTTTTAAGTTTGAAGATATCGTTCGGGTCGTTTTAATTTATATTTGGTAATGATAAACAAAAATATTTTAGTTCAGGGTCGAACTGTGGGGTCTTTGGTACTCTCTGAGCTTAGTAGTTATCTCTCAGGCATTTCATTACCAAACTAGGTAATACCGACAATGTTAGAGGGCATTTCTACCTAGTTTGGTAATGAAACATTTGCAAGAAAACCCCCAAGTTCAGAAAGCACCAAGAACCCCACATATTTGGTAATATTTCTTTAATTAGGGGAAGGGGCTTCAAGAATTATTGTGTGATGCAGTTTCAGTTACCCTAATTGCATAGAGATGATTTCCACATGGACATTATATAACTTAAGAAATACTCAGTTGTCTCCAGGAAACAAAAAATTGCTATGCAGTCAGGAAACATCAGACTGCTATACTCACAGTCATAGAGATCCCAGAAAGAATATTTATCATGAAAATGATTCCAATCTTGAGAAAGCTCTGGAGCTATAATATATAAAGTTGAAAATTATGCCATGAGCTTAAAAGGGCCATTTTTATTACTTTAATCAATAAAGTAAAAAAAGGAGGGGGGGGAACCACTAATAGTATCAAATTGAATTGCAAGCTGCCTAAACATATAGCATCAGCCCTGACACATACTGTACATTTTCTGTCATCTTTAGTGATTTTGGTTTTTTACCAAGCAGCAGGCTAATAAACAATCAGAACATTTTTTCCCTCTTACTCTAAAATCTATTTTTTCAGAGTGGTATCTCTGCTTCATGGGAAGTCCATACATTCATTCTGAAGGTATAACTTAATGCAATGTTTTTCAACCTTTTTTGTGCAAAGGCACACTTTTTTCATGAAAAAAATCACGAGGCACACCACCATTAGAAAATGTTAAAAAATTTTAACTCTGTGCCTATATTGACTATATATAAAGTAATTCTCCCACGGCACACCTTACACTATGTCACGGCACACTAGTGTGCCGCGGCACAGTGGTTGAAAAACACTGACTTAATGGTCTTTTTTAGGTGCCAAGGACCCCAATTGTGAATAGCAATAACAACACCCACAAAAGGAGAGACTGAAGATTTTCACTCTATTCTCTCTTTTATAAGTTTTTATTTTATTATAATATAAACAATCCATCATTCATTAAACAGTGTGTCATCTGGATACAAATATTTTGTGCAGTAACAATTCAAATTTACAATCATATTCATTATTTATCTATTCCAGTTTAATACAAATACCTTAAATATCTAATCTGATAACAATCCACTTCTTAATTTATTTAGCTCTATTAATTATATTAACTCTATTGATGCATTTTTACACAGCTAATTTTACTTCAAATTCTTATATTTATTCTCTAACCATTGATAAAATGATTCCCATATATTATAATAATCCGTTTGTTCTTTCTCTTTAATTGCCTGTGTTAATCTGTTCATTTCTGCACATTCTAATATTTTCCTAATCACATTCTCCTCTGTGGGAATCTCTTCGCTTTTCCAATTTTGTGCAAATACATTCTAGCTGCTGTTATAACATGAATGATCAAATATACATTTTCTTTACTATAAGTTTCTGGTAAAATCCCCAACAGGAATGTTTTAGGCTTTAAGTCCATATGTTGTTGTATCATCTTTTCCAACCACGTACGTGTTTTAGTCCGGTATTTTTTTTTGCTTCTACACATGTCTACCGTTTGTGATATTACGAGCCACATGTCTGGTGACATTTTCACTCTTTTCTCGTGGGTGAAGTGGAAGTCTCAAGATATTTAAAGGCGAAATACTTGCACTAAATCTAGCAGAGACTGAAGATACCTACTGTCACTCTTTATATAAAGAAAAACAAAAATTGTATTGTTGAAAATTGTCATTTTGAAAGCATAATGCTGTTCGGGGGCTGCAAAAATGAAGAGAGATCAGTCACAATCCACAGGCTATGAAGTTCCCATTTCTGGCACATAAGGATTCAATTGTTTATTACCGTTTAAAACCATAAAGCTTGGTGGGAAGAATTGTCTTGAAAAACAGCCGGTACATAATCCCTGTAATTATTTATCTGATTCCAGAGAGAGTCAGAGTGAGAGAGAATGAGATGCCATAATTAAGCAATAATGTATGCTTGTGGACAATTATTAGGTAGTGCTGACATCACTAAATGCTACATTATAGACGTTAATTAAGGAGTTAAAGAAGTCTGTAGGAAGCAATACCTCACCTTCATTGTTATTTATAAATACATCAGAGAGGTATCTGCCATCCATTTTTATTTCTATCAGCATTATAAAGTAGTTCCAATGAGATCCAAAGTACTAATCTCTATGCATTACATTTTAAATTGTGTTTATTTACCGTGGAATTAAACAATTTACCTTTCAGATGTTGACTATCAAGGGATGATTAGATAAAAAATTTAGGATGAAAAAAATCTGAGATTAAACCAATGTTTCCAAAGACTGCTGTAGCAAATTCCAAACCTATTTGGAGCAGCAACAAAGAATAACAGCATTGACCCTCCTCATACCCTGTTTACCTGAAAATAAGACCTCCCTGAATAATAATCCCAATCAGGCTTTTGAGCTAATGTGTTAAAATAAGTCCTCCCCCTAAAATAAGCCTTTCCCCAAAATATTTAACCGCATGCGTGTTTGATCCCCGCCATTTCCTGGGGGAAGGGGGGAACATGGCACACGCACTCCATACAGAATGGCCTCATGGAGGATGTTACCACAAACCTTAGCTACCACACCCCTTCTCTTTTGGCAGCCATAAAAAGAGCAGTAACCCAGTGATGCTAGGGTTGGCAAGAGTGTGCCAGAAACAGACAGAACTTCTGGCCCTCTCTGGATCACATGATCTGTGGGCCATGGGCCGAGGTTTTGAGGTTTTGTACCTCAAAAATAATAAGACCTTCCAAAAAATAAGGTCAAGTGCTTATTTCAGGGATCAAAAGAAAATAAGACCTTGTCTTATTTTCAGGGAAACATGGTATGAGCCAAGCAATGTTCTCTCATTTGGAGTATTGGAGAGCCCCTCCCGCATAAGAAATCCCACCCACTTACCCCCAACCAACGAACTACTTTCCTCCACACTTACAAGTGACATTGTGATCTTAAAAATAAATGTCACAATTTCCCTGCAGGTAGGGTCAGAATTCTTTCCTCGATCTAGTCAGTTCAAAAAAACCAGTGAAACACTTACCACTATAGAGGTTAGGGCAACCTAAGGTACCTCTATCTTTTTAAAAAGTACTAACATTTGTTACGTTATATGTAAAATTCAATAACATTCAATAACAAAACACAGTTTTACTTTATTTAAATGTTATTTTATTCAGTATGTTACACCTATTCACCACAATCAACATTCTTAAACATTGGAGCCATCAACGTAAATATTCATCCTCAAATATCTGTAACTTTAGTATGTCTAGCCATCTGTACTAGTTGTTTCAAACAGTACATTACAGTTTTCTTATAATAATATACTTCAAATATAATAGTGATATTTATCACTGATTTTCAAAAAACTGCCTCGCTAGCTATCTATCCTTAGTGGTATTGGTACTTCGTTTGTATATTTGTTTGCCTATATTCTAGGAAAAATACATAGTAGAACTGTGACCAAAATAAAATTTCAACATAATCTGATTGTAGAAAAGTCATACTATGATTAGAAAGAGATAATGATTCACCCTCTTCAAGTATGAAGATTTTCTTCTTTCTGGTGTCTAGATCAAAGTTTAAACTGCCAGGATGAAACCACCTTCTTGGCTTTGTCATTGGCCCAAAATAAACCATTATAGGACATATTTCTGGTACCCTGTTTCCCTGGAAATAAGACCTCCATGGATAATAAGCCCAATTGGGCTTTTGAGCGCATGTGCTAAAATAAGCCTTCCCCTGAAAATAAACCCTCCCCGAAAATATTGCAACACAGCAGCAGCCATGAGGTGAACACGCTCGCTGCCTCCTGCACCTCAAAAATAATAAGACCTCCCTGAAAATAAGCCCAAGGGCCTTATTTGGGGGGGTTAAAAGAAAATAAGACACTGTCTTATTTTCAGGAAAACACGGTAGTAGCCAACATACCAGCAGATATGCTTGGCTCTGTGTCTCTCCATGTTCACATAGCATGTTGTTATCTGCTAAGCAGTGGTGGTTCCTATTGGTTCAGTCCGGTTCAGCGGAATCAGTAATGGTTTGGCAGCTTGGGTCGCTGGAGCCAGCAGCGACCCAGGCCTACCACATCCTCAAACCGGTTCTCTTGGCGGCCCCATAGGTGGCGCCATCTTGTTTTTCAGTTCTGCTCATACGCAGAACAATTTTAATTGCACTGCACATGTTTGTGCAGCATGCATCAAGAGTGCACGTAAAGCGCCCACATGAGCAAACCGTCAGTAGTGCCTGCCAGAATCTACCCCTAAGAGTCTCCACGTGAGTATATTGGTTTTAAATTTAGGTACTCTTAACTTTCAACCTATTCAGGGTCCTCCAAGTAGCATGGCAGGTCAGATCTTTCAGCCATATTCTCCTTCAGTGTTAATCCTTGCTCGATGGTCTCCTTCCTCCTTCTTTTAATTTGTTTCCATTCTTGAGTATCCTTAAGAATGTTTGTTCTTGCCATAAAGCTGTTCCTAGATCTGAGTCAGCTTTATGGGGACTTTATGACACTCTCTAAAAAATAATCTTTAAACATATTTCATTTCTTGTTCTCCATAAGTGGAAAGACATAAAGAATGGGCTAAAATCATATTTTCCTTTGTGCAATGTATAAAATAACTGTAGGGACTGTTGTCAGAGATAATACTGAAAATACATTTCGTTGTGTGAGTTGTATACTAGTATGAATTGCTAGGAAAATGTAAATGAGAAAATGTTTGGTAATTAGTAATTTAACTTTGATGGATTACAATTGAATAATCACGTTCCTGTGAAATTTTATCATAGCTGCAAATTATACTGTGGCTTAAAAATAAGAATAGATTGGTAATACAGGAAAATGTAATCGTTTTCAAGTATCAGGAGAAATCTATAGTCCACTTCTGCCATCTTGTGGTCAAGGTTGGAACAAGTCTTGCCATCAAGCAAAGCTGAAGGAAAACAATTCAAAACATTCACACTGGGCATAAAAATAAAACTATAAAATAACAATTGGAATCTCTCAAGCAGGACAACCGATTGAACTTGTCAACTGAGACAATCTCTGACAGTCTGATCAGTTGGTGACATACTACACAATTTGCTATGTGAACTAGTCACAGTGGCAAGTAGGAAAAGAGAAATGAATATAGGTCAGGAGAAAGGAGTCTTTCAAATTTCGTTGAGTTCCGCATCTTTTTCTAAATAATTTTAGCATCTATTGTCCTAAAATTAACAAGGGTTTTACAGCACAGAAATGTGTTTAAATTGGACTTGTTTAGGTTTTGGTACTGGAACAAGTAAACTAATAAAACTTGTTTCTCAGCTTCTGAAAACTGCCAATCTCTTAATACCAGATAATCACAGTTGTTATATGGTTCAGGATAATGTCCATTTTAATTAGATTAAGCCTTGATTTAATATTAACCTTTAATATGTGATAATGATTAATACCACTGATATTTTAAAACATATTGTTGAAGCAAAATTTAAAGTTTGATTTTCACTGTTATGGCTTGGTCTGTATGGTTTATTTGAATTGCTTCCTGTGCTCTCTCTCTATTTTTTTACCCACTACAGAGAAGCTCTCTCGGATAAAATGGCCAAGTATTACTGCGAATAATCACATCAACCGTTCCTATCTTCACATCCTTTTTACGTCATGGGACCTGATGCCAGTTTCCTAAGTACTGGAGTGCTTCATATCATTGTATGGGGTAGCTTGGGAGCCATGGCAATGCTTCTGGTGTTTAGTTTCCTCCTCTTTCTCTGCTCTGGTTGTGACAGGTAAGGACTTAGTAAAAAAAAAAAGAATAGAAATGTAATTAACTTTGGAAAGCTAATAGCCCATAAGTGAAGGGCAAGAAACAATCTATTCTGAGTTCCATTCAGGGATATTGCAATCTCTTTGAGTATTTGAAATGAATCATTGAATAAAATATATTGAAGGGAAATATTATATTGTGGTTCCTTAATAGGAGCCTAGAATCTTATTTATCAGGGGGGAAAAAAACTCAGAAGCTGGTGGCAGTTTTTCCAACTAACAAATTTTAATTCAACTTCCCAGAACATGCCATAACAAAATTCAGAGTGACAATCTTAGAAAAACAGGACTTTAAAGCAACAATAAATTGATGAATATCAAATTTTATATCAAAAGGTTTCAGGAACTTTCAGAAGGTTTCAGCAAACTAATGGGTTTTTAATGTATAACAATGATTAATAGTTATAGTATCCATAATTTGTCTCACATTTCACATCTATATAACCAATATAGTTTTCCCTCCCTTCCCTTTCTCCCTGGTTATTATCTATTCATAAAACCTGATCAAGAATTTCAAAAAACTTTGGCAAACATTGTGTAATCCATTTCCATCCAAAGGAAAGGATTTCTCAACAACATAGAGATTAATGTGTTCACTTTGACATGTGCTTTCTTAGCAGATAATAACAGAATTGCCATACTTATAAAATTATATGAGTACTATTAATGTTTTCAGACTCTAGAACTTATTTTTGGTTGTAGTCAAAAAGCTCAAGTTCAAAACATCAACTGCTCTCTGAATTCTATATATCATCTACCTCTTCTGAATGAGAACGTTCTCCATTATACTATCTCATAATAGAAAGAAATTAATAATGAAGACTTTATTGAAGGTATCAAGGTTGCCAAATAATTCTGAATCAGCAACAAAAAAGACTGGTTTTTTAATGACCATTCAACACCAGCCAAAAAAAGAATAGAAAAGAGCATCAGCTTGAGCCATATTATTTTCATGTGGCAATATTTGAAAGAATAGCAATGCGGAATTCAAAATTAAAATATAGTAATAAGCATATACTAGTCAGAAGTCAGAATTAGTAATAATTTACATTATATAAATCTTATTTGTTGAAACTGATTGTGGATTTTCTAACAATATATCTAAATCTGATTTGTATTACAGGGAAAAGAGGCCTGAGCAGCAAAATGGAGACCATGAAAATCTGATGAATGTGGTAATAAAAATAGCTATTTAAAATGTTTTTTTCCTATAGTTTGTCTTTAATGAAGGAGAAAGACTGAACTATGGAGCTGGAATATTATTTAAGGGTTGGGCATGAATCAATGCTAAGGATGTATTTGTGTAATCCCTATACAAAATGATAAATGACATTTGCCACATTTTATAGATGAAAAAGATACACCAATTACCTAGTCAAGCTGAGCAGAGTTAGTTTCACCCTGTGGTATACCCACTTAGCACACCAGTACATGATTTTCTGGTCAAAATAGCCATATGTAATAAACAATATAAAATAAGAATTCTGATGCATACTCCTGACAGAAGGAACTTTCACTATTTGAAAATTAATCTCCAGAATTTCAATAGCATGTTTAGTGTTTTTAATGCACATTTGACATCATGATCATTTCTTCTCTGTAATCATTTCAGGCCTGAGGGATATCCTGCTGAGTTAAGAGGGCTGATTTTGATTTTTTAAAAGACCACGAAAATACATATTTTTAAAACAAATTTTAAATAATTTTTATTTGGATTTTAATATCTGATCAGCAGTATAATCTGTTACTGGTATGGGATGGACAGCTATACATACATAATCAGGAACAGACCTATACAAAGCTATAATTTTAAAAAACTTTTATTGTTATATAAGAATTTACATATACACATAAATTTACAGAAACTGTAAAATCTTAAGACATACATTTTTATAAGCCTTTTTTTAATGTCATAAAGAATATTGTTATATATCTTTGGAAAAGAAAAATCTTTATTATAGGAACCTTTTATGAGTTCATTAACATGCTAACAATAGATTTACCCGCACATACTTTTTTCACCCTTGTATATTGAAGAGGTTTTGTGCTTTATAGTCGTCATCTTCTTCTCCATCTCCTCCTCCTCCTCCACCTCCTCCTCCTCCTCCTCCTCCTCCTCCTCCTCCTCCTCCTCCTCCTCCTCCTCCTCCTCCCATTAAATATTGTTACCATCAATCCTCTCTTTCAGGTCATCTTAACATATAAATCTCTTCTAAAAATCCAAGAACAATAAAATAAAATACAATAAAATACAAATGTACGATAAAAATGGTACAATGAAACTTTGGTAAAGCTTGATTTATTGTAACAATATAACTAGAAAGTTTTTCACGCCTCTCCGGGAGTGTGCCTGGAGGGGAACACCTCACAGTTTGGGAAACTATGTCTTATGCACAGATTAGCAATGTGAGTTATGCAGTTTAGTAAGGCCCTTACTCTTTCATTGTATTTTCCCCCTTTAAGTACTGTCTACCAGAAGGATGGGTGACTTTCTCTTCTAAGGAGAGATGAGAAACAGTCCTGAGATTCAGACTATCTGCAGATCTTCTGTAGCTATTTGGTGTTTTTGCAATCCTCGCTACTAGAACTCTTAACATTAACATGTCATCTACCAATCTACAGCTAGCTAGTTACCATCAATCATAAAATGGATGTTCATATCCTGACCACTTCATTTAAATCCACATTTTGTTTTGCAGCCTTCAGATAAAGAGGCATTTAGTCACTCTGTCACAAGTCTGGCTACAGATCCAATTGCAAGCAGTGAACAAAATGGTGGAATCAGTAATGGCGATGGTAAGATTATCATTATGTGATTTCTCAGCACTTGATGACTCATCATAAATATATACATTGCCACTCTACTGTTTTAAAAATGATGTAAGCTGACAATCCTGATTCAATTTATAGTAACTATTGTTACAGAACAGCAGTAGTTCAGATAAAATGTCAATGTAAGACAGCTGGCTGGTACAAATCAAGAACAGAGCTGGCTCAGGACCTTGGACAGTACTATATGATTCGTGACTTGAATTCAGTACTGTGGCTAGCAATCTTGCAGTTCTTAGTACTGCAGGAGAACCCTAACTAGTGCAAAAACTTAGTTATTAATAGTTAACAATAGTTTTGATAAAAATGACTTAAGTCATTCCTTTGGAAATAGTTAATAAAACTAAAGATGTTCTTATTGCCTACTAGAAGTTGAATGGGAATATAGCCACAAATAGGATTCTACTACAGAAGAGACTTTGACTAGCCTTATAACAATATATGAAAAACAATCAGATGAGAGTAGAGGAAAGCTACAGAAATTGGATCATAACCAACTTAAAACCCACTGATTTCACTGAGATTCTTCAAGATGATTAGTCAGGATACCACTTTTTACTGAGGAAGAAAAGAAGAGTGTGTATTTATATTGTGATTCTGCATGGAAAAATATCTATGTCTGCGTAGTTTTTAAATACACTTCTAGATTTGAATATTTTCTGTATATGTTATGATAAGATTTTTTCTGTTACGTCAATAGTGTGACAATTCAGTTCCCGAGTCAATTACAGGTAGTCCTCAACTTCCATTCAGCTTAAATTCATTCAGTGACCAAAGTTTCTACAGTAGTGATTCCCAACCTTTGCAGCTTGGAGACCCAACGAGGGAGAGGGGAACCAGGCCACACAAGTGACGAGCTGGCACACAGCTCAACTTGCACAGGTTGAGTTGCACGTGAGGGCATGCGCCCCAGCACAGTCATGCAGCCCGGTTGTGAATAGGCCACAGCCATGGCTCAGGGATTGGGGACTCCTGTTCTACAGCACTGAAAAAAATGACATAACAATTTTTTACACTTGCCACATCACCATGGTCAGTTGATAAAAATTCAGATGTTTGGCAATTGACATATAATTATTACAGCTGCAGTATCCTGTGACCTTTTGACAAGCAAAGTTAATGGTAAAGGCAGAGTCAGTTAACAGCCATATCATTAACATAACTATAGTGATTCAATTAACAACCGTGGCAAGAAAAACAACTAAAGTCATAAAAGCCATTAAGCAAAACTTACTTAACTTGCTTAGCAATAAGTCTTGCTTAGAAATGGAAATTTGGGGCTCAGTTGTAGTCGTTAGGTCAAGCACTACCTGTAATAAACTATAATATACAATGCTCTACTCATTACTAATAAACAAATATAGAAGGAAATATATGTGAGGAAATGGGAACTAGTTAGATTTACTCACTTTATAACTGGAAAGTCAACTGGAGGCTCTTCCTGGTTGAGTACGCATTTGAAATTATCTTAATTTTAAAAAACCTTTCTTTCTAGAACAGTGTTTCTCAACCTTGTCAACTTGAAGATGTCTGGACTTCAACTCCCAGAATTCCTCAGCCAGCGAATGGGAGTTGAAGTCCAGACATCTTCAAGTTGACAAGGTTGAGAAACACTGTTCTAAAAGCTTAAAATAAACATAGTGATATTATGGGATGAATTCCTTAAAGTAAATATTATAGACTTGGATATTTTTTTGATAGAACGCAGGACATTGGTAACCCTTTAGCAGTAGTTTTTCTGCTCCAAAAATTTATTTTATTTGTTTACATTTACTGTAAAAATTGTGTTTTGGGTTTCCAGTGAGTATGATGTCACATCCAAAGGAAAAAGAAAATAAGGGATAAACACAAACATTGTCTCAAACATCAGTCTCCTACACAATGCTATGGGGAAACTGGGCATAGATAGGTCTGATGGGCAGGATCAAAGCTCAGGTAGCTTAAAATGGTATGAAGCCTATGACATGAAATTTGTATCAAAGCACCTTTTAATAAAGGAATACTTTGAAAAAATTAACAGAGACATTCAAAATATAAGAATCTATAATGGAGACTACAGTACTTTAAAACCAGAAATTAGAATGTAAATTTCATTTTATTTCAGAGAGAAGAGATTTCCCAAATTGCTTCTCTACATAGCTTCCTAAACCCTTCATTCATAGTTTTAGAAGAACCTCTTAGTTCTTATTGATGCTCTAGATATTTCAGAGCCAGGGTTCCGCACCTCCAGCTCACTCTGTCCTTATCACTGGCCTTCCATTTCTCTACACTCGCTATTTCCTACTCATTCAAATAGTCATCCTTAATGCCCTCATCCCTTGTATTGTTGGTTCTAATTCACATCCTCCCTCCCCTCCGATTCCAGAGTAAATTAGTTTTTGTTCCTGCCATAGTTTCCTCCTACTTGAAGAAGTGCTTAGCTCTCTTTTTCTCCTAGAAACCAATTCACCAAAATCATATGGATATTTCCAGATTTCCTAATTTTCCTGCAATCTCTTTCGCATGCAGTCTCCCAGAAGAAGAAGAAATATTATTTTGCTTGGCATAAAGGTTTTCATCAAGGGCAGGGCCAAGGGGTTTTCTTTAGCCTTTATCTGAACAAATCTAGATATATTTCCCTTGCTCTCCCTTGTTAAGTAATGTCAAATCGGTGTTTGGAAATCAGCTATCAATCTTATGATCACAGAATAGAGTGGAGGGGTGGGGCTTTACTTGAGCATATCTGGATTTGCTTGCCCATTCACGACAAAGATGTTAAATAAACTTTAGTTTCTCGAAAAATAAGCCTCTTCCTGAAAAATAAACCCTTCACCAAGGGATAAAAAACTATTAAAAAGAGAAAAAGCCTGGTTTCAAAATAACATAAAGCAATAGTCATATCAGATGGCATTAACTCAACGCTGGGTATCTTCAACAGTAAAACAGTATATCCAATTCCCAACTTTTGTTGGTGATCCAGAAGCTAAACATAGTCAATGATATCAAATGCTTCCAGAAAGTAAAATGACACCAGTAGGAAAGTACCGTCCCAGGTCCTGAAATCCTGGGACGGTGAAATCCTCTGAAATCTGCTACCAGTTCAGTGAGTTTGCTACTGAGCACATGTTTGCGTGCGCATGCGGGCCTGAGGTGCGCCCACACAGTGCTAAAAAAGGAACTTTTTGAAGCTGTCCGAGTCTGCAAAGATAAGTAGAACAGGAAGGGGAGAATCCGCTGTGCCACGCAATTTAAATTAGCTAGAAAAGAGGAAATTCGATTATTCTAAATCACGTTACAGCTGATCATCGGAAATATCGGTCCACCCAAACCAGTAGCGTCAGTTTGGGCGAACTGGTCCAAACCAGTAGCATTTCACCGCTGCTGACAGGCATCAACCAGAGTGATGAATGCCATTTCTGTCTCAAGTCCAGGCCTGAAACCTGACTGGAAGCCTAATTGTTTCCCCTAGGGCACTCTGCAACTAAACCCATTAGAAAAGAAAGGTTGGGTTGTTATTCACTAATCTTAGATCCAGAGAATTCCCTTTCAAGGAGAAAAGGACTTAAAATTATCCAGGAAAATTCCGTTCACCAATATGTTATCAATAGTTTCATGACTCCTGTGGTCTGTTTTTGTCTCTTGACCCAGGTCATGTTCAAGCCCACCATAGTGTGTTATTCCAGCGAAATATCAATCACAGTATACAAGCCAAAATGAATCCTAGATAACCATACAAGATACTGTCCCAGTCACCATGACAGATCCTGCCAATGAGGAATAAGATTCTGGTGAAGTTAAATGACTTTGCATCAAAATACAAGGGAAATTGATCTCAGTAACTAGGAATTAGGGACATGGTGGAACTAGGAACTAGGGACACAGTGGCTCAATAGCTAAGTTGCTAAACTTGTCAATCAGAAGGTCGGCAGCTCGGAGGTTTGAATCCCTAGCACCACGGAACGGAATGAGCTCCTGTTACTTGTTCCAGCTTCTGCCAACTTAGCAGTTCAAAAGCACATTAAAAATGCAAGTAGAAAAATAGAAACCACCTTTGGTGGGAAAGTAACAGTGTTCCGTGTGCCTTCAGCATTTAGTCATGCTGGTACATGACCACAGAGACCTATTCGGACAGCGCTGGCTCTTCAGCTTTCAAATTGAGATGAGCACCCCCTAGAGTCAGGAACGACTAGCACATATATGCAAGGAGAACCTTTACCTTTAACTAGGAAGCAAATTTTCTTTTCCCTTTCTAGGAGAGATTGAGTGATCTTAAACAGAACTACTGACTCCATACAATAAAAGTGCCGACATTTCATACTTTCAAGTATGAATTTTCACATTTACCAATACATTGTAAAGTCTTTAGCCTATTTCACCCTCTTTCCTCTACCAATGTTAGCAGTTCCATCCATGACTTCTCTTCTTGACAAAACAGTCCAGCCTCAATCTTCCAGAACAGTTGGAAACATGCTGCAGTAATCTCAAAGAAAAACAGATCCAATACCAAAAAAACCTCATGTGAACCCAAAGCAAAAAGAATCCAAATGGAATGAAAAATAATAAAGTTAACAAACGAAGAAAAAAAACCAAATATAAACCAAAATAAACTTGTATTAATATTTTCAGTCTGGCAACAAAGATGTTCCTTATGTGCCAATATCTTTTTTTTAATGATACACATTGTGCTATATAGGTTAATGGCCTTATGAACCTATACTTAAGTATTTATGCAATTTTCTTATAGTTCTTTCAGAAGATAGTACAGCTGCTTCTCTCCAACCTTATGAAGAAGTGCAAACCTCCGTTACAGATCTTTTGGATCAACAGGACACATTGGGAAGATCTTTAAAATGTCATCAAAGTAGAGAGCTACCTAGAATTCCTCCAAATAATGCCATAGAAACAATTCTTACCACAAGAAATGCAGAAAATGACCAGAGTGTGGGAATGGAAGGGCCCTATGAAGTGTTGAAAGATAGTTCCTCCCAAGAGAACATAGTAGAAGACTGCTTGTATGAAACAGTGAAGGAAATTAAGGATCTGGGAGCAGCAGCCAACTCAGAGAAATGCAAACCAAAGATGACTGTGATGGTTAATGGAATTTTAGATCATGTTCTTGAGAAGAAGACAGAAGCGGCAGAATATGCATCTGTTGACAGAAATAAAAAAAGTTGCCACAGTGTTAATTCAGAGAGTCCTCTTAGCAGTACAACTCCAGATGTGGAAGAAGAAGCTCCACCTCCTGTACCAATAAAACTTCTTGATGAAAATGAGAATGTACAGGATAAAGGAGCCAAAGAAGAGGAGGAAGTAATGGAAAGGCTTAATGAACCCGACAAGGTATATGTTATTTTGTGTTATCAATATAAGAAAGTGAAGCTTTAATTTGAAAGACTTGAAGTATGTATGTATATAAACTATGGCAAATGATCTTGCTCATTAGTAAATATAAATGTATAGTTAATATTTTTTCTTGGTATCTTAATGCAAAATATTAAGATCAGAACTAGGAGTATTTGTGTGATCTATATATAATCTGTGAATGTTTACATGTGCATTAATGAATGAAAGATAATATTCAAGTGGCTAGAGGAAGGCATGGAATCGTATGCAGTTGGTGATAGTTTTAAGTGTACTGAAATTTGCTGCTTCCTAAAATTTTAGAGACATTTGCATGAATGTTTTTTTCCAGCATCTACCCAGGAGACACATGCTTGCCAACTGATCATTAATTAGTCTAATTAGTCTTTCCCTTGTTTTGAAATATTTCAGATAATCTGCATTGGGAGCAGAAGGTATTCAAAGTGTTACTGTTGGCCAACATCTAGCCAGCCAATCAAACACAAAATGTAGGAGAGAAGAGAATCCTGGGGTGGAATCTAAAACTGAATTTTGTTAATGTGATATGGTTTTTTTGCTCTCCTCTCCTCTGCAAAAACCTTCAACATTTGTTCCAGAAAGACAGAATGACTCACGCCCTACTGTTTTCATTAATGCTCATGAAAACTTGCAATTGGATTTCTCCCATGGCCTCCAGATTTCTGATCTAATTTTAGATTTAAGTGTATCCACAATTTTAATTTGTAATAAAAAACAAAGAACTTTCTCTAATTCTTGCTTCAAAGGTCCAACTGCTTATGACAGCATGAATTTCTATTAAGTAGATTACAGATCAAAATGTGTCAAGTATTTCAGTTTTCAGAAATGCAATCTGTCACATTTTAAATAATATTTAAAAAAACTAATTTGAATAACTCCTTAAAGAGAAGCAACAAATGAGAGACTTAATTATCCCTAAAATGCTATCCAGGATAGTGGCTAACCAATGATAAACAAATTAGCGTTTTCCTGCCCCACATCTTCGAATTGTACAATTATAACGCTGAGGAGGAGGATGAAAAAGAATATGATGATGATGATGACGACAATGATGATGGGGTGCTTACTGGAACAAAACTTATTTGTTGATAAACAACTCAAAGAAGTTTACTAGTACTATCCAAGGGATTGGAAAATGCTTGTGTCTTATTCCTTTGTTTTCTTCCATAACTCACACTTAACAAAATTATCATAGAAGTAAAACTAAGTAAAACTGTTAGCCTTTTTTTCCAGATCAGTTGGCCAAAATTCATGGCTGGATGTGGGGATGGAAAGGAAGGAGTTAAGCACAGAGACAGTAGGTTTACTTAGTATTATATTTAAAGTATTCCAATTTTCTTAACCACAAAAAGTTAAAAGTTAAAAAAAATAGAACTAGTATAAATGTCTTTGTTCCAGTTCCATGAATGATCATCAATTTTTGTTCATCCAAACTGGAAAAATATTTTTGGAGTTATTATTATTCCAAATATTCAAAAAATTATTAATAGAAAATACAAAAATAGAAAATAACAAGAAAACAATGGAAGAAAAAGAAAAGGGAAAAGTGTAGGGCAAAAGGGAAAAAAAGAAAGAAAAAGCACTGACTTCCAACTCCTTTTGGTGCAGTAGAATAAGATAACAGCATCAGACCTCAACTTTTTACTTTTATATAATAATACAAACTAGTGATATCTATAACAACAGACCTATTTAATCAGCAAAACCCAAAATCGAAGTTTCAGGTTTTTTCACCTCAAGCACAAAGTCCAAAAGCAGTTTCCAAGTAGAAGCAAAGCTAATTTTGTTTTTGTTTTTTCTTTAAATCAGAGCAGTGAATTTGATAACTCAGCATCTCAGCATCAACTATTGTAGCCATTTATACATTGTAGGAATCAAAGTATCCTGCCATTTTTGTACATAAAGTAATCTTGCTGCCATCAACATCTATATTTCTTTATTTCTTTTTTCTCAATAGATTTTAGACTGTGTTAGTTAAAAATCCATACCGTGTACGGGTTCTGGGAAGTCGGGGGGGGAAGGAGGAGGGGGGATGGGGGGGTGGAGGGAGGGAGGGGTACACACAACAAAAAAAATTGTATTTCAATGTCTTAATGATTGACAAATGATGACATATTTGTGTTTGTTTTTTTTTAAAGAAAAATAAAAAAGTTCTCTTAAAAAAAAAAAAAAAACATCTATAGCATCAAAGTTCCATTTTTTCCCCAAATCATCTTCCATAGAGTTATTAACTGTTAATATTTCCTTAGCTATTCCAGATACCATGCTTGACTTAATTAGTTATTTATATTACTGATTGTATTTATATTATTTGTTGTTAGGGAACAGAAAAAAGCTATTCTCGATTTCATTGGAAGGCTCCACATTTATAGAGAGCGCCAAGGTGGCGCAGTGGTTAAATGCAGCACTGCAGGCTACTGCTACTGCTAGATCCGCAGTTCAGCGGTTCAAATCTCACCGGCTCAGGGTTGACTCAGCCTTCCATCCTTCCGAGGTGGGTAAAATGAGGACCCAGATTGTTGGGGGCAATATGCTGACTCTCTGTAAACCGCTTAGAGAGGCCTGAAAGGCCTATGAAGCGGTATATAAGTCTACTGCTATTGCTATTGCTATTGCTATAGCCTTCTACTTATTCCTCTTCTCCATTCTTTATTCAGTTGAATCTCCTCTTTTATCCTGTATCTGCTTGATTTGATGAAGAATTTCTGATGAAGGCTTTGTTTGGAAGCCTTTTGAAAATCTAGATGATTATCTATCAATCTGAAAAAAATAGCAAGAGACTTCTCTTTCAGATTTTTTTTCTTTTCAGCAAATCTTGATAATTTTATCTTTAATAATACTTTGTTAATAAGTTTCAAGAGGTTACGTTAACTTGCGCTGATGCATTTTAAAAAAATCACTGTGACATTGCATGCTTTCTAGTCCCCTGGGAAAGAAGGCAATCTTAGAGACATTTTTATTACCATATTTTTCGGAGTACAAGATGCACCTTTTTCCTTAAAAAGAAGCTGAAAATCTGGGTGCGTCTTATACACTGAATACAACATTTTTTTGCCTCCTGAGACCCCGCCCCCTTCACTGAAATGGCCGTGCATAGCCTTTAGGAGGCTTTCAGAGTGCTCCTGGGGGCTGGGGAGAGCAGAAATGAGCAAAAAACTGACTAGTTTTGCTCAATTTTGCCCCCCATCCCCGAGGAGCACTCTACAAGCCTTCTAAAGGCTATTCGTGCCCTTTTTTGGAAAAAAAATGGGACCGTTTTTGCAAAAAACTGGCCTTTTTTAGGATGTCTGCAGAGTGCAAAAACTTTTTTTTTTAATTTGCCTCTTCAAAATCTTGGTGTGTCTTATACTCCGGTGCATTTTATACTCTGAAAAATATGGTACCTTTTGTTTTAGATCAGAGAAGTTTATTTCAATAAGATGTAGACCTTAATTTCTCAGAATCTCACTTGAAAAACCTTAACCCAAACCCCTTACATTATATTCTTTCCAGGGAAGATTTTTTTTAAAAAAAAAAATCAGCTTCTTTGCTAACATTTTGGTATCCTTCACACCCAAAAGTAAGTCACAAAATAGCAATTTTTCTGTTTCTGATAAAAACATTCACTGATCTTAACATTGATATTAATGTCTTCCTTCTTCCATTCCTTCCTAGTATCTGTCTCTCTTCCTTGAATGGAAGGATTTCTATGGTTTGGAAAAAGCAATCAATTTTCCAGTCTTGCATCTTCTTCCTTAGAAAGGAGATGTAGCTCAGTGCATATGAAGCATATATAGCATATGCTTTGCATATTCCTAGAATGGGGATGGTTGGAACAAATTCAGGACAACTTGTAGAATTGCAACAAGTCACTGAAAAGAAAATGTTGACCAAGATACATGGTATACCAGTAGTCTGATAGCATAAAAAAGATTGAGTGAGAGTATGGTTCTGCATATCTTGAAGGAGGGATGGTATGCCTCTTCTTTAGGAAGCCACCGTTGGACCTAACAGAAATTTTTGTCCCATCATCAACCATCCCGCTCTAGGAAAGATGGTTGAGAAGATGGTCAGATTGCAGCTTCAGATGACCCTGGAAGAAGTAGATTATCTGGACCTTTTCAGTTAGGATTCAGGTTGGGGATAGAATAGAGATAGTGTTGATTGCACATCTCAATGCTTCTGACAGCGCTAGTATAGCTGTAGTGCAATTGCTCTGGTTCTTTTTGCTTTTCTGCCATTTTCTTTCATTATGTACTTCTGCATTGACTACAGGGAGTAGGAGTGGGATACATGGTGATTGTCTATACCAGGGGTGGGTTTCAACCGGTTCGCGGTGGTCCCTGTGAACCGGTTGGTTGGCGAACCAGGAAGTAAGTAACTTCCGGGAACAGCGAAGGGCCCACCCGCCCGCCCGCGCTCCTTACCCATCTTTGAAGGCTTCTGCGCTTCCACGCAGGGGCATGGCACATACAGCGCCTGCGCAATTCTCCGCGAGCAGCTGGATAGCACATACAGCATCTGCACGAGTCTCCGCGAGCAGCTGGAGCATCGCGCAGGCGCTAAGATGCATGCGTGAACTGCGTGCGTGCACGAGGACGCCGCCGGCCCCGTTCCAACCGAACCGGTTGGAACGGGATTAGCAACCCACCCCTGGTCTATACCATTATAACTGATTTTCTCCATGGGTAGTTTCAGTGAGTGGTGACAGGATGGCAAGGTTAAACCTGAACCCTGTGATTTGTATGATGCCACAGGTCTGCTTAAGAGCTACATGGAGATGCTGAGGGATGTCATCTATCAATATGTGATCAAGTGTCATCAATAAGCTGATGATACTCAATTTTATATCTTGATCCTGGCATGACCAAGGGATGCTGTAGATGGCTTGTCCCAGTCCCTGAAGCTGTTGGATCCTGGGTGAAAGGGAACAGGTTTAAACTTAACCCTAATAAGGCCAAGTAGTTCTGTGCCCCTTGGATTTTCTATCCTTGTTTCTGAATGGGGTACAATTATGCACATTGGTGCACAATTTGAATTGAAGCTTTTACTTGTACATTAGGTGGCAGCTGTGGCCAGGGATACTTTTGCCCAGATTTATTTGGTATGCTGGTTCTGCTCTTTCCTTGTGTGATAATTCATTTTCACAATCAGTCCCACCCTGGTCACATCATGTGTAGACTATTGTATTGCATGCTACATGAGGATGTCGCTGAAGATTAATCAAAGGCAGCTGGTCCAGATTCTGGCAATGCATAGAGTTATGGGAACCCCTTGGTGTGCCCATGTACAATTTCTGCTGCATAAGCAGCAATGGTTCCAGGTGCAGTTCAAGCTGCTAGTTATGACATACAATATAAAGCTTTTGGCAAAGGACCTTGCTATTTGCAGGACTTTCTTTCTTCTATTACTTCTGCTTGTCCAGTAAGGTCTGGCTGAGTGGCCATGCTCCAAGTCCTTCTTTAAAATGATGGCATCTAATGAGATCCAATTAATTTAATTCCTTGGTCACAGCACTTGCCCCCTGGAATAGAATCCCTAAAGAGGTTCATGTTGGCCCAACCCTGCTGTTCTTTAAACAAGCCTGGAAGATCTGGCTTACGTCCTCTGATTGATGGGGTGCTTTCTCTGAGAATATTACTAATGTACTAGAAGTATGAATCTCAAGGTTATTGTTTTCCTTTTGCCTTTATTGTGCTGGATGTATTTTTAACGAATAGCACCCCAGACTCCTTATGAGTTGACTAGCCTTATAAATCTGATTTATACATAAGCAGATGACTCTGTTAAGATAGAGAAGTATTTGAAAACTGAAGCAAAAAAACATTTGGTAAAGGTCAAAGGTGTATCAATTTTGTCATTATGTAAGCATTCATTGTTATGATTTTTCCCCCTCCCTCCAAAAATCTGACAAACTGGAAACATGCCTGCCTCTTGTTTCTTTGCAGCTCCAACCAGATTTGGTCCATTTAAAACTTGATCTTTATTTTGACAGCTTCTTCTCCCACTCCAAATTAACCATTCAATTCTGTTGCATGTTCAGAGGTTATCCTGCTGAGAGACAGCCAGTCAAATGGGTGTCCTGAACCAATTCCAAATAGCTACATTCCAAATATTGGCAATGTGTTGGTTGAATCTGATATTTTTGTATTAATAACAACAAAACCCACCATGGATTAAATGAAAAATCCTGGATTTATTTGTATTTTATTGTATTGTTTGGGATTCCTTTATTTGTTTACTTGTTTATTCCTCTATCCATCCATCCATCTTCCTTCCTTTCTCTCTTTCTATGTAGGAAACAGCTGCTTTCTTAATTCTAGTTTACCTCAGAATATAAAGTTCAAATTGTTTCAGGTTGAGATCATCTTATTTCCTGGACTTCTAATGCACCTTATATTATCCAAATATTATATTGCTTGCTAGGTTTCATTTTATGTTCTGTTTTATGTCTAATTGTTTTTTGTATTGTTTTACAGCTTTATATAGTCATTTGGGTTCCATGAAAAAAAGGATAGAAATAGAATTACCAAAAATCATAGCAAAACAAATTGTTGTAAACAATTAATTATTATGTTTTGAGGTGGCTGTCAAGTGAATAATAGAACAAAATTTGGATATTTTGTGTCTAAAGCACCACTAAAATAATATTGATTATAGAATTCAAAAAAAATGCAAAAGAAGTTCCTACATCAGTCAGAAACTTTGTTTCAAATGCTTAAATAAAGACTTATGCTGTCTTAATCACATTTCACTGAAAGTTCAAACATTTAATAAAATCCAGTAGAGATATCAGTGCCCTTATTTTTGCCACATGTAAACATTCTGTTTCAGTCTGCTTACCCTCAAAAGTGAGCTATTGATTTTAGCTAATGAAAAATGGACAGCTGTATCATGAAGGGGAAAATATGTATTCATTTATTCTTTTATTTTTGTTTTGAGGAAAGTGTTAGCTTTTAAATAAGACATCTGTTATCTTTTTCAGAGACTTAGTTCCTTGATTTATAAATCTCGAGAAGATGACCCATCTCTTACAGAAGATGAGGTGAGTCTGTCTTGTATGAAATGTATTTAGAAAATGTTACCTGAATAAAGCAGTATTAAGTGTTCTTTTATTAAGAAGACCTGGAAATGATAGTTCAAATGCAAACTGGATTAAGTGATTATTTTTGCCAAATGCTTTTATATCAATTTCAGCCTTACATAGTGGAACTATTTTGGGTCACTGACTATTATTTGGCACTCCCTTCTTGGCTATTTAAGAAGTGCCAACATTAATGTGGATGTAAGCCCATATAAATATCTGAAGGCTGCACACATTAAATTGTAGTTGATCCTGCCTTCTGACTCTGTCCCTTCATATCGCATGACGAAAACTGTCAGGGCTGGGAAGAACGTTTAAAATGACGTATATAATATGATAAAGGGATTTGTATCGAAACTAGAAAAGATCCTAATTGCAGGAAATGAAAATTCTTTAATTTTGTAACATATAAATTTAACCATACTTTCAATTGGGAAAGTGTGACCATCCTGGAACAAGCCAAGTCCCAAAATACCAGGGAATTTCTAGAAACGTGGCACTCTGACAAATCAGCTATCAATAGACACATGGACATTAACAACATCTATGCAAAAGTGACTATAACCCAGCCAAAAAAAGGGGTGGGAGAGATCCAGGCATCTCTCCACTAATGATCAGCACCCAGATCAGCATAGATTAACCCCAAGGTTAACATCAGACTAATAATCAAATAAACAATATCCTAATTAAGAAACTGTCAAAGAATATCTAACACCACCCCCACCAGCACTGACAAGCAACCCACTAAAACAGGAGTGTCAACTGGTGGCCAGTGGGCCAGATGCATCATGCACAGGCCACACCCACCCAGCTCTTCAAAGGCAAAAATGTTGCAGCACGTCACGTGATGTCACGTGACACAATCGAGTTTTACACCCATGTATTAGAATATAAACTGACAACAAACTGCACTCCTTACTAGCACTGATGATGTTATCTAATTTGGGTAATGAAATGTCTGCAAGAAAACAAGCAAGCTCAGAGAACACCAAGAACCCCTCATTCCAATCCTGACCTAAAAATATTCTCCTTTATTGGTTTCTTAGGACTATTTAAGTTTAATGTAGAATGGAGCATATATGCTTCAGTCAATTAAGTTCTTCAAAATAATAAATAAGTTTTCCAAATTGTCAACCAAAACATTATACATTGAACTCCATTCTATGAACATTTTATGAAGCCTATGGAGAACAGTTGTATTTCTCTAAGTCCTGTTCATACATCCTGCTGTCAGCCTAACAGAGATATATCAAGAACAAGCCTTCTGAGCATAACTCCCTTCCCTTTTTTCATATATCACAATGGAAAATTTTTGTAATTACAAATGAACTGTAAAAGCATGATCTTTCCAGGGATGCTACATAAACAGATATCATGCTCATTTTCATTTTAATAGGTCATGCTTTGTTAGATCAAATACCTTATATTGAAATAGACTACTTGAGTCACTATATTATTCACTGAATATGAAAATAATATCATCGCAAAAATATTTGTCATGTTTCACTGCAATTACTGTATTTCTTTCCTTCATAGATTTCAGCAATGTATTCTTCTATAAATAAAACCGGACAACCCTCTAGAGACTTGGAATCTACATATACCTGTATTCCTGAACTTGTACCTCAGAAGTCTCCATCTATTTGCAGTGGCCTCTATGCCAGTGTGAAGGACTTGGAAACAAATCCAAACCTTACTGATTTGCCTCAATCAACAATACTTCTAAATGGGGACTTGGAACCAGACTATGAGGCCATTCAGACTCTAAGTCGAGAGGAGGAAAGAAATGTTTTGATGTCTAGCACTCTTCAAACCATCCTCCCACAAGAGAATGACTATGAGAGTATTGGTGATTTGCAGCAAAATAAAGATGTCACCAGGCTTTAATTGATTCAAAAACAAAACTTTGGAACATGCTGTTCAGCATGTCTTTCAAGATGGATTGATTCCATGACTTTTTATTTTCAAACTCAACACACAGTTGGAAATGTAAAATGCCCAAAAAGTATTTTGCTTGAAATGATGTCAGGCAACGTGAAACCTTAGCCTGGGATGTTTGATCAATGATTCCTGCTTCATATCCATCAAACTATCATTCAGATATGAACTTACCCTAACAAGCAGGAAACAGGCAAATGCTCCATTTGAAGAACCAAGATCACATGGATGAAAAAACACACACAAATTGCTGCTGTTTCACAGTGATTTTTCTACTCCCCTAAGTGATGTTATCACATCATATAGATAAAATCAGAATCAGAGATGAGGATTCTGGAAAGCTTCAATAGAAGAGACATGTTGAAGCAAGAATGACATGTTTGGAGCACATGTTCAGACACATACTCATATCTTAATATATAAAAAACTGGTACTGTTAAATAAGGGCCTTTTTAAAAGATCTTTACTTTCAGTTACTTCAACCATTTTATTAAAATGTGTTCCCAAATTACACATTCATTTAGGTTGTTTTCAAACATATAGAGTAGATAAATTTAGTGGGCTAATTTGTCTTAATTCATTGTTTTCAACCATGGCAACTATAAGCTGTGTGGATTTCAACTCCCAGAATTTTCCACTCAGCAATAGGAAATTCTGGGAGTTGAAGTCCCCACAGCTTAAAGTTGTTAAGATTGAGAAATGCTTCCCTAATATATTTACGGTGAGGCAGCCCTGAGATGTTGTGAATGAATGTGTTGGCCTATTCTCAGGTTCATGCTTCTGCTTTGATCTTGCTCTAAAGTAACACAAGAGCAATGAGTAAAATGCAGGCATTTGTGGGAATTAGGAAAGACTGCCTTTGTGAGGAACTACACAGATGCGGTTGAAGAAATCATATACATCTTGTTTGCTTCATGGATTGTTTACAGATTGGCTATATAATTCCTTACTATTTTTACAGTTTTTCAATTTTATAATACCCATTTTCTTTCAATATTATGCTTGGATTGATTTACATTTACTGGTGGTAGGATCAGGATATTTTAAAATATATTTAATACATACACAATTTCTGCTTTTCAAACACTAGCAATCACTTTTATTTTTATTCTTAATGTATTTTGCAACCTGCCCAAACAAGCTGCAACATTTTGCAGAGGTTATAATTCTCTCAGAAACAAAAAATGCATCTTTAAGAAGTATCTTTTTATATAAAATTGTAAATAAAAGGTAAGACACGTTATAGACTCTGGAGTTATTTAATGAAGCATTCAGTATACTTGAGTCTAAAAAAGACTGTAAAGAAAATTGTTTAAAGTAAAAAATTAATACAAATAAAGGGAAATAACATTATTCTTAGTAACCTACAATTTTAGATATTCTCAGAATCACTCTTGACAATAGTCATGTTCACTTGTTCAATTTTGATTTGCAACCAACTCAAGATAGCTACTGCCGCTGAATCGTTTCTTTTATAACTAGGCAAGATTTCAGGAAGTTTTGAACCAGCAACCATAGAAACACAAAACAACAGACCTTTCTTGCAGAGATTGTAAATTCCACAGTATTACCAAAAAAAGTGATACTGTGCTTGGTTTCTATAAAGATTAGTGCCAATACTTAGCATGTAAATTTCCTCTAATCCATTTTACCAAAATAGCATGTGTGAAATTGTACCTTGTCTTCTTTATATTTCTACTTCCTTTGTTCTCAGGTTTATTCAGTTTATTTACATAAAAATATCTTGCAGCATTGAAAGATAAGTACATTTATTACAGTTTAGGATTTTGAATCAGATTGTCACTTCATTCAACTTTCATTAGGCACCACAAGATGTTTAATCTGTTGCTTAAAAGCAATAAATATGGCTGATCTCTGGAAACTGATCCACACAATTTCCAAAGGATGTGGCATTTAAAGATTTCCTGCATAGATACTGTAGAACTAAATATCTCTTTATGTAAAAGAGAACTGCATGTCTCCAACATTCAGAGATATATCCTGTATGGAGCTTTTTTGGAAATTATGCAACTTTTTGAAAGAAAAAAATGCATATTAATTTGCTGAATCTGTTGTATCAGATGTGTGTCTTTTTGTTAAATACCGCTATTTAACATAAAAATGGATATATAAGCCTACAATATTAAAGTAGTTGTATGAATATTAATTCCCATTTAAAAGTTGAATGGGAATGAATTATCATTATCAGAATAATCAGCCATATAAACTGAGGGCCTAGTGACCATGGAAGCATGATCTTTAATTTATTAGATTAGTTTTAAGCTGAATTAAGTCTTCATCTTAACAGCTGTCACACAGACATAATTCCATGGTCTTTTTGGTGGTTGTTCCATATTTGTTGGAATTGGCCAGTTTGCCTCAAGGACTGAGTGGCAAATGAATGTACATATATATGGGGATACCACATTTTTGATGGTGTAGTACAAAGTGAAAATTCCTGCACTGGTGAAAATAATGCTCATAAGTAGATTGGGGGGGGGGGGAGAGGACTGCTCATATATTTAGCATTTAGGAAATTTACTTCCCAAAGCTTTTCATAGAAGTTCTGCATATAATGTATGTCCTAAGGTGTTGGCTTACATTTCAATATGCTGTTTCACATGAACATTTCATTGCTGCTGGGTTAAAAAAATGCTTGGGTGGTGGGCTACATTTGAAATAATCATCTACTACTAAGCTTTCAGGATACATGTATACTAATACAAATGGATAATTCTGTGGATAAACTCTGGATCCCATCAATCTTCCTCTTGTGAGAAATTATTTTCACCAAAGCCATCTGTATGAGGAACATCTTATTTTAAAATATATAGCGGAAAGTATTTGTGAACTCATCTTCCAGAATAAATACAGTCTCCTATGGTGCAATATGGCGATAGGCATCTTATTCCTTTCAGCATAAAAGACTGTGCCTTTACAAATTTACCTTCCATGAAAAGTCTGGACAAACGCTTCTGACAATAGCAAGCGTGGTACATTTTCTTAAAACTGTATGGTGCTGTACAAAATTCTTACAAATATTTCATTGTATGTGTCTCTGATAGCTTGTTTGTACTGGGTTTTTTGTTTTTGTTTTTTTTAAAGGGAGAGCTTTTTTCTACTAAATTATCTATGTTGCTTAAGTTTGGGATGCTTTATTTCAAGCAATGCTTTAGTGGACTACAAAGAGATAGATAACCACAGACATGCTTAGGAAGTGTTAAAAATGGGTGAGTTTTTCTAAAGCACAGAGAATTACCCATGAAAAGAGGAGAGAGGAGGTATTCCTGGTAGGATCTAAGAAGGTAGTTGTAAGCAGCTAATGGCAGTAGTAAGAAGCAAAGGAAGTCAATAGTATTGCAGATATACATTTGCTGGCGTTGTGTTATATATGTGATGTGTGTTCTACTTGTATCTTTTGTTTTTGATATATATACACGTTTGTTTTTCTTAACAAAAGAAAAAATATTTGATTTGATGTTTTGTACTTTCTGCCTTGTACCTGGTTTCTGTCAATCTATTTCTGCAAAAGGATATTAAAGCCGAAAGGTAATGGATGTCAGTATATTGTACGGAGGTTCTTGACCAAATAACTTTTCTTTTAATCTCAGCAGTTTCCTCACAAGACTGGTAAGATACCACTACACACTGCAAACAGGCAGCTCTTTTGTGAGAGTGCTCACAATATTGTCAAAACTCACCAGCCTCAAAACGTTAGGAACGACCTTGCCTTGGTACTTCTGAAGTCTAATTTGTTTGTGAAATCTAGCAGTGCATGCATTTGAGAAAAGAGTGGAGTGCATCATCAAAGAGTAAGAAAAAGGTTTCTGCATTTGTTTGCCCAGTTGTAGTTTCCCATCATTGTGTATACAAAAATGAATGCAGCTACAAGAGGCTCTCTGTTGTTTTCTAACAACTGTGAAATATTTGATTGCCTCCTGTTTGTACCATTATCGAAGACAGTTCCTCTAGTAACAGTAATTATACAGCCCCTTCATGCTTAGAAAAAAATATCTCTCTGAATATCAGGTGCAAGGACAAGGCTTGCTCTTTAAATGCCCTTTATCTAATTGGCTACTACTGGCAACAGATAGTCCTTGGTCAATCCACAAAGACTGTCAATAAGTTCAAAGAGAGGTACAGCTTACTGTACTAGAATTGTTTGTCTTAGAAGCTAAACTTAACATTTACTGTAATAGAAGAGACTAAAAGATGCATTCTGGGAAATTAAGAAAATTACTATTTTTCATGCATCAAAGGCATGACAAATCAAGAGAAAAGATAACGGAGTGCTCTGTGTAAATTATACTTTGGAATCAGAATTCTTTTTTTATTTTTAAATAAAAAAAATTTGTTACATAGACAACACATACCCACAACAATAAAAAAAAACCATCATCACATATAGCATGCCATTTGGTTACAAGTGTTTTAACATTTATCATTCTTATACATTTATTATTTCATTTAATAGGTTATAATATACAGTTTGGGTTGCTTTGTTTACCATCCCTTCCTCCTGTTATAACACCACCTTATTTTCCCTTTCTTTTCTCCCTTCCTCCCTTCTCTACTTTCTTCCTTCCTGCTCTCCTTTCCCTTCCTTCTTCCTGTACCTTTCTCCTACTCCTCCTCTTCCTCATCCCCTTCCTACCCTCTCTCCTCCTCTTTCTCTCCTTTCCATCCTCCTTTCCTTACCTCTTTCTTTTCACCCTTTCTCCCTTCTCTACTTTCTTCCTTCCTCCTCCCCTTCCCCTTCTTCCCTTACCTCTCCTTTACTCCTACTCTTCCTCTTTCCCTTCCTACCCTCTCTCCTTCCTTTTCTCTCCCTTCCATCTTCCTTTCCCTTTCCTTTCTCCCTCCCTCCCTTCTCTACTTTCCTCCTTCCTCCTCTCCTTCCCGTACCTTTCTCCTACTCCTGCTCTTCCTCTTCCCCTTTCTACCCTCTCTCCTCCTCTTTCTCTCCTTTCCATCCTCCTCTCCTTACCTCTTTCTTCTTTCCCCCATCTTCCTTTCATTCTCTCCTCCTTTCTCCCTTTCTTTTTCTATTATTGTTGGAATCAGAATTCTTGACAAGATACTACCTTGCATCAAGAAACTTTATACCAACTTATTCCCTATATATTTGTTGCTTAAATTTTTGAAATGATCTATTATTTATTTTTATAACATATGGTTCCTGGTTGTTCCAAAAAGTGTGGCTCTAAGTTCAGTTGTCACAGTTTTGAGTGGTATAAAAATTTATCTTTCCTTTTACACTTTTATCCTATCAATGCCCAAATGCTCATAATAATTCATGTAGTATTCAATATACTGAAAGTAAAAACCTGTAGAAAAGTGTGAAAGGTGGTCAGATTTTAAAAATGTCAAAGTACTCCTGTTTCTAAACTCTGATAATAAGTGGTATGCTTCCTTGGAATTGATTGTATTGACAGATGTGTTTGCCTTTTAATTTGATGATGCTAGCTTTTCCTCCAAATGTCATGCTAATATTCTCTTCTATTACATTCCACTTGCTTCTTCTAAACAGAACTGCCAGAATTGGAAAACACTAATCTGATGAATAATCTTCTGCCATTAAAACATAATATTTGCAAAATTTGTAAAATTTAGTCTGCCAATGACCTTTGTTTTTAAAAAAATATCTGGAACAAGCCATCATCAAGACACACAAAACACATTCATCCATTTGCAAGCAGGCAGATTTGCATATATAGTCACATAATGTTACTTTACATAGTATCCCACATATACCTAGCAGCTGCCTTATACTTTTAATTAAAGAAATCGGGACTTGAATGATATGCATTTAAGAGGTAGACTAATATTGCTCAAGTTTATACTGAATGACTAAAGATGGCTAAACATGTTACACAAAATAGTTTTTTAGGAATAGATCAATTATTTTATGATTGTTTTCACAACACAGTAACATTTGTCCAAAGTAAAAACTCACATGATGTCTTTAAAAAATGATCAAGCCAAGAATTTGCTATATCCCTAAGACTTTTGTGATTGGAAAAAAAAACAATAAATACAGCTTCTCCTACTGCTGTTTTTCAATGACAACACAGTTGTGTCTGCGAATCTCCTCATTTATTGTTAATTGTTAAAGATTCAGAAGCCACATTCCATTCTATATTAACTAAGCCAACCATTTTAATAAGAGCATTTGGCCATAAGAATGTTTGTATGCAACACAAACATATTTAATGAAGGGCATGCCGATACCTTTTCTGCAAGAGAGATGAAAAAGTAACTTTTAGACCAATTTGGAGGTTATCTTAAAAAAAAAAAAAACTTCACTCCTAGGAATAGCTTAAGAAGCAAATGCTAAGATTCCAACAACTCTAGATGAACTCCTAAGGATTTGATTTATTGGTGGTCTTTCCCCATCGCCCCTCACTCCCACCACCTGCTGCTAAGTACTAACCAAATCTATTCCTCTCCAGCTTTTTCTAGATCACTCAGCCAAGGTCAGCAAAGTATTGCCAGGTATATTTCAGCATGCTTACTAACCTTGAAAGAAATGAGTTTTCATTCAAAGCAAAATGATTACAGTTCAGCAAGTGACAAAAGGAAATTTAAAAAAAGAAGCTGAGAATTTCTAGTGAAGAATTAGGAAAGGAACATCCCTTTTTCAACCTTGATTGGCAGTGTTTACCTCTCAAACAACTTGGCTTTGGGGACATACAACAAATGGTTTATATTAAAAGGGATTGGGAAGAATCCCATTCCTTATTTGTTAGGAAGCCCGAATTTTGGTTCATATAGAGTAAATTAATATTATGGAATTAATATTATGGCAGAGAAGCCATCAGTGCTTATAAATGTGACTAAGTGTTTAAAGTACCAGGCTAGAACCAGAGATGGAGCATTTTTAGTCTGATATTTTAATCACTACACCAAACTGGATGTCTGTACTCTTTTTAAAGTTTCTTATTAATATTTTAGGAAGAAATGCTGGGCCATAGCTCTATTTTTTTAAAGGGTTATGCTTAGTAGATTAGAGTTCAGCCAAAGAGATTGTTTATGCACGTGGATTTTAAAGGCAGACACTTATCACAACCCAGCAATTAGTTTCATTAATATATTAATATTAATGAAATATGTTGAAGCTGTCAAAGAAATAGATTTTCTCTTTTATGCTGATCTTTAGAAGATGTTCCTTGAAGACACAGACAATCATTCATTAGGATAGATGGAGTATAAATGCATGCCCAAATAAACAGCCAGTTTTCTTTACAGACCGATTCTGGCATGGAGTCTTTCCATATACACACCTGAGCTTCTGGGATTGTAAACAAACACCCAGTTGTACCACTGGCTTCATTTAGGGAGTCATAAATGCATTTATTTTGTGTTAAATTGTAATGTTCTCAATATAAATCAGAAACCACTTTTACTGTTGTGGGAACTTCATATGAAGTGAGTAAAGTTTTACAATGGACAGTAAGTTAGTGTCATTTTTCAGAAATTCCATGCAAATAACTATTTTTGCTACAATTCTAGCTCTCTCTATTGAGTATTGTTGGTTGATGGTTATCATTGGTGATAAATGCAAAGAAAGACCTTTCAATATTTCTAACACAAGACATCGCATCATTTATAGCAAGAGAAAATCATGTGAAACAAGGTTTTGGATTTGGCATGCAGCTATACTATCATTGCAATTCTGCCTTACACCTCTTTTCACCAGTGTTGTCAGTTACAAAGATACGTAAGTTACTTAATATGTTGTCTTATATTTGCCTACTTTCAAATGAAGTTCCAAGAAGTTCAGAGAGAAGGATAAATTGTCTGCTCTCTGAAGAATATAATTGAAAATGAAAAAATGCAATGCACAGGATAAAAAAGTATAGTGACTGATATAAAGGCTATTTACATTCAGTCTAGTATATATATTTAGTAAAATCTAAATTCATAGGCTAAAAGCAGCTTGGTTTTCCATGGGCTTAAATCCAAGAATTTTTGCTAAACCAAAACATGCTTTATTTCAAACATATTAACGAATTCTAAAGTGTGTTTAGAGTGATATCACATATTGTTCATTGTTTATAAAATTTCAAAGATAATTCCAAGGTCCATTATGCTGCTATAAACTAACAAAGCACATGTTAAGTGATTTTCAATACTAATCAACACTATTTTCACTTAAAAGTAGCTGTACATAATGAGTGTTGCAATGTTGATTTGCCTTAAACATAATGCTAAAATCAACCGTTATAAACCTATTCGCCTTTATGTGCATACATAAAAAAGCTATGGCTAAAACCAGCAAGTACACTGTAATTACAAACTGTTTTTGGATGAGTGAAAAAGTCATTTTTTAAAAATGACTTTTTAAAAAATAACTTTCCATATTTGTGTATGTCCATGTGTGTGAAAGAGAAAAAAACACACATTTGAGTGTGATGATGATAAAATACCTAACAAAACTATATCTAGCTTTAGCTAATGTGCAAATTAGAAAATAGTTTTAAATTAACCCATTAGACAAAGCTGGGCCACCCATCAGGCAAGGTAGCCCAGCCACTCTCAACTTATGGTAGAGTAAAAAGGTAATAATGTCCACCCACAGCTATGAAGCCACCTGCAGCCACCATCCTCAGCTGAATTTCTGTAATGCTTACTATTGTATTGCCATTACCGGGGAAGGAGGGTTCGCTACGTCACATAGATCCCTCCTTCCAGCCCTGCTAGTTCCACTCCAGGGCCAGATGGCGAGAACTGTCAGGGCCCTGGTCTCCGGCTGTTGTTGCTAAATGCCAGGTCTGTGGTTCACAAAGCTCCCCTCACCCGGGACCTAATTTTAGACGAGGGGGCAGACCTGGCATGTATTAGTGAAACCTGGCTGGGCCCGGAGGGAGGAGTCCCCCTCACTGAAATGTGCCCAGAAGGATTTCAGGTGCTTCATCAGCCACGACCCCAGGGAAGGGGTGGGGGAGTGGCCGTCATCGTCCGGGATCTTTAGTTCCTCGTAGAATCCCTGCTCCAGAGCTTGTCGGGTGTGAGTCCCTGCTGATGAAGTTGGACCTTGGAGGTCAAGTGGGTTTGTTGCTAACGTACCTACCTCCCAACAGCGTTGCAACAGCCCTCCCCTCGCTCCTTGAGTCAGTAGCCGAGTTGGCGGTAGAGTTCCCCAGGCTTATGGTTCTGGGGGATTTCAACCTGCCTACACTTGGTGAACGCTCTGATGGGGCGCAGGAGTTCATGGCTTCCATGACAGCCATGGACTTGACCCAAGTAATTCGGGGTTCGACTCATTCAGCGTGTCACACGCTTGACCTCGTATTCGTCTCAGAGCAGTGGAGATGTGATCTAGAGTTAAAGGGCATTAAGACCTTGCCCTTGTCATGGTCTGATCACTTCCTACTGAGGCTTGACTTTCGGAAACCAATCCCCCACTGTAGCGAGGGGGAATTGATTAGGTGGTTCTGCCTCAGGCGCCTGATGGACCCTATGGGATTTCAGACGGCACTTGGAGAAATACCTGACACTCTCGTCCACAATCCAGTGGAGCCCTTAGTCGCTGCCTGGAATACAGCGGCGGCAGGGGCTCTAAACCGGATTGTGCCTTTGCGACCTCTCCGAGGCAGCGGATCCAGGAGGGTCCCTTGGTTTACCGAGGAACTCCGGGAGATGAAGTGCCAAAAGAGACGCCTAGAGCGCCGCTGGAGGGCCAGTAAATCTGAGTCAGACCGAGCACTGATGAGAGCCTTTATCAGAGCCTATCTCGTGGCAATACGGGTGGTGAAATGTTCGCATTTTGCCGCCCTTATTGCATCCGCTGAATCACGCCCAGCCACCTTGTTTAGAATAACCCGCTCCCTCTTGAAAGGGAGGGATGCGGATTCTTCAGGTAGAGCTGAGGAATTTGTTCAGTATTTAACGGATAAAGTCGCTCAGATTCAGACAGAGCTGGACTCCAATTGCACGGTACCAGCCGAGGTACCGGAGAAGGTCTTGAGCATACTTTATGGATTGAGTTTCAACTTGCTTCTCCTGAGGAAGTGGACAAGGCCATGGGAGCGGTGAGTGCCTCCACTTCTATACTGGACCCGTGCCCCTCTGGCTGGTCTTGACCAGCAGGGAGGTGACACACGGCTGGATCCAGACGATAGTTAACACCTCTCTCCGGAAGGGAATTTTCCCGCTCCTCCTAAAGGATGTGGTGGTGAGACCCCTCCTGAAGAAACCATCTCAGGACCCAGCCATTTTGAACAACTATCGTCCAGTCTCCAACCTGCCCTTTGTTGGGAAGGTTGTTGAGAAAGTGGTGGCCTCTCAACTCCGACGGTCCTTGGATGAAACCGATTATCTGGATTCCTTTTAGTCGGGTTTCAGGCCTGGTTACAGCACGGAAACTGCTTTGGTCGCACTGATCGATGATCTCTGGCGAGCCAGGGATAGGGGTCACCCCTCTATCCTTGTGCTCCTTGACCTCTCAGCAGCCTTCGATACCATCGACCATGGTATCCTTCTGCGACGGTTGCGAGAGGTGGGAGTGGGAGGCACCGTCCTTCGGTGGTTCTCCTCCTACCTCTCGGACAGGTCGCAGTCAGTGTTGGTTGGAGGGCAGAGGTCAACCCCAAGGCCCCTCAATTACGGGGTGCCGCAGGGTTCAGTCCTGTCCCCCCTCCTATTTAACATCTACATGAAGCCACTGGGTGAGATCATACGCCGGCACGGGATTAAGTACCACCAATATGCGGACGATACGCAGTTGTACCTGTCCGCCCCGTGCCAACTCAGCGAAGCAGTAGAAGTGATGTGCCAGTGCCTGGAGGCTGTTAGGGTCTGGATGGGAGTAAACAAGTTGGCACTCAATCCAGACAAGACTAGTGATGTTCCCTCCCAAAGATTGGCCAAGTATTCCATCTCTCAGGCTGGGGGGTGAAATTATACGCCCCTCAGAAATGGTTCGCAATTTGGGAGTCCTCCTGGATCCCCAGCTGACTTTAGAACACCATTTGTCGGCTGTGACCAGGGGGATCTTTGCCCAGGTTCGCCTGGTGCACCAATTGCGACCCTACCTGGATCGGGAGACCCTTCAGACAGTCACTCACGCCCTTGTGACCTCAAGACTGATTATTGTAATGCGCTCTACATGTGGCTGCCCTTGAAGAGTGTTCGAAGACTTCAGCTGGTCCAGAATGCAGCTGCACGAGCGATTGTGGGTGCACCCAGGTGCACCCACGTCACACCTATCCTCCACAAGCTGCACTGGCTACCGATTAGTCTCCGGACCCACTTCAAGGTGCTGGTCATTACCTATAAAGCCCTACATGGCATCGGACCTGGGTACCTGAGAGACCGCTTCCTGCCGATCACCTCCCATATACCGATTAGATCTCACAGGTTAGGTCTTCTCCGGATTCCATCTGCCAGCCAATGTCGGCTGGTGATTCCCCGGGGAGAGCCTTCTCTGTCGCAGCTCCAGCCCTTTGGAACGACCTCCCCGTGGAGATTCGGACCCTTACTACCCTCCCAGCCTTCCGCAAAGCCGTTAAGTCCTGGCTGCTCCAGCAGGCCAGGGGGCTCTCGAAATATCCAGCCCCAGGGAAACTGTGACTGTTGTGTATTTTAAAGTGTTGTTTTGTGTATTTTTTTTAAAATAAATGTTTTTTAATTTTAATTTAAAACAGGTACAGCATCTTTCTTTACATCTGTAGAAAATGTATCAATAAATTACAGATAAGTTTTGGTACATCTCCTCCACAGTCAACCAACATAACTCATATTAACTCAAGCATTATTATATATCCATTTTCATTTAACTGTAATTATTATTTAGAAATATTAATAAAAGTAATAATCTTAAACAATACCTGCCCACACCGGTGGGAAAATAAAAAAATTAAAAAAGGGCAAATAAAAAATAAAAATTAAAATAAAAAATAAAAAATAAAAATAATACAAAAAAAGACAAAAACGACAAGAGACAAGGCAGGAAAACAAAACAAAACACAGGTGTCTATTATGAAAAAAAGAAGAAGTATATCAACTGGTTACAACATGCTTTGGTGCTTCTCTTCCATTAGCTCATATTAATTCAAATATCTTAACTCGGATATTTACCATATCAACATCATTATACCTCCAGTTTTAATTACCTATGGTTATTTAAACATCCTTCATCCTTAGCTATGCTAAAGAATTAATCCATAACACATGCTGACAATTCATTTACTTATTTGTAGAATCCTCTATTATCATCAAATCCTCATGTCCTATTTTAGCTGGACATCCATAATATTTAATTATATCATATATCATAACATTTTCCCAGTATTGATTAACATTTGATTGTATGTATTTTATTTAGTTTTTTTAAATAGTGATAATTATTGTAGTTAATACTCTTTATGTATAATCTAAAGATGTTTTCTCATATCCAAGAAGAAGAAGGCGGGGCTTAGCAGGAGAAGAAGGCGGGGCTTAGCAGTGAGAAGATGGAGTTTCAGGCTACTCCTGAAATTCCTCTATACCGAAGGATTTTTGGGCGGGTTCTTTGAACTCTAGCTGTCCCGGAGACGACAGTGAAGGTGAGGAGAGACCCAGGACCTCAGAGACACCCGCAAGTCTCGGGGGGGGGGTATTAACTCCTCGTGCCAATTCCTTTCTGGATTAGCTGTGTGCTAACTGAAACTGCAGGTTGCCCCTAAGAATGGTAGAAGTGATGTCATCTGGTAAGCTGATTTTATTATCCAAGAGAGACTGTTCGCGTTAAAAACTTAAGCTAACCTAAACCAAAGAATAGGAAAATTTAGCGGCGAATTGGCTTTTTTTAATGGATTTATGGCTGGTGGTTACTTTACTTCTTAAATGCTTCAAGAAACTCCTCGACATCCTCCCCCCTCTGACTCTCCCTAAGTGGATCATAAAATTTATTTTCTACTAATTAGCCCGTCACGATTCGACATTTTTATTACTTTATTACTTGGCTCTGTTTACGATCAGATAAGATTGCACAGCCTGCAAGAGAATAAGAAAAGTGCTTCGAAGTCTGTGGAAAAAAAAAAAAGAGCTTGCAATTTTTAACTGCGACACATCATGGCGTCTCAAAATACCTCTAAGATTTCATTTCAGATTCTTTTTTCCGCATGTAGAGGGCTTTTTGACTCTTATCAAAGGCTGGAAAGAAAATTGGATCATCTGATTTTAAAATATGAAGTAAAAACTGAGATCGTTGAATGTTTAAATGTTCCTGAAATACAAATGGAAAATGTGAGAAATGGTGTCTGGTCTATCTCAGAGGAAGAAAGGAGGGGGGGAGCTATAAAGAAGACTCACTTAAAGAGACAGAGTGCAGGAGGAATGGAAAATCCACCCTTGAGAATCAAAGTTAATTTGGAAAATTTTACAAGCCCAGGACAACATTATTATTTCATCACTGACATTCAGAGTCCAAAGGTGCGAAAATATCTTTGTCTGGATTTGCTTATGAAAACATTTGGTAAATTTATCCAACGCATGGCAATTGGTTTGAGAAGATTTTGCTATTGGAGAGACACTGGCTGACAGATGGACACTGGAGAGATAGACACTGGAGAGATGGACACAGATGGACACTGGAGAGACACTGGCTGACAGATGGAAGAACGTAATTTAAAATTAGCCAAATCTGATTACCTTAATGTGTAATAGATATAGCTGAATAATGACTGATATGGATAGTAATATATATAATTTGGAACTGGCTGATAGATTGAAGAATACAATTGAAAAATAGCTAAACCTAATTGCTTTTTTTTGTAACAGATATAGTTGAATAATAATTGATATTGATAGTAATGTATATAATGTGGAGTTGATATGATAACTAACAATTGGATATGAGTGTTGTTTTGTGTATTTATCCCCTTCCCTTGTTTATTGTAAGCCGCCCGGAGTCCTTCGGGAGTGGGCGGCATACAAGACCAATAAACAAACATTGTCTTCTCATTGCCTTGCTCCGACAATGAAGGTGAGAACATTTCTTCCAAAAGTGACCCACTCTATCAAGGAACTTCAGACCATTGTCCCTATGTTGATCTTAGTCACAGTAGAAGTTTGCAGGCCCATATACTCAAGCTTGTTCTCCACAAGCATCTTTATTTAGGGAGGACTAAAATACTTAGGGAGGACTAACTCAGGCTAACTAGTTGGTAGAACTTCTGTTAACTGTAAACAATATTCACCAAGGGGTTGATTTAAAATATATCTTCAATGTATTTTACCAATGAATTTCTAGTCCACAAAATAAAAAAAACTATTGAACATTATTTTTTCAACCCCCTGAGAAACTCCAAGTAATGAGAGTTTACAGTAAATAACTTCCTAGTTTCGTCAGTGAAGTGCCTCACATGTCTCAGTATGGAAAAAGAAGTGTAAGCCAAAAATGCATGAAAGTTCATTATATGTCAACTATCAACTTAATTATGAAGAGAGAGGGGCAGAATTGTCTGTAGAAGCTACCATGACCTACAGGGGACCCACAGATACTTCAAGTGTTAATGAAGGAGGGGGTCTGCTTTCCAGAATGCACAGAATTTAAATTGAATGATGAACATGGGCTCAGAGGATTGTCTCTTATTGGTAATGTATGCATGTACGCCATATTTCCATCTTTAATTATAAATACTAATCAGGCAGACGGAAATGTGAGAAGCTTAAACAAATGGAAAGAAAATCAGCTAAAATGGTACAATCATCCTTCAATTTCTTAAAGCAGCCCCAATATTTTGTGGAGGAACGGAACACAGCTCTCAGCTATGTTAGAATTATGCTGAGTTTATGGACACAGTATCTGGATACAGTAGGATCAGTTCTTCCTAGTAGGTTATCCTAAGCTTTGTGGAACTTAGCTATCCCTGCTGTGTGAAAAAATATATAAAAGGCAAAACAAAGTTATATTTCAATTTTCCATTTAAAAATAAAACAAGGAATTGGATAAAGATTTATGAGAATGCTGATACTGACATACGTTAGATAGATAACACTTTGAAATAACAAGTTTTTTTTTAAAAAAAGCTTTCCAAGCCACATCTATAAATATCTTCTACCCTGAGACTTATTCTACGTTCATCTCTTTTCTACTTTCATCTATGTCTTTTACACACTGATAGGTGATTGTATAAACAGGCAGCTCAAGAGTTTTGTACTATGTTCATTTTGACTGTAGTAAAGTACCCGCCATCTGCTTCACTCTTCTAAATAAAAGTTTTATTGTATGGGAAAAGCTCTGAACTCTTAGTCCCTTTTTACAAATTAACTTGGCACTTAATGAAAAAAGAAAAGAAAAGCAGCATTTTTTTGGGAGTTTGCACAATAAAAGGAACTGGGCAAAAAACCAATTTTTTCTCTGTTGCACTAAGTAAAACTGGAGCAGGGGGAAGGGCTGATAAAAAGATTATTCAGACTCCTTCCTTTTCACATATACATTGCTTCCTTTATAATTTTGATTTACAGGAACAAACTATATAAAAAGGACACTAGCAATCTGTCAGACTCTCTTTTGGCCTGAATCAAAAAAATTAAGGAAGATTAAATGAGACTGGCCAGTTTGGCAGAGGACAAAACTTAAATGAAAACAAAAGTCACCAAAGGAGTAGATTTGAGCTATTTTTTCAACAAAGCGATGGCCAATGTAAGTAAAAATACCGTGTGGGATATATGTTATACAAAAAAGGAGACATTTCTCTCCCCTTTCCAAGAGTGTGCCTCAATTAGGCTAACTTACAGAATGGGTCCAAAATCTAGGACCCGTAATTGACATGAGATTGAAGCTTCACATAGATGTGGCCTCTTCAGTGCTGCTGGAGTCAGATTCAGTCATGTGATCATCATTTACAACATGGCCTGACAGCTTCCTACAAAGAAACTCAACAAGGAAAGCCACCAGGAAGTTGGAAGTCATTTCTACTTTTTTGTCTACCTATGGCAGTGATGGCTAATCTTTTCCGGACCGAGTGGCCAAAGTGCTCCCAAACCCCCAAAATGCAACGTGTGTGCGGCTCCTGTGCATGCGCACCACCTCCCACAAATTGTCCCTGCACAGCCCCAGTGCATCAACCCGCTGTAAGTGCCCCCTGTGCATGCATGCATATTCCCCCTACACATGCCCAAACACCCTGCGCATGCACAGCAGAGACCTGAAGACCAGCTGGCTGATGAGAGGTGTGCACCCAAGCACAGTGGAGCTGAACTGGGGTGACAGCTTGCGTGCCCACAGAGCAGGTGCTGTGTGCCATCTCTGGCACGCGTGCCATAGGTTCGCCATCCCGGACCTATGGTAATTTTCTTATTTAGGTAAGGAAATAGCAGCGAGATGATGATCCAATTGATCATGGATTGTCTAGTAGCTTCTAACATCATGATTCTCAAACATCAGTCAATCAAATTTTCACCATGTTCAGCTACCACCTTCACTTGCTACTTTTCCACATGGTTTGCAGAGCCCACTGAGCTCATTCCTCGGTTCTTCCTCTTCACATATACTACCAGCCTTGTAACTAGAGAGCAGTCATTTACTGCACCACTCCTTTCCTGCCTCCACTGACTGTCATCTGGCCAGGTCTGAGTTACTTCCCATCTCACCCCAATCAACTGGCTCATGAAAAGGGGATCCAGGGCTTATAATTATGCACTGAAAGGGCCAAGGGATAATACAAATAAAAACAGAATGTGATCATCAGAATTTAGAAAATTAGCACTTCTTCGGTAGAATCACAATGATCTATATGGACAATGCTAAGGGAATATTGCTTGCACAAGCAAAAGAAAAGAAAAGTACATATTTGAGCCATACTGATGAATATTTAAGAGATTATTTTGGGGTAGAGATGCATTTACACAGCTTCTCAGTGCTTACTGATTTTTTTTTTGCATTTTTATAAATACATTAAATAATAAGCAAACTATGAATAAATCAGGTGAGGATTTAAAATGTAATGAAGTTATAATTCTTCAGTATAACAATTAGTCAATGCCTTAATAAATTATATTGCATCAACAGACTAAAATCACCATTTAAACTAAGAATGAATATTGAGAGCCATGGTACAAATCACCAAGCAAAATTGTATTTATGGTAAATCAAATACATATTACTAAAATATTTTAAGTATTTTGCAAGAAACCCAAATGTTGGGTATAGTATAAATCTGTGCATTAAGGTTTAAATTGAATTCTACATCTGACTTATTTTTAAGATTTATTTAAGACATCAAACTATACTCCTATGTCAACATTCTTCCATAGAGGGGATCAAGCAACCTTTCTACTAAAAACATACAGTATAATATCCTAGCTACAATTACTATGTTCAATATAAAGCCCATTTAGTACACTCTGAAGGGATATAAAGTTTAATAAAGTTTAATAAGGATATAGATCATTTCCAGAATTGTTGCACAGTATAGCATTGCCGCCTAATATGAAAAAAGTGATCTGACCTGATCATTTCAGTTCCAGAAATTTTAGAAAATGAATTGCTTATTTTAATTAATCAATCCTGGCAAAACATCTTAAACCAATTCTCTTTAAGTATAATATTTTGAGTAAAATTAATGTTGTTCTTCAATGAAGTTATCATTGGTACTTACAAATTTCTACTGAAGAGCATTCTTGACTCTACCAAGAGATATTTGTAGGTATTTACACCACTTTTTCCACAGTGGTGCAGTGGTTAGAGTGCAGTACTGCAGATGACTTCTGATGATCACCAGCTGCCAGTAGTTTGGCAGATTGAATCTCACCAGGCTCAAGGTTGACCCAGCCTTCCATCCTTCCAAGGTGGATAAAATGAGGACCCAGATTGTTGGGGGAAATATGCTGACTCTATAAATCACTTAGAGAGGGCTGTAAAGCACTGTGAAGCAGTATGAAAGTCTAAGTGCTATTGCTATTTTTCACTGCTTCTATTTTATCAGACACAAAGCAATGGTTATAGGACAGGACATATCATTCAATTATTTATTTATTTTATTCATATCATTTTAAGGACTCAGGTTGGAAATTTTGTTTGTTTGTTTGTTTGTTTGTTTGTTTATATTACTCTGGACAACTAACTTCAATCAAAAAAAATATGCCTGTTTGACAGCCAAGATTTTAAAGAAAATAGTAGACACAATTAGAATAAGCAATTTCGGGTCTTTGCAAAATGCTGGCAGAGGCAGGCCCCACAAAGGTTCCCTTCTTGTGACCCACAAGATGGCACTCTGTAATTGATGGGATCCATAGCCTGCCTCTCCTGCGAAATCTGATGGGATGGGTAGGAATGATTAGGAATCACAGCGCTCCTTCTTCCTATTTCTCTCCATAATCATTACCCTATGATGTAGTTTGGTTTGAAAGAATGTGACTGGCCCAACATTTACCCCACGCTACTTCTCTTATAAATTATATTGGGTTTATTTGTTCTCACATTTGTTTTGAACAGATAACCTGAAGCTAAATTCAATCATTCAAGAAAAAGGAGAAAAACTTTTCACATTTTTTTCATTACGGTAAGTGTGAGTGTATGTGTGTGTGTGACAATGTGCGTTTGCATGTGCATGCATGTGCATGCTCATGTATATAGATAGGTAGACAGGTTGCAATGTGATAGGCAGATGAGCAAACAAGATGTCTACAAGATGATATTCCACTTTGGAAGATCATCTTCTCTTAGCCATAGATCCTTCCTTTAGCCATTGGCTCCTTCAAACTATAGCATTTCCAGGGTTGAATATCTTCTCAGTTTAAAACATAGCAATTTATTTCCACTGTTTCCTGTTTTTAATCAGTTGCCATGAGAACTTCCAGTTTCTTATTTTGTGACTGTGGAATTTCCTTGGGAGACTTTGCTGACTTTGTCAACATCAGTTAAATTCCCCTTTATATATACTTGTGGACACTGATGAAAAAAATTAGAAAGTTAAGCAAGACAAAACATAACTTTGGCAGAAACCGTGTTGCTTTTTTAGCAAGGTCATTCGTTTCTCTATTTTCTTCAATAAGTAGGTTTATACAATCTTTAATTGTGTTTGTGTCTGCCTTTCAGCAGTGTTGACTCCTGGCAACTATCTAGATTAGTCCCTGCAGTTTTCTTAGCAAGGTATTTTTTGAAGGGGTTGGCCATTACTTTCTGCCAATTACCTGGAAGGAGCATTAAGGTAATCTAGCTATATATTCCTGTATTTCTCCATTAATATATCCATCTTCTATTGCTCATCTTCAGTAGCTTGCAGGCTACCATCCAGCCTGGAAGGTCAGCTATTGATATCCATATTTGAGTCATGTTGAGTGATTGCCCTACAGTGTTCTGGTGACATTTTTTACTGGATAGTTCACCATTGCTTTTCCTAACCTTTCCATTTATCTAGGCTTGAGACCGGCATATGGTTGATGAATGAAACATCAACATCATTTATTTTTGAAGTAAATAAACTTCATAAAAAGGAGTATAAAGAATTTGGCAGCTTGCTAATTCACTTGCTCTACATGGGGCTGCCCTTGAAGAACATCCGGCGACTTCAGCTAGTACAGAATGCGGCCGTGCGAGTGATTGTGGGTGCACCTCGGTTCGCCCACATAACACCCATCCTCCGCGAGCTGCGCTGGCTACCTGTTGATCTCCGGGTGCGCTTCAAGGTCCTACTTACCACCCATAAAGCCCTTCATGGCAGTGGATCTGCGTACTTGAGAGACCGCCTCCTGCCAATTACCTCCTTGCGACCTATTCGATCGCACAGATTAGGCCTCCTCCGAGTTCCATCTGCCAGTCAGTGTCGACTGGCAACTACGCCGAGGAGAGCCTTTTCAGTAGTAGCTCCGACCCTTTGGAACGATCTCCCCGTGGAGATTCGTACCCTCACCACCCTTCAGACCTTCCGCACAGCCCTCAAGACCTGGCTATCCCGTCAGGCCTGGGGATAAAGATCGTAATCTGTCCCCACCTGAATGATGAATGTTGCGTTTTATTTTTACTTGTACTGTTTTCATGTTTATTGTTTTACTGTCTTGTATCCCCTTCCCTATAAATTGTAAGCCGCCCTGAGTCCCCTCAGGGAAAAGGGCGGCCTATAAATAATAATAAACTAAACTAAACTAAAACTAAACTTACAACTTTCAGGAAAGTAAATTAATATAAAGATCCAATATGTATTTGTAGTTCCTTAAAATAATATCTATGACTCCTTTTGGCCTGTTCATTCTAATGAAGAGTGCAGAGTGCTTTCAAGAATTTCCTCTGCCCCCTGCATGCTTAATTCTTGGCTTCTTCATTAGGTTGGGAAAAGTCATGATTAACTGAATCTGGCTGGTGATCTACATTTTCTTGTGGAAAGATGTGTTATCCAGAGTTTTAAATCTGTGGTGCACTTCTTTTTTAAAACGTCCTTCCAGGATTCAATAGTTCTTGACAACTGTTTCCATGTCCAGTTTCCCCTTTTGGTGAGAAAGTCGTTGGGGGTATTTTGGAACCTGCTTCAAAATACCTACAGGAATTATCTGGATACTTTACAATCAAAGCAAGGACTGAAACCACTCTGGTCATATTGGTTCATGATGTTAGGCTAAGATAGAAACAGTATGTTCATTCTGATCCTACTAAACCTTTCATTAGCATTCAACACCATCAACCATGATAGTTTTCTGGATCATTTGTATAAATTGGGAATTAGAGAAATTCTTCTGTAGTAGTTCTGCTCATTTCTTAGTGGCCGCTTCAAGTTAATCGTAGCACAGAAAGAGCATTTGTCCAATTGGAATGGCTGCTGTAATATAGCATGCCATAGGTTTTGGTGAACCATTATCTGACTTTTAATGTTTACATGAAACCACTGAAAGAAGTCAACTAGGAATACATTCAAGTTGTCCTATTGAGATCTAGATGGGATGAAATATGAAAATGTTGAACCCAAAGAGATAACGTTGCCATTTCTCATGGTCTAGCCTGAGAGTATCTTTCACGATAGGGCACTAACCCTGAAGAAGTAGGTCTGAAAGTCTTCCTGGACTTACAGCTACTGCTGAATTAACAGTTGGACATACAGGCTTTGCTCAGTTTCAGTCGATGCACCAATTATGACCCTACATTGAGCTGGAGGATACAGGTTGCAATAGTGACTCATCAATTCACCACTACCAAGTCTACTACAATGTGCTCTACATGGTACCTTATAGACTGTTTTAGATTACCATTTAATGTTTATCCATTAACATAAATTCACTATGATACTAATAGAGAAATAATAACCCTAGTTAGGATAAATAACCAGCCCATAGAAATGCTAATGTACATTCTGGTGATTGTCAAGTAGAAATGTTAATATCTCTTAAATTGTCTTAGATGTCTAATGTTTATTTTCTTAGCACATAATTAACTAATTTGGGATTGTGGGAAAAGTCCTATAAATCTTATCAATAAATCATTGTTTAAAGACGGTTATAAAGTTATAATATTGTGTGGGCCTGGAGAGGAGAGGTGAGATAATCAGTAAATAACCCTTAGTTAACTACAATAATAACAATGAAATGTTAATGGACAATATTTAATGATACATACAGGTGTGTTATGGGGGGGGGAATGCTTAGATATCTTACTTAACCGAATTAATTTTAGAATGTGTTATAAAGGTGCAATGGTATTGGAGATCTATTGAAATTGCAAATGAACGCCAGTAGGTGGTTGTGTCTTTTAATATAAATGATTCTAGATAAAAACATGCTTAAACAATGGTAACCAAATGAGAATTATGGTACAGGGATAGTAAAATACATAAATTTTCTTTCTTGACTTAAAATGTACAACATGATTTGAATGAAGCATACGTAAGGACTGTGGAAGAAACACATGGAATATATTTGTAACCAATCGATACGCTTTCAACAAGATGTAACAAAAGATTTTTTTTCTTGTATTTTTTTGTTTAACTAAAACAATAAAAAAAATTCTCAAAAAAAATGTGCTCTACCTGGTGCTGCCTTTGAAGACCAAGCAGAAGTTTCAGGTGATGTAAAATATAGTGCCTTGTGTTTTTATTATTTGGCATTCATCACCATGAGCACATTATGCTAGGCTTTCAACTGCAAATTGTAATGTTGGTATTGAGCTATAAAATCTTGTATGACTGAGTGCCCAGGATTGCCTCTTTTAAGCAGAATCACCTATCTCCCAATAAAATCATTCTAGGAAAAATTGTTTGTGGTCCCCTCCTTTCATGAGGGATGTTAAGACAACATTTTTCAGAAGGACATTTAGATTTTAACTAATGGATAACATTTGCTATGTCATAGGTGAAAACACTATCTATATATTATAATAATATATTGATGTTTACCGTGGACAATTTACATGTTTATTATTAAAACTGACTTTTTAAAATACAAACTGCAAGGAATTGACTGTAAATCCATTAATATAAAAATGTAATACATAAATGTATTTCTTAGCTGTTCCAGTAACACTGATCTTCTAAGTCCTCAATCTTAAGCACACATAATGGGAAAGAAGCTCCATTGGCCCCACTGGAGTTTACTGATGCACGCTGAATGTAATTCTTAGTCTGGTGATCATTCTATTTTTATCACTTTAATTTTATTTACACTTTAAAGAAATCATGTAAATCATCATAAAGCGTTTTGTGGCGGAGGATGCAAACATGTTGCATTATTTTGAACATTTTCTCTGAAAACTCCCTGACTGCCAACATTCAAGTGTCTCAGCGTATGCCTTTCGTCTTCTAGGCACCGCTGTTCAGGCTCTTGTTATTGTAACCTCAGTCCCAGATGTGGCGCCAAAAACTAGTGCACTCTATAAAAGTAACTGACAGCTCAGATGTGTAGCTTAGTGGAGGCCTAGAGAAGTTACACCAATGAGAAGCTGGCTTTTTCACAGAGCCACACATGTTTACAGTCTGCATTCTGCCGGTAGGAGGAACGGTCTAACTGAAAAGCCGTAATGGATTCATAGCAGGAATTAGGATTAATTTTTTTTTTCAAATATCGAACAATCTAATTTCTCTCTTTAAGGAGGTGCAGTAAAACACAGTGAAATAGTCTTGTCAATTGAAATAAAGTATCATTTGAATGAAATCCTGAACCTGACTGATATGCCATGGAAATGCACAGGAAATTATGAGAGATTTTTTAAAGACAAAAATGTCAAATCTCATATAATTTTTTTGCTGAACATGAAGTACCTTGTGAAAAAGCCAATAACTATCTATCAGAATAATATTTTGGAACATACTGCATCAATTTCAGCCTGTATGCCATGAAAATATTTATATTATTCGGACAACTATCAAGATATTACTTCTTGCCTGCCCATATACAAATTTAAAAAAATAAGTCAGGTTGCTCAGAAATTGGAAAATATTCCCGCAGTATGCCTTTACCAAGTACCATTTTACTTTATTACAGCTAACTAATGCTGCACCATTATGTCCTGAACCTGGTACCTCCAGATGTGTCATAATCTGATTTCTAGCATCAAGTGTATATGATCATGTTGGCGAAAATAATGGTAGATGGAAGTCTGGCCAGTGACTAGAAAACTGATTTATATTTGTAGCTACTGTGTCTTTCGGATGAGGCATATGAGCATTGCTTTCATGGAAGTCTCCTATGAAAGGCTGTATGAAGGATCATAAAATATGTATCCAAGGATGAAGCACATGGTATTTCAATCAGTGGCTTGTTTATTGAAAGGTAATTCAATTTTGAACTCAGGTTTACCTGTACCATTATTTTAAGAATTTTTTGACTCTGCCAATATCAATAGTAGGAATGCTGTTCATCTGGTGCATTTCCTAAACAAGACAGATGAATGACAGTATTATGGTTTTAAACATAAGGAAGAATCTATTCTTGTTTGAGTTTGAAAGAAACAGTTAATTGATAAGCATCCAAACAAGTGTAAGAAGTTCTTTGAAGAACTAGTTTACAATGTATTTGCATGCGTGTATGAATATATGAGAGAAACCTGCCTTGTTCTGTAAGCAGAAAAATCTCCCTTGCTTTAAACAACAATCTATGGACTTTAGAAAACAACACTGGTTGAAATTTGACTGGGTAACTTTGGACCAGTCACTCTCTCAGCCCAACTCATCTCAACAGGGCTGTTATTTTGGGGAAAACAGGAAGATGAAGGAGCAGTCTTGAGCTGCATGTGGGGAAAAAGGCGGGACAAAAATCTAAAAAGAGAATTGTTTAATTCTTTTTAAATTTGTTTGAGAAATTTCCCATCATTCAAGAGAAGGCTATACTGGAATGAGATGTGGAACATAAAGGTGAGGGCTGCACTCAGCCTCATGAGCTTCCAGGAATCTATTGTGATTGAGGCAAATGTGGCAAAACACATTTTATGTTTAATCTCTCTGAAGTGGCTTAAGGATGGTAAGCAACTAGTACCATTCCTATCTTTAATTATCCAAAAACAGAACATTGGGTCTAAAATCACAATTCAGGAGTGACTTTTGAGATTGTTTTAAAATACTGAGATTGTTAAAGATGTCAATGTAGCTTGCCTCTAGGAAATCTATTATAGGCCCTCTAGAATGACTTTTAAAATGGTTTGGATTCTATAGTCAATTCTGCAACTATGACCATGTCATAATAGGTATAACAGTTTCTCCTATCTGCAAACTTTTTAAAATGATTCTACTGGTATAAAATATAGATTCTGCAAGTAAAATATAGCACTTGCTGTCTATTGATAAATATTTAGGATAAAAGTGGCGACGGAGGACAGGCTTGTACACTCATTTTTGTATTAGGATAAATTTGGCTTTGATATAAAAATACTTGACACTTCAAAATCAATACAATGGCACGATGTGTGTATGATTGTACAGCAATGGGAATCTGTTTTTTCACATTTCTTGGGATTTAAAAACATTTTTTTAAAAATTTGTTCTCCAGCCATTAACCACAATGCCAAGAGAAGCGAAAATTCCATTATCGTAATGACATAAGTCTGAAAGGTAGAGTTTTATTGTGTTGTTTGTATTGTATTGTTCGTTGTGTGGTTTCAATTGCTAAGCACTTTTCTTTGGGGAAGAACTTCAGAATCATGATTATTCTATTGCTAATTTTTCATATTTGATGGTTGGACAATAGGATAAATTATTATTTTATTCAACTGACTAATATAATCATTTTTATACACAGGGCAAGAATGTCACCAGAGGCACATAGGTTATTGAAATGAGTCAAAAGGTTAAGAATCAAATTAAAATTTGCACTGATTTCAGCCCATTAAGAATGATTAAGGCACCACATTAGAAACAGACTGCCCTGCTTCAGATACAAAGCCAGCTGTTTACCTAGGGCCAGTCACTCTCTCAATGGGAAGCCTGCAATGGCAAATCAATTCTGAAATGCTGCCAAGAAAACTGCAGGGACTTCTGCGGAACGTTGCCAGAAGTCAATACTGACTGGAAGGCACCACCGTTCCCACGCGCGCCAAAACCAAAAAAGTTTAATGGGAACAAGACTGCAAGGCATCGGAATGTTTTGGCGTTTCTGAATAGCGCTAAAAAAAGAACCTAAGAAGTCGTTACTCTTATCAGTGCGATGCCTGCCTGGTCTCCACCAATATGTCCTCGAAACTCTCACCACTATCCTTAATAGGAACAGTGCCCGCAGGTGGCTTTCTCCGCAATTACGGAAGACCCATCCCGCCTCAGCCCAAACCTGCCTTTGTAATCCGCGCCTCCTATTCCACAGCACGTTGTATTGTTGTCACCACTTGTTGCTGGGCGCTTCAGGGCACTTAGGAGGCAAGGAAGGCCGTAGCCGGCGATCCCAGCCCAGCAGTCCCTTAGCCTACGCGTGTTAACTAGAGCGGCGGCGGCGGGCAGGCGAAACTGCCGCCTATTAGCATTTCAGAGGCAGTCGACTCCAGTCCGGGTTTTGGGGCTGAGGACTAGCGAGCCGCAGGGAAAGGTTAGCAAAAGACCCCGCTCGGTCCGTCCACCCAGCTCGCCCGCCCTTTCGCTAACATCTGGGAAGCGCCGCTGACCTGCAGAGGGGAGCTATCCCAAAAGGGTCCCTAAGTCCCCGCCGGGCCAAAGCGCTCGATGGCTGCAGCGGCGCGCCCGGCCTTCTTGTCCAGCCCAGCGCATCCGCTGTAAGCGGCGGCGGCGGCGGCTGCACCACCTCTGCTGCCTTGCCGCGAGTGCCTCGGCTGTAGCGGCAATAGCCGCCGCCGCCGCCGCCGCACCCGCCCCCTCGCTCAGCCTTGCCCACCGCCCAGCCGAGCCGAGCCGAGCCGAATCCACTCCTCTTCGGTGCGGCGCGCTGAGCGGTGCTGGGCGCGGCCATGCAAGCGCGGCGTCTGGCCAAGCGCTCCAGTCTGGGCAACCGGCGCTTGAACACGGCGGGGCCGCCCTCGGCCGCGCAGCCTTTCCCGGAATCGGGGGGCCGCGGCGTAGCGAAGACCGAAAACTCCTGGAGGCCGCCTCGGCGCGAGGGCTCGGCAGCCGCCCTCGAGGAGGAGGACGAAGAGGAGGACGTGGTGGTGGACGTCGAGGAGGACGACGACGCCGACGAGGCGGAGGAGTTGGCCGGGTCGGGCAAGGGCCACGCGGCCGCCCGGGTAAGCCTGAAGGTGCGTCGCCGTCGCGAGAAAAGCGTCCCCGCCGTCAGAGGCTCCGCCTGGCTCGGCTGTGGGAGGCGGGTGAGGGGCTCGGGGGCTGGGTGGGTCAGTGCGGCAGGTTATTATGGGAGGGGGGGAACCTTCATGATTGATGACAGCGGGATTCTTCCTCGGGCAGCCGTTTGGAAGTTGAGGCAGGGCTAAGTCAGCCCCAAGTTGTAGTCAGGGTTAGAAAGGATAGGAGAGAGTGCAAAGAGCAGGAGGCGTCTGAGCATACCTAGAGTGCCTTTGCTGCGCGGAAGATTAGGCGCCGTTTCCACCCCTCCTTTGTAACAGAAGGGCAGAGCTTCTTGATCCCGTCCTTGATCGGGGGGGGGGGGGGGGGGTGTATCCTCCGCTGCTTTACGTTCAGCTAAAATGTCTAGGTCCGGAGAAGGGATTCTGTGCCTGTCAGGTTGTATAACAATAGGCTTCATGCATTTATCTTATTTTGAGAAGAAATGATGTTCTGAAAGGCGGGAGCAGGGTGTTCCTATTTAAACAAGGAAAGGGATGGGATGACATGCTGGTTTTAACAGCCCTGCAGGGTTGGCATTCGCCTGTTTTGTTCCCCAACTCAGACAGTTAACTCGTGTAGTGCAAATAAAGATGGCTGTTGTTTACAGTATTTTAAAAAAATCAACCCTTTAACAAAGTCTGTTGTGCCTGATCAGATAATTTATCGCCGGATGATTTCTATGATTAGACCAAAGTGGGTGTCCAGGATCAACAATTTTAATGGCAATAAAAAGGCTGGCTGATGGAAGAGGGCAAGATTGGAATGACCATTGGAGAGATTATTTTAAAAAAATAGCCGGGATGTGGGCACACACAGCTTTGAAATACATGCAGCTAAAGTGTATGTTACAGAAACAATAGTAAAGCTTTAAAAGGCCAAGGGGAATGCCAAAAAGGGAAGAAGGTAAAAATGACATCAGCCGGTAGAACTGCTGTAGTGCAGGAAAACCAACTGTATATAAACCCTGCAGTTCTAATACATGCTTAGGAGTAGTTTGTGTATTACAGCACCCAAAAGGTAACAGTAAGTTCAATAAATCTTACTGTCAAATAAATACAGGTTACATTTTGGGAAGATGCAAAGAAACCAAATATATTCTATGGCATTAAAATAAAAGCTATATTAGAAAAGCAAAAGCAATTAAAGCTTGGTTATTGCACAAAAGTTGGTGTGTGAGCGAGAGAAACAAATCTCTGCAATTTCTATAGCAAACCTGTGATTTATACTCAGAATTTCCACGCAGCATTTTAAAATCTTCAATACAACTAGATGCAGAAAGATCAGCTAAAACATAGTTATATATTTTATAATTTAAAATAATAATAAGGACAAATGTGTAAAGTATTTTGAACAAGCAAACATGGCTCTTGAATCAGCATCATGGACTAAATTTGGCCCCAAATTATTCTAACAAAGGTTATCTCTTGATCTTATTGATCCAAAGCTCAGTTAAATTGAAGATTCTGATTTTTGGCTTTTAAAACCATAAACATTCTAGATTTAAGTAGATAAATTTCCTATTTGCTTTGATTAACCTTGAGGTTCTGTTCAGATAATGAACAAAAATAGTATGCTCAGTTATAGCAATAGTTTTCCAGAATTAGTTTTTATTCAGAAAACATCTTTCACTGCTAGATAACACTAATTAACATTTTGTTGTTTAGAAATATGCTTAAGGAAAAAAAAGCTTTCAGTAGTAGGTGATCCTGCTGTATATATTTTTTTATTTACTTTTTGATTTCTTGCATTTTGTTGTGTAATTTTGAGACAAAACATTCTTCAACACATGTTTTAGCTATTTGAATTTTATTGTAAAAGAAAAATTGGAATAGATAATATATGTTGCTGGCATTTCACTTTACAGGTTTTTCTCTTGTATTATTTAACCAATACTAAAAATAAAAATCAGAAAACGTAGGTGATTAATGTATTAACTCTGTTTGTTCATATCCTTAAATTAGCATAAATTAGAAAATTAAGTGTCAGTGAGTTTTGCAAAAACAGATCAACTTAATTAAAAGTAGAAAGATGGCCTATTGTTACAAGTTTGGTAGATAGCTTATATGATTGCTCCTGATGTGATTTTTTTTTTTTTACTCAGATGAACTTTTTGATATGCAATAAGTTTATATACTGCATTTTAGAAAATATGCCTTGTTTGCTTTTGGCCTCCTTTGTGAGTAGTTTCTACAAATACTATCGGTCTTTGTTGTTTTCCCTCTCAGCTATGAGAAACTAATATTATAACTAATAATGATTTAGCAAAGTGTGTGAAATTCAACTACTGTCTTAAAAGAGCGGTCTAAGGCTAAGCATATCCATGTTGTTAAAACTGTAAAGGGACAAGTTGAGAAAAACATTACTTGTATTTGGCTTCTCCACAGACTTTTTTCAAAGAATTATATTGGTAGTGAATATGGCATATTTTTATGCAGGTTGCTAAATACTTCCTGACATATAGTGGTTGCTTGTGGAGCCAAAACCTTTTGTTGTTATGAAGAATAAGCTTGACCCAAACAAAAAGTAGCAAAGTTTTTGTGTACAAAAACATTTTTGTGCTAAACTATGTAGCATATAGAAAAGGGTCAGATTTTCATGGTGCAAGAAAGGAAGTTGTTCAGCAAACTTACTATCCAGTGGAAATGTTCTTTTGTCCTAAACTGCTTACAGCAGAGTTTCCTCAATATATTTATATACAGTTAGGACATTAAAAAAAATAAAGTGGGTATTCTGAGTAAACAAGCAGGCTACTTAGAGAAAGCTGAACAAGGGATTTGTTAGCAAAAAATTACGCATATTGAAGAACTCGGTATATGTCTATACATTCTTAACTTCTGGTGACTGAACCAGTTCAGATACTATTTTCTGATCATCTTAATTAGAACTAATAAAAATTTAAAAAAAATCTATGGCAAAATGGTGGATAGAAAGATTTTATCTCCATTGTGCTTTCTAAAGGCATCCAAGAAGAGATAAAAAAAGTTTGAATGGTAATCACAACTGCATGACTGAAACTCCACCCCTTTTGTTTATGAATTAATACACATACACAAAATCTATCATTTCAGCTGCACAATTACAACACTATCTTAGGTTTTTACCCCTTCATTATCTTTGCAGAAGTTCCTGGAGGTTCTTTTATGTACAAAATCATGCTCTATAACAAAATTGTTTTTTTTTAAATTATTCAGTGTGATGGTTAAAGAAAAGGAAAGGTATAATAAATAGTATTGCTTCCTTGGTAGAAAAATGGAGTTATAGAAATAAAAGCAAGTTCCTTTTACATCCTTTTCCAGTAGTGGCAAAAGATATATGGATTCCTTGCAATGACATAGTGTACTTAAATTATTTCTGTAAGTTTATTATTTAAAAAATAAATTGTTTATGGTAGTAACTTTTACTGCTATCTTACATTTAGGAAGTAAATCTTAATTTCAAGTAACCTGAACAGGTAGTTCTTGACTCATGACCACAATTGAACCCAAAACCACTGTTGCTAAGCGAGACATTTGTTATGTAAATTTTGCTTTGCTTTAACAACCTTTCTTGCCACAGTTGTTAAATGAATCACTGCAGTTGTTAAACTAGTACAGTAACACAATTGTTATGTGAATCTGGATTCCCCATTGACTATGCTTGCAACAAAAGGTCATCATATGACCCCAGGACACTGCAACCTTCACAATATGAGTAAACTGCCAAGCATCTGAATTTTGTTCACATGACCACAAGGATGCTGTCATGATGCACAACATCATAAGTGTGAAAAATGGCCACTTTTTTTCAGTGCCATTGTAATTTCAAACGGTCACTAAATGAACTGTTGTAAGTCTATATACCAAACTGTATACTGTTTTATTGATGGTGGAATACCATTCATCATTTTCCATAATAGAAAAATGGAAGCAATTAGGGACTAGATTGGGCATATCACTGAAGATCAGTGTTCTTGAATGTGATTGTTTTGGATAGTAAATTGCTTTGAAAACCTTTTCTGGTACACAACATTGCAGAGAGAAGACAGTTTTATTTACAAATAAGTCTCTTGAGTTGAGCATAACCCTTGGTTGATCATGTGCTCATGTCTATATGGTTATCCTCCTGAAATATGGAAAGAATATATGGCCACTGCTTTTATTTTTGATTTCCCATTCTAGACCATAGTCTAGATTAGTGGTGGCGAACGTTTTTTTCCTGCTCGGGTGCCAAAAGGGCATGCAAGCACGCGATAGCGCGTGTGCACGTGCCCACACCCATAATGCAATTCTCTCCGCCCCTTGCATGTGCACACAACTCGCCTGCGCATGGCCGTAGGCCTCACTGAAGTCTCCAGACTTCCGGTAGGTCCGTTTGGCTGTTTTTCGCCCTCCCCATGCTTCAGGAAAGCCTTCTGAAGCATGGGAAGGGTGAAAAACGGCCCAACAGAAGTTCATTTCCGAACTTCTGTTAGGCCCATTTTCGTCTTCTACAGGCTCCGGAGGCTTTCCTGAAGCCTGGGGAAGGCGAAAACGACCTCCCGCCTCCCTCTGGAAGGCTGAAAATCAGCTGGCCAGTGTACTACTTTTAGATATAACTCTTTTCAGATGCTTTGACCATATTTAATTAATATATTTAATAAGGAATTATTAACAACATAAAAAAATAAATATAAATTAGGTTGATTTGCCCCAAATGTAGCAATATAGGAAAACTCAGAATACCACTTTTTCTAGCATGGCGACAACATTGCAGCTCTTTTTATGAATACTGTAGAGATTTCCTGGTGAAAGGATTTTTTGATATAATTCTTCTATTTCAAACTGCTTCATCCTCAGGCTGGTATAAGAAATGAAAGAATATTTAGAAGTGGTTGATGTTGAAGAAACATTTTAAGAAATATGAACAGAAATTGATTTGTTTTAAAAGTCTCTTAGCTGTTTATTGTTTTAATAAAATAGAGTATTTCTACAGTTCCCATTGGTATTAGTAAAGATTCACTGTGAAGCATATTCCACAATTACAGGAAGAGTTTATTGGTGCTAGTAAAACAGCTCAGGAAAATCTTGTAATATTTCACAAGAAATATTTCTGAAAGACACATTGTATGTTAATCCTTACAAACAAAGTTCATTCATGTCCATCCTTCAGAACTGTCATTTACCACCAGTCCTGTATTTTAAATTGACTTTGTAATGTTCTTGAATGGAAGTTTCATTGCCACCTACATTCAGCTCAACTGTATCTTCTGAGCTGCATTCTCATTGCCAGCAATTAACCACCTTTATTAGAATAGATGTTTGTTTTGTCTCAAATACTTTGCTCTCTCTATAGTCTGTTAGCAACATAACCCATTTCTTGCAATATGGTGTAGCAATTTTAAATAGGAAAATAAATCCAGTAGTTTTTCTCAACATTGTGAGTTTGTACTTTGTTTGAACACTGTAGTTTTCTTTTGGGTGATTTTCCTTGTCCCAAATTATGGAATTCTGAAACCTCAAATCTCAGTTTGTGTAGAGATGAAGGTGGATTATCAAAGACAGGCAGGCAATGAATATGGTTTGACTATTCAAGCCCCGGCAAAAATAATTGGCTAAAATTATTAGTTCTTTGTATGGTCTATGTAGCAAAGCAAATAAGTAGGAGCTAAGCATCATAGGGTACAGTAGAGCATTTTTTTTACTATCATTTTGCACTGTAAGCAACCTGCAGAGTCAAAGACTTCATATTTGATGCTGTATTGGATGGCAAGGAAAAGTAGAACAACTTCATTTTTTACCTAGGATATTCCATCTAGAACATGGGTGTCCAACTTTTTGGCTTGCCTGGGCCGTCCTGAGTGAAAAGGAATTGTCTTGGGCCGTATATATTTTTTTTCTTTTTACAACTCTGTTATCCCTTTTTATTGGGGTGGAATTGGGCAAATGAATGGAGCTCAGCGTTTCCTGGCAAGATGCCCTTCCTGACATCTATGTGGAGTTTGCAGTAGACAAACATCTATCACTACCTAGGATGGAACTCTCAACCTTCTGAGTGGAAAACGAGTGTTTTCACCTATAGGCCATCACACTCCTGTATTGGGCAACATATAACATATAATTAATGTATATAAATCACATACTATTGTTAAATATATTGTTAAAAAATTATGTCTTGTGGAGCTGCATTACTAACTGTCTAGAGCCGCATGCAACTCATGGGCCACAGGTTGGACATGTTTGATTTAAAACATTGACACTAAAGAAAAAATATTTATTAAATTGAAGGCATTTCATTTCTGTTCTTTCTCTACTTCTGAGTTACTTATCAGTTATGAAGGTCGTATAGATGATGGCTATATTTAATCTAAGACCAGAGCTAACAAATGTGGACTTCTGTTCTGTACTTTTCAGGTAAGGGTTACTGAAAACAAATGAAATAGTTATATTAAGCCTACTGAGATTTTGCATGCCAATTTTGTTTTGTATTTTTGTTTTTAGCACTCTGGAAAACAGTGGAACTATACTTCATGATGTTGAAATCTAGTGACAAAACACTAGTAAAAGAAGCATAGAAACGAGGGTTGTGCTATATTTGAGTTGCCCGTTATGAGCATCGTGATGTATTTGAGTTGCTCATTGTTTAATGAGAGTTTAAAAGTTTTGTCTTTTAAAACTTTTGTTCTAAATTTGATTTATTGTTTTGGCCATTTGTTTTATTAACTATCATATTGCATACACTGCTATTTCATCTCCAAGTTGCGTAACAAGAGATTTGCCGTCTCCCATAGAATTAGGAAACTTTTAATGTATCACAACAGCAAAGTCAGTGAATTGTCCAGCAGTACCAAAAGATTACAGGCAGATTTAAAAAGCTTTATTTAAACATTACAAGAATCTCACAGTCTTTTAGTCACACAAATCTTATGAATCAAGAAACCTATTTATCATTGACCAAATAACAAAACAGGCATGGGAATTTCAGGAAAATTTTCTGAACATAACTTTAATGGAATGGAAGATGGGACTTTCAACTTCTTTCTTCATCTCTCCTTTTATAGGCAGTGTTGAATTACTTCAGTACTTCACTTGGGGTGTAATTGATTGATGATTCTTCATTAACCTGCAGAAATTATATCTCTTTGTGGGGATTGTAGGTATGTTCTTGGTTGTGCCCAAACCTGACACCACCAAGTCCCCTCAGGAAATGTAAGAAACATGTCAAGAGGCTCGGTTAAGGAATCTTCTATTCATTCATAGTCTGATACACCTTGGCATATTTCTGAGCATATTATGCTTAGGTATATATAATCATCTGCCACCTTCAGTGAGTACAATACTCTTTACTGTCTGGCCTTTAATTTACTTACTTTCTGAAACACTGTTACACATACACACATACAGAAGAATGGTGTTTGATTATGAAGAAAAACTCATAACCTTCAATTCCATAAAACCAAGTCCTCAGATCTCAAGGCCCATCAGACGTTGTAGGATATATATATATGTATCAGGTGGGTTTCAAAAATTGTTCAAACCTACTCTGAGGGTGTGGCCTTCTTTGTGGGAGTGGCTTGCCACCCATGTGATCGGATGGGAGTGGCTTGCCACCTATGTGACCGGATATGAAGATGCCAACAACACTTGTCAGAACCACCTTAAATTACCTCACACACAGCATGCATAAGAATATGATGTAAACTTATTTTTTTAAAGGCATCTTTGGTTTGCGTTAAAATAACTTCAACATACGCAATGTTCTGATTGCACCACAAACGCAGTAGTCATCCTTACCTTTCACAGAGGCACTGAGTTTTATAAATATGAGCATGATAGTGTAGAATAATCATATCCAAGGACCAGTGGTGGGTTTCAAAAAATTTTGGAAGCTCTTCTGTAGGTGTGGCCTGCTTTCTGGGTCCACTGGTGGAACCTTTTCTAACTGGTTCGGTAGATTTGACAAACTGGTTGTACCGAATAGGTGCGAACTGGTAGGAACCCACCTCTGATATGTATGTATGTATGTGTCTGTGTGTATGTATATATGTATGTATGTATGTATGTATGTATGTATGTATGTATGTATGTATGTATTTAAAGTCACAACCCCTGGTATGCCCAAATATGGGAGGAAGTTCACTACTTCCATTCTCTGTCCATCGGCTCATCACAAGAGACCATCCAGACAGAAACCCAATATTTTTACTGTTGCCTTTTGTTACATTTGTGTTGTATTTGTGCTGATAAATAAATATTCGAATCCCAGTAAGGGTATGGCCATCTGATGAGAGCTAAATAGCTTGAAATACATCTATACTAGTCTCCCTTTATTTATTTATCAGCACAAATACAACATATATATATATTACTCAAGATGCGTTCAATCATACTTCTCATTCTAACATATGGTAGGCATTTTGTCATATATCAAATATATCAAATACTAACAAATTTTAGTAACATGGATAAGCATGTTGGTTTTGTTCAGTGTTCTGGTTTTTTTGTGCCATCAATTAACATGACTCTCCTCCAGTGGTAGAATGCTTGGGACTTAAAATCCAAAAGTGAATGTTTTAAGAATTCTCAAAAGTACTTTAACTTGTGAATTCTGTCTCCTATAATCTGTCTCCAGTAGTGTTTAATTATCTGTGTGGTGAGGTTGGTTACTTCTTGAAGGACAGTGGCTTTAATATCTAGAGCAGGCTTGAAGCCACAGAGTGGGTGGACCCAAATCACAAGTATGGGGATGGCAGGATTTGAAAATGAGATTGAGAAATTTTCTTTAATATTTAACTGTGGCATACATAACTCAGTACTAACACTTGTTGTTCCCCTTCTCAAAGAGATTAGGAATTATGCTTCCAGTTTCCTGCACTCCTGTTCCGATGGACCTCTGTGGGCTGTGTGTACTTCAGGTCTCAAAACATTTATGTCCCTTGTAGTGAATTGAACCAGGAAGGCAAAAGCACATAAATTACAAAGACTGAGAATATTCAGTGTTGAACCATTTCTTCCAATCATGATACTAGGTTTGGGTCAAGAGTTAATAGTATAACTTTAATACATGTGGACTTCAAGTCCCAGCCAGTAGGAGTTGAAATCCACACAACATAAAATTGCCAAGTTTGGGGGGGGGGGGGGGAACCTGCACTGAATTATTTTAACCCAAATCAAGCTGACTTGCTTTTTTGTCATCTAATATCTCTTGACTGTAATCCTCTTAATGTGAATAAGAAATTAAGTTCACTATCCCAGCATGTAGCAAAATATGTGCATATACATTATAAAAAGTGGCAGCATAATCTCAAATGATATTGCTGCTTAAGGAGGATAGTAAAAGATGCTCCTCCCAACCCGCAGTCCACAGATCTTGGCCCGGAGTCTAAATATGTACAAATCTGGCTTTAAAAGGGCATTATATTTCCATTCAATAATAAATAAAACCTGTTGGAAATCAGGCTGTACTCATGGTGATTTCATGGCAGATCTGTGTAGGTTCTGTAAAAGTTGTTTATGATTGCCTTACTTCAGGCAACTTTCCTAAAAAGGTAGGAAAAGGTAGGAAAAAGCTAGGAGAGCAGGGATAAATAACAGCTAGGCTACAATATGTTGAATTAATTCATTAGAAATTATTTGTGTCAATTGAATGAATTCAACTCCCAATACAAGATAGGTAATAAGAGTTAAAAGGAAACCATGAGAGAGAAAGTTGCTGCTATATCCCATCACCGTCGACAATGCATCTGCCTTAATTTTTTTCAATACATTAGTAATATAGATTTTATTTATTAAATGTATTGCCCGCCCATCTTACTACACGATAACTCTGGGCAACTTACAACATTAAAAGGATAAAATTATATAAAACCTATACACAACACAAACAAAATGCAATAAAAATATAAATACTCAACATGTAACTTTGAACTAAATGAATGGCTATAAGTAGAGGACTATAGCATAGTATAGTATTATGTAGATAAGCCTTCAGATCTGGAACAAGCCCTGATAATATTTATATTTGAAGCAGAATTTCTGAAAACATGGTTTTGAAAATATTTATTAAGTGATTTAAATAATTCAAAAGCATACTTTAATGTTCACTTATTTTCAAATGTGGTGAGCATATGAAATAAATTTGGTTTGGGAAAAAATGGTCATGGTTCCTATTTCCCATATAGAAATAATACTGTGTGTGTGTGTGTGTGTGTGTGTGTGTGTGTGTGTGTCCATACTTATTGGTACATTTACACATACATATATAAAGTTAGCTATATAATGGACTTTACAAGGCTTTTGAACATATATAGTGCTTTGGTGGGTACACTAGCACAATACACTAGACCACAAGTTGCCTAACTTTTTTTTTAGCCTAAATATTTTGTACAAGCGTATTGCATAAGATTAGTTTATAATTCAGCATATCATGTAACAGCTAGGTTAATATGTTATGAAATAGTAGCTGGTTGAAGTTTTTAAACTGGCAATTGTCTTTAACCAATTAATTGTGCTACTATCCAAACACTGATTAATCTCTCTTTGTAGTATTTTGCTTGTCCCAAATAATGGATCCCTGATGATGTATAAAAATAAATGTTATGCTTTCTGAAAGATATACACAGCTAGCTAACCACCATTATGAAGACATCTTACGCAAAGCCGTGTTAAATCATTATCTAGTTACACAGATTTAGTGAATTGTCTCAGAATTAGCATCAAGTTTCTGCAGAGCTATTGTAAATGGTTGAAAATCAGCTTCTCTGTCAAATAACTTCTTTTCTGCCGTTTTTCCTTCAAATATGTTCATGATTATTTCGGTGAAAGTTTTACTTATGAAAATAGAGTTTATTTAATATTTTGAGCCTTTTGCTTTAAAATATAGAGGAAATATGTTTTCTTAGTCTTGTGTCATTGGGCTGTATATCAAAAGATAAAAAGCTTGGAAATCATTTTTTGTTCTTAAATAATTGTTCTAATTTTATTTATGAAATAGCTGCTAAATATTTTTAAACATTTTTTGCTTTTAATATTTAGACATGCACATAGGGACTGCTATAGTGTTTTATCCTTTAAATGTGTCATATTGAAATGAATACATCTTTCTGTATTGCGAATCCTTCTTTTAACTACCAGATCTTCAAAAATGAATCTAAACCTCATTGTAACTTCAATTATCTAGTACATTGTTCTGCTGCTTGGAGAATGTAAAGTACTATGGACTTTCCCTTCAGTCCAGCTCTGCAAACAAATAATTAAAAGAAGGTACAGTACTTTCAAGTAAGTTGCCTAAAATCTGGAAGGCAAAGAAATTGACAAATTATCCCTAAACTCCTAATCTCACAAAACTGAAGTATCATGCAGTTTTTCATGAGGAGAAAGTTTTAGTGATAAATACCGGTATATAGTTAACATGAAGTCCAATTTTAAAAGAACTTTTTTTGGGAAAAGAAATAAAAAAGAGACATATCAATGAACATATTCATTTTCAAATAAGCCTGATCTACATAACCATTGTTGGTTACATTTATTTGCCACCTGGACTGGTAATCTCAGAGCACAAGCAGAATCCCATGAGGTAGAATAACCTGAGAAAAAGGATGTTTGAAAGTCCAGTTGCCTCTTGAAAAAAGCACCTTTGGGACAACCATGACATGAATGAGAATCTCCATATACGTTCAAAAATAAAATAATAAATTAGATGAAATTCTCAATCTCTACAGCTCAGCATGAAAACCATTATCTTGATTTATAAGAAAGGTTTTGAGTAGGTTCCTGAAAATTGGGAGTGAGGACCTGATGTATCTATCTTCATGTGGAACAGTTTCCAGAAAAGGTGTTACCTCCAAAAAGTCCTGTGTTCTGACCCACATTCCTGTGAATTTCAAGTGTAATGCAAGGGGTAGTTTTGATGGTTGTGGAGGAGGTAGTAAAAGATGTACCTCTCTTCATGTCCCAACTGGCCAGGCAAGATCATTTTGGATAAGACAGTGTCAGCTTTGTCTATTAGGGAAGAAAATGTCTTCTGATATCAAAAATATAGAAAGCTGATCAAAATTGTTTAGAAGCTTCTCCTACCTGTCTAATGACTCCACAGTTACATCATAAATGAAATATAACTAGACATTTTGACAGTTCCTTTGCTAAAAAATTATTTTTAGTGGCAAGGTATCCTATTCAAGCTTCATTACGGAAATATTTTTACGATAGCAAGTACTGTTCAGGTATCAAAATATGCTGGCCAACAGCACTGATTTTTACAAGAAAGATCTATAATAAATTACATGGCCTAATTTTGTATGTAGAGTAACATGTCCCCCCCCCAAAAAAAACATTGCACCAGCATTTATTTATTTGCTTTATGTGGCCGTTCATCTCATATATGTGACTCATATGTGACTAGGCAGGTTACAGTACAGTAAATAAAACGAATAAAATTCATATAAAATGAAAACACAGAGCAACTGAGCATCGCAAAATAACCATCAACAAAGTCAATTGCATATCCAATGCCCCAAGGTCAGCAGGGTCGGGGCCAACCCAGTCTACTCACTCTTTTAAAATGAATTGTGAGGAATCTAATACATGTATTTTATTTTTCAGGTAACCAGCATAAAGCGTGAAATGACCTTTGCAGCATTTCAAAAGGAAGATCTAAAAAGTGATCTAAATCAAAAACTCTCAGATCAGCAATTTTTTGTGTTGGCTATGAAGGAAGAAGATTCAAAAACAGCAGACACCAAAAAAATTGGCAGAATTCATGATCATGAAAAAGAAAATACTCGTTCTATCTGTCTTCTTGAACAGAAGCGCAAAGTTGTATCTTCAAACATTGATGTGCCTCCTACAAGGTACAGAAATTTAAAAAGTAGAAAATGGAAAAAAAATGGTAAAATTCTGAGTATATTTTGTGTTCTTCTTTCTGTTGTTTCAGTATCAAATAACTCAGATACAGGTCATTCTTGATTTATTACCACAAGTGAGCCCAACATTTCTATTGTTAAGCAAGGCAGTTAAGTGAATCATGCCCTGTTTTACAACCATTTTGCCATGGTTGTTAAGTGAATGTTTACAATTGTTTAATGAATCATACAGTCATTGAGTGAATCTTTTTCACCCATTGATGTTGCTTATCAGAAACTCCCTAGGAAGATTGCAAATGACAGTCCTAGGACCTTGGGATGCTGCAACCATTGTAAGTACATGCCGGTTGCGAAGCATCCGAAGTTTGATCCTGTGACTGTGGAGATGCTACAACAGTCATAAATGTGCGAATTGGTCATTACTCACTTTTTTTCAGTACCATTGTAGCTTTCAGCAGTCATTAAATAAATGGATGTAAGTTGAAAACTAACTAATGCTTTTGATGCAAGTCTAACATAGGAACACAGAATCCTAGGGTTAGAAGGGGCCTTGGAGGTCTTTTAGTCCAACCTCCTGCTCAAGGCAGCTGACCCAATGCCACCCAGTAGAAGAATCACCCAAGTCGTAGAACCTTTTTTCCCTTCTGCTCTGCACCGGCAGGGCCAAAGTGGAGGGGAACAAAGACAATTCAGGAGCCGCAGGAGATGTCCTATGGTCATAGGTGGAAGTCACAGTGCATGCTTGCAGCTACTGGGGAATGGAACAAGGTTCCTAAAAGGAAGCTGCTCTGAGGCCAGATGAGTGAGTGTTATGGGGTCATTAGTGGACATTAATTTTGGAATCCTATAGATAGGAGATACAGATTTACTGGGCAACCTTTAGTGCATCTGGTCTCTGTCAAACAGGAATAATTAACTGTTGTAATTTTTAGTTCAATCTTCTCCATAGTGGTCAAGGCAGTATCCAGGCTGGGTTAACCTTCACACACTTATCGCGAGGACTGAATCTGGTAAAGTTGTTAAGCCACGCCCCTGTTGCTAGGCAGACCCAGATTTCGACTCAGTCCCTCGATGAGGGCAGCTGCATCATTGTCTTTCTCCGGTCTTAAAATCGTTGGATTGTTATTTTAATGAGTTTGTGAGTAAGTTGTCAAGAATTGGACGAGACCCCGTTATCAGACGTCCCTCGCAGGGACAGTGATTTGGGAAGGAGTCTGAGCCTCTAAGCCCTGTCAGGGCACGTAAGCTGTCGCTAGGGCTGGAACGACTGTAACGGCTGCAAACGGCTTCCCTCGCCTCAAAATCAACGATGCTTACCTTGGGTTCAAGTTTCTAACTGCCCTTTCATCGCATCGGAGGTGTTAATTGCTCCCTCAGCTCCCTGCTGGGAACACGCTCCACCGCTCCTGTCAGACAATTGAGCAACGAACCACGGCAGCTCTGTGACTATATTATAAACAAAATACACGCTACTGCGGAGCAACCGAAAGGAAGAGTTAAAGGGAAGAAAATCACAAAAATTTTGATTGAAGTGCCGCTAAAGTGACTGTGCGAACAGCGTTAATAGCGATCTTATTGTTTTTAAGCGTGGGCTCCGTGGCAGTTTCTGTCAGTAGCGAGCATGGCGGCCGCTCTTAATGCTGAAACTGCCGCGACGCCGCCAGAGTTGCCTGAGGAGGCACAAGTCGTTCAGTCATCTGAAGGGGCCTTGGCGCCTCATTCCTCCCCTTGTCCTCCACAACTGATGGCAGGGAATTGGGCAATTCTAGCAAGAAAACTGTGTGAACCGCAGTTACAGCAAAAAAATCAAAAAAGTCATCTAAGCCCAGTTTGCGCTATGAAAAGCAAAAAGACAAAGCACTAGAACATATAAGAAAGCAGCCAGTAAAAAGGCTTCTTCCACCCAGCCATCTAATCAGCCACCTCCAGCTCAAGGCCAATTATCATTGCTGCTTTCCCCAGGAGCAGTCAGAATAGGGAGGTTCCTCTTAATCCCATCTTTCCTATTGAAGTCTCAAATATCTGGGGGCCTGCTCAAGAGCCTCAGGCCTCTCTGCCTGTCAGGGATGACATGCTTCCACCAGCTGTCCAGAGAATGGATGCGCTCCCATCCACCTCCAGCGCAGCAATTCTGGGCCAGGCACATCCTATGTATTTGGCTAACTTCAAGATATTATTGCCAGTGCCATATCACAGGGCATCACAGCAGGGTTGCAACAATGGGATGTCCTGGCACAAAGACAGGCTAATGCCCCTGTCGCAACACCGCTGGGTCCTACTCCAATGGCAGACCCTGCAGGGCAGGTGGTATCTGATCAGAAGGACCAGGATGATTCCTCTGAATCAGAGGAGGGCGAACTCAAGGAGGCTGAGCTATCTGAGGATGAGGGCAGGGAGACGGAGCAAAAAATCTTCTCAGGCCTATTCCCTCCGGCTCTTTTCCAATCCTTGCTATGCAAAGCCAAAGTAGTCTCAAAAATTGGATCCCAGCCAGCAGCTTCCACCCCTCAACCAGCAATTGTTTGCGCTGAATTCTTGTATTCTGAGCAGTTTCTGCAAGCTGAAACAGTGCCAATGCCAAAGATATTTGTGGATTTAATTCAGCGACAATGGGCGGCTCCCACATCTGGGCCAAGCCCCTCCGCCTCAGATAAAAAAAATTCAATGTTGCTAATGAATTGGCACAATTTCTGTCTATCCCTAATATAGATGCTCCAGTAATCGCTCTCTATACGCCAGCCCATATGCCAGGGGCTCCAGAGGATGTCCTGAAGTCAGAAAAAAAGAAGGCAGACCTCACACTGCAAAGAGGACACCAGGCATCTGCTTGGGCAGTCCGGGCCTCTACCATGGCCTCCTTTTTCACACGACCCTGTCTTCTTTGGCTTCATGACCTGCAACAGCGTATCCCCATCACAGATATACGCGCACACCAGGACATCACGAAGCTAGTGGCAGCTGTGCAATTTGCTTCGGATGCTACCCTGTCTGCCAGATTTGCAGCTAGGGCCATGGCTTCCTCGGTGGCATCCCGCAGGCTCCTGTGGCTTCGGCAGTGGCAAGCTGATGTGCGCCACAAGTGGCGATTGGCTTCTGCTCCATTCAAAGGCAATTTGGGAATGCCTTGGATCCCTATCTGGTGGAGAATAAGAAGAAGAGGAAGATCCTCCATACTGCGCCTAAGAAGGGCTTCAATTGTCAGGCTCCTTATCCCAGGCGTTCCTCCTTTTGAGGGCAAGACTTTGGTTCGTCCTTTCAGAACCAGGGCTATGGTTCTTCCTTTCGGCGGGCGGACTATGGGAACCAGGGATATACTGTATATACTCAAGTATAAGCCAAGTTTTTCAGCCCACTTTTTGGGCTGAAAAAAGCCGCCTCGGCTTATACTCGAGTCAGTGAAAAATTTGCCCGAAATGGAGGAGAAAAAGGGGCGGGGCCATGCCGCTGGGTGACGCTCGTGAATGGCCCGGCGCCCCTGTGAGTTTCCCCTCCCTCTGTGTCAGTTTGCCGTGCAGCACGCACCGCACCATCCCCCCTCCTCACGTTCTAATGTAATGCAGGGCTGTCTTACGATTCCCCTTCCTCCCCCTCCTGCCGCTCTGCAACGATGTCCCACCTCCTCCTTGTTATGGCAAGCAGCCACATAACGATGTCCCAGAGCTAGTTTACTGTTTTTCTTTGAAATAAATATTCAAAAACATTATTGGTATCTATTTTTATTTTTGAAATTTACCGGTAGCTGCTGCATTTCCCACCCTAGGCTTATACTCGAGTCAATAACTTTTCCAGTTTTTTGTGGTAAAATTAAGTGCCTCGGCTTATATTCGGGCCGGCCTATACTCGAGTATATACGGTAGGCAGCATACTCATATACTCTTCCAGGCAGAGAGCCCAACCTGACTGCTATCAGTGGGGAAAGTACTACAGGTGTCCTACAGGAGGGGGGATGTTATCACCACCTCAGGGGCCAGTTATTCTATTGGGGGTAGGTTGTCCCTCTTTGCTGATGTGTGGGACACAACCACCTCCGACGTTTGGGTTAGATCAACTGTTAGAGAAGGTCTTGCCCTTGAGTTCATCTCCAAGCTCCCTAGGCTCTTCAGGACCTGCCTGGTCTCATCCAACCCAGCTCCCAGATGTCTCATGCAGGAGGCGGTCCAACATCTCCTTGACATATGGGCAATACAACCGGTACCAGCGAACGAATGCGTGCTGGGGTTTTATTCAATCTTTGTCATTCCTAAGGCCTCGGGGGGCTGGAGAGCCATCCTTGATCTTAAAAAATTAAACAAGTTCATTTGTTATTAACATTTCAAGATGCATTCTTTGCATACCATTTTGGGTTCCATCAGATATGGTAATTTTTTTAACTTCAATTGACTTAACGGAGGCCTACCTCCATATTCCTGTTTTGCCCCTCCATAGACAGTTTCTCCATTTTTCTTACCTGGGGCAGCATTTCCAATATACTGCCCTTCCCTTTGGACTGTCCTTGGCACCTCGGGTATTTATGAAGGTGCTAACGGCCTTGGTCGTGGCACTATGGGAGGTGCCTATTAGAATACAGGCCTACCTTGATAACATTCTTATTCAATCTTCGTCACCCAGGCAGGCACGAAGGGACCTGGCAACTACCATTCAGGCCCTTCAGGACCATGGGTTCTTGATCAACGTACCCAAGAGCCACTTCCATCCATCCACCAGGTTGGTGCATTTGGGGGCGTTGATCGACACAGCTGAATGCAGGGTTTTCTTGTCCCGCGATCGACAGGACTCTCTCAGGGCCTTGGCAGTTCAGGCGTCCAGGACATGGAGGTGTTCCTTGGCTTCCCTCTCTAAATTGCTGGGTACCATGGTGTCGGCCATTGGGATTGTTCCATGGGAGCGTTTGCATTCAAGAGACCTCCAGTGGTTCCTCTTGCCTTTTCAGAGGAGACTCTTAAGCTGTTTCTTGGCCAAGGTGCGCATCCCGGCGGAGATCTCCCATTCCCTCAGGTGGTGGATGTCTCAGGCCATCACCAATGGCCAACTTTTCAAGGAGCAGGATTCTTTGACTGTCATGACAGATGCCAGTCTTTTTGGCTGGGGGGTCCACCTTCAGGCCCAGGTAGCACAAGGCAAATGGGACCAGGTGGACCGCATCCACAATATCAACTGGCTGGAGTTGAGGGTGGTTCACCTGGTTCTCCGTCACTTCCTTCCATCAGTGGCGGGTAAACGTGCTTGTGTTAACAGACAATGTGTCTGCCAAGGTGCACATAAACCGCCAGGGGGGTACCAAATCACGGTCCCTCGTGGACGAAGCCATGAAGTTGGGACTTTGGGCCGAGAGGAACTTGCTTTCTCTCACCACGGAGCATATTTTGGCGAATGTGCAGACAGATTGGCTCAGCCATGAGGTTCTGGACAATTCTGAATGGCACCTGCACCCCTCAATTTTCCAGGACATTGTGGACAGATTCGACATGATGGTGATCGATCTATTCGCCACCCCCAACAACACCCAGCTCCTGCGGTTCTACTCTCGGTTCCCAGCACAACAGTCGGAGGGGGTGGATGCCTTGTGATGCAGCTGGCCACCTGGCCTTCTATACGCCTTTTCCCCATTTCCTCTTCTTCCCAGAGTAATCCAGAAAATCATTGCGGAGAAGGCCAAGGTCGTGTTGGTCGCCCCCCCACCCCCCATTGAAACATAAGTGGCACACTTTGGATGTAAGGAGGGCTCTCAAGATTTATTTGAAACGCAGGTCTGAATTTCGAAAATCTGAGATTCTCTTTGTGTCCTTCCAGCCGGCTTCCTTAGGCGATAAAGTTACCTCCCCTACCATAGGCAGGTGGTTGAGCGCCTGCATTTCATTGGTTTACCAGTCCCAATCCTCACAGGTGCCGGGTAAGAAATACCATGCATTCTACAGGGAGTGTGGCCACCTCAGTGGCCTGGGCTGCTCAGGCCTCCTTGCAGGAAATTTGCAGGGCCGCGACTTGGGCCACTCCGTCGGCTTTTATCAAGAACTACAAACTGGAGTCCTTTGCATCTGCAGATGTGGCCTTTTGCCGCAGAGTGCTACAGTCAGTGGTTAGGGCTGAGACTTCACCGAACCAGTCCTAGACCCTCCCTGGGACAGGTACAGCTTTGGTACGTCCCAGCCTGGATGCTGCCTCCACCACTATGGAGAAAGGGCGTTGGTTCTTACCTGAGATGCCTCTTCTCATAGGGTGGAGGCAGCATCCATCCCCTCCCTGCACGAAACTGGTTCAAAAAGGGGCCGTTTTTGTCCTTAATTGATGATGCTGTTCATGTGATTGAGTTATGTGACTGACCTCTACATTAGAAACCTCAGCAGGAATATTCATGTTGATGTCCGGATTATATGTACATAATGACTGAGACAGATGATGCACTGCGTCTGGAGTTTTTCTTCGGCAAAAGCTGAGTCTGCCTAGCAACAGGGGCATGGCTTAACAACTTTACCAGACTCAATCCTCGCGATGAGTGGATGAAGGTTAACCCAGCCTGGGTGCTGCCTCCACCCTATGAGAAGAGGCGTCTCAGGTAAGAACCGACACCCTTTCTCTTACCTTTTGTGAGGAATAAATAATGGGAAATCATTAATAAAAATTGAGCTTTAGTTAAGCACATTAAGCAATGGCCTTCTACATGCATAGCAGGCAGGAAAATTGCCTAGGCTCTTGTTGTTCAAGTTGTTGTCCAAATGTCTCAACTATAGATCTTTCATTTCTGGTGCAGAAATAGAACAAGGGATTGGGAAAAGCTACTAGTTCAATGTCCATTTCAATTGCATAATTTACAATATCATATAAAGTAAGAATTCCCCTAATCTGATTTTAGTTTTCTATGTTATTTATAAACTGGCTTTCCTGTTTGGGTAAGGTGGAATACTTTTTTTAAAAAATATCTAAACTGGGCATATGAAGAATGGCAAGAATCGACAATGTGATCAGACAGCTCATTTTTTGTGATCAGACAACTCATGGTTTGTTAGAATAAAATATAATATCTGAATCAGGCATGTATTGAAGCTAATTAGGTGCAACAGTGCGATCAATGGAAAATCCCCCCCCCTTCCTTCTTTAGCATAGTGCAGGTAGTCATATACTATGATGGTAATTGAATGAGGTAATTATGATTGTAAGTTTTAATAGTCATAAATCAGATCACCATATGACCAGACCTAATGTTACAACCTTGTTTAACATGGTGTCTAATTGTATACCATTAAGCAACCACATTGTTCTCTATGGCCAAGTTTTGCCAAAAAATGAAAGAAAATGTAAATTGCAATCGTGTGACCACTAGGCACTGCAAACAGCCATAAATATGGGCCAGTTGCTAATCATGCAAAATGCAGTCATGTGACCACCGGAGGTCAGAACTTTGAAATTGGGTCGTAAGTCTCGGGGCAATTTTTTGCAATTTTAATAGATTTGTATGCCGCCCAATCCCGAAGGACTCCGGGCAGCTTACATAAAAGCAATTAAAATATTTAAAAAGATTAAAAACACAGAACAATATAATTTAAAACAGAAAAACACAACATACACTCAATTATAATGGGGCTGAAGTTCAGTCAAGCTCAACAGCCCCAGGCCTGCCGGAACAGCCAGGTCTTAACAGACTTGCGGAAGGCCAAGAGAGTGGGGAGGGTCCGGATCTCAGGGGGTAGCTCGTTCCAAAGGGCTGGGGCAGCAACAGAGAAGGCTCTCCCCCGGGGAGCCGCCAGACGACATTGTGTGGCTGACGGTACCCAGAGAAGGCCCACCCTGTGCGGTCTTACTGGGCGCTGGGAGGTATGTTGCAGGAGGCGGTCACGGAGACATCCAGGTCCTAGGCCATGTAGAGCTTTATAGGTAATAACCAGCACCTTGAAGCATGTCCGGAGACCGATGGGAAGCCAGTGCAGCTCACGGAGGATAGGTGTAACATGGGTGTACCTAGGTACACCCAGTATCACTTGCACGGCTGCATTCTGGACCAGTTGTAGTCTCCGAACACTCTTCAGGGGCAGCTCCATGTAGAGCGTGTTACAGTAGTCGAGCCTTGAGGTGACGAGGGCATAGTGATCATTTGGAGTGCCTCCCGGTCCAGGTAGGGCCGCAACTGGTGCACCAGGAGAACCTGGGCAAAAGCTCCCCTGGTCACAGCTGACAGGTGATGTTCTAATGTCAGCTGTGGATCCAGGAGAACACCCAAGTTGCGGGCCCTCTCTGAGGGGTGTAAGATTTCACCTCCCAGGATTAAAGGTGGAATATCTGGACTGTTTTGAGGGGGCAACATCCAAAGCCACTCAGTCTTGTCGCAAGCGCAAGCTTGTTCATTCCCATCCAGACCCTGACAGTTTCCAGGCACTTCCAGGCACTGGCACATTACTTCCACCGCTTCACTGAGTTGGCACGGGGCAGACAGATACAGCTGGATATCGTCCGCATACTGGACCGAACCCTGCGGCACCCCATAATTGAGGGGCCTAGGGGTCGATCTCTGCCCTCCGACCAACACTGACTGCGTCCTGTCCGAGAGGTAGGAGGAGAACCACCGCAAAACGGTGCCTCCCACTCCCACCTCTTCTAGCCATCTAGCCATACCATGGTCGATGGTATCGCCGCTGAGAGGTCAAGAAGCACCAGGATAGAGGAGTGCCCTCCCTCGCTCGCCAGAGATCATCGGTCAGTGCGACCAAACCAGTTTCGGTGCAGTAACCAGGCCTGAAATCAGACTGAAAGGGATCTAGATAATCCGCTTCATCCAAGGTCTGCTGGAGTTGAGAAGCAACCACCTTCTCAATAACCTTTCCTAAAAATGGGAGGTTGGAGACTGGACGGTAGTTTTTAAGGACAGCCGGATCCAGAGCAGGCTTCTTAAGGAGGGGTCTCACCACCGCCTCCTTCAGAGGCTGCGGGAAGGACCCCTCTCGAAGCAAGGTGTTTATAATCCTCTGGATCCAGCCCCTAGTCACCTCTCTGCTGGTCGAAACCAGCCAGGAGGGACAAGGGTCCAGTAGACAAGTGGCGGTACTCATCGATCCAATGGCCTTGTCCACTTCCTCAGGAGTGGCAGGCTGGAACTCAAAGTTTGCTCAAGAATCCCTCGGCATCTCTGCTGGCACTGTCCAAGTGGAGTCAAGGTCCGTCCGAATCTGAGCGATTTTATCCAACAGAAACTGAACAAATTCCTCCGTTCTTCCCTGTAAGGGTTCACCCGCATCTCTCCCTTTCAGGAGGGAGCGGGTTATCCTAAACAGGGCGGCCTGGCGAGATTCTGTGGACGCAATAAGGGCGGAAAAATGCGCACGTTTTGCCACCCGTATCGCCACTAGATAAGACCTAATAAAGGTTCTTAGCAGTGTTCGGTCGGATTCGGAGTTACTAGCCCTCCACCGTCGCTCTAGGCGTCTCTTGGCGCTTCATCTCCCGGAGTTCCTCGGTAAACCAAGGCGCCCTCCTGGATCCACTGCCGCGGAGAGGCTGCAAAGGCGCAATCCGATCTAGAGCCCTAGTCGCCGCGGTATTCCAGGCAGCGACCAAGGACTCAGTCGAATTGTGGGCAAGGGAGTCAGGTATCTCCCCAAGCTCCGTCTGAAATCCCGAAGGGTCCATCAGGTGCCTGGGGCGGAACCATTTAATCGGCTCCACCTCCCTGCGGGGGGGAGTAGCTTCCAAAAATCAAGCCTTAGCAGGAAGTGATCTGTCCATGACAAGGGCGAGATCTCAATCCCCTTTAATTCCAGATCACGTCTACACTGCTCCGAGAGAAACACAAGGTCAAGTGTGTGTCCCACCATATGAGTCGGACCCTGAGTTACTTGGGTCAAGTCCATGGTTGCCATGGAAGCAATGAACTCCTGGGCCCCATCAGAGTGTTCGCCAAGAGATGGCAGGTTGAAATCCCCCAGTACTATAAGTCTGGAGAATTCAACCGCCAGTCCGGCTACTGACTCGGGGGAGTTTCTATCAGAACTTCAAAAGGTCATTAAGTGACCAGTTGTAAATCGAGGATTATATGGACTTGCATTGGGGCATTCACAAAGGATTGTGAAAATATGCTAAATATAAATTATATGTTTCTTGCTACTGAAGATATTCTGTGTATTGTTCTCCAATGGAAGCACTTTCTGTAATATGCATAGAGACTGTAGACTAATTTCTCAGAAACTGTATTGGTTGTCACTTATAAAGTTGGTGTAAAAGCAAACAGTGGCAATTTTTGAAAGTGATATTCTCACGCACTCATCTACTGCTAAAAAGACGTGAGTGATTTGAAGCCTTGAAATTTCACCATTAACCTCTTAGAGGTGTGAAATTTCTTAGTGATTTATAATGACATATCACTGAAAGGGGTCATGTTGCTCATCAAGCATTATGCTCCACTCAGAGCAAAAAAATATATATATTACTTTTTTTTGCCTTTTAATAAAATTTGCTAATTCGAAAGATGCCAACAGAATCCTCTTGGGTTTTTTTCTAAATGAAATGCAGAACTTTAGGTATTAAATGTGTGTCTGTGTAAAATATGTGAGTTTGTATAAAAAAGATGTATGTACACATATAAATCTTAAAATTAGAGTACTAAAGGCAGTGATGCAAAGACATTTATAGAGGTTTTAAGTACCCAAATACAGTAGATGACCAGGAAGCTATTTAGCGGTTTGTATGAATTGGTCTGATTCAAGATAGGAGGAATGTGTTTAATTTGTTTTCAAGGCTTATAGGCTACTTCACTTAGCTGACTCTGAATACTATGAAATTCCTCAGTATGTAACTGAAATTAAAACATCATGAATTGAATTTTAAAAGCATTTTTTGTATTATAACACCAATAGACGTATGCAGAAGAATAAAATAAATTCCTCCTCAGGAGGGATCATGGTAGTGAGGTACTCTACATGCCTTAATGAAACAGCCAGTGAAGGACTCCTTGGTATACTCTGAGCTTGGTTGTTTTCATGCAGACGTTTCATTACCCAAACTAGGTAACATCATTAGCATGTAGTTTGGTTAATGAAAAGTCTGCAAGAAAACAACCAAGTTCAGAGAGCACTCATTTCAACCTTGAGCTAAAAATATTCTCCTTTTTTTGATAAAATAGCCAAATTTCCATATTTCCTGAAAGTCATGTAGGAAGAGGGCATTTCAATGTCAAGCCCAATACTGTTCTATAGGAAGGGGCAGCAATTAGAAGAAATAATTCCAGGGCAGTTGGCAGTTTGATCAAAGGGGCATGTAAGGAGCCTTCCCCGCTAGATTGTATGGAATGGACAGATGTTGCTAGGTGAAGGCAGTTCTATAAGAAAGCCTGGTCTAAACTATGCACTGCTTTAAAAAGTGACAACAGCACCTTGATTCCTACCCCAAAGCCAAAAATCAACCAATGCAGTATAAGTGTTATGTGGCTATCACAAGATACCCCCATAACTATTTGAGACACTCTGTTCTGGGCCAGTTGTGGCTTATAAATGCTCTTCAATGGTAGCTGTACATAAAACACATTGCAATGGTTCAAGTCAAAGACTGAATAAGGTATGAATGACAGTGAATAACATTTCCTGCCCAGGAAAAGATCACAGATCTCACACAAGACAGAGCTGTGCCAAAATTCTCTTCACCAGAATTCCCTAGTACTCCTTGAGCAGAAGCTGTGACTGCAAATGAAACCTCGAGATGTGAAGCATTCTGTTTGGGGCAGTGCGGCTTCACACATGGCTAACAAGAATCATACTGGAATTAATAGGTCTTCAAACTAGAAATCTTTAATATTTCAGCCCTTGAAATAAACAAATGACATCTCATTCAGAAGCATCTGTACTCTTCCTTTTGCTTCTTCAAAATCCAATTTAAGAGTATCACAGGGAAAAGCTGTCCTATGTTGATTATGAAATTGGTGGTTTATATCAGATCCACCAGATGGCACTAGAGAGTGTTTACAACTTTAATGTACAAAAGGGATTATTTCATAGAAAGAGAAACAAAATGCATATTTTATTATATACAATTTACGTAGTTGAATTTATTCAGTTTCATACACTGAGTTTCAAAATTATATATACACACACACACACACACACATATATGTCACAACCCCTGGTATGCCCCAATTATGGGAGGAAGCTAACTGCTTCCATTATCTGTCAATCGTCTCGTCACAAGAGTCCATCACGACAGAAACCCAATATTTTTACTGTTGCCTTTGTTATATTTGTGTTGTATTTGTGCTGATAAATAAATAAAGGGAGACTAGTATAGATCTATTTCAAGCTATTTAGCTCTCATCAGCTAGCCATACCCTTACTGGGATTCGAACCTGTGCTGTATTACATCTTAGGCAGACGTCTTAGCCATTAAGCCACTGTGGCCTAAGATGTAATACAGCACAGGTTCGAATCCCAGTAAGGGTATGGCTAGCTGATGAGAGCTAAATAGCTTGAAATAGATCTATACTAGTCTCCCTTTATTTATTTATCAGCACAAATATAACTAACATACATACATACATACATACATCATACACACACACACACACACACACACACACACACACACACACACACACATATATATATATATATATATATATATATATATATATATATATCGTGTATACTTCTAGAAGAGTGAAGTTGTTTTTGGCAGCAATAAAGAGAATTGTACATAAATGTCCTTTTAAGTTTTTACACTTTTGTGGAAGTAATTTGTGATTTGTTGGCGACAGCGATACAAGATCTGAAACTATTTACAACTACATTTAAAATTCTTCTTAATTATTCGTTGTTTTAAAAAAATCATGGGCAGAAGTTTTATTAGTGCTAGAAGCTTCATGTTGTAACTAGTGTATGTTACAACTGTAGTCTTGTCAAAGTCGTCAAAAATGTTGTGGGTTTTCCATCACTGGAAGGTTTTAAAAAGAGACTGAACAGCCATCTGTCAGAAATGGTATAGGGCCGTGATGGCGAACCTATGGCATGCATGGCCCAAAGTGGCACATGAAGCCATGTTGCCTCGCAGCACGGCCTTGCCTGTTTGTCTTCTTGGTTTCTGGTGTGCATGCACAGGCGTTGATCAGCTGTCCTGTGCACGCGGCAGTGCCGAAAACCGGTGTGCGCATACGCGCCAGCCAGCTGATTATGAGGTGTGCATGCATGCCAGAACCTGGAAGTTCAGCTTTTCCAGAGCGTGGTCCCTTCGTGCACACAGCAGTGCTGAAAACCAGCCTTCGTGCACACAGCAGTGCTGAAAACCAGCTTGTGCATGCGCGCAGGCCAGCTGATCATCAGGCACACATGCGCTTTAGAACCTGGAAGTTCAGCCTTTCGGAGTGCAGCGCTGACAAGAGCGTACGTGACATTTCTGTGCAACCTTTTTGGCAGTTGGTGCCGAAAAGGTTCGACATCACTGGTATAGGGTCTCCTGCTCGAGCAAGGGATTGGACTAGAAGGCCTTCAAGGTCCCTTCCAACTCTATTATTCTATGTTCTAAAGATAGATGCATTTGGTTAGATGCTGTTTGATTTTGTGGTAATCAGACTAGGGAAGACAGGTGGAAAGTCCTCAGCACAGCTATTGAAAAGGGAGACTTTGTAAATCAGGAGCGCCTATAGCTACAGTGCAGTCCTGATTTCATGGAAGACACTTTTTCATGGACTGGGTGGGGGGGATGGTTTTGGTTTCTTTTGCTTGCTTGCTCACCTCCTACTGCTGTTTGGCCTGGTTCCTAACAGGCCACCGACTGGCACCAGTCTGTGGCCCAGAATTTAGAGATGCCTGCTTAAATCAACTGGAAGGTTGGAATGTGTTTCTAGCAATGCCACTAAAAGAGATCAAACTTTTATTTTTTGTCCAATTTTGTCCTTCGGCGGAAGGATTGGAGCAAAAGATCAACCCCTCCATTTCTAAGCATAAACCCTTTATTTTTCTAAAAGATCCCCAAATTATGCCCTTGGACTTCATTTGCAAAAAGTGGTCAAATTTTAGATTTTGGTTTGAGCTAGGGAGGGTGAATTATGTCTCGGTATGGTGTCTTTCCCATTCCTATTTCCACAAATATTAAGGAAAAGAAATGACAATGCCAAAATCCAGCCATTTTTTTTGCCAAATTTTACAGGTTGTCTTGTGGATTTTAACAAACCCATGCAGCCAATAGATTGCCTATTTCCACTGTAAATAGATTATGAGTCCTTTATCAGGTTAGAAAATAGTGAACTCATTGTTCAAGATGCCTTACTTGCATCTTGTTATGTCTAATAATTTTTAGGATAAGCTGTATAATCAAAAGCAGAGGCATATCCAAGAAGTTCACGTTGTAGAGAGAGCCAACCATAGTAAACCTTGTAAAGGAAAATATGGTTGTAAAGCTCAGTTTTAGTATTGCCATTCCTGTCCTTTCTCTAGCACCTGCTTTATTGTGCAAGATTAGCTAGCTATGCAACAGCAAAACATCTGAAATATCTGAGCACCGATTCTGTTTTGCCTAAGTTTAAAGAATCCTTCAGATCATGCTTAATTACTAGTGATCAAATAGATGTGTCCATGTGGTCTCATAATGGGGCTGAATATATAAATGGTTCTAAATGAATATATGAAGATAATATTGAAATTATAATACTGAAATAGTTTTCCACTTCTTTCTTCCTGGATTTTTTAAAAACTATGTAGTTTAAATCAACATTAGGGTTTCTTAGTAGTTCTCATTCAAGTTCTAACCAGATTTAACTCTGGTTAGTTATTTAAAGATCAGCCAAGGAGTTAAATATACAGTAGATCACAATTTCTTCCTAATTCTGTTATTTGCTTACGTCAGCCTTTGGCTTTTTAAAGAGCACTGAATTAAATAATAATAATTCAGCAGGAGATTTTGAATGTAGAAGCTGCCAGAATAAAGTTTGAGTGTATCATTTCTCTTACTGAATGCTCAAGTTCCATCTGAGCAACTTCTGCTTGTTTAGTAGTTTTGTCACATAGCAACATTGAATGAGTGTTTGAAAGTCTCCAGCAACTAATATGTGTAAAAGAAAAGGAGAAGTGACAGTGCAAAGAATCCAGCTTGAATGTACTTTGAGCTAATTCTGTTCAATTTGGGTGTGTGCAATATAAATCACACCCAAATAGAGTAAATTAGGAAAGAAATTAATTCATCCAGATACATTGGTTTAAATGACCTATGTTAACTCTGCATCAAAAGAAAACTAGACATTAGTAAATATAATATGCTTCATATATTATCCCAGAATCGTAATGCTATCAAGGGGCACAGCTCCATATTCAATGAAAGGGAAGAATGTAGGGGTTTTTTTCCTCATTACTATTTTTGTCTTGTTTCTGTCCTGATAAAATACACTAAAATACTTCTTCAAATGGAATGGACTTGCAGATATGGTACTTAATTAAACACAGTCCACTGCATCTACATAAGTAAATGTTGCATATTTTACTGGTGGTGTTTCAGATTGGTCTCTGAATAACAGTAATCAGGTTTGAAAAGGCAGGTGCTATTAAGGATGCCTGCCAAAAAACATAATACTATTTCCTAGATTAAAAACGGTGACACTTGCTAGCCAGTGTCTTATCATACTATAACTGCATTCACATTACATTATGCTGTGACCCATTTTAATCTTGTTTGTTGAACTAGCCCTTGTGGTTATTATGTGAACTCTGCATGTAGAAGATAGAACTCCTGTTCAGTTTATTTTTCAAATAATTGGCTCCAATTCTCTATCCAATGTAATCAATGATTTAGATTTGAATCGTGACCAGACATAATTCATTCATTTAGAGAGATTTAGATTTAGATTCCTTTGCAAACACTAATTATTGATATGGAAATAAGAACAACCACCTGTGAAGAAATTCAAACTACTGTACTTGCTGTCTGTTTATACCCTCTAAATTTTCAAAAAAAACCCACTGTCAAGTGTTTTGTTAAATACCTTTTGGAAGGGCTCATTCCAGTATCTAAGCCCCAGGCTTAGAGATGGCCATCCTCTATTGGGACAGAAAAAATATAAATCCCTTCCTTTAATTTAAGAATATTGCTCCATTTTCACTTTTAGAAGTGTTTATATTAAATATTATTAAAATCCTAAGCACATTAAGGTGATAGAAAGTTTCATTAAACTTACTGGAGTTTGGTGATTAGTATATAGGATTTGTTTATTTATTTGTCTGTTTGTTCATGCATTCATTTCATTTCATTTCTATAGCAGCATCACAACAAATGACTCTGGGCAGTTCACAATTCAAAACATATATTACAATTAAAATTCTAAAAACATTTTAAAACAATAAAACAGTAACAAGCATCAAATATTATATTTTCTTAGTATGCAGGCTTATACTTACTTCTTGTGAAAAAAATAGATAATATTCTGCATTCCATTTGCTCTCTTTAATGATGCTTTTTGTATAAATTCTAGAACAGGCCCTTAATCTTCTTAAAAATTATTAAAAATTATCATTCACATTTTTAGAAATACCACTGAAGTATGTTATGTACACAGTCTATAGCCCTAAGGGGTACTTATGCCCCAGAGGCCCTCCAATAGTTGCTTGAATTGTAATTTTCAATGCATAGGAAGAATTGTTTTGATTCATTAATTTCAATGTTTTGTTGACTCCTTGTATATAAGTGAATGCTTTCTTTAACGTCTCCTTTTCTAAAGGCAAGGACAGATAAATATTATAAAGACTTTTGCAGACTTGACTATGCCAATGGAAGATAGTCAATATTATTTGTTTGTGATAAGTTATTCATTAACCAAATTTAAAGTATACAAAGCAGTGATTTATAGCTTTGTATACATTTTAAGGGGGCAGATTTGTGTATGAGGAGAACTGGACAGCTTTACATGGCTTCCGTGTCTAAATGTGATATCTGAAGGAAGATTTTGCCAAGATTTTCCTATCTGTCTTCAGTGTTCCCTAGTCTTAAGATCACAACTATAAAGTGTGAAATCTAGGCATAGTGACAAGCTTTCGTTAAAAAAATGTATCTTTTTACTTTTATGGTGTTACTATTACAATGCTTTGATGTATTTGTTAAAACAATTAAGGTAATGTGGCTGTTTGCATGTAGTCTCTTTTTCTCCATCCTTTCGTTGTGGGAGTAAGCTTGGAAAGATAAATGTCTTATTTATATTTATATTTATATTGCCAACAATACTGTGATCACACCACCAAGCAGTGTAATATGAGGGGATAATTTTGCCAAGTTGTTTTATTTGGACAAATGTACTCCACAGACATGGTAGCATAAAGAGAGATGTTATACTTCATTTTCAAGCATGAGGCTTGAAGAAATGGTGTTAGATTTCAGGAAAGGATTCAAAAGCAGCCAGCAGCAACAGTAAAATTATCTCTTTCGTGCCATTCATTATATCACAAATATCTTTTGAAAAGTGTCAGACACCTGTGCTGATGAAACCAGAAAGGGGAAAAATGTCATCTTGTGTATGTTTAATATGTGTATCATGACAGTGTACAAATGTACTAAAGTCAGCCTGTAGAGAACCTTCCTGGCTGCACAACTCTTGTTTCTTTCACACCCCACTACTTCCATCGGCATTGTGGCTAATACAGTTTGGGAATTATGTTTCCTTCTAACTCGTAGACCGGACCCATTTAGTCAAATCACTTGAAGGATTTGCAGGTTTTAAATTACAATTCTCTTCATCCTTGCCCATTAACAGGCTAGGTGGGGTAGAGAAATGTTGGATTCCAATTATCTTTGGATTTTTCTCGTACGTGATTTCCTTTTATGGAACAAGGAAGGAGTCTGTGCCTATGAGAGAAAATTAAACAGTGGCATCATGAAAGTAAATAGTACAGAAAGTAAATACTTCAGAAAGTAAGTGGGAAAAGGGGAGGATTATTGACATACCTCTTACCCAGGATTCTGTAATGTTATGCTTCTGGTTTGTGTGTCCATATGCCTGAATTCAAGAACATATGAGTGAGGCCGTTTTCTATTTATGAATGCAGTTCTTCCATCCAACTCTCCCATGGATGCAATAATAACCCCTCCGAAATTCTTAATAGCTCCAGGTGGGAACTTTCTATTAATTGGTCTCTCTGCAAGGAGTAGGACTAATTCTGAATTTTGACTGGCACTTAAAAAAGAGCACAGATTCCTATGTATCACATACAGTTTTAGTTACAAGTTTTTAGTTTTTGGTACTGCACAACACTTAAAAATGCCATGCATGGTGATGATATTGGCAATTTATAAAATGGCAGCAATACTGTACAGCGACTGCCTTCTTTGGTTTGAAAGGCTTCCAAGCCCAAAATGTACAGGATAGTAATTTCCTGAATTCCACATGATGTTTATTGTAGTAATGCTTATTTAGATATTTTTAGATTACAGGACTTGCAATAATTTTGCATTTTCATGATGTTGATGTTAATAAAATTATTACCGGAAGTCAAATAAGATTGAAATTGTTGGGCAGCATTGGGCATCAGAGTTTTGTGACAGATTTCATAATGTTTCACCAGCAAATGTGTGGCATCTACAGAGGCACAGCCGGCCACAAGTAACTGAGCAGGGACTTACTGAGTTCCTGCTCATCACAGTTGCCTCTGTGGTCTTGAAGCCCAAAATGGCCCAACAGATACCAGCTGTGAATGCCTATATCAGTGTAAGTTTGAAATCCTTAACTGAGAAGCACTTGACTTTAGTGAACTGTACAATACCTGTTATACAAGACTCAGTAGATAGCAGTGGCTGGACTGACTTGGATTAAGCTTGAAAGATAACAAGGTTTGGCTTTGGAATAAAAGAAATACCAGGGCCACGGACTAAGCTGGGAAGTTGAAATACATCCCAGAAGAAGGAATCATTTCTTTACTGTATTGTTGCCAAGAAAATTCCATAGACAAGCCAGGAAGCCTTCAGGAGTTGATCCTGAAGGAGACGGTTCCTTTGTCCATGTTGTGTAAAAGCTCCATATTTGTACTTTGGTTCCCTTCTCCCTCCTTCCCTTACGTAATCTCAGTTTTCTTCAGATACAGAAAATACATTATTGTTGCTGGTGACCTAAAAAAGGATGATGGGGAGAGGAGAATAGAACAGATAGGAGACAGATATATTTCCTGCTGCAGCAACTCTGTATGTAATCTGCTTCCTCTGTCCCCCCCAGCGTGTAATGAAATAATGAAATATCTTACAAGGAGAAAAAAAAACTGTTTTGAAAAAGAAAAGTAGCTGTGGCTGGAGAATGAGCTCTACGCATGTTGGGCTTCAGAGAAGCATTATGTCATTCTCATTTGCACTATTATGGGATGATCTCATGGAGGGGGGAGTTGCTGCAATTTACAGCTCTGCTATTTCAGCCCATGTGATGATCAGCATTCACTGTGCTCACCGGCAGAACAGAATGAAAGGGGGAAAGGAGAAGAAATGGCATTGTAAATTATTGAAAATCCTGAGACGTTTTAAAGAACAAATGCTGGAATGGACAGATTGACAATAACAGGAATGCGATTCACTTGCTCCTTTTTCTGTTCCTCCGGAGGGATTTTATCTCAAAGAAGAAGAAATCACTCAGGTTGATTTTTTTTTCCTTTTTTTGCAGTCCCTACCAACTTTTCCCTTGCCATCTTGCCTTACCGTTCTATGATCCCCATTTAAAGACTCATTAATTTTTTTTAAAGAGCAAAAGCATATATATTAAGCCTATTGTATAACTTGAAAACTGTGGCCATTAACCAGTGCATGTGTGCCATGATGTGTATTGTGATTGATAATTCCCAAGTTGCTTATTGTTAAATTACTTACAATTAGGATACAAATATATGAAAAACAATTTGTACTTTTAAAAGAAAACTTCCACAAGAATTGAAAAATGGAAGTTGGAATAGAAGTCAAAAGACAAAAATGAAGATTGCTGAGAACTAGAAGTAAAAATTGGCAAACCTGTGTGTGTGTGTATGTGTGTGTGTATATGTGAGAGAGGGAGGGAGGGAGGGAGGGAGGGAGGGAGAGAGAGAGAGAGAGAGAGAGAGAGAGAGAGAGAGAGAGAGAGAGAGAGAGAGAGAGAATCCAAGCCAATCAAATAGATCATCCATATCATAAATCAGGGACAAATGAATTTTTTCCAGCCAGTAATTCCCCCCTCCCTCCTTCTCCTCCTCCTCGGGAGTTTATATTAAAATAACACCTGTGGGGAAGAAATTTTAACGTTTCTTCCTTTTATTTAAATTATACAGTTAAATATAGCTTTATGGGATTTTTGTTTCAAAACTTCTGCATTTAACAGATTTTTTTAAAGGACTTTAACAAATCCATATTACCTCTGCTATTCCCACAGAATCCCTACACTTCTCTCAGTGGCAGTCCCATGCATGAGTCTTTGTGCAAAGAAGAATGATGAGGCTATCAGTTGCAATGCCACGTGGTTGAATTATAAACATAGTGGATTTTACTATATTCATTAACGAGAATAGCAGTGGTAGAAAGAAAGGTGGCATCATAGATAGTGTACTTTAAATGAGGCACAGTTTTTGCCTTAATTTCATGAGCAATTCATATAAAATGCATTTTTGTAAAAAAAGGTAAAATAAAATATATGACGTATTGCAATACTTTAGCAAAGAACAGAAAGCTCAACAAAATGTATAACCTTTTGCCTCTCCTGTCCACTGCTTAGTTTCAGGAACTGGTTATTCCTCTGTATAGGCATAAACTGTAAAATACAACTACCGTAATCCACATAATCCATAGTTCTGCCGCCCACAATACTAGAAATTGTTGCCAAATACATGTCACAGTTTGAGACAGAGAATCTTTGGAGGTATTGCTAAACTGCCTTGTTTGGACTGCCATGTTTTGGCATGACTACCTGGCAGATTTACCTACCTTAATCTTTAACTAGACAATTTTGAAGCACATGTTGAAAGTCAGCACAGTGAGCAAATACTATCCATTGAACAGATACTGCACCAACTTGTTCTTTTGTTTGAAGCTTTTAAAGAGCATTTAGACACCCCATGCCCCAACTGGAGCATCATTTCAGAAATATTTCTTTAACTAAATAGAGAAATAGAATGACCAATGATGGGCAAAAAATAGTGGGAGCAGGAATGACTGACTTCCTGTTAGCTTCTTCATTGAGTTTCCTTGTGGGAATCTGACAGGAAATATTGGAAATTCCCTTCTCTCCTCTCCCCTCCCTTCCCTTCCTTTTCCTTCCCCAGGAAGCAGGTAAGTGGCTGCTGCTGGATGGGGGAAGGAATGAGAGATTGCAAGAGTGGCTGGGAAATTGTCCCAGAACACTGAAAATTAAGAGCATGTAACCACAGCAGTGTAGAGGCAGCCAGTATCACTGAAGCAGCCACAACGTCCCAAATTTCATTCCCTCGGGAGTCGTGGTCCCAGATTTTGGACAAATTCTGTAAGTTGGTCCATTTGAGGTAGGTTAGTTTTAAAAAAAATGTCGCCCTATGATGCACTGTTTCACCCAGTTAAAGGTCATGACTGAGAATTTTAGTACAATTCCTCAATTTACAACAGTTTGTTTAGAACTGTTCAGTTACAGTGGCACTGAAAAACATGGTTTATGACCTTTTTCCACACTTGCGACCATTGCAGCATCCCCATGTCATGAGATCAAAATTCAGATGCTTGGCAACTGATTCATATTTATGACAATTGCACAGTCCTGGAGTAATGTTATCACCTTTTGTGACCTTATAACAAATAAAGTCGACGGGGGAGCCAGGTTCATTTAACAACTGTACTACTAATATAACAACTGCAGTGATTCACTTAGCAAATGTGGCAAGAAAGGTCGTAAAATTCACTTAACACATGGTTCACTTAGCAACAGAAAGTTTGGACTCAATTGCAGTCATAAGTCGAGGAGTACCTGTAATATATAAATTAGAATTTGGAATATTAATGGCACATTGCTTTCTAATCCCTTTTTCATTTGTTCCTGGTTTCTAATCATTTTGTTTCAGAAAATCTTCAGAAGAAGTGGACATGGATAAAGTCACGGCAGCTATGGTTCTAACTACTTTATCAACCAGCCCTTTGGTTCGCAGCCCCCCAATCCGTCCTAATGGTGAGCATGTTTTCAGGAGAGATTATGACAGAAAGGTTTGGGGAAAAGATGCAACTAGCTTCATTTTCACTTCTGCCTGCCAGTAGGAAGACCAACCATCAGTCATTCTCCCCAATGTGGAGTGGGGTGGGGTTAGTAATTGTAAAACAGAAGTTTACACTAGAACAGGGGTGTCAAACTCAAGGCCCGCAGGCTGGATGCGGCCAACATGATGCTTAAATCTGGCCCCCGAGGCCAGCCTGGAAATAGCAAACGACTGGCCCGCGGTACCTCTGGCAGCCAAAACACAGTGCAAGGCTGCGTGTGGCTCCCCCATGCTCCATTTTCGGCCTCGATGGCCTCCTGCAGCACTCTGCCAGTCAAAATGGGGCACGGAGGGGCCACGCATGGGAGGACATACCCGTGTCCCTATTTCTCCCCCCCCCAGCCCGCGGAGGAGAACTACAATGTTGATTCGACCCTCGAAGAAATCCAGAGTGACACCCCTGCACTAGAGGATTTACCCACTTATTTAATTTTCCAACTAACAGAATGAAGATGTGGAGGGTTTCATAATGTGAAGCAGAAGTCAGTGCCTTCCTGTTCAGTACTTCTACTCAGTACAGTCCCTTCTTCATGCTAATGACTTGTCAATTAGGTTATTTCTGATCATAGATCTAAGGTGTTACTTTGTATGATAGAGCATGTTTTGAGATGTAGACTGGCTGATAGATTACAAGCACTGATTGAATAGGAGACAACAAAAACAAATCCTCATTGATTGCTTCTGCAAAACAATGACAGTGCTGGCAAGGAGTGACCAAGAAATCTAGCTCTCGCCTTCATAGCTGCCAGTGATCAAGAGGAGTGAGGGACTACAATTAACCCTCACATAAAAACTGCAGTCACTACTTAGCATCTAGTGTTGCCAAAGCTGCAATTGAATAGGCAAAATGGTGTGGGGTTTTTTTTTCTCCCAAAGCAGGAGTGAAATTCAGCAGATTCTAGAAAACCGGTAGCAGAAAATTTGAGTAGTTAGGAGAGCCGGCAAATACCACCTCAGGCTGGCCCCAATGTCCCAAACAGGGGTGGGTTTCAACCGGTTCGCGGCGGTCCCCGCGAACCGGTTGGTCGGCGAACCCGGAAGTAAGTAACTTCCGGGAACGGCGAAGGGCCCACCCGCCTGCCCGCGTTCCATACGCGGTTTTGACGAGTTCTGCACTTCCACGCATGCGCAGGACGCATACAGCGCCTGTGCGATCCTCCAGGAGCAGCTGGAACATCGCACAGATGCTAGTACGCATGCGTGCGCTGCGCGCGTGCACGAGGACGCCGCCGGCCCCGTTCCAACCGAACTGGTTGGAACGGGGCGAGAGACCCACCCCTGGTCCCAAAGTAATAAAAAGTATCAAAGCTATAGCCATGTGAAACTCCTCATCAAGCAGTGGCAAAGCTGTAATGCTCTTGGCCTAATCAGCTGTCCAGCTACAACCTTAGTGGCTTGTCAAATAGGTAGATAGTCTAGAAATCAATGGGTTCTTGGCTGTAGCCTTCTTTGAGCATAGCTTGATAGAAAAATATGAGTAAGTCTTTGTTTATATCAAGTATAGTTTATTTATGCAGTTCGGAAACTCCAGTAAATATGGAACCATGTATATTCCTGGAAAATCTGTATGGTGTCTGTATGTGTGTGTGAGAGAGAGGGGGGGAGAGAGATGTATTTCTTATATCTTAGTAGACAATCATTTTCTTTTCAATTCATTGTATGTAATCTAGATGTCCCAGCATTCTTCCTAAATACATGTTTTTAGTTCTATTGCCCCCAATTCTCTTACTAGAAATTGTTTGTTTATTAATTTACAGTATTTATTAAATTAATTTGCCTTCCATCTTGTTTTGAAGGGACTCTGAGCGGCTTACAGCATTAAAAGCATTAATATCCAACTTGTAGTTATCTTTTTTAATGCTGTTGTTAATTTATAGAATCCTTAAATGGATCCTGGAAAGAAGGAGGATTTGTGCCTTCCAGTACCAGTAGCAGTGGGTATTGGAGCTGGAGTGCCCCAAGTGACCAATCAAACCCATCTACTCCATCACCTCCCCTTTCTGCTGACAGCTTCAAACCATTTCGATTACCATCTCAAACAGATGATGGCATTGACGAGGCTGAAACTAGCAGTCTTCTTTTTGATGAACCCATTCCTAGGAAAAGGAAGGTGAGCCTGATATTGACTGTGTCAATATTCTCTTATAGTGTTATTATACCTGTGTTTCTCAACCTTGGCAGCTTTAAGATGGGCGGACTTCAATTCCCAGAATTCTCCAGCCTGTATGTATATTGTGATATTTTATGAACAAATACCTGTGTTTACTTATGAAAGACTGCATCATATATCATTTTTATCTAAAGCCAGATGTTTTTTTGTTTCACTTTGCCTTTATGTACTCTTCATTTTTTTAAATATATGGCAATTGTTTTAGTTCTCTTAAAAGAAATATTTGTCTGAAAAGTCCTGGAGTTGCTACAGATAAATTGTTAGTAGATGAAATGTTAGGAAATTCCTGTCTGTGTTACTGTATTGTACTAAAGTCAGCTACTACTTTTCATTCTAATATGAAAACAGAGTGAACTCATTTCAGTATTCCAAATTAGCTTTGCAAGATTATTGATCAAAAGATCAATATTGTATAGTTCTGTTTATGAATGGTGAACTTAAATTGCATTCAGGTGCGCGGTACCCAAAAGTAAATCCTCCTAAGTTTAGTAGGCCTATCTCCTTAAATGTATGTGTCCTTGAAACATTAATTTTAATTTACTTTACTATTAATATAAATATAATAATTTGAAACCCATGCTTGTTAAATGAATGCACTGTGTACAGTTTGTGCTCCCTGTTTAACTTCTCAGAACTCCATGAAAGTAATGTTTAAATGCCTTTGGAAAAACTGTGGAAAGGTACTAAGCACTGCTGTTGGCATTCAGAAACACATCCGGACTATTCATCTTGGGTGAGAAGACTACAGTTCTTTTTATTTATGAAACAATTTCTATCCCAATGTTAGCATTACTTTGAAGCGAGTTCACTAAGATTTATAACCAAATGAGCCTGTTTATAATCTAGCTATTACTTGTGGTAATCCCCTTATTTCTTTTTCAGGGGTTTGCATATAACATTGAAGTCTCTTTTATCAGTACTTTGAGCTAGGGGAAAGGAATCAGCAAGAATTCAGTTTCATATAAGCAGTGTCCTTGCTTTCTATTATGTATAAATTTGTTTCCATTAATGGGTAGACATACTCATGACAAATGACTAATGACAAATCTTAGATTGTTTTCTTGATTTGCTAAAGAAAGTAGAATTTATTTTAAGACACAGTTTCCAATGCATGTATAAGAATCAAAACAATATTTTTCCTAACATGAAACAGAGCACTGATTTATTTTTCCTTTTTGGCCACTGTAAAGAAGGAACAGTCAAAAACTACAAACCAGCTACTTTGGGTTCATTTCATTGTGTGCCAGTGAACTAAGCTTAACTTATTAAGTTAGTAATTATTATAACTGAAGCTATTAGATCAATAACACAAATTTGATAAAATCAGAAGTTTTAGGAACATTTGGGGAATTCTTTTTGGAAAAAAGAAACAGTTTCTCTGAAAAGGGATTCTTGTTATTTGTGGAAATAACATCTGGATGACTTACGACTGCAACAAGCTGCTGCAGATCTTTGGTTAATGTGTTTCCCCTTATCTCTCCTCCTTCTGTATGGCCATGATAAACTTAGGCAATTTTGCTTCAGTTTTAGATGGCAGCAGTTGTTTCAGTTAGATCCAACCAATTGTGGTAAATCCTAACCATAGATGAATTCAAATTACTCCAGTGAACTATACATTTTGAATACAATTCTGAAAAATGGACAATATTCTTTTTCTTTAAAATAGAATAAGCGAATTCTTTAAAAAATAGAACAAAACCTTCCATTTTCCTCTCTCTACACCAATAGAAAAGCAAGAACTAACATGAATCCAAAGGATTTTTGGTATTTAAAAGCTCTCCTATCAATCACGATAGGAATAATTAAAAATTAAACTCACTGAACTATGCTGTCATTTCTCATATCTTTTTCCCATTAATTCAAATCTGCATTTAATAATTTAAAAAAAATGAGTGGGTGGGAAAAGTGAATTGAATCTCACTCATTGCATAAGCTAGGTACAATTATATGCTTTTTCTTTCTCCCAGATTTTCTCCTTTGCCTCATCAAATTGTCGTGAGAATAAAGGGAAATAATATGCTGAGGGTTTTGAAGGAAATATCAGATACAAATATGAGGAATAAATGAAATAAAGTCTCTGTCTACTTTAAATAATCTATGTTTCCAGCAGCTTAATTTATAAAATGTGAAAAATAAAATTAAGTCTTTTTTATTTCAACATTCTGTGCACATGAAGTATAAGAATATTAACTGATCAGTGGATTTCTCCTGAAGAGATAAAGTCTTTTCTATGTAACTGTGTGTATATATCTTTCTAGTGTCCTATGTATAGAAATGCTAGTGCAAATATTCCCCAATGTGCACATGAATATATTAATTTATATATATAATTTATATATATATAATTGGTTTTAGTGGTAAGATATTAAACAATTCTTTTTCTTTGCATAGACTCCTATTAATATATTGGAACTTCTTATTATACTGAATTTGGTACAGTATTAATAAGTTCTGACTGTCATTTCTTTAGACGTGTAGGAGAATCTGACTACAGTGACGGAGAGGAAGATTTTTACTACACAGAAATACGTCTCAACACTGACTCAGTAGCTGATGGATTAAATAGTTTATCTCCAGTTTCACCCTCTCTAGCATCTCTTCCTTTTTTTCCATCCCAAGATGGGAACAGAAGTGAACTATCATGTGCCAAAACAGATGCTAAAGGGATGACTCCTCTAAGCCGTTCAGCTCCTACCAACCTCTACCTCATTCACTCTGATCATGCTTACCAGGTGAATATTTCATTTGATTGCATTTCATTTATTTTAGTTTACTATCCATAAATTATACTAACTAGATTCAGTAGTGATAAAGTGAAATCGAGCTGTGATTGACTTGTGGTTACATTTAGGGGTTTGTTTGTTTTTTGCATCCCACCCTCTTTTTCTCTTTCTTGCTGCAAAGTTCTTGGGAAATCATTTAAAGTAGGTATCTGAAATTGCTGAACTATTTTTACACTATGATTAATAACACTAAACTAGGATTGTACTATGCATGCAGGTCATGTGCTATTCATTCTCAAACCCTTGTTTAAGAATAATAAAGACTTCTGGTATTGAAATAGTAGAAGAACGTGTTACTTTTTCATGTAAAGGAGTAGTGGTGAAATGGAAGCACATAGTACCCCTCTGACAAAATTGTTTCATTTATTTATTGATTGATTGATTTTCCACCTTTATTATTTTTATACACAATATGGCAAGTATACCTAATTCTCCATTTTCCTCTTATTTTTCCCACAACAACAACCTGTGAGGCAAGTTGGGTTAAGAGAGAATGACCAGCCCAAAGTCACCCAACCGGTTTTCATGACAAAGTGGGGGACTTGAATTTTCAGTCTCTGGATTTCTAGCCAGGTCCCTTAACCACTAGGCCAAACGGGCACGCTTGTTGCCTTTAAACTAGCAATTATGTTTTGATGCTAGTTTGAGCATCATAATTCATTGTTTTTTTTTACAGATATACAAAATTTATATTAACTTTTAAGTGTGGAAGGAATTAACATAATTTAGTATGTGGTGGCTAAACAAACCTTCAGAATCCATGGGCATTTGCAAATGCTAATCAGATAATTCATTCTTTGTAGCAATCTATATTCTAAAACACCTGCCAATATAAAAAAATGGTAGTTTCCACACCATATCTGATCATTTGTTGCATACATTGAAATGGTGATCTTTATTTTAAAAATGGAATCAAACATTTTAATTATCTCTTGCAAAGGAAAACTATTCTTTATAAATGAACTGAAAACTACTTATAAAGGTTTTGAATATTTGTAATCAATATATATATATACTGTATAATCTTATTTTTATGATTTATTTATTTATATTTCCTATTTCTAAACTGCCCAACTCCCTTAGAGATTAATAATAAGCTCATTGAGCTGTGTAGTCATTTCTCATATCTTTCTCCCAATAATTCAAATCTGCATTTGAATTGCATTTACTAAAAAAAGAGATCTTTCTTAATAAAATGGCTAGTGGATGGGAAAAGTGAATTGAATGTCCATTCACTGCATATATATTATATGAAATCATAATAGTAAAAACATGAGCAGGATAAGTCCATATAAAACAACAAAAGTCATTTTTTTTAATGGTAGGCCATTTAGGCTGGTGGGCCAGGAAGATGGCCTCTGCCATTGCCCCCATCCTCTGACCTATCTTTTCCCCCTCTGGCCCCACAACATGACAGCCCCCTACTTTCCTGGCCTTTCAAAGAAGGTTAAAAATTTGGCTCTTCTGATTCACATGAGGCTCCCAGATACCTTGATGGCCCTCCTGCTGCCTTTTAACTTTTAATTTATTCTAATCCTGTTTTTATCTGTCACTTTTTAAGGTGTTTTTAATCTGGTTTTAGGCTTTCCTGTTTTTACTATGCACTACCGAGAGTCACTCTGTGAGCAGGATGGGCAGTATTTAAAGTTTGATAAATAAATAAATAAGATTTGAACTTGGCCTGCCACCACTTGGAATGGGCTTTTAGAAGTATCCAGTGTCACCACTAAAAACTTTTTTGCATTTGTAAAGACACCCAGAGCAGGTATACATCAAATTGCATGATTCTCATGTAGTCTCTCATATAAGAAAAGACTGAAGACAGCAATTGCAATTTCTCTACATCTCTCTGCAACTATTATTATTAACATTAATTATTGAAGAAATTTTTACAGAGCACAAAAAATACAAATACGAAAAAGAAAAATGATAAATAAGTAAAAAATAAAGAAGGAAAAACAAAAAAAGATCTGTCTGCAAGAAAGAATCTGCAAACTTTGATAACTTTAAGATAGAAAATAAATAAGAGAGTATGGAGTCCTTGGTGCATTCTGAACGTGGTTGTTTGCTTGAAGATGTTGACCTGATGAGGTAAAATCATCAGTACATTAGTAACATCATCAATGGGCACTGATGGTGTTACCCAGTCAGGTGGTGAAATGTCTGCGAGCAAACAACCAACATCAGGGAGCTACAAGAACTCTACAGTTCAACTCTGAACTATTTATCTATAAATATCTATGAGTTATTTTTCTTCAGCAATTGCAGTTAAATCCTGCAACTGGCTCCTGGCTGCGATGTCTATTTTTTCTTTCTCATCATCTCCACTTTTGTTTTGCAGTTGCTGCAAAACTCCTTAAAGAGCTAATTCCCTTTGATATCTAATGTTACATTTAATATATGAAAGCCGTATGTGCTTTCTTTAGCCTGTTATTGTTCTTTTAATCATTATCTAATATTTCACCCTGGAACTGGCAAATATTTTTCCTCCAACTGTGTTATAATTTCCCTAAAGCTATCTTCTCCAGTCGGATAATTCCAGATTAGTTGCTTTGTGACCTCTCCATTGTTAGCAGCAATAGTCTTTTGCTGGTTGGGAATGTTACAAAGGATGCTATAGTTCAAAATATCTGAAAGGAGCCACATTGGGGAAATGAAAAGTTGCCCTAAAATGCTTCTTTTGTAAGAGCTAAGCTTTCAATAATTTTTTTTGGATCTGCATATATTATGAATTCACTATCTTTCATTTTTCTTAGTGACCACTATAGACAACTTCCTTTCAGTGGCATCATGTATTATTCATCCTATTGTCTTTTCAAAAGAACTGAAAAATAGAATCAAAATGAGACCAACTTACTATTTTTCATAGGAGAGAATCGAACATATAATTTGGTAACATGGAGATGTTCCTTCTTAACTGACTTCCTATTTTTTGAAACAGGCTACAGCTCCTGTGAACATTCCAGGGTCAGCCAAGTTTACTCCCAATGGAAAAAGCTTTAGCATCTCTTGGCAGACACCCACAGTTACCTTCACTGGCCTTCCAGTAAGTAGAAAACCAGCAAATTAGGAGGGGGAGGTTTGTTTACCACATAGGATGGCATGTGTGAAGCAAGATCAATATTTGCAATTTATGCAGGTAATGGATTTCTTTCTCCCTTGCCTGTCCAATTCCACTCATGGATGCATTGCTGCAGCCAAGCATCATGCAGTTCATGGGCTGCATGTGGCCCATTAGAGCCCTTGTGCAGCCCATTGGTATTTTCTTTTAAAAAATCACCACCCCCTCTCCAAAAATATATATACTGTGAGTGCCCCAAGCATCTCTGCCACCAGCAGTTTCACAGTACTGCTGCATCTTTAGCCTCCAAACTGTTGACCTGCTAGGCGTTCCTTTGTGGCCTGCAGTGATTTTTGATGTATCAATGGGATCCTTTCCCCTTGTGTAGACCTGCATCAAAGATTTCAATAAAGGTCACTCAAGCATATTTTAAACAAAATAGCAATAGCACTTATAGTCTTTGCAGCCCTCTCTAAGGGGTGTACCAAGGTGGCGCAGGGGTTAAATGCAGCACTGCAAGCTACTGCTAGATCAGCAGGTCAGCGGTTCAAATCTCACCGGCTCAGGGTTGACTCAGCCTTCCATCCTTCCGAGGTGGGTAAAATGAGGACCCAGATTGTTGGGGGCAATATGCTGACTCTCTGTAAACTGCTTAGAGAGGCCTGAAAGGCCTATGAAGCGGTATATAAGTCTACTGCTATTGCTATTGCTATTGCTATTGCTACAGAGTCAGTCCTCATTTTACTGATCTTGGAAGGTTGAGTCAACCTTGAACCAGCCAGAATCAAACTGGTGGCAGTCAGCAGAATTAACCTGCAATATTGCATTCTAACCATTGCGTACCACGACTCCCATTTGAAAAAGCCATCAAATTAATTTGCTGTAAATGTCATCTGCGAATCAGCTTGATGTTTGTTAATATACTATGCAGTGTCAAAAGACCTTATGACAATGCTGAATCCTATAGAGATAAGAGCACATTTTGACCAAAATTAATTATGGACATTCTCCAATTCCATTGGGCTGCAGTGATACTGCAAGACAGTTTTCCTCTTTCCTTAGCTTCCCTCACAGGGATGTTTTCATTGACTTATCATGATCTGTTATAATCCCATAATGCTGTTTAGTTGCTTATACCATCTTCCATATGCATAACATATCTTTAATTCCACCTAATATAATTAACTACTGTAAACAATATTTCATTTTTTTTATTCAAATAATTTTTCTAACTTTTGAATTATCATTATCAGAGCAGACATCGTGTCTTATGTCTTAGCATTTGACCTAAGGCTACATGTTCCAAATTTTCACAAATATGCAGGGCTGTTTAAAAACTCTGATTTTTGACAGGGTGAATTAGAAATTGATAAGGTACTGCCAGCTATTTCTCATTTCACAACGTGAATCACAAAAGCCTCTTATTGTCAACCTTTAGAATTTCTTGGAGGCTTTCTGTAGAATCTGGGGGCTCCTGCTGAGCTGATAAAAATGAAAGTAACTGAATCAATTACATTGCATTCTGCCAATGAATATTTATTAAATTTCATCAAGAAACAGCTAGCAGTGCAAGGCATCCTGCTGGTTGTAATTTGAACAAGAGACTCTTAACAGAACCTGCTATGCATGAAATACCCCAAAATTTGATTTCATGACAATATGGTAGAACTGGAGTAATTTTAAAAGGAGGGTTGCACTCTGTGGCACTGGGATAAATTGACACAAGTATTGCAAGAAAGCCAAAAGTCTCATTATCACAAAATAGGCAGATTATTTTTCTTAAACTTGTGCTATCTGGATATGTTGATACTACAACTCCCATTATTCTCAGTCAATATGTCCAACCAATATGCTGCCTATGGCTTCTGAGAATTATAATTCCACTATGGGCTATAGGTAGTTATAGATATTAAGAATTGAGTATGAATTCACAAAGATTCATTATTCCCCAAACAGTCGGGAACACAACTGTTATATATCATAAAGTAATTATTTGGTTATAATCTCTTCTTCCTAGTTCAGTTCTGACCTCTGACCTCCCAAGGCTATCTTCAAAGTCACAGAAGGCTTTAACTTGAAGACTTGAAGGAGCTTTTGGAAATGTCACTGTTTAGAGCATTTTTCAGTTTCACTGCTATTTTCTTGACAAATTTATGTATAAGCAGATCAGAAGCTAACAAATAGCTATAGTGAGAACAAAACTCTATTATTAGTCTCATTTCGAAGAGCCCCTTTGCTGATTTTGCCAGTAGCAGCTGTTGACCTTTTTTTCTATACAGTTTTATATAGTATGCTAAAATTAGTTATTCTGATGTTACCATCATTCACTGCATAAACTAATGAGGTGGCAGGAGCATGTAAAGTATTGATGAACCTGTTGAAGCTTTCTCTGAACTAGTTCATTAGCTGTCTATCAACTCAGTAGAAGCAGCACTTTTTGTATTATGTTGAATATTTTGCCCTTCTTACCCCACAGATGAGAATATGCTAGGTAAAAACAAGTGCCAGAGATACAAGTACAAGATCAGATATCCACTTAGATATTTATGCTTAAACATAAGAGGGAACAGAGGATTAAGTGAGAGAACATAATCATATACAATTTTGAGAACCAGGAAGATTTTCCAGGAGGGCATTCTATTACCTGAATTGTCTAATGTGGTGAGCTCTACATATTCACATGTGAGCACATTCTTAAACAATTACAATTATTCTTCAAATTAAACTAGATCAACACATCTGAAACTTCATGAAATTTCATAGAACAACTTGGAGGATTATAGACATTCCTGCTTTTTTTTCCTACAAAATGAAATGTGGAAAATTATGTAAAGGGACCTGAGCAGAGGTGGTATTCAGCAGGTTCTGATCAGTTCTGGAGAAATGGTAGCAGAAATTTTGAGTGGTCCGGAGAACCGCTAAATACCACCTCTGACTGGCCCCGCCCCCATCTAATCTCTGCCTCCCAAAACCCAGCTGATCGGGAGGAAATGGGGATTTTGCAGCAACCTTCCCCTGGAGTGAAGTGGGAATGGAGATTTTACAGTATCCTTCCTCTGCCACGCCCACCAAGCCACTCCATACCCACCAAGCCACGCCCACAGAACTGGTAGTAAAAACATTTGAATCCCACCACTGGACCTGAGACTTTTTCTGTCAATCAGCAAGATAATGCTGTGATTTCCTCCAGTCTATACCCCCTCTTTCCTGGTCACATGAGCCCAAAAAGTGCATTCTGAACTCATCCTTTCCCACTGCACATATACATAGTCACACAGATGCAGCAAGAGGGATCCCCCAAAATACGAACACAGACAAAACATTCATGCACCACTGTGATTAGATCCTCATACACAATATATATGTGTGCAACATGACTGGCCTGGACCCTGGGGTGAAAGTACATACTGTACATATGCATAATATGCAACATGCTGCTTTGTTACCTACATATTCTTCCTCCTTGAAAGAGGAGATCGCTTCTTCCTAACTGACATATCACCAAATACTTCTAGAAAGGTTGCAAATTTTGTTATAGCTGTTTATAGCTATTTATAATTTTGATAACTTTCTTTATTGATCAGGCTCATATGTACATTTTATTGGTCTCTGATTATTTTGCTATGATTTTTCCCCTTTTCCTTATGGTCTATTTACTTTGATCTTTGTACAAACGAATATATAGATATTTCCCATATCCCCTGCTGCTAAAAGAGTTGGAAAGAATTCCAGAAACTATGGTCTGGATGCATTCCCTACCTTGATTTTAAATCAAAATTGGGGGAGGAATCTATTCCAAACAGAATCCTTAAGAGGTATAATAAAGCCAATTTGAGTACTAAGTAGATATTTACTGGCACAGAATATATCATTTTCTTTCTTGGATGCTTTTAAAAATGGTCCATAAGTAAATGTTTGCAAGCCTAGGCAGGGAATAGTTTCATATATTCAATCATGAATTCTGGCAAATTTCTTTGGTTCCTTTAACCCCTTCTTGTGATTGAAACCCTTCCCTGATATCTGGAGCAGATGATCAGCAAGAATATCAACTTGTCCACAAGATAATTGTATCCTTAGAATGCTCCAAATCATTTTTCTTTCATATCTCTGCCCTGCATTATGAGATGGAGTCCACCACTGAGTCTTGTAATATGTCCTCTATTCCATTGGGAGAAAGTCTATGAAATTAAGGTGATGAATCCACAGATTAAAACTCAATACAAGATCATTTAGTTTTATTAGCCATATTGTATCTTTTAATTCTGCAATTAGAACTCCACTTTTGTTTCTCTTACTAGGTTTCACCAACTCACACACGGCATGTCGGGATCGGAGAACAAAAGCACCAGATCCACGCTGTTCTTTCATCACCACCTAGAGCATCAGTTGGCCTCAGGTAGGAGGCTCTTTACTTCGGAATGAAGGGAATTAATTAATGAGTGGAGGGTTTCTTCCTATATATATATTTTATTATGTTTTCATTCTATACAATCACATATTTACTGTGCTTGATCAGGGCATATAACATTGAGTAATAAACACGGCCTTCACTTATATAGAAAATGCCCTCTACAATAAAAACCCAATATACCACCTTGGCCCACCATACACCCTCTTTCAACCCCCTCCAACTTTCATTCTTCCTTCTCACACACCCCTCTACGCCTACTTCCCCTCCCCTTCTTTCTAACCCTAACCCTGTCACTCCCTCTAATCCATTCCCTCCCTCCCTTCTCCTCCTCCTCTCTCTCACCCTCTCCACCCTCCTTCTTCTTTCACTCGACTCTTTCCTTCGGTATATTTCTATTATCTTCCAGTATATTCGGTTTGTTCTATTTTCGCACTAACATTGAAAAGCCACAGTATACAAATGCAATCATGGAATTTAACACATATTGTATTTCCCCCCTCCCCCCTCCCCCTAAATCCCCACCTCCCTTCCCTCCCCCCGACTTCCCAAAGACCATACGTGGTATAACTTTTGGACAATCACAGTCTAAAATATCTCTACATTGAACTCAGCTCCTTACTGTTACCCAAATTTTAAACAATTTAAATTGTTACTGATACTAAGCATAAGCTATCTGGAGTTTCTTAGTCCCATATTTACTTTTTATATAATCAGTCCATTTTTTCCAGTCTCTTTTATATCTCTCGTTTGAATGTTCTTTGAGATATGCTGAAATTTTGGCCATTTCGGCTAAGTTCATAACTTTCAAAGTCCATTCTTGAATTGTAGGTAAATCTTTCTTCTTCCAATACTGCGCCACCAAGAGTCTTGCTGCCGTTATTAAGTACAGAACCAAATTAGTCTCTGCTGCTGTAAAGTCAATACATATACCCAGTAAGAACAACTGGGGGGTGAATTTTATCCTTCTTTTGAGGATGTTTTGCAGGATCCACCATATTTTTATCCAAAATGCCTTGACATTACGACATGTCCACCATATATGAAAATATGTAGCATCACAGAAACCACATCTCCAACATTTAGGTTGAACATTTGGATACATAGAGGCAAGCTTTTTAGGATCTAGGTGCCATCTATAAAACATCTTATAAAAATTTTCTCTCAAGCTTTGTGCTTGTGTAAATTTCACATTTCTTATCCAGATTCTTTCCCATGTTTCAAGCATTATTGGTTCCTCGATATTCTGAGCCCATTTTATCATGCAATCCTTAATCAGTTCCGTTTCAGAATCCATCTGTATTAGTACATTATATATCCTCTTTATATGCATTGAGCTTTGATCTCTTATTTGTTTAAACAAATTATCCTCAACTTTTACAAAGCCAATTTTTGATCTGTTTCCACCTAGCCTGTAGTTGACCATACTGAAACCACGTTTGAACTACCTTCTCTTCTTTAAGTACCTCTAAAGATTTTAGTTGCATCACCCCTCTTTCTGAGATAAGAAGTTGTCTATAGGTGGTTCTATCGTGTTTTTGTTCTACATTCATATTTTCAATTGTATGTCTAGGAATTGCCCACATGGGCACTTTATCATTTAGTTTATATTGATATTTTTTCCAAACCCGCAATAAAGCATTTCTTAAGATATGATTTTTAAATTTCTTATCCATTTTTTTGTTAAATAACAGGTAAGCATGCCAACCATATAACAAATCATATCCCTCGATATTCAAAATTCTATCATTAGTTAGATAAATCCAGTCACTAATTGCAGATAATGCCACTGCATCATAATATAATTTTAAGTTAGGTAATTTCAATCCTCCTCTTTCACGTGCATCTTGCATTATTTTCATCTTTACCCTCGGCTTCTTTCCTGCCCACACAAATTTGGTAATACCCTTCTGCCATTCTGAAAGATTCGCATCTCTTTTAAGTATTGGTAACATTTGAAAAAGAAATAAAAATTTTGGTAAAATGTTCATTTTTACTGCCGCTATTCTACCCAGCAAGGACAAATGCAGTTTTTCCCATCTTTTCAACTCCAACTGTATACTATGCCAAAGTGGTTCATAATTATGCTTATATAATTTCCCATTTGAGATTAAAATATTAACTCCAAGATATTTAACTTTTTTAACTACCTCACATCTTAGCATCGCCCCCAGTTCTTCCTTCTGTTTGATAGTCATATTTATAGCTAATCTTTTGGTTTTTCCTAGATTTATTTTAAATCCCGAGACTTGACCATATTGATTGATCGTGTTCAATAATACCCTACTAGATTCCTGCGGTTGTTCCAATATTATGACCAGATCATCCGCAAATGCACGGACTCTATATTCTTGCTGTCTAATTTTAATCCCTTTTAGACCGCCCAAGCCCCGTATCTTATTCAACAGTATTTCCAAGTTATAATAAACAATAATGGGGACAGAGGACAGCCCTGTCTTGTACCTTTTTCAATTTGAAAGGAGTCTGTCAGACTTCCATTGACAATGATCTGGGCTGTTTGCTGCTGATATATTGCACCAATTGACCGTAAAAAGCCATCTCCTATCTGCATTTTTTGCAATGTCTTCAGCAGGAATTGCCAATTAACTCGATCAAAGGCTTCTCCGCATCCAAAAATATGAATGCGGCTGGGATTTGATTGTTCTTTCCCAGGTATTCTAAAGCGTTAATAATTAATCTAACGTTGTTCTTCATCTGTCTGCCCTGTATAAAACCAGTTTGATCGGTATGTATCAATTGTTGAATTACCACCATTAGCCTATTTGCTAATATTTTAGTAAAATTTTATAATCTACATTGAGTAATGAAATAGGTCTATAGTTTTTTGGTTGGGTAAGGTCTTGGTCTTCTTTGGGTATCAACGATATGAACGCAGTCTTCCACGAGGGGGGCACTTTCCCTCCCGATTGAATTTTATTGAATAGTTCTCTGAGGGGTTCTACCATTTCTAACTGTAAATTTTTATAATAAACAGCTGTTAAACCATCTGTGCCTGGTGCTTTCCCTAACTTTAATTGTTTAATTGCCTGCAGAATTTCCCCAGAAGTTATAGGTTGATTCAGCTTATGCCTATGTTCTTCTCTAACTAGGGGAATTTTCTCTTTATCTAAGTATTTGTCTATATCTACGTCCTTAATTTTATCCCCTTTATACAACTCTGTAAAAAATTCCCGAAATACCTTTTGAATCTCTTCCTGTTGAAACACTTCCTTCCCTCTGTAACACAATTTGGATACATTTCGAGCTTTCCTTTTTTTTCTAATCTGATAAGCCAACCACCTACCGGGTTTATTTGCATTACAGAAAGTATTATGTTTAGCATATAATAAACTGGTGGCTACCTGGTCAGAGATCAGCATATCAAACTGAGATTTTAATATAGCAATTATTTCCCTAATCTTTGTATCTCCTGGATTCAATGTTAATTCTGACTCTTTCCCTTTAATTTCCTCTTCCAATTCTTTTCGTTTATGCCCTTGTTTTTGTCTATGTATTTTGTTTATATTCATTAATACTCCTCTCATATACGCTTTGCTTGCATCCCATACATATTCCATAGATGTACCCTTATTCATATTGAGAACAAAATATTCCGATAGCAATTTTTTACAATCATTAACATACTTTTCATATCTAAATAAGTTTTCATTCAACCTCCAGGACCTTCTTGCCTGGGCTACCCTTCCCAATTCCATCCAGACTGGATTATGATCTGAAAGAACTCTCGCCATAATCTTTGTCTTCTTCACCCTGCAAAGTAAATCATTTGTAATTAGTATAAAATCAATCCTTGAAAGAGATTGATGTCTGTTGGAAAAAAAGGTAAAGTCATATTCTTCTGCATGCCTCTCGCGCCAAGCGTCTCACAATTCAAAGTCGTCCAGCATGTCAAAAAAGGGTTTGGGTAACTTAGCTCGGAATTTGGTGTTCGGGCGAGATGTCTTCTTATCTCTTTTGGTGTCAATCACGCCATTCCAGTCACCCAATAATATACAAGACTCAAAGTCCCACTGTACTAATTTAGCATGGAGATTTCTATAAAATCCATCTTGTTGTTGGTTAGGAGCATAAATTCCCAAAAGTAACGTCTTTTTCCCTTCTAAGATTAAATCTAATGCAATATATCTTCCGAAGAGATCTGCTTCAATTAGCTCAGCTTTAATGTCTTTTCTTAAGTATACTATGCCGTTTTTCTTTTCCATGGCTGAGGTCGCAAAATGTTGGCCCAGTTTGGGGTTAAACAAATATTTTTGATCGGTTGATTTGATATGAGTTTCTTGCAAACAAATTATGTCATTCTTAAACTGTTTGAGATAATGAAATATTTTCTTTCTTTTCTGTGGAGAGTTCAGTCCGTTAACATTCCATGTCAAAATCTTAGTTGTCATTTTTGGTTGCCTGAAGCTTTTTTAGAGCCTCCCGCAAGGCCTGTCTCACCTTTGGTTTGGCTCCTCCCACAGCTTCTGAGCTTGTTGCAGTAGCTCCTTGATCAGTGGCCAACGATTGTTGAGATTGTTGCATGGTAGTTTGTTTATCCGTTTGTCTGGTGGTCATACGGTTGGATCTTTTTTCCTTGACTCCTTGCCCCTCCGGGAGAGGGAGATGATACATTTTATCTGATGGTTGTGTGGTTTGTTGTTTTGTTCGTCTCGTGGTTTTTCACCATGTCCCGAAGATTCAGGGTATCCCATCTTCAGAATCTTATGATAGAAATCACGAGCTTTCCATACAGAACTGAGACGATATCTTTGTTTGTCCATTGTAACTATAATACCGAATGGGGCATCCCATCTGTACTGTATCTGACGCTTTCTGAGCTCTTCCACCAGAAAGGCATAATCTCTTCTGGCTCTTAGCATTTGAGGTGGAATTTCTTTCAAAACAATCAGGTCCTGTCCACCAATTTGAAGCTTGGTATTATAAGACTCCTGTAATATCATATTTCTAGATTCTTTTGTAACAAAGTATATTACCACATCTCGGGGAAGTTGCCTTTGTTTTGCCGCCCACGAGTTAACACGAAAAATCTTGTCAATCTGCCAATCAAAATTGGATCCCGGTTTTCCCACCAGACGGTCAAAAGCTTCAGAAAACATTTGCTTTAAGTTCTCCTGCTTTTCTTCACGCAGCCCCCTCACTCTTAATGCAAGTTCCATCTGCTTATATTGTATCATAATAATTTGTTTTTCAGCATTATCAATTTTTTGTTCCACCACTTCAGTTTTGGATATCAGGTTATTTTTAGCTTCATTGAGAATTTCTAAATTATCTTCCATTCCAGAAATATATTCTGTTACCACATTTACAATTCCCATCATATTATCATTCATTTTAGTGACCCTAGTATCAAATTTGTCATATAGAGCTTCCATCTCATTCCTTATTTCATCTTTGAACTCTCTAAGCATTTCTAGATTCTGTTCTCTGGACTCTCTAAACATTTCTAAGTTCTGTTCTCTGGATTCTTTGAACATTTCCAAGAAAAATTCTTTTGTTAGTACATCTCCACTAGAGGGCATAGATGGTGGGGGCTGCACCTTTGTGCCTGGTATGGGAGACGTTTTCGGAAGTAATTTCACAGAGGTTGATTTGGATGCCATTATTTTGCTTTTTTGAAAGCATGACATTCCTCCATCCTGGTCCTCCTTGACCTCTCAGCGGCTTTCGATACCATCGACCATGGTATCCTTCTGCGACGACTGCGGGAGGTGGGAGTGGGAGGCACCGTACTACGGTGGTTCTCCTCCTACCTCTCGGACAGGTCGCAGTCGGTGTTAGTGGGGGGGCAGAGATCGTCCCCTAGGCCCCTAAATTATGGGGTGCCTCAGGGTTCGGTCTTATCCCCCCTACTATTTAACATCTACATGAAACCGCTGGGAGAGATCATCCGCAGGCACGGGATTAGATACCATCAATATGCGGACGATACTCAATTGTATCTGTCCGCCCCGTGCCAACTCAATGAAGCGGCAGACGTGATGAGCCGGGGCCTTGGGGCCGTTATGGACTGGATGAGGGTTAACAAGCTTGTGCTCAACCCAGAAAAGACCGAGTGGCTGTTGTGTTTTCCTCCCAAAGATTTGACTAATATTCCACCACTCAGGCTGGGGGGGTCAAATTTTACACCCCTCAGAGAGGGTTCGCAACTTGGGAGTCCTCCTGGATCCACAGCTGTCATTTGACCACCACCTAACGGCTGTGACCAGGGGGGCATTCGCCCAGGTTCGCCTGGTGCGCCAGTTGCGGCCCTACCTGAATCGGGAGGCTCTCACAACAGTCACTCGGGCCCTTGTGATCTCTAGGCTGGAATACTGCAATGTGCTCTACATGGGGCTGCCCTTGAAGAGCATCCGGCGACTTCAGCTAGTGCAGAACGCAGCCGCGCGAGTGATCGCGGGTGCACCTCGATTCACCCGCATAACACCTATCCTCCGCGAGCTGCGCTGGCTGCCTGTCGATCTCCGGATGCGCTTCAAGGTGCTATTAATCACCCATAAAGCCCTACATGGCAGTGGATCTGGATACTTGAGAGACCGCCTTCTGCCAATTACATCCCTGCGACCAATAAGATCTCATAGATTAGGCCTCCTCCGTATCCCATCGGCCAGCCAATGTCGGCTGGCAACTACAAGGAGGAGGGCCTTCTCAGCAGTAGCCCCGACCCTTTGGAACGAGCTCCCCGTGGAGATTCGTACCCTCTCCACCGTACAAGCCTTCCGCATAGCCTTGAAGAACTGGCTTGCCCGTCAGGCCTGGGGATAAGGATAGCCACCCCTCCCGAACGATGAATGTATGTTGCCTACTATTTTATTATATGTTTCTATCCTGATGTCTGTATTCCCCCTTCCCTGTTTTATGTGAGCCGCCCTGAGTCCCCTCAGGGAAAAGGGCGGCCTACAAATATTAATAAAACTCTAAACTCTAAAAACTCTTTTAATTATTTATTCTAAATTGCTAATCCACTGTGCTGTTTGGAGAAAAGAAATTCCTCCCCCACCCTTTTTTTTTTTTTTTTTACAAAGGGTTTTACGGAGGGTTTCAAAAGAGAAAGTCCGTTTGGAATGTTTGGAATGTCCTCTGTATCAACAACAAAGGAGTCCTTGAAAGCTTTAAGGAGTAGATCTAATTAGATTATAAGAAGTTATTCCTTTAATTCTGTACCAGGAAGCCGGAGATAACAAATGCATAAGCTGTAAACGCCATTTTGAAGACAATTAAACAAAAGAGATTTTTATAACATTGAAGCTGGTATTTCAGATAGGGAAAAATTTTAAAGTTCACAAGTTTGGTCTTTGCTTGTATTGATTTTCAATAGTCTGTTTTCTAAAAATTGTCCTAAGGGGGAGGGGTTCCTGTCTTGTGCTGTAAATAACAGCTGCGAAGTTCAGGTCGGAGTTGAATGACTCAGCTTTGGGTTGATCCTCCCCCTCCGTCCACAGCCCAAAAAGAAACAAACTGTGAACTTCAAAGAAGATTCTTACCAGCTGAGATTCCTCACTGCTTTTTTCTTGTCTGAAAAAAGAGTTATCTTCTTGATATTGAGTAGATAACGAGCCAGAACTCTGGGGGCAGCTCTGTTAAGCTGCCGACGGCAACAGGTCCCTCCCCGGAAGTCCCCATGAGTGGAGGGTTTCTGTGGCCAACCTCTTTTTAATCTGAATTTCTTTTCAAAACAAATGCAGATGAATTATTTTTAACAATGCAACTTATCCTCAAGTGGCAATTACTTTTTTTTCAGTTCATCACAAAATAAGCCACATTCAGTCTCTTTTAAAATTAAAGAAGAACAATTACTAAGGCCTAATTAGAAAATAGAGATAGAAAGAGGGGGAAAAAACAGAGAAATATATAGTATAAGTGTTTTGTGAACTTTGGAAGAGGCTATAGGACCGTGATGGTGAACCTATGGCATGCGTGCCATAGGTGCCACGAGGAGCCATTTGTTAGAACACTCAAGATGTTGCCCTGTCAGCTCCAGTGCACATGTGCACGCTGGCCAGTTGACTTTGGTCTTCATTTTTTGCCCCTACGGAGGCTTCCCCTGAAGCCTCCGGAGGGTGAAAAACCACCCAAAGTTTGGGGGAAAACTTCTGGTTTTCCATTGGGCCGTTTTTTCTCCCTCCAGACACTTCAGGGAAGTCTGAAGCTTCCAGGAGGCCTCGGGGGGAGGGGCAGGGGAGGCTGTTTTCAGCCCCCCTCCAAGCTCCTAAAAAGCCTCTGGAGCCTGGGGAGGGCGAAAAATGGGTCCATCGAGCGTGAAAAGCAGGGGGAAGGGTTGGGGTCGTGTCCATGTGCGCACATGGGGGGGTTGCACGCACATGCACACAGGAGTCTCGCACATAGAATTATGGGTATGGGCACTTCTGTGCATGACTCCTCCTTGCGCTTCCCCCGCTTTCAGCACACGATGGGGAAAAGGTGAGCCATCACTGCTATAGGAGTTCAGATTAAAAAAAAGAATAGACAAATATGTTGTCATATTGAAAGCATGGCATTTCCATATCAAAATATTGCAGAAGATATTGCAGAAAAGAATGTTTTTTTTACAAAACATTAGTAAACTTTACAGAAATATTTTTCTAAAGATGTAACAGGTTTGTAGTACTCCGTCTTCTTATTACGTATTTTATTGCCACCTAGCAGAAAACTATAAATTTCCTTGCAGTACCCTCAAAATTTTTCATACATTGAAGGATGTTTTCATTATGTCCTCTCTTGCATATTATTCCTATGTATTTTTCATTCATTGAGTGGCGCGGTAGTCTAGAGGTGGAGCTCTCGCCTCACAATCAGGAGGCTGTGAGTTCGATCCTAGGTAGAAGCAGATATTTCTCTCTCTGGGCACATTGAGAATATATCTGCTGAATACAACTTCGCATTGGCGAGAGGAAGGACATCCAGCCAGTACACACTCAGCTCCATTCAGTTGCCCAGACTCCACCCTGCAAGTGATTATGGGTCATTAAAAGAAGATGATTTTTCATTCAATATTTGTAATATTTGGTCTCCAGAATAATTCAAAGAATATAAGGAATTCCACAGTTCAACCCTGAACTATGTACTTTTTCTCCTATTGGAATTTTAACTTTATTATACCATAAAACCCTATGCCAATGTAACCTGTGCCAATGAAACCTCAAAATATGATCTTCTAACATTCTTTTATTTCTCAGCAAGACTTATTGTTTTACAAAAAAAAAAAACCCCACCAAATAACAGCCTGAAAATTATAGTTTAAAACAGGATAATCCCAGTCCTCCTCTATCTTTGTATCCTGCAGAATTTTATATTTAACCATTGGTTACTTACTCTGCCGTACAGATGGCTATTATATAATTTTGCCTTTTTTTAAAGGTGCATCATTTTTCACAACTGATATTATTTGAATAAACATCATTGTAGGTATATAGTCATTTTATCACAGAAAATCTTCCAAACCATGGAAGTTGCAAACTTTTCCCTTGGTAGATTTTTCTTAATTTCATTTCATATCTTAACATAATTATTCTGAAATATAACATACAGCAGAATTTTATTGGTTGCAGTATATCTGGATGTTTTACCTTTTATTCATATCTGAAAACTAGTTTCTCCAAGCAATTCTTTTTGATCTTTCTCATATTTTTTGTTATAATTTTAGTCTTTATTCGTTTTAAATTTAGCTACCATGCCAAATTTCTTCAGCTTTTCCATTAATATATCTATTCCTTCCAAGGAATTTTCAACTATTAGAACCAAATAATCTGCAGATGGCCTTAATTTATATACTTTTTTCATCTTCATGCCGGTTATTCTCTCATTTTGTTTTCTGTCTGTATTAAGAACTTCCAAAGTCAAAATAAGCTCCAGTGGTACCAATAATCTTCTCTTGTCTCTTTTTAAATCTCACAGGGATTAGTGAAATCACCATTAACTACAATTTGTGCTGCTCATAATGTATATACTATATCAGTTTTAACTATTTAATAAAATTAACCTCCAAAATCAATTTTTCCAGCATTTTAAATAAAAAAAACAAGTTCAAATTATTAATTGTTTTCTCTGCATCAACAAATGTCAATGTGGCTGATTTTTCATTATGCTGTTTCAAATATTCTAGTACAGTACATTAAGAATATTTCTTATATTATTTTTCAGCTGTCTTTTAAGCAGAAAGTCACATTAATCTTCATGTATGAAGTTGTACAAAACATCTTTCATTTTTTTCAGCTAGAAATATTGGAAACATTTTGTAATCATTAACAAAAAAAATGAACGATAATATTTTCTTTTTGATAAAAAGAGAAACCTGTCCTTTTTTAAAGCAGTATTTGCTCCTATCCGATATCAATCCCTTTTCCAAAATAGAATTCAGCATTTGTAATCAGTTCAATGTTTTTTTTTATAAAATGTAATCCATCTGGTCCTGGTGCTTTACCTGTTTTGTTCTTTTTTTATTGCTTCTCTTATTAGTAAATGTCGATTCATTATCTGCTTACACTGTTCACATTTACAACAGGAGTAAAGAGCTTACTTTTCTGCTTGCCTTTTCTAGTTACTGATAATTTATTAAAATTAAATATTGCTTGAGCTGCTGTTTTACCTCTTTTTTATATGTGTGTGTATATGTGTGTTTAATCTTCAACCTCATCGTCTTACCTTAATAACAGTTTTTCTTTCAACTTTCTGCCAGAAAACCTAGAGGAGAGGGCAAGAAATGTCGCAAAGTATATGGGATGGAAATAGAGATATGTGGTGTACAGCTTGTCGTTGGAAGAAGGCCTGCCAAAGGTTTATTGATTGAAGCCCAGAAACAATACGGAGTTGTGTATAATAGGGTTCCCTTGCTGCAACCGTGCAGTGTGACTCTTCCCACCTCCTTGAGGGCTGACGTCTATTGAAGACTGGCACTCTAAAGCATTATTCATTTCAAGGGGAAGGACTTCTCAAAAACCTATACGCAGCAATATAGGAAAAACTTAACAAAATCTTTACCAAGTTTTGAATCAGGAGCAGCTATATGCATCTTTCTGGAACAAAATCTGTTTTTAATACCTTGAACAACTCGCCTGCCAGGACATTTGTCTTACATACTACATCATGATCAGTATTTCACCTTTGGAATCACTTAAAGCCAAGATTAAGTGATGCTACTTTTCTGAGAATGAAGTAAATGAAACACAAATACATGCGTGCATACACAGACACACTAAACTTTAGAAATAAGCTACTTTTTTCTCAAGAGCAGCTCTCCCAAAAGTGGTAAATAATTCCATTGTGAACAGTCTTGATTCAGCGTCTGGTGCTTGTCCTTTAAGGATAATGGAAAGATGCTTTGCTAAAGGGGCAAGAAATTTAAGAGTGATCTCAAACTCAGACCTGAAGGTTGAGCACTTCTTGTATCTGTCCCAAAGAAGGCTAGTTGGGGTACAATCACCAGCAGTCCTAAGCAAAAAAAAACAAAAACCCACACATGGGAAAGGAGTCTGGTTTTAAATGAACTTGGATTGAAATCAGCATACATACCAACAAAGTTTGGGTTCTGGGATATCTTCTTAGAAGTAAGTACTGGAAAATGTTGACCATCTCACAGTGCTAAAGGCTCCACTCAGACTAATGGGCAGCCCAGTGGATTTCATCAACATTAATTCAGGGATGTGATCGACCCAGCAGCTTTTCCCCTGCTTTTTATGCCATTTCTAGGTTAACATTTTAGTTCAAAGAGCAAATTATCACTTCAGGGGATAGAGATTAAAAGGACAAACTGGTTTCCCACTTCCCGACATGTAAAATATGAGTGCAGCAAAGCAGATGTCTGTATGTAAAAAAATCCCATTGGTTATAAAGTTCTTTCAATATCAGAAATAAAAGCCTTCACGCTGGCTTGCACTTTCATAGGTTTTTGTGCTTTAGTGTAATTTAATCTTCATTTGGCCCATGAGATAGACTGTTGTAGCTGTGGTGTAAATTGAACTAATGCTTGAGAATCAGTAGAAAGTTTGGACATAGGTTACTGGAAATAATGTCTACAGATTGCCTATTAAAATAAAGGAATTCCTATAAGAGCACTACCACATATTAATATAAATACGGCTTGTGCTCAAGACCTTCCTGGTGGATATTGTCCTTTGATATTAACTCCAGTGGGATGAGATAGGTATCCCAAGTTGGGAAAATAAGAGCAAGAATGGAAGCCCTTGATGCTGTTGTATGATGACAAGTCAGAAATAAATTTTATTGGGGAAGGGGGGTAGAGGAACCACTGATGGTCTATATTATAAATCACTATTATGTAGAGTGTCTGCCTATAATAAATATAAAAAAGCACAAATTTTAATTAAAACAAAGATATTAAGCTAGGGCTGACTCTTCTATAAACTTCAGAATGATTAAGTTAGCTTTAGCGCAATGATAATATTAAAAGAATTCAGGTAGGCCTGGAACCGTCTTCCAAAATAAGGCTATCTGGTTGAAAACACTTCTACTGTACTGATAAAGGCTTCTTGTATAAGCATTTTCATCAAGATATTCATCCAGCTTTCTCATTGTCTCAAAAAGCACAATTTTATAGCATGTGATTCCACTCATAAGTAGAGAATAGGAAATTTCTTTCTTGAGATTTGGTGGGAAAGTCAGAAAAAGGAATGAAATCGACATATATTGCTTTTTTTTTCCTTTATAGTTTGATCTTTAACTGTTCAGCTTAACTATCAGTGTCTAGCAAAAGTAAGATTTAGGAAAATCTGAGGTTGTATGTGCTTATTTATTTATTTAACAGAAAATTGTATTTGTCAGATATTTCTTTGGATCATAGTATTTACAGGCAGATGACAACTAACTTTGAAAGAGTATATTATATAATAATCCCATCTGCATTCTAACTTGAATGTGTTATTTTGCACTCCTATAATTGTGTTGAAATATATCTCTGGCTGCATGCATGGTCTATCCAAAATTCACTAATAAATTGTTCTGACCTGCTGCTTCATGGCCAGTATATGTTCTGGAGGAAATACCAAGTATGGCTTTATGTATTTTTTCCTAATTTCACATACAAAAATGTAATAGAGTTCACATTTGCTGGCATTCCTGTTTAAAGATTTCTAAATGATAGGGCTACAGACAGGGAGGAGGTCTGCTTGAAAGCACAGAGGATTTCCACTGTAGTTAAAATTAGGCTAAGTAGGTTTGAGCTAACCAAAGACAGCTTAATAAAATTAAGCTAACACTCTTGATATAGAAAAAAACAACCTCAAAATCACCTGGAAAGCTAGAGTGCTATAATGAATTACTAAATTTTTCATACATTGAAAGTAGGTGTGCATTTACCTTAACAAAAGTTCAGGCTGGAATGTATTGAATTGATTTTCTTTCATTGGCCTTTATTTGCATCATCCTATTTTCTTCCTTTAGTTTGGTATTTCTTTTCACAGGATGTATGCCATACAATTTTTAAAAAAATATAACTTAGTTGAATCAGCTGTTGGTGTAAATTGTGATTACATGCCCTGGAGATACCAAGACAGAAGTGGAAAAAATCGTTTTAAGACCATGCGTGCCACAGATGGCACACAGAGCCATATTTGTTGGCACGCCAGCCATCATCTCTGGCACACATGCGCACACCGGCCAGCTGATTTTTCACCCTTCTGGAGGCCAGGAGAGGTCATTTTACCCTCCCCAAGGTGAAGGCTTCCTGCCCACCATACACAGGTGGGCGAGCACGCACACGTGCGCAATAGTGCATGTGTGCCCAATTTTGGCACGCCATAAGAAAAAGATTTGCCATCACTGTTCTAAGATGTATGGGTTGGTCATTGTTGGAAATAAGTGATTTATTGCATATGTATTCAAATTGAGATAGAGATTATAATATATGCCAAATAATATTGATAAATTTATTATTCCTACTTTATGTTATGTTCTCAAAATGTTCAAAGCAGAAGTAAATACATGTTATTATAATCAGACTCCACATTCCTAGGAATTTTAAACTTGGTCATTCAGTATTTTTATTACACATTTTTCTAATTAACTCTGCACTCTTGAGGGTTAGAAATTTTTAAAGATAGAAAAATAATCATAGGATAATAACTGTTTGCCAAATATCGTTCATTTATGTGCAATATAGCCTTTGTAAGTTCATTTATTGCTTTTTCCTATCCTCAATTTTTGGTTTTGCAGACTTTTACTGAGTATGTTCAACTTCAACAGTGAAAACGTTTTTATCTTTATAGAGATATTTGAACAACTTTTTCCCATAGTTAGATTAAAGGCAACTGACCTAAGATAGGATTTGCTTGCTTATACTTTATATGACATTACTGTCAGATAATTCTGTTGGATCTCTATTCTGTACTATAAAGAGACAAGCATAATTTGGCAGTAGAACTGCTGGAATTTGCCTTGTTCTATTTAATAAGTGTTCTTCATAACATTGATTGTAACATAATAAATTCTTTTTATTGCTGGAGAATTTCAATAGGGCTTTAAACTTACCAAAAGACCCAGGAAATAGGTGCTAACCAGAACTGTAGCTTAGAATTAGAGATATGGTAAGCAAGGGGGTTGCAGTTAGTGTTTCATAAGACTTTTTAAAATATAAATTACTGCTTACTTACTTATAAATAATTTCAAAATTATTTATAAGATATCACTGAGGTTTTGAGAAATGCAAAATATTTTCCCAACTCTCCCTGATACTTTTCTTAACATGTTTTCTTAACAACTTATGAGCCACAATGGCGCAATGGTTAGAGTGCAGTACTGCAGGCTACTTCTGCGGACTGCCGGCTACCTGCAATTTGCCAATTCAAATCTCACCAGGCTCCAGGTTGACACAGCCTTCCATCCTTCCAAGGTGGGTAAAATGAGGACCCAGCTTGTTGGGGGCAATATGCTGATTTTGTAAACTACTTAGAGAGGGCTGCAAAGCACTATAAAGCAGTATATAGGTGCTATTGCTATGTATTCATAGATATTTTAAAGCTCTATCAGAGGTAATATTTTGAGATCATTATTAGCCTGATTTGACTAAACAATGATGTGTAGCAGCTTCAAAGTGAGGGCAGAAAATATTATCTCTGACTGCTTGTTAGAAAAGAGTTAATAAATTCCCAACCTTTGCTCAGGGGTAATTTGAAAAGCTCTTCCCATGCCTATTTTGACATTTCCAACATCTGACATGAATACTGTTGTCAATAACTATGTCCAATCCAAGACTACTTTCTGGTGAGTCAAAATAACTTTGAACAATGTTATACATGAGCTTTATGTATAAATAATTGTCATGTTAGAATCAAACATGACAAGCTGCCATTTTTTTCTTTTATTCAGGTTTGTGTGTTTAGATAAACCTGTTTAGATTATGCCCAGTGTCATCAGATTTTGCATCATTATTTTCATTGACCTCCCAATCAAAGGAATATACTATATACAACATGCTTGCAAGGCTCCCTCTAGCTTTTGATTACTTATTTTTCCTGAATTTCAAAATTTGTTTCCCTTGATTCAAGATTTAGCTAAAATAAATCTCAATCACCTTTGCCTCTATAAATTCACTTAAGATGAAAGACTAAGAATTTTTGTCAGCATGTTTAACTGTGTAATAAAAACCAAGAACAATGAGAAATTAAGTCTCATATTTTGTGGTAACTAAAGGAATGAAGACATTTTTGACATTTCAAAACTTCATTTTCTTTACTTATTTTAAGAAAATCTATAATATGGATTTTTTGGAATGGTTTAAATATTGTACAGTCTGGATTTTGTTTCCAGTGGGGCAGGTACATGATTCTGGAAGAATAAACAAACATTCCATTATAGTTACTGCTACCTTTAGTTTGTCTTGAGCAATGTAGGAAGACATCTGCTTGCACAAAGATTCTGACTTTTAGGGAAATGGAATAGATTCTATTAATTATATGCAGTTTATTGGTGGACAAATGCCATTGGGTTTCATCCTCTATTTCCTCTGAGAGGAAAAATGTAGAGAATAGTGATATAGATTTACTAAACAGATTGGTAAACAGAGAGAGATTGTATTTTTTGACCCAAAGTTATTCAATACAATTAAAGAGGAATGCTCACTTGAGATTGGTTGAATTGGACCTTAACGTGTATTATAATCTTACATATTTGGAAATATTAGAGGAATTTTTAGCCAGTGTAAGAACAGAAATTCAGTAAGACATAATCTGCTGAATATTTATTAGCATAAAATAATGGGAATTAAATTTTAGAAAAATCTTTCTGTTTTGAAGTACAGTGACATTTTATGTCACTATCTGTGACAGAATTACTGCCTAATTTCAAATGAATGCTATTTATAGATTAAAATCTTTGGACCTAACCATGTTAGTCAATCCTTTGACCACATTCATACCTAGAATTAAGATGTTCTGAGGCTTCTTTGAGTTTAATATGATGCAGCCAATATGGCAAAGTGTTGTGTGAGAAATAGGGCTCTGTGACTTACTCAAATTGTGGTTTAAAAACTCCTGGATTAATATAGGCAGATAAACGCTGGATGCTCAGATATCCTTTGACTGTCCTCTTCATAGTTCAGTCAGTCCTGGCCATATTAGGACATTCCTGATCCTTCAGCTCTATTATGGTAACAGATTTTGGGAAATTACCCGGGTGGGGGGTAGAGTATAATCTTCATTAGTGTTTCTTATCCTGCAAAACAAACATTGTAATTGTATTTTCAACGTGTTTTCTTTGAGTTAGTGGAATAACTAGATTCATGTCCATAATTATTATTGAGCTCGCAAAATATTGAATTAAAAACACAATTGGAATCTAATGCAGCTACACAACCATACATGAAACTTTTCTGAGATTTAAAGATTCCAGTTCTGAATTTGGGAATACTTTTTATAACCACTTAAACCTCAAGGCCACTGGATTTTATATGACTGTTTTTCCTGAGCAAACTCAGATCTCTTTTGTGAGCTGCTTTCAGCAAATGAATATTGAAGTCTTTCCAAAAGCTGAAAAAGAAGGATGTTTCTGTATTCATGTAGTCCTCAATTTATGACCACAATTGGAACCAGAATTCCATTTTTAAGCAAGGCGAGTTTATGTGAGTTGTGCCTGATTGTACGGCCTTTTTTGCCCCAGTTAATGAATAACTGCAGTTGTTAAGTAAATCATGTGATTATTAAGTGAATCCAACTTTCCCCACTGATTTTGTTTCTTGGAAGATGGCTGGGAAGATTACAAGCAGCAACTCCCTGATCCCAGGATGCACAGCTATAGTAAATACATACTTGTTGCCAAGCATCTGTATTTTCATTCCATGATTGTGGAAATGCTGCAACAAGTGTGAGTGTGAGGACTGGTTGTAAGTCATTTTATTCAGTGCTGTTGTGACTTTGAACAGTCACTAAATAAATGGTTGAAAGTCAAGGACTACCTGTATTTCAAAGGATGTTTGAAGATCCTGGAGTATCCTGGTGTGCATATCAATAGTGACCCTCAAACTGATGAAATGGCAGAGTTGGTTTCTTTTTTAACTTTTTTTCATCTTTCCATGCTGTATGCATTCTGAAACCTACCACCTACATTTAGCTGCTGATTCAGCATTGTTAGATTGCAGACTTATCTTCCAAAAACCAAATTTTATTGGCAGACAAATTAAGGGATTATGGATTTATGAGGGAAGAAATAACTTCTTATCTATTAGGCTCTGATTCAGCCACACACTTCCTCGTGTTTATCTTTAATTTGGTCTTCTTAGTTAACAGTGAGTTCAACCAATTACACTATAAGAATATTAGAGTGTGCAAGTTGCACTTCTAATCTTTCTGGATTTACATTGCATGACAATCTGGGTTGTTTTAGATGTTACCCTCTAGACACAAAATACTATTTTTTCCTTCAGTTAAAATATTAAAAAAAATAATTTAGACAAACCAAGAGTAATACTTTGAGTTGACTTTTTGAGTACAATATTTAAACTTAGTCTAATTGATTAGATGTTTTAGTTGCTTTAATTTATGACTGTTGAAGATTTTAATATTTAGAATATGCAGTAGTTTAGTCAAAAGGAAAAAGAGACAATTGCCTTATTGAATGGTGCAATATTGGTTTTTACTCAAAAAAGGGCTAACTTTTTGAAATAGAATTTAAACTACTGTGAAGAATATTAATTCAGTGTATATTAAAAAGTCTATATAAACTAGAACATTTATGATTTTAAATCAGTGTAATAAGCTTTCCAAAATATAGTCTTTCCTAAAAGATGTGGCTAACTTTTGAATATAAATGCAATTTGTAAACCTTTTTTCAAGACAGAGTTTACTTTCAAATTTTAATTAATTTCCAGCAAAAAAAAATTGCATGTGCATATGACACAAAAGGAAATTTGCTAGAAAGTCTATTATTCTTAAAATAGGCAGATATTCTTATACTATTTGTTAAAAATGGTTTTTGGTCCAGTTCTGCTGTTTAGGCAATGTGAAATTAGTTTAAACTTTCCTTTATTTTTTTTTCTAAATGTATGTCATAAAATGAATTTTATACCTAGAAAATCATTTTTAGAGTTTAATCAGCTCAGTGAATTAATCTCAATTTGGGAATTTACATCTGGATATATCTCCATTTTTCTAAAGAAAGAAACAACAAAACAGTGTTTGTCTACAAAACCCATAAATTAACTAAAGATTTATAGGACTTTAGGATTTTTCATTTTTTTTTAACCATGGTTATTCTCTGGAAATCAAATACCCTTCAAATGTTTTGGAGCAACTTCCATCATCTTCCCAACAGTTTGATCAATGTTAGTTCCTTGTACCTATGATAGATTCTTCTTTAAGTTATCAAATAACTTAAATTATTTGGCTTCAATTTTGGATTCCCATTGTAAACTATGATTATGCTGCTTGCTTGTAGCCCTTAAGCACTTTCAGTGTATATATTCATAAACTTTGACTGAGCTGTGAAATTAAAATGTTCTGTGGTGTGATGAAGGTGGCAGAACTTTAAGTAGGCTACTAGCCTGGCAGTAATGAAACAAAAAGGTTAGTGTCCTGTAAGAGATTTAAAAATCATGTGAACTAGCAAAGCATAACTGCACACAGTGTGAATTTGGGATGATAGCAAAAAGTGACAAACTAATTCCCTGCCCACTCTGATGTCTTCTATTAAAAGTATTTTTATGTTATTTTATGTTATAGTTTGGTATACTATTATAATCTAAAATGTACTGATTCATCACATTTCTTTCTTCTATTCACTATCCTTTAAGCCAAATATTAGTCCATGATTTAATTAGGTTTGTATTTATTTGTACGAGTACATTAAATTGATGAATAATTGTAATGAAGGATAATATCAAAATGTTATTTCTTTAAATGGTTTCTCTGAGATATTTGTATCAGTTTATATCTTTCCTCAGATCAAGTTAGTTTCAACAGTAGCACCAGTCAATCTTGTGGAACTTAGTAGACATAGATGATCCTGTTATTAGCAGCTTCCATGGAATTTAGAAAGGGAAGAATGGGTTTTTTATCCAATCAGCAACATTTTTTAACGAAAACCATTACTAATAGGTCATCTTTGTTAATGTTTAATCTGTCTGGAACTAGCATGCACAATAATTATTATTACATACATACAACAAATCATGATATTTTGCATTAAGTTTCAGCAACTATGTGTTTTTTCAGGCCAAAGATCAGTTGACATGATGGGATGTTATTCTAATAAAAGAGGCAGGGCCAAAACAAATATGTCATCAGGTCAAACTAAAAATCAAATCCTTCATGATTTTAATATACAGTGAAGCTTAGTTTTATTTAATATAGATCAAATGATTAAATTGTTTAAATGAAATTCACATGATCACTCCTTATGTATTTAATAATTTTCCCCATCTATGCAGCCTACTTTTGGATGACTTTTTTAAGCTACATCCCACTTCATAAATGTTTGTTTGTGAAACCAGGAAGGACTATTGGATCATACTGGCTTCATTTCACTTCATTCTTGACTCGTCAATGGTCCTTATTATATACAAAATGGGGAACTTGGGGTGGATGATTGTTATTCTTTGCTAGTGTTAAAACTCACTTCACAGGGTTATTGCTGTGGGGAAGATAGGAGGAGGAAAAAAAATATTAGGTATTTTTGTTGCCTTGAGTTATTTATAAAAATAATTGACATCCAGAACACCTGACCTGAGTTCAGTTGCTTTTTTCGTTTTTGAAAGACATGGCAAATTCATAAACATGGACCAAGGTTGAATCAAGGTTGAAACCAGAGGTATCTGCAAAGTGATCAAAGGATTACAGATGATGAAAGCTTTATGGCACTGTTGAAATTTAAGCTTGGCTCCTTCCGTAGTTACATTTTGACCTTTGATGCCCATTTGAAAAAGGCAGAGCTTACGTTGCAAGGGTGCAATGCTGCTTTTGTTAATTTGTTGGATTCGACAGATACATACAGTTGAGCCTCTGACAAGATCAGTGGACCATATAGATGGTGTTAAGTAGAATAGAAAAAATAATTCTATAAATGATTCTATAATCTTCTATATAGATGGAAGACTAATTTTGTTCATATATGTTCTTTATGTTTCATGAATGACTTGCTTTATTTGTTTTGCAAAAGTTTTGATAACTTTATGAAATCAGAACCTAATTTTGGCCTACATTGCTAAATACAATGCTAAACCTGCATTCTAATGTAGAGGTTTTTTTCAAAGTCAGATCTACACAATATTTGTAAAAAAATTTCCTATCAAAACTGCTGTTTACTTAAAACTAACACAATATTAATGAATATTACAGAGGCACCCAGGGCATGTGCAGGGAAGTCAAAAAAGTCACAATGGCAACACTGCAAAATGCTGCCCCTTTTTCACGACACACACATGACATGAAAAGGCTGGAGCATCAGAGTCATGCCTAAAAGACTCAGCAAGACTCATCCCACTTAAATTGGTTTGAGGATTTTATGTTAATTATTACATTCTGAAAACAAAAGCACTTAAGTTATTTCAACATGTTAGACTAGAGGTTAAGTATAGCCAATAGGATTTAGTTACTGTTTCTGCAAATATTTCAAAATGCAGTTTTATAAATATTTCTTACATAGTAAGTGTTGGATTTTGTGACTGAATGTATCTGCAATTGCGCATCACATATTTTCATTTTTAACACGCTTGTTTTGTACCAGCTCTGCATTTTTCTAAGAATCTATTTAAAGAGATATTTACTCAAAGTTACCTTCCATACAGAAAAGGCCTGGCTGTGGCATTTTGTTTTTAGATAATATAACTAAAGATAATTAAATACATACCAGTCTAGGTGCAATTTGCTTTAAGTCTCACTGTTTATGATAGAGAGTAAAAAAATGTTTCCACTCTTTCTATTGTTGCTGTTTCACCACAGCTAGCATACTAGACAGTTCTATATTTTATCCGTTCTTCCCACTGACTCTAATCAAATGCATTTAAATTTGGAAATTCATTGGCAAGCATTGGACTATTTTTTGTGGATGTACTTGAGACTCTGGGTGGGGAGATGTACAGCCATCAGGAACTGCCAGGAGAAAATCTGAATTGGCAGATTGTTCCAGCCTAGTCTTAGAGGACCCCCTAAGAGAGTATTGCAGAGGTTTAGCACTCTTTAGGCTGCTTAGCCTGCCTCCCAGGAGGCATGGATTGGTTTCTTTGCATATATGCTGAAATCATTCCTCTAAAAACCAAGCACTCTATATTTTGGTTGGATTTTATCTAATATTTGTAATAAATTGTCAGCTGCTTAAGTGCATCCGATTGCAATGGCTATCAAATGGAAAGTGATTATGAAACTTCAACTGTCTGAGCTACTCCTTAAACTCAAATTAAACTTTTCAAATGCCTCAAGCCAATTGATTTATAGTCAATGCCTTCTTACTGGATAAGCATGAGAGTTGAAATGCAATCATTTGAAGAGTGGAGCCTGGAGAGAATGATTTTCCTGATGTAATTATTTTTCCTGATGTAATTATTTTTCGATTAAGCAACAATCCTACCGTACTGCTTTATTTTATATGCAATTATCTAATCTTTTGTTAAACTGATTTTTGAGAAACAGTCTTTAAGAAACCTAGGAACTGTCCAACACAGGAAGAAACATCTCTCTCATTCTATTATGACTCTAATTCCACATCATAATTCATTTGTTTCTGACGGTTGAGAGGAATCTCATTGCACATATGCTGTTGAAGGGCTGGGTGTTGAGATAGCATACAGACATCACCATCACTAGAGGGCTCTTTCATAATGTATTTTACCCCTGTGCCAGGGGAGTGATTTCTAGGTTGGCCTCGGATTAGATTCAAGCCTACCTCTAAGCAAAGACTGGGAGTGATTAAGTAGTATTAAGTAATATATATATATATATCTTGGGATAACAGCAGCCTACCTCCAGTAACACATGAGGACAGATGGCAATTACTCTCAGTATGAATGCTGCAAACTTGTGGTATGTTTCAAAGCTTGCAAGGCTGTGTCATATCTCTGGGGTTTCCCTTTCATTGGAATCAATGGAACTCCATCCAAAGAATATAAGGAAAGTGAGTTATCTTTCAGGAGAGTTTCTTTTCTTATCTGTTTAATATGGAAAAATTCACTTTATAAATATTTGAAAGAGAGCTTCCAACTTTGGCACTAATGGAAATACTGGATACTTTTCATATATATTTAGAAGGTTGTTTGAAAAAGAAATGTTCTGTCTTTTATATAATTTTTAATCAAATACAGATATTCTGATTACTACGTCTTGGTTTCCTATCAGGCTGTACATGCAAAAATAAAACTAGTTCAGGTCTCAGAATCTCGAGTTGGGGGTGGGGGAAACCAACCGTTTGAAGTGCTTTGCCAGCTTTTGGTATATTGTGCATTTTGTGTGTGTATATAATATATGTAAATTATAAATAGATATATAAATAGATTCATATGGTTAAATGTTTTAGTGTTTTTTCACTGTTCTCCAAGGAAATAAAGGTGTTTTGTATTGCTTTATGAACTGATTTAAAAGGCTTTATGGGACGACTAAAATATTTTACAGCTATTTTACCCTAGGAATGGGTAATTCTGCTCTGATGTAAATCTGGCCATTGTTTTTGAAAGCAGAATTTTAGATTTTAAGATGGCCCTAAATGCACTTTCTTGTGGCATGCAGTCTATTTTATCTGAATGAGCTTTCCAAACTAGAGACCACAACACGTTTACCTTCGTGTGTGTGTTTTCTTCCCTGCCTAACAAGAGTTGCAGAACTTGAAATCTTTAATCTTTTGGGCAAAGAGGTTGGAAAGAAAAACAATATGCTACTGAAGTAATAGGACATAAGATCTATCATTAGGAATAGATTGTTAGTCCATCTGTTAAAATCCATTGTAGTAATAGTCTCAGTAAGTGAGCTGTGCTTTGTAATTCTTGGCTGTGACAAATATGCTTTTGCTTTACTTGTCATAAAACTGTTTTACTGTTAATGGCTATTTCTTTGGTTGCATTTGCTTGAACTTAGTTGGAAGACCTTATTCAGACTGTTATGATGTCCATAAATGCAATTTAAATGCACTTACAATTGATTTGCTACCATGGAGTGTGCTGAATTATTTCATTTAATAAAAGCCTTTGTGTAAGTGTTTTCATGTGTGATTTGTTTCTGTTAGCTTTTGCTTGTATTGTAGTGAAACAAAAATGTACCAGTGTTTTAGGAAGAGAAAATCAGTTATTTCTACTGTGCTGCATTAAGTAATCCAACACTGGAACTAACGGAAATAATTAGTTACCAGAGCATTTAAAATTCCAGCATATTTTGAGGTAAGATCCTTTCATTATGAGATCGTTTAATATAAACACAGGACAGATATGTTTTCTAAAGACAAAAACATGGTGTTACTACTGAAGTCTTTCAACATTACTACCATGTTATCATTCATTTGCATTGTGCCATATCTGTAGTTGGAACTGAATTTCTCAATAATCCAAATATTTAATCAGAAAGCAAGTTATAGGTGTCCGTGAAGGCATCATTATTGTTTCAGTCGTTTCAGCTCCCAGTTGAAATTTCTAGAAGCCACTTATTTAAATGTTGGACAATGTTTATTACAGTGTGCCCTCCTATGGTGACAAGTAGGTCTACAGTCTTTTAAAAGTTACAAAACTACACAGGCTGTTTGGTGATGGGTGAATTGGGCTCAGATTGTGCTTTGCAAAGGTTATACTTGGCTCTTGATGGGTTTGCCAGGAGCTGCTCTCCCCAAAAATATTAGTTAAAAATAGGGCAAAAGTGATATGATTTTATTTTCACCTTTAATCAATATTAAATACAATTAACATGATTATCCACCTATGCTTTTTATTCTTGGAAACTGCCTGGATAAGTGCTGGATCAGACATGACAGAATGGGAAAAAATGTTTTATCATTTTTATCTTCTATAACATTAAATGCTACAATTTGCTACTTTTTGGGTCTACAACTGGAACTGTTGGGAGTCACATGCATGCCTGGAATCTTTGAACAGACACAATATTCACGTACACAAGTTCTTTCACCTGAAGTGGGATGATAGCAAATGATGGGTAGATTACATGGCATGTTAGTCCAGATATGCATAGAAAGGATACACAACATTACTTTCCAATTCATTTTCCAACCAAAAAAGGGAAGGAATTTTACCAGTTGTTCAAATCAATATATCTGTATGTGTTTTAATCATATTTTAACTACCTTCAATGTATTTATAGGCCATCTAACACCATCATGACTAGGCAGGTATAAGATAATTTAAAACAATGAAGTACAAAAAATACAGAAAAGAAATTTCCAGTAAAAATAGCACAAGACTAACAAACTCATCTTCTGTAAAAGGTGCACCATTCACTCTGCCCAAGGCCTGGGGGAAGAGCAAGATTGTGAGGGCTCATTTAAATAAAGTCAGGCTGGAGGGTCATATAGATTTCAGGAGAGATATCTTTCAAGAGGCAGATGCTGTAACCATACACATTACTCCTTTTTCATGAGTCACAACAGATTTCACTGTTTAATCAAGGGATCCAAAGCATTCCAACTTTATTGCATCATAGGGGATGAGTAGAAACTGCATAAGACAGATGATCCTTTAGATAACCAGACCCAATGCTTGACCAAAGACAAAGCACAGTAAAACATTATGCAAAAATGGAGATTATTTTGATTCAGAGGTGTGACTGATGGGTTAGGGTTAAGGGCCATCAAAGGGGGAGTTACAAGGGATAACGAATGAGGCTCTCTCACATGAGCTGGTCTGGAACCCACTTTATCAAGTTACAGCAATTGTTTAATTAAAATTCAACACCATGATCAGAAGGAGCTCTAGTGTAGGTGTGCTAAAAATGATTTCAGGAACCACTACTTTGTTTACCATGATGTGTCCCTTCAATATAACCAATAGAGGGGTAAAACATTAAAACAAGGTCAGTATTCAGTGCTATAGCAGATTCACTATGTACACAATCCCTGGGGTTTAGAAATCTGTCTTGAACAGTCCTGCCTGAATTCATGGATAACCATTGCCAATCAAAATAAACAGGATTAAGCTAACAGAACAAGGAAGCTTTCTAGATGCCAACAAAATCCACCTAAAGCAAAAATGGCAAACGTGGCCTTCTAGATACTGTTAAACCACAATTGCTGTCATTCCTTATCATTGGCTATAAATTGATGGAAGTTGGACCTCAGCACCATTTGTTCATTTCAAGTTTAACAAATGCTTGACAAAGTAAGTTTTATTTATTCTTAACTTTTCAATGGGGGAGGGGGGGAGAAAACAGATTTTTGCATTGTTCTCTTGGTCTTTATGGTATACAACTACAGCTATAATTCTTATAAGAATTACCATATTTTTTGGAGTATAAGATGCACCTTTTTTCTTCAAAAAAGAGGCTGAAAATCTGGGTGTGTCTTATACATCAAATATAGCATTTTTTGCCTCCTGAAACCCTGCCTCCTTTACCAAAATGGCCATGCATATCCTTATAGAGGCTTCCAAAGAGCTCCTGGGAGGTGGGGAGGGCAGAAATGAGTGAAAATGGGCCGTCCCCCCCCCCCTAGCAACCAGCAGCACTCTATAAGCCTCCATAAGGCTATGTGTGCAATTTTTTTTTACAAAAGATGGGCCCATTTTTGCGAAAACGGGCCGGTTTTTGCTCATTCCCCCCCCCCAAACACTCTGCAAGCCCCCCCCCCAAGGCTATTCATGCCTTTTTTATAAAAAACGGCCCGTTTTTGGGAGGTTTGCAGAGTGGAAAAACCTTTTTTTCCCTTTTGGAAAGCTCTTTAACTGATTGATGAGAATTACGTTGATCAGGTGCTGTGCCAGCAGAAACAAAGTCTTAAGGTGCTGCAGATTGTCAGTGATTTCCTTCTCCAGCACATGAATAAATACACCTGGAAACATCTACCTACCTACCTACACTCTCTCCCTCCCTACCTACTGTATTTTTCTCTATCCCTCTATTTACCTACTCTCTCTCTCCCTACTATCTACTGTATTTCTATTTCTTTCTCTCTATCCTTCTACCTACCTACACACACACTCTCTCCCTACCTACCTACTGTATTTCTCCTCTATCGCTCTATCTACCTATCTACTCTCTCTCCCCCATGTATCTACTGTATTTCTCTCTCTATTTCTCTTGGTCTATCCCTCTACCTACCTATCTATCTACACTCTCTCTCTCCCTAACTACCTACTGTATTTCTCTCTCTTTCTCTCTCTCTATATATATCCCTTTATCTACCTACCTACCTACCTAACTACTCTCTCTCCCTACCTACCTACTGTATTTCTCTTTCTCTCCCTCTCTATCCCTTTACCTACCTACTTACTTTTTAAAAAAACCTTGGTGCATCTTACACTCCGGTGCATCTTATATGCCGAAAAATATGGTATATAGCATCCTCAATAAGCATCTTACACTCTGGTGCATCTTATATGCCGAAAAATATGATATATAGCATCCTCAATAAAAAATAAAAAAAACCACCCTCATGATGTATCCCTTTTGTAAGGTGAGTCAGTTGTGAATCACCAATTTGCAGATGGAAAATGGAAACAGCAACTCTTGGTTCAGAGTGAAATAAAACAGGATAACATAACAAGAAGATTAAAAATATAAAATGTAAAACACAGGAAATATCTTGATGGCCCTACATAAAGTCCCATACAAACTCTTCGTTGTACATCTTTGCAAATTCAAAGTCCATAACTTGGGATGCATTGCACATTTGGGTTGCAAAGCTCCAGACAATTAGTAGAAGGCAGTCTAGAGACAAAAAGTTAACTCCTGCCATCTAATGGTCATCTGACATTTTTGCATCATTACTCTGTCAGCCTGATTTGATCAGCTCCTTAGATCAGGGGTAGTCAACCTTTTTATACCTACCGCCCACTTTTGTATCTCTGTTAGTAGCAAAATTTTCTAACCGCCCATGGCTTCCACAGAAATGGTGATTTATAAAATAGGGAAGTAACTTTACTTTATAAAATTTATAAAGCAGAGGTACAGCAAACCCCTACCGCCCAACATGAAAGCTGGAACACTCACTAGTGGGCGGTGGGGACCAGGTTGACTACCACTGCCTTAGATGATAACTTTGGAAATTTTTGCCATTCTTTGCAAGTATTATACTAGTGTGTTCATATTAATAAGCACAAATAATTGCTGGTTATTGGTTACCAGCCTGAGACATGCACATATAAAAATAATAATTAAACGCACACTTTGGAAACAGGAGCACAGATAAATGTCATTTAACAGAAACATTGACTTACCAAAAGGCAAAGGCAAATACTTTGGAGAAAGACGGTTGATTGAAAACATAGGAATTCATTTCTTTTTTAAAATCTATTGGAAATTCTTACTTGAAACTAAACCTGCATCTATTGAATGCATTAAATTTCAGACTAGCTAACCATATTTTATGAACTCAGTTCATGTGGTCAATTCATGGTTCATGAGAAGCCCTAAGATTGGATTAATTTAAGAGAGCAAAACCTCATACGTGTATCTGGCTTTGCTAAGCAGATGTCAGACCTCATTAATATTTGTGTACGAGACTACCAGAAAAATCTCAGGCCTGTGGGCTGAACTAAGGCTTCCCCCATTAATAAAAAAATATTGTGAAAAAACAGAATGGCAAACCACTTCTGTATCATTGCCAAAAAAACAAAAACAAAAAAACAATACAGACATGTAGATATCTGAAATAAAACATGTATTTATAGTTTGCACTTTGTAAACACAATGAAGAACTATTTTGCATGAACACAATCTCATTGTGGCTCAAATTTTACAAGGGTCGCAGATACAAAGCTAAAGCTAATCCCTGAACATGTCTTTCTACAATCTTCTGACACCTCCCGTCTGTTGACATTACAATTCTCAGAATTCCAAACACAATCAAAGAATTCTGGTAATTGAAACGTTATCAGACCTGGAAGGGTCAATGGGTTATGCAGGGAATTCCAAAATATTTTCAAAATAAGAAATTAGGGCGTTCAATATCAGTGCTTAGGTTGTCTTTAGAAGTGGTCAGCCTCCACATTTGTTGGACTTTCAGACCATTTTTGCATTAATAGTGGTCATTCACATGTTCTGTTGTTTGTGTTGGAGCATTTGCTGTTCTCTGACACTACTCCACCACCTTCCAGTACAAGGAAGCATGTCCTATTAGATTGGTCAACTTCAGGCAACTGATGGACACAGTTTGATTCAAACCATTGTAGCCTGCCAGTGGCCAGCAGAGCTGGCAGCAGATTCAGACAATGATAAGGTTGGGGAGGAACATGGGCCAGTCCTGGAGTCTGGGGAAGGCTCTGATGAGGGCTCTGTGTCGGAGGCAGAGAGGGGGCCAGAGACATATGCCAGTTATCAGTTGCCTTCAGAGTCAGACATCAGTGAGGCAGATGAACAGCTGAAGCCTGACCCAGGCCGCCAAAACACTACCAGTTCGGCCCGCCACTGGACTAGTCAGAGGTGGTATTTACCGGTTCTCTGAACTTCTCAAAAATTCTGCTACCGGTTCTCCAGAACTGGTCAGAACCTGCTGAATACCACCTCTGAGTAGCATTTAGATTTATATACTGCTCCATATGCTTTACAGCACTCTTTGAGCTGTTTACAAATATTAGCATATTTTCCCCAACAATCTGAGTCCTCAGTTTACCAACCTTGGAAAGATGGAAGCTTGAATCAAACCTGAGCTGGTCAGAATCGAATTCCTGGCTGTAGCCTGCAATACTGCATTCTAATCACTGCACTACCAGAGCTTCTTGTATCAGAAGATATGCCACCAAAGTGGGCAAAGTAAATACTTACAATTAACCCCCCCCTGGGAATGGGGGTACTGTTATATAGGAAAAAATGTATTTTATGGTGGATGGGAGGACTTTATTGTTCATGTAAACATGCACCCAGTTATGGACCGACCACTGGGTTGGTCTGTGTAACTGTGTGTGGAGTTGTGATTGTCTTTCTCTGTCAGTGCTGCAACTCACTACAGACTATAAAGATATCCCTTCTGCAGAATTCTGGTACCTTAAATAATCAGCATTACCTGCTCAAGCCCAAGAGGGAACTTCAGTGGTTGCAACTTCTTAGACAAATTCCCACATCAGCACAACTATTAAAAGTGCAATTGCACATTTTTTTCATCTAGTTTCTTCACCCAGATGATATGCAGACTCACAGCCATGAAAATACAACTTCCACTTGTTTACTCAAAAAGAGCACATATTATACTCAATGATGCGTTCTCTGTACTGAAAATTTAGCCTGTAAGAAAATTCTTATATGCACACATACACACTGCTCAAGTTATTCAATGATGACCCATTGTTTAAAAACAACAACCCAGAGTTCTTTAATCCTCTTACCTGATTTGAACCATGAACTAATATGACTGGTTCACAAACGTGCAGCACAACTAATAAGTCACATTTTAATCTTCTTGCTAATCTCCTGGCTAACCTTTCACTCTCTCTCTCTCTCTCTTACACACACACATACCAAAGCAAGCCCCATTATAAACTATAAGGCTTGCTTCCACATTCCAGTGGACGTTAGTAGCAGTTGAATTAGATCAGCAGGCTCCAAAGACAGCAAATCAGGAATATCTCTCGGAAATATACATAAATGTCTTAAGCATGCTTTCTGTTTTTATTAGCCAACAAGTGCTTGACAGAGAAAAAATAATGTGGCAGAATTGTCATCACCATAAATACATTCATACATTAAATTGCTTGTTTTCAGTCAGCTTTTAGGCAAACACATTCTGTACGGGATATTTTTTTCACAAACACATTCGGCATGGGGTATTTTTTTTTGGAGTGTTGTTTATTCAAATAGATCAGGCACAAAACCAAAAAGAAATCCCCAAGGGAGCATCTGTTGTTATTAGGATTGGTGTGAAACGCGAGTTCACAACAAAATCTTCACATTAAAGGTTGGGTTGAAAGACAACATTAAAGGCACTACTATTCATCCCACTTGCTTATCACCTGGAAAACGTCACTACGCCCACCCGCAGTAAGATATCTTCAAAGAACGCCGGATATTTTCGATCGTCATAGATCTCTTTACTAAGGGAAGCGAAAACTTGGCTTGCTATAACCCAGTCTCACGCGGCGTCTCTTGCTTAAAGTTTAACCCCACCAGGCTGCTGGCCATCACTCTTCGGATTCCCAGCCCAGCTGGGCTGTTCGGCAAAAACTCTACTAACAGCAGGGTCGCCACGAACGTCGCGATCGCCCAGGACCCGCATGCTAAACGGGAGTAAGCCCCCTTGCCTTGCTCCGCGAACTTTTTAACATCCTTCCGGCATCGTCCTAGGAGTCTGCGCATGACAAGGGGCGGGAGGAAGGCAAGGGTTTCTATGGCACCAGCCGACAAACAGGAGTCGGTCCAGCCCGGGAGTTCTTTTTCCCACCGAGTCGCAACTGCAGGTTCCCCTTTCGAGAAAGAGGTGTCGGTGATGTAGGTGGGTGAGTTTTTGGCTGCTGGGCGTATTCAAAGGAGTCGGAGTGAAAAGCCAACCTCGAAGATCTGCTCAGGTTTCTTTGAGCATCTTTTTTTAAAAAACCATTTAGAAGTGGGCATCAGAAGATAAGATGCATTTCTGGTGGGGATGCTGAAACTGACCTTGGTGATGGAGAGGATCAGGTTCCAGTCTAGCTAGGGGGGGGGGGGGAGAGTCATTTGTTTCCACCTATTGCCTCAGTTTCTCAAATGGAGAAGGAATTATTGGGCTTTGTGCTTCCAAAACCGGAAGGACCATTATTCTTGCCCTTCTGCTAGTGTAGTGACCTCGACAAGGCTGGACAGCCCATTTGTCCTCCTGAATCATTTCAGGATACACAAGCTCAGAGGTTTGAAGTGCCAGGAGGGAAAATGGGTGGACTTTGTAGAAAATTGGGCATAAAAGCCCCAAACTGGATATTGTTGTCTTTTCTCCTCTGTTAATAGCAGTGCTTAACAGCCCTCTCTAAGCGGTTTACAGAGTCAGCATATTGACCCCAACAGAATGCACTTACTGTACTCATCCATTTGCTTTCCAGTCTCCACTTTGAGAATGAGTCTGCTGCTCCAGAACTGAGTCAGCACATCTGTTTCTTAGAGTTCTGACTTCTTACTTCTTCCCCTTGCCTCTTTTTGTAATAGTTTGAGAAAAATCCTGGAGAATTTGAAATCTTGCCCAATCATTTTGCCTGATTCCAATAAAGATTTCAGCTAATTTTAGTTTTGGATTCTTTCTGAACTAGCATTGCTATGATTGTTTTCTCTGTAATGGAATAATTAGGTTTCTAACACTGAGTCAAAAATGAATGACTGGGGTATAAAATATTAACATTGGGTTGCTAGAGAGATGATTGACAGACTGATCCAATCCATGACTCTTCAAGCCAGTTGGAAGTCCTTTTAAGATTATAAGAACCCTGCAGAAAGCTGGATCTAAACCAGCATTCAGTGTCACATAACAGCTAATCGGGTACATTCAAGAGTCTCAGGCATGAAAGGCAGAGCAGAGCAATAGGTTCCTACTCCTGAGCAACTTAAGTGCTACCACAAAGGATATCATTATACATTTTGAAGCCACATGTCTGTGCAGATTTACTCAGGTAGAAATTCAACTGAGTTCAAAACTGCAACCTTATACATCCTTAATCTTCTCTAAACAAACAGTACTTCTCCAAACAAGGGCTTAGTAATCAACGAAACATTACTAAATGTAGCAGACATGCATCATGAAATTCTATGAAATACAAAATGAAAGTAACAAAAGAATATCAAGCTTGTACAAACTTAATGTTAAGACAAATCACAGGAAATATGTCAACTCAGGCTGTTTGTCCATAATTAAACATTTTGGCAGATCCAATTTTAAACTTAAGCAGCATATACACTTTAATCCTCTACATATCTAATCAGAAGAATGGCCTTGCTTAGGTCCCATCAATCAGGCAGGTAAATCTAGTGGGAGCAGGCAAGCATGCCTTCTCTGTTAGGTGCCTTCACTCGGGAATAATGTTCCCCCACTCAAGGGATCTGAATGACTCCCAACCTGAGGATGTTGCATGAAGCTATTAAAGACCTGGTTATAATCCCAGACTTGGGGCAGGATAAAAATTGAAGCCCTATTGAATGTGTAAAGGATGGGGTTGGTTACTTTAGTATCTATCTACTATCCATCCATCCATCCATCCATCCACAACATCTATTGATCTGTTTATTGAGATGTTATGTTATTCATAACATCTTTTTTTTGTTATCTGTTTATTTTTCTTAACTTTTTCTCCCTTTTGTTCAATCTTGTTCCATTTTCAGGGACTACGTAGACAAATCTCTGCAGTTTTCTTGACAAGTAGTTTGCCATTGTCTTCCTCCTAGGGCTTGAGAGAGAGTGACTGGCTCATGGTTACCTAGCTGGCTTGGTGCCTAAGGCAGCTCTAGAAGTCAAGGTCTTTACTTTACTTTTTTATAATTGAAAGTGACCTATAAATTGTATAAATGCATAAAAAAGAAAGGATTATTATGTATATAAGGAAAGATAAAGAAAAATGCAATGTTCCTTTGGAAGCTTTTAAAAATCTTCATTGGTTTCATGATACAAAAGAGATGAAAATCGCATCTCCCCCCCACCCCAATCTGAAGCTACTAATATATTAATTTATGGTTTGTGTTTCCTTTTTTTTTAGTGAGATGAACTCCATCAATTCATTTGAAGCTGAGTACATAAAGAATTTGCAAAAACAAATCTGCTTACTAGAATATGAGACGACTTATCTATATCCTTTTAAAATAATGCAATTTTATAACAAGTATTTATGGCTGTTCCAAATTAGCTGTATTTCTTAACAACTTTAAAATGTTCTGTATTTTGAATACCAAGGATCCATGCCTGTTTGTTATGAAAGAATACAATTTATTGGATTAATTTTCTCTAAAACACAATGTGGTAGGTTTTTTTTTTCCTTTTCCCAATATTCAGTTCTCTTTATTTAGGACAAAATTAAGTCACACCTTTTGTTAACGGTATATCATGTACTTTCTCCAGTGTTTCCAAAATTGGAATGACACTTATTTATTTATAAATTTGTAAGACCACCTAACTCATAAATTGTGACGTAGGCAGCTAACAAAGGATTAAAAGGAATAAGAGATTAACAAAAACATAAAGAACCATAACTATGCAATATAAGTGGACAGAGATTAAAAATCAAAACATCTTCAAAATCCTAAAAAAGTTAGTTTTCCAGATGGGCTAATCTAATGTCCTAACTCAGTTCCCAGGGGAAATATGAAGTTTGCAACCACTTGTGGAAGGCCAGCAGGATTAGGCCATATGAATCTTGAACAGTATGTGTTCCAAAAGACAGGCACCATGACAGAGAAATGATGTTTTCTGGGTCCCATTAGATGGTATTGTGTAATGGAGGAAACCTGAAGCATAAGTAATAATATGTACCTTGAATTGCACCTAGAGCCTGTAGAAAGGTACTGGTGGTATAATAATAGTGTTACATTGGCACCTTCAGCTCTCTAAATCAGTATCTTCTGGACCAATTGTAACTTCTGGATGGTATCAAAGGTAGCTCCATGTGCAGAATGTTGTAATAGCCCAAGTTGAAGGTAATGAAAATATGGATAATCATGAGCATAACCTGATCATGGAAGAGTTTCTACTGGCATACAATATGTAGCTGTGGAAAGGGTTTTTTGACCACTATTGCCCCATTTCCTTTTAACAGGAGCCACAACTCAAAATTACCTCCAGATTGCGCACCGATTATGACTGTGGGAAGTATAATCCCATCCAGAACTAAATAGAAAATGTTTTCAGATCCCTGGGGCCTAAAACCCAGAGCCGCTCAGTCTTGTTTAGATTAAGCAAAATGTGTTTCTCCCCACCCAGATATCTATACCCTCCAGATACTGGATCCCAATAAAGTCCATCTACCACCCATGATGTACCAATTGAATAGATATTTCCTGTGGTGGGAAATGGTTGCAGAGAACTTCAAAGCCAACAATTGCCTTCCATTTGGAGCAATGGAACAGGAAATCCAATACTTGAGATGTGTTGAGATGCACCTTTTATAGTTCCTACATAATCAAAAGCTCCTCCCAGTTTAGCTTTGGGTTATTTCAGAACAAACAGGAATTGGTCCAAACAATGCGGTGGGCCTCAGCTGCTCAAAATACTCATTTTTGTAAAATATCAATGAGGTATTGTTGGCAATATATCATATTAGAGGGTTGTGCTTCACTGTATTAAATTAAATTTATTTTTTTTAAAGTTGGGGAAGTTTAATTTTCTGCTTCAAACATTGTAAGAATCGTATATCCTTACTTTATTTGCAGTGAGATATACAGTTATAAGCTTAGTTAACAATTAGTTAAAATTTAACCCCTAGGCATTCATCTAAAAACAATGCAGGTTTGGAAGCTAAATAATACATTTATATCTTCCTTTATATTGCATATGGATACTTTTCTTTTATACTGTTTAAAAAACCCTGAAAAGTAATTTATTATTTCTAAGACAATTGAAAAAAACTTACATTAAGTCCCACCTCAAAAATGTAAATCGTGTATATTTAGTGCTCCAAAAGGAGTGCCAAAACCACACATGCTCGTCAGAAATTTAGCATTTTTGAAGCTGGATTTTTGGGGGATCATATTTTTATGAAGATAATAGCAAATTAATATGATTACTCAAGATTATTAACATATTTCTGATGTTGACCTGTTTCTGGAACTAGGAATTGATCTTGCAAATATCATATATCTTGTTCCTTAATCATGCACCGTGAACTAGAGAGAAGGCTAAGAAGGCTACACACATCCCACCTAAAGTTACTAGAAAAGCCACAAAGCTGTTGCAGACACTGAAGGTAACTTCTGTTAAGGTTTGGTTTGGTTCTCTTGCACTGCCATTCCAATGTCAGTATCCTCAACAATCATTACAGGTTTCTGTGGCCATATGAGATGCTCTTTCTATAGCACCTTCATGTTGCTTTTAAGTTGGCATTTCTTTAAGCATCGTTAAGATACCCTTTCTAAAAAATAAATCTGTCAGTTTAATAAAGCGTCATGTTCATTTGAAAGGAATATTGTCAAGGATATCTTTGCATTTGCACTGGCTCTTTATAGCATAGGCTTTTCATTTTATTTAAATTATAAATATTAGTTATAACATCACATAATTTACCTGTTTGTAGAAATAATCCATCCTTGCAATTGCTTATAGAGCAATACTTAAGTAGATGATCTCATCATATTTATTTATTCCTTAATTTGATGCCTTTTCTTCATTAGTTTATGGATTAACGTGCAGCCACTTTAGGTAATTCTGCCTATTGTGTAAATCGAGGTAACCAAGTTACTTTAATAAACTGTGGTTCAGTTAAACTAAGTAGTGTATATGTAAACAAGCTAATCTAATATGACACTGAGCTACCCCATTGCTTGGGGGATTCAGCGGCATCAATAAGTGTCAATTCTTAGTGACCACATACTGTAGGTAAATTTTCTCCATGATGATTTTTTCCTAGTCTGGTCCTTCAAGTCTTCCTGCAGTGCACTAATAATTACAGTAACATCCACTTTGCTATTGGTTTTCCCTTTCTTTTTTTTTCTTTCTTTCTTTCTTTTTTTCTTTCTTTCTTTCTTTCTTTCTTTCTTTCTTTCTTCTGTTTCATTCCATCTTTCTAGGTATAGGAACTAGGTCTTCAATCATGCATCCAAAGTATGATAATTTGATCCCATTCACTTGTGTCACAATGAAAACTCATGAATAAATGAAAATTTATTTATTTAATAATCCATGTTTGTTTTCTTGGCTGCCTGTGTTATTCTCAGCAGTGTTCTCCAACATTCAAAAAACTTAACCCTCATTCTATACTGTTCAAAGTCCAACTTTTCTTTCAACATGTCACAGGGAAAACCATAGCCTACATGGTTCTTGATACGTATAGACATATTCCAGCATCTCTAAAACCTTCATGCTACTCTATTCTGTTGGACTGTGGCAAATTTCTGGTTCTTTTACTTAATTGTTGATTCTGAAAGGCAAAGCTATTCACTTTCAATATCTCTACTGTCAGGTTTAAGGCTGGTTGTTGTATCTGTTGTGATTAGTTTGATCTTCTTTAATTTAATCTTTGTTCCATTTATTTTTTTCATTGCACTCCTTCATTTATATTAGCAGTTTGCAAATCATTGCATTTTCAGCTATCAGTTTAGCATCAGCAGCATAGCGGGGATTAATAATGTTTCTTCTACCAAATGTAAACATTCCAACACTCCACTTATTATAATTTATTTTATAAGAAACATATTTGCCCCGATACAGAAAGAATAGCACTTGTTCAGGAACTGATGAGTAAAGAAACACAAATACAGAAGGGTACAGAAAGTAAGAAGGATGTGAGTTTCTTGGCATTGTTAAGAATCAGTATAGATCTTCCTCAATGAGATGTCATTCGGGACATTTGACTTCAACTGTTAGTGGTGCTGATTTTGAATGATGGGAAATAAAATGTTAACTCTCTAGGTGGCAATAATTTGAGGAGGATCTCACCTGTATGTCACTTGATATACTAGTCAGCTATTAAAGCGCTTTTACTAGTCTTTCAACTGAAATAAGTGCATTTACATGAAATTAATCTATTGCATATTTTCAAAGGAACTGGAAGCCACCATAAACAGAACAGAAATAGATATAGCAAAGAAAGAAAATAGCACCAAACATGTTGAAACTGAAACTCAAGCAATACACAAACGTCTTCAAGTACTGTCTGGTAATGAAAAACTCTTCTCCTCATCGGGTGTCATTCTTGCTATTAAGCTAAATTTATGTATATGAACTGGATCACTGTTAAATTTCTATATCTGTAAACGGCTATCTAAAATGTAGCCTATTCTGTATTGTTGTATAGAATGTGACTATATTCTATATTCTGATAATGGATTATCAGAAATTGGGAAAATCTGGCTTTACAAGACACAGGAGCTTTGTGTTACAATCACACTTGTAATACCAAGCAAAGCTGTCTTTTTCTTTTTTTTTTAAAGATGAACATGTTTATAGGTTCTAAGGAAAAGGAGAAAAAAGACTGTTACTCTAACCAGTGTAGGAAATTCAGGCTTTCCCAACATTTGCTAGATTAGGAAATATGAATATTTGTTTGATGTCTATTAGAATACCCATTTTGGAGCAGATGCTATTTATCCATGTTGCATTAACAATCCTAAATCATAGTTTATAAACTACAATTGGGCCAGTTGGTAAGCCTTTCTTAAGATTATCATTGCTAAAACAATATATGAATCCAGTCACTTCTGATACAACTTTCCTTTCTAAGGTAGGTATGTAGGTGGGATAAAGCACCAAAAATTCTTTTCTAAAACTTTTTAAACATCTGCTATATTTCTTCCATGAGAGGGAAGAGTTCCATAGTATAAACTATAGAATTCTCCATTCATACCTGAATTTACTATCGCCCCTCAACCTCTTTTATATATAAACAAACCTATCACAATTAGATATTTCCCTTCCTACTAAAACCACAATAATGGAGGACACTGAAACTCAGATTGCTAGAGCCAGCATTCCCATCTGTGTTGCTGTTGGAAGAAGTACGGTAATCCGGGCAAAAGGAAAAGGAAATAGAGCTCCAAGATTTTGAATGCAAAGTTGTCTAGCTATCTTCCTGGACTGAGGGACACTATAATGCAAACATATAACTCTGTACACATTGTTTGTGTGTTTACACAACAAAAATTGCCTAGTGATTTTCAAGAAGTTGCACATAAGGTGCAGCAACTCAAATATTGTTTATTCCCATTCTTCACATACTGTAAGCATGTTTTATCTGGACATAAGCCCTGCTTTGTTTCAGTGGGTTATCTTTCCTAATAAGTAGTTTTAGAGTCCCAGCCTCAGAAACATCTGGAGGCTTAGTGTCATAATTCAACTAAGCAGTCACACAAGAAAGGAAATAGATGTTTACAGGAAGACCAGACATATTTTAAATGTGTGGAGCGATCCTGATGATTTCCTGCAGATGCAAGTTCTAAAGAAAAGCTGCTATTAATGGAGGAGGTTACGAAACTGAAGAAAATGCTTGAACACTCTACCCAGGATATTTCACACAAAGAAGCAGAACTGCTAAAAATTCAGAGAGAAATGCAAGAGACTGTGAATTCAGTGAAAGAAAAAGAACATGCTGTCTGTCTTTTGGAATCAAAAGTAAGCTACTGCAGTTAAGACATTTACCAAATGCATTTGTGAAAGAGTTATTGCTATGTTAGAGGCATACTATATGGTTGGATTAATTTTAATTTTAACATGAGAGACTTGTGATGAATAGATAATTCTTTCTTAAAAGTGAAAATAATATGCATTTATTACCTAAACTATAATTTATCTAAACTATGTGTCTTCAATAGGCTTTTGCTAATACAAATAGATGACATTTCTGAAGAAGACTATAATTCCACTTTTTTCTGAAGTACAAACGTTAAAATATATATAGTTCTGAAAACTTTGGTCATTATGTAGACCTACTCATACATAAAGTAAAAATTTCTGACTTGGATTATTTGAAGATCAAGCCTATGTTATTTCTTAGTTCCTGAAAAGTGATTTTGGAACTTTAGTTCTATGAAATGGCCAGTCATCTCTGTCAATTAAGCCTTCAGTCTTGTCATGAAACAACAGCTTTCATTAGTTTAATGGGAAGCCTTGGGCATTAAAATTCATGTTCATGTCTGCTCAAATGGAAATTGATTAAAATTGATATTATTCAGAGCTAGCTCTAGTATTAAAATGAATACGGCTTCCAGAATTATAAACAGGGATGCCCATCAACCTCCTCTAGCAATGAGTGCCCATTTTAGTAAAACTAGAATTAAAATCTGGTGAAATTTGGTTTAATCACAAGGAACAAGCTGCAGAGATGCTAGAGTTATGCAGTATCTGATAACAAATGGGCAATCTGGAAGGTTAGTGCCTAAATGCTATATAAGCAACAGATAATAAGTGTATATTCCTTATGCTAGAAATAGGGCATTAAACCTGCAGCTCACGGGCTGGATGCGTCATGCCTTGGCCACACCTACCCCCGGTTTAGCAAAGAGAGAAAAAGTTGCAATACGTCACATGATGACAACATGTCATTGTGAGTTTGACACCTCTGCTCTATAGTCTCACCAGAAGAATCCTTAATGATGCTTCCAACAACAGCAAAGCCTGACAGAAGGGAATGTTTAGCATTCATTTTATTATATGTTTTATTTAGTGTCAGCAGAAGATTTGGCAGTACCAAGACATGGAAAAAAACCTTTCAGAACTCAGATCACAGTGCACACAACTGCAAGCATTGCTTTACCGCTTAGAAGAGAAATTATCAACGAGGTCCCAATCTGCACAAGAGACTATTGTTAAGGAACTTAGGTAAAGGCATTTGCGTTATCCACCTTTTAATATTTTTAGAACTATTCAGTACATCTTGTTCACACTGGATAGCTAAGTATTTCTGCATAATCATCTATAGTATAGCATAGTATAGTAATAAAATCAGGAGAGATAGTGGTAGCATACAACTAAAAAAGAACCTTATTTTTGAACAATCCATTACAGCTAATATTTAAAATGATTTATACTTAGTGAGGAAGCTGAAAAATTAAGGCAGATACTCAAGGAAAATAAGCTTTCGGCTGATGAAGATAAGTATTTACTCAACAAGATGGCAGAAGATTGTGGACATCTGACAAAAGAAAATAGTCTTTTACATGCTCAAATACAGAAAGCTACTAAGCATCTAAACCAGGTAGGCCTCAGGTTTGTCAGATTCCAATCTTAAAAAAATTAAAAGAAACCACACAAAAATTTCAGTCCAAGATTTCTTCTCTGTAAAGTATTAATTTCCAGAACATTGTTTGACAGATCCATGCAAAAATACATAACAGAACATTATAAATTTGAAGGATTTTACTATAGTAATAGCCATAAAGGATAAAATAATAGAAGGCCTTTAACTAAATTCTATTACGTCTTGTGATTGGAAAAGTGGTAATAGCAATTTTATGGCTTAGGCATTGAAATCAGCAGCATATTTTACTGCTATTTTACTACTATTTTCCAAAATCATTTCTTCATATTTTCAGGATTCAGTGAGGCCAAAACTGCTCAAGAACTCAATTTTTTTTGATATCCTCTCTCTCAACCTCTGTCTTCCATGCAGCAGAGAATAAAATAATTCTTCCCAAATTCTGAGTTGATCTCTTGCATGAGAAGACTGCAAATTAGTTTGAAACTAATGAAATAGGAAATCAGTTGTATTCCTAGTTGCTCATCTGTTTTTTACAGACAAGGTAGTGCTACTGCATGTGCAACATGCTCATTTTTAAAAGAAATGGTAGATATTTAATTATTTAGTCTTATAACAATTGTGTGAAGTTAAGAGAAATAGCAGTAGCACATCAGAGGAAAAGATACCATGATTCTTTTTACTAATACACTAACTCATATAAATGTTGTAGGAAAGGCAGCTGAGAGAGGAGGAAACTACTTCCTATTCAAGAAAAGTGTCTGAGCTAACATCAGGAAGAGAGAAAACATGGCAACTGAAGCGGAAACTCACCCACTTGAAGACTCTGTTACAAAACCTAAGACAGAAAGTTCTTAAAGCTCAGGAACAGGTTGTAACAATATTTTATGTAACTCAAATTCCATTGGTAGAACATAGATGTACCTGGGGAATTAAGCGATGCTGGAGATGATCTATCTCAACCGTGAACCATTTAATACTGAGTGGTTCTGGTTTTTAGGACCTGCTGGTTTTACAACTTTGCCATCTTCAGTGCTGGATGGAGATATACTGTCCCAGACAGACAGCTTGACAATCTGGGGTCCTTCTAGAATCATGACTCCTGATTGAAGAGCAGGTGGCAGTTTTAGCTAGGAGGACTTTCACATAACTTCGCATTGTGTGCCAGATGCATCTGTTCCTACGTTGAGGGCATCTCCTCATAGTCACTAGTCACCTATTTGGATTACTGTAATGCACTCTACCTGGTGCTAGAGTAACTAAAAGTTTCAATTGGTGCAAAATATGTTACTTATATGTGTTCCTAGTAGAACACAGATTAAGCCACTGCTCTGTGAGCTGCATTGGTTGCCAGCTTGTTTCCAGGGCAAATTCAAGGTGCTGTTTTTGACCTTTAAAAACCTACATTCTATGGAGTTAGCTATCTGAGGAATTGCCTCTCCCTGATTACATCTGTTCATTTGTCCAGATCCAACACAGAGTCCCATTAGCTAGGGAGCAACATTTGCTGGACCCTAAGCAACAGGACTTCTCTGCTGTGGCTACTGCCCTATGGAATAGTTTCCCCCAAAATGAGGCTGATTTTATCACTTATATAAATAATATTTATAATATTGCTGTAGTATTTATTACCTCTTTTTAACTTTGTTATTTATTGGTTAGAGTCACTTGTGAGATGGGCAGCTATATAAAGTTGATGAATTTGATAAATAAATAAACTCAAACACAAGAGTCAATATACACTCCCTTTCTGTACTAGGGAATTCTAGTAATATCCCTTGGATTTTGTAGAGTCAAAATTAAATTTAAATTAAAACAAGTTTAATTAAGGATAAAATTAAGGTAGTCTTTGAATTATTGTATACGATGTTGTAAGAATTGCCAGTAAATGTGACTTATGTACAATAAATATAAATATATCCGTTCTGAACAATCTTCCTTATTCCATTAAAATCAAGGAAGCCTATAATGTAAGCATGTTAATTAACTAGACATTTTAAAATAAAATTGAGGTTTAGACACTAATTAATATATTTCAAAATCACTGCAAATAGTTACTTCATCTACAAGAAAAAAAATCTACAGATCACAAAAGGCAACATCTTCATACACAACTAATTGATTTAGAAAATCAACACATCAAAGTGCAACTGGAAAATTCTAAACTAAGAACAGAGAAAAATCATTGGGTGGAACATATTTCTCAAATACACAAACAGGTATCTTAAGTAACGTATATTTTTATTTACATTCTATGCATGTAAATTTTGGGGGGGGGGAAACAAGACAGAATCTCTGTGATTTGTTGTCCATATTTATCTCCATAATGTCTAGTATAAAATGGAGCAAATGTCTGGTTATGATTCAGAATAAAATATTTATGAAAACTGCAGTTAAGAGAGCCAGATACAATTCTGTGAGCGTGCAGAAGAACGAAAGCAACCTGTGCATTCCTGCCTGAAATTTATAGTTAAGTGAATTAAGATTACAAAATTCATTAGCCAGGGTTAAAGTGCTTCAAAGGAGGATCATCAGTGATTACTATTAGTCATGGCAGCTATTGGGATCTTCATGTTCAGGGATAACGTATCATTGAATAGGAGACTCCAGGATAAGGCAAGAGCGAAGTATTTGTGTCTTGCTGGATTTCCTTCAGAGGCATGTAGTTGGGGGAAAGGATGCTGGATTATAGTATATGTCAAGTTGAGATCACTGTTTTACACAATGACCTGAGGCTTTTAGTTATATAACTTTCAATAACAAAAGTTTGTTAACTCTAGAACCATTCATAATCCTGCAGTACATGATCTACAGTGTGATCTGAAGTTCATCTAAGAACTATTAATAAACTTCTCACTCTGGGTGGATGTGGGGAGAGATTTTGGCCCACTCTTTTTAAAAAAATTACTTTGGCTTATTGGTGATTTGAAAGTGTGTGAATTGCTCACTTCAAGTTCTGCCAGACCATTTCAGTTGGGCTAGAAAAACAATTTGAAAATGCAAATATTCTTCTGTATCTTTCTGTTGCTGATTTGTTTGTTTAGGATCATTTTTCTGCTGCATGATTCATATTTGCTTAGGCTTTGGCTCAGAGAGACCCAGTGACATTTCTCTTATAGAATCTGGTAATATGCAAGTAATGGTATTTGGTATCTAAAAGCTACCCTGGTTCATCTTGAAGTGATCTTTATTGAACAGCTATTCGTGAAGAGTATATACATTATACTATATACAATAGGAGAAGCAATTATCATTAACTGCATGACTATAATGATAGAAACCAAGTTCGATCAAATTTTCTAATATGAGCCTCAACAATCTTTTTTTTAAACGTCCATAGAGATCACTGGATCAAGACAAGTTTCACTTTCATAAACCTGCTTCATAAACAACAGGTTCTGATGGAGCCACCAATGTGTGCACCATGCTTTGTGGGAGAGCCTCCAAACACACATATGATTTGTCATTTGATTGAAGTTATCAATTGAAAAGCTGATTATTCTAGGGACCTACATACTTTCTCCAGCAGTCAGTGAATGTTGGCTTAATAATAAAAACATGACACAATATACAGTTTTTGTCAATCTCTTTATTAATTGAACCTTACTAAAGTTCTGATCACATTGCCACATTGAAGGTCACCATACTGCAGAATTAGTGCGTGTGAAAGATTCACAGACTTCTCTCACCAGTGTATAGTATTTTGTTGCTATAACAAGCAGATTGTTAAACCTGCTTTTCCTAGCATCGGTAGAAGGCTTCACTTTTCTTCTAGCTTCAGCATCAGTTGCTTTTTTCATTGACACACAAGTGTTGGGGTTGAAGTCTGCCATGGGAGCTCACTGGGACATTTTAGATCAGACATTCTGCATGATGCCAAAAGTGACTGTTATCACCCAATGATCAAATTACTTTTGTAATAAAATGTGATTGTAGGCAAAACATTCAGAAAACCAAAGAATCAGATTTATAGCAATCAAAGGCATACATTTTAGTGACTCCACATAATCTTGTCCTTTTTTAAGGTTAGCAGAGTAAAGAAATATTTCTTTTGTTTGCTTCTTCATATACGTTGCAGAATTTAGCTTGCCTTGATAACAAAGTTTGTCAGGCATTTCTAGAAAACTATTATTATGGCAAAAAGTAGAAGGCTGTTATTGCAATACCATACACATTACCTGGGCAACATATAACAAAAATCCTAAAGATATAAAAAAGTTAAATGTTTAAGCCATGGTTAGCAATTCAGTAAACCAGATTAAAAATGGTGTTCCATACATATTTAACAGTTCCACAAAAAAGATTCCTGCAAAAAGACCTTTCTGCATATTTAATAAGTTGACATGATTGTCCAGTTCTCATTCTACTGGATAGTTTGTATGACTTTAGAATGAGAGCCAGATCTGAAATCAATCCCAAAAGACTGACAACCAGCTAAGGTCTCCACCAGATTAAAATCGCCACAGACGATCCCCTCTGCAGCAATTATGACTGTTTTACATTCATTAAATTAAAGATTCAGATTTCTGTTTATGCTGAGCAGCTTGCAAATAGTTTAAGGATTAGGCAAATGAAGACTGGAAAATAGTTGCCAAACCAGTTTTCCTGACATAGGAAGGGTACATGAACTATGACATTTACGTAGGGTTTTCCCCCTGCAGTATTCTTAGAGATACTTTTATTAAATGTTTTGGAAGAATAGATGACTCAATTTCACAATAGGAAAGTTAACATTTTTTTCCAACTTTGTAAGCCTCTAACAACTATAGCAGCAAATTCTAGAACACAGCTTCAAAAACCCTTATAGCAGTTAGGTATTGTGACAGGTATTTTTGACTAGAATCCTCATTTGGTGCTTAAAATTCAGTAGATAGTACTATAACCTCTGATATATCATGATAAAAGTGTTAAGGGACCAACCAAACTTTCAGAAAAGGACAGGAATCATCTACTCCCTCTCCTTGCGCTATACTAGATCCATTACGGAATTTAGAGTTGGTTATTCAACCTGTTTGAAGACTTGCACTGAAGGAAATGTACTTCAGATTACTGGCTGACAACTTTTAGCATAAAAGTTTCTAAATTGGCATTTAAAGCTAATAAATTAAGTCTAATCTAAAGGTGTCCAAGTAATTGGATCTGGTAGAAGAGAACAAGTCCACTCCCACCTTTCTGCAACAACGTTAGACATGAGAAAATTACGCAGCTAGAAATTTGCTTTAAAATTTCTTCAAAATGCTGATTCCATTATGTACTATCGTATTAGGGATGGTGCTCCTGAAAAAACATTTATTTTTCTGAATTTACACATGAGTACATTGTATTTTTCTGAAACCAGGTCACCATGTCAAATTTCTCATATAGAGATAGATAGATAGATAGATAGATAGATAGATAGATAGATAGATAGATAGATAGATAGATAGATAAGAGAGGGGGGAGGGGAGAGATTAATTTAGAATAATTATTGCAATATTCATAATTAACTTTTCCTATTACAGATTGCTGAAAACCACAATGAAATCAGTTTTCTGCATAGCCATGTTTATAACTTGTCGTGTGATCTCAACAATTTGAAATCTGAAGTCAATATGGCCTCTATTCCACAGAAGGGGAAAGTGATCACCAATACATTAACAACAAATTGTAGTTCAATGAACTAAGTTAAAAAGTAATTAATTTTCGCTTATATAAATATCATTCTTTGAAAAGTTTCTTTAAATTAAGTTGTTGTATTTTATACATGGAACTATTTTTTTTTAATGACTTAGAGAAATATCTGAAGATAAACTATATATTTTTTTGCTTTAGATAATATTTCAAGTATTTGTATATTCTCAAGATATTAAATATTAATTTCAAGGTACTTTTAATACTTTTCTCATTATTAATGTATCAAATTCACACATGAAATTGTCACAAATTAGTACCAGTGAAAAAATAGGGCTTGCATGGTACTCTTTTTGACATTATTATGTTCAGCATACAACAAAACTGTGTAATGTTTTCATGATCATCTCAAAGAGCAAATAAATTACCTTTTTAAACTCAGAATTCTTTCTGTATTCTACTTCTATAAAGGATCTGATTCATCAACTCTTCACAATATCTCTAATGGTTAGTGCCATCTGAATCATCCCATTGAGCAGACATTGAGTACAAATTAACCCAATTATAAAGAGGGGAAATCTAACCACAAAAGTACATGGAATGTACAAACTTACAGCACAGCATTACGAAGAGAAGAGCTTAGTGCCATGTTGCTGTTGTACATGTTCTACACAATTCTCTCTACAGCACCAATTCAGTAGAGAATCTATTACTTAGGATAGCCATGCAAATCATTTGAAAGGACACTTCAATTCCCACAACTTTGCTAGCAGGACTATATCATGCTAAAGATTCTGTTTGACTGCTTCAAAGATCTTCTCCTGTCTCCTGTTTCAGATGATCGTTTTTGCACACAAATGTATGAACTGTCAAACTGAGAAAAGGTTTATATTAAATCATTGCGTTTTACACTTCTGTTTACTTGGCAAGTTGCTATGATTTTCTATGCCCCAGCTCCAATTAATTGCCTAGCCCTACTACTCCTTTTAGCAGTTCTACTTGGTCTCTCTGTTAATGAACAAAATATACATGATTATGAATATGTCAAAATCTAGAATGCAGAAATTAAGACTGCTGTTTTGGATGCATATTAAGAGTTCCCAGGTTTTTCTTAGAGAGAAAACACCATTTGCAAGAAAAGATAGTGAACCATGATTCAGAATGTTCAATTTAACAATACTTAGCGCAGTGTGCATATCCAGTTAGATGGAGCTGGTGGATTTTATCGTATATTTCTGCATAAATAGAACAGTACCATGCTCTATTGGGTGCTAAAACAATACACATATATACAAAAAGTATTTAATATATTTTAAAATGTTATAAATCCCTGCAGACATATATATAGGAAAATTAAAATTCAAAGGGGCTTATATAAACTAATTTGATTGAAAAAATAAGTAACCAGGCTAAGCAAAGCAAATATATTACCATAATGCCATAATTCTTCTAAAGCTATAAACAAAGTCCAGAGCTAAACTAAGGCACATACCCTTAGGAGAGGGAGACTGAGAGTTACCATCTACATTATTTCTTGCAGTTTCTTAAATTGTAGGCAGTAGCTTAAATATATAAATAAATTTTAAACTATGGACTTTATTCTTTTTATTATGCTTCACATATTTACACGCATCTTTTTAAATTACTATATTTTGCTTTAGTTATGTACATTTACATACCATAACAGTGTATTTAGGAAATAAAGCTTGCTTAAATAAACATGCTTCTTGCCTGAAGCTATTTTGGAAAATTGCTTAATAGTAGTATAGCTAACTGTCCAAATCCATCTTAAATAAAGGTACTAGATGGATTGGTTTTTAATAGCTGTGCAAAATGTATACCCCAGAAATCTAAGCCAATTTGAGGACTGATGTAGAAGTTAGGATTCAACAATAACTGATTCTTAATCTCTGGTTTATAAAGAACTTTTTCCAAAATACAAATGACCAACACTTTTTTTCCCAATTAGTCATAACCAATAAAAAGATCAGTGTAGAGGCAACTGCCATGGGGTGTCAGTTGTTTAAATTCAACAGTTTTCTTTGATAAAATAATTTTGACAATGCTTATGTTTTGTTAAAGGAATAGCCAAAATGTCACACTTAGGATGCAATTTTAAAAAAAAGTCTGACTAGAGATGCAAAATGCACAATTATTTATCCAAAGCCAACAAAAATCCTGAATATATCCACAGGTTTTTTTAAAAGATAACCCGAACAAATCACAACAATTCTGTAGTGTACCAAGTGTATATTTCAATTTACTGTATTTAATCTAACAACAGATTTGGTCATAATTTACCAGATATACACAAATGATTTAAGTAGCAAAAGGAGATTCGGTTTCAAGAGAGTAAGTAAAATACATTAAGAATGTAAAGCCAGGTCCAGTTTAAGCATTAAGTGAATAGTATGTTATAATAAAGCAGATTTAGGTGATTTTCGGACAAGATAGGTAGATCAATTGTAAACTATTTTATGGGGAATAAATGGGATGAAAGAAATCTTTATAACTTACATATTCACAGAGCAGAACATTTACTTAACGTTTAAAATACTTCCCATTCATATTATGCTTCCCCACTATTTTCTACTTTGGACCCCAACAGAATTACACATTACTCATTTCAGTCTAGAAGAGAATAAGATGTTTTCAGTTCTTAAAAACAAAACCCAATAACTACTTATCTGTCAGGTTTACAGTGATGTGGAATCTACCAATGATGTATTTGGATAGAAAAGATTATACAATTTAATACCCATATGATTCAGTCTCTGTTTCATCCAGCAGAAACAGTGTCTAACATTAATCCATTGTTGTATTGAAATAAGGGATAATAAAGCTGTCTCTTTAAATATATTTTATATATATTTTATATATATATATATATATATATATAAACTTTGAACAGATGGAGCACCATTAAGATTCTATCTGTCAAAGCAATTAAGTTTACCACACAACTACCATAATTTAGTTCGCAGATATAAAATAGGAAAATATACTCATTTTAAAGTTAATAAACTCAAATATGGTGACCCTCAACTTATAATACAGTACTATCACACTGGCCTAGCTATGTATTATGATAAATGCTGTGCATATTTATTCACTGTGACATAGTAATATATTGAATGCAGTGTCTAAACTTCAGGTAGCTCACGTGCATTCAGGCTAGATGAAGCTGAGAATTCTAAGCATAAAAAAGGTGCAATACCCTCCCTTCCCTCAGAAAAAAAGGCCTGAAATCATTGGTACAATATAACAAGTTTAGAAAAAGATTTATGGCTACAAAAATTCAAGTTTCAACTTCTCATCCAAAAACAGAAGCAAAGAGCATTGGGGATAAATAGCTCCAGCAATTATACTAACAATTTTCTTTTTTTAAAAAAGAAGTTCCAGCAAATTAAGCTGCCAAGTTAAACGTAGTTTGTTTGGTATATAAAAGAACCCCCAAAATAGGAGAGAAGCAAAGATTCAGTTTGTGTTTACTTTAATGAAAAGCAAAGGGGCACAAAAAATAGACAGCCTTATGTCTAATTTTCCACATAACAAAAACTAGACAAAAGCAGACAAATTGGGCTGGACTATTAAAATCAAAAATATCAATTACACTCCTTTTCAGATTCTAGGACTCTAAGCTTTGTGATGGATTGAGGTATACAGTAGTGAATAAAAGTAATAGCCAATAGAATAGTGCTAACAAAAACATAAATTAAAATATGGGCAGCCACGCCAAAAAGTGTCTAACATAAAGTTCTTTAAGTGACAAGGAGAACATTTCTTTCATTCCAATCACAATCTTCCTTGCAGTTTTAAATCATTATTAACATTTGGTGAAAGAGCTGTAGCATTTTGCAAACTCAAAAGTACTGAAACCTAAGTAACTCAGGAAATTAAATATCAGTGATTAGGTTTCCAGGACTTGTCAGCCACCATATCCTGACACAATTAAGTGACACAGATTCATGTCATCCAGAAGCTGGATATTTAAACTATTGGGGGAAGGGCAATGGCAAGAGAAGTGAGGTAAAGCCTCCTTTTAGGAAACGTGAGCCACTATGGCAGACTAGCCACTTTTGTTCAAAAACTATGATTGGAATCAAGGGAGCCATCTCCAAAAATTGCAATTTATTTCATCCATGTTAAGAAACACATGAATGATTAACATAGGCATAGTTAAGTACTATACCAGATTAGGACCCAAATAGCAATATCCTATAAATAATAAAAATAATTTTTACTTTGATAATTGACTGTAGGTGTGAGGACTCTATATAATTCAACCAAATGACTGTATGCTTTACAGCCCTGTGCAAATATCTTTAAAAAAATTAATAATCCTTTTTTTTGCTATAAGGCTTTAACCCTATAAATTTCACAGCAACATAACTTTCATCCAGCCTGTACCATATTTTTTCCAAGCCTTCAGTCCAAAAATTCAACATGGTCAGTCTGTATGACGTCAAAATAAAGCATCTATAAGATCAAATCTCCTCAGTCTTCTAAAGGCACACAGACTTCCCCAGATTCATCCCACCGAGTCTGGTCATTCTGTTCTTCTATATCATCAGGTAGCTCTTCATCAGCTTCCCCTACTTCATTTTCTTCAAACTCTTCATCTCTAGGAAAATCGGTGTCCTGTACCTGGTCTACTCCCTCTTGTGCTCCTGGCTGAGATTTGTCTGCACAGTCAACACAAACACCGTAACGCCGAGATCCGTGTCTTATTCCAACACTGGCTGCTAGCATGAAAATCTTCTTGCACACCATACATTTGTACTTCTTATCCTTTTTGTGAACCTGCAAAAAGGATAGAATTATTACATCAACAGATTTAATATAGATTTATTAAAAATTATTTAGGCTTCATTATTAATCCAAACTAAGATTTTAATATACTTGAAAGCCACAAATGGGATCTACTACACCCATATCGAAATTTTGTACTTCACGAGCAATGAAAAAAAAATAGAAGCTTGTTACTTTGTTCTTGTTATATTTTTCAGCTCCTATTTCTGTCCCCGTTCCTTAGTAAATTGGATTATAAAGAATTGTAGGAGGCAATTTAAAACTTAATATCAGAATTAAATATTACTATGTCTCAACAATATTACTACTTAAAGCAGATATTTCCTTCAGCTCTTGAGATTAAAAGGAAATAAACTGTTTTTTTTATAAATTTTTATTTTAAACACATAAACACATCAACAAAAACAAACACATGACTTAAGACAACATAGGAACAAGAAGTTCCATCAGATATCATACAGCAGTTCTGTATCGGTTTCTTTGTAGTTAGTGTTTTCCCTTCTATACCTTTCTATCTTACATTCATTGTCTCCTTATTTGTTATCCATTTTTATGTACAATTCTATATTTATTTATACTTAGCTATAACCAAATATTATTTATCTATATTGTGCTATATATTCTTACTATCGCTTATTCTCTTACATACAATTCTAGGTATACATTCACATGGTTATTCTTTTTCTTTGCCATTCTTATACTATTGTTATTCCATTTAAAAGATTATAAGGTACAGTTTGGATTATTTTGTTTACCATCCCTAGCGCCTGTTATGACACCACCTTATTTTCTCTTTCTTTTCTCTCTCCCTTCCTTCTCTACTTCCTCCTCTCCTTCCCCTACTTTCTTCCCTTACCTCTCCCCTACTCTTACCCTCTCTTTCCCTTCCTACCCTCTCCTTCTCTTTGTCTCCCATCCTCCCTCCTCTCCTTCTCTTTCTCTCCCTTCCACCCACCTGTCCTTATCTCTTTCTTCTTCCCTTACCTCTCCTCCACTCTTCCTCTTCCTTTCCTACTATCTCTCCTTCTCTTTCTCTCCTTTCCACCCTCCTCTCCTTTCCCTTCCTTCATCCTCCCTTCTCTACTTCCTTCCTCCTCTCCTTCCTTCTTCCCTCCCTTTCTTTTTCTATTGTTATAGGTGTCTCTTTCAAATCTCAATTTATGTTTTCTTGGGGATGGTAAGGAAATAAACTCTGACACCAACTTTCTTGGCTTTTTAATTACCAAATACACATTGTAAGGTGCAAAAATTCCACTCTGTATTCTCGTTAATGAATCAGAGCATAGGAAAATAGCTGAGATGCAGGTTTGTATTTATGACTACTGAAACAAAAGCAGAACAAGACACTACATATTCATCTAAATCCTGTTTCTGGTTCAACCAGAAAAAAATCAGACCTCTATTCATTTAGTTTATTTACAACAGTAGTCTTCCTGAAAAATGAACCAGAGATGTATTTCCATTTTTGCAGTATTTGGGGGAAATGGGACAATTTTTTATTAATTAATTTGTTAATTTTGAATGTTTAAACATATTTTACAGGAACCAATCTGGGTCAGTCACCAGGACCAGAGGTTTAGTCTTCTGAGCTTTTGACTCATGCTGGAGCCCAACCTCAAGGAACTTCTCACCATTATCCAATTATAGATGTTAGTTTGTTTGTCCATAGGACAATATAATTCCAAATATTGACACAGATAATGCTGTACTTTGAAGCAGACTACTGATTTAAACACTTTAATTGTAAACTGCACAAATGTGACATCAGTTAGCAGCTATATGAAACATGATATACCAGAGTAATTCAATACAACAAATATTAAGTTTTATTGCAGCAAACTATAGATGTTACATACCAAGGAATGTCTTTTTACATGTTCTCTACGAGTAAACAGTTTTCCACAAATATCACAGCTGAAAGACCTCACTCCTGTATGAATGAGCAAATGTCTCTTTAGTGTTCTTCTATATTTGGCTACATAGTTACAGTGTGGACACTTCAACTTATTCATGATTAGAGAAGAATCACCTAAAGGTCCAAACAAAAGTGATTTAATAAGTTAGCAAAAATATTTTTCAAAATATGATATAACAACATAGTATAATGTTTGTGTATGTATATGTACATGTGTATATATTGCCATTTAGTACAAAGCTAATTTGTGCATACCCATAACACCCAAATTTATTTTACCCATGTACTTTAAGTATGTTTACTTATAACTAGTTCATTCACCTCCATTTTTAAGGTGTTAAATTACTTGACTTCCATGAGACCAAGGTTAAACAGAACATAACACCAATTTACCACATGATCAGGACAGGTTAGCAAAAGTGTGATTTCCAACTGTTTAGTAACAACCTACATATAACAGCATACATGGTACTTTCTGAAATTTTTTCCAGTGTTTTATTCATCCATTTTTAAGGTCATCAGAAAAGATTGGTGACAATTGTATGTAAAATGTTTCAGCGGCTTGAAAGTGTTTAGACAATTATTCTTATTAAATAAACCACATAAAGCATACAAATTGGAAATTTTCTAAAACATACAGAAAGATGTCCTAGAAAGAGTGAATTCTATAATCCCCTAATTTATAAAGGAAGATTTTCAGAAATGTTTCTGTTCAAGGTTTGCCAGAATGCTAATGCAGGTAGGCCTTGACTTACATATGTTTATTTAGTAACCATTTGAAGTTACAATGGCACTGAAAAAAGTAATTTATGACTGCTTTTCGCACAACTGCTGCAACATCCCCATGGTCACATGATCAAAATTCAGACCCTTGGCAACTGACTCATATTTATGATGGTTACAATGTCCCGGGGACATGTAATCAACTTTTGTGATCTTCTGACAACCAAACTCAACGGGAAAGCAAGATTCACTTAACTGTGTTACTAATTTAACAATCAGTTTCACGTAGCAGCTATGGCAAGAAAGGTCATAAAATGGGGCAAAACTCACTTAACAATTATCACTTAGCAACAGAAATGTTGGGGGCAATTGTGGTCATAACTTGAGGACTACTTGTACTAACATAGCCCTGGAAAATAAAAGGCCCTCTAACTAAGAAAGGCCCTCTAACTAAGAGAGTCGATCACTCATGCATTCTTATGCATGTGAATCATGCAAGTTGAACCAAAATTTTAGGCAAAGCAATCCCTAGAGCCGGAAGGCAAACCTATGGCACGCATGCCAGAGGTGGCATGCAGAGCCCTCTCTGTGGGCACATACACTGTCGCCAGCTGCTATTCCAGGTTCTGGTGCACATGCCGTGACGGAACCTAGAAGAGCAACTGGCCACCGCACAAATGCCTAGCGGGCAACTGCTCTTGTTTGGTTCTGGTGCTCCGGTGCACACGGACACTTTAATTTTGGCACTCAGTGCCAAAAGGCTAACCATCACTGCCCTAGAGATTATAGTTTTCAATCTAAAATGTTCAAAACTCTGTACTCCCCCATTGATTCACCAGTTTAAATTAAAATTATGGCGTCTGAAATGATAGAGTTTAATTGAAAACCAAATAAACCAACAAGAAATTTGCTCACCATTAGTATACTTCACAGATGAATTGTACCAAAGTTTCAAAACTTTTTAAAATTGTGCCAGAAATTCAAAAAGCACATTTTTGAATTGTAGCAGAGTTTAAGTACATATGAATGAATGAAGGTAAGGCCACACATATGATTAAATCTTCCAAATTCTGGGAAATCTGTAAAGACAGACTAGGAAAGCTTTTTCTCAAGTTTGAGGGAAACTCTCATAACAAATCTTTAGTAGAAAGGAAACATATGCCAGGACCTTCAAAATTCTTATGGTCTGTGGATCTGCAAGTTATCATTCAACAATAGGTATCTTGCAGATTCTTATATAAATAGAAAATAGAAAATTTGAACAGAAGTTAATAGATTTGCTCACCATTTTCCCAGTTTTCTTTTGGCCAGGATTCAGGTAGCAATCCATACTTGAAATCATTTGAAGTCCCTGGTAATAACCCAAACTTGAAATCATTGGTAATACTAGGAAATATTCCAAACTTGAAATCATTTGAGGTACCTATTATGAGAGGGTTTTTTAAAAAAAAATACATTGTAATTTCTATACAAAAGACATATTTACTAATGCAGATAAATAAACACCCATACTGTATATAAAAACACAGACAAGCAGTCCCACAAGTATAAGGATTTTACCTAGGCATATTGAGTTTCAAGGTTCAAAAGTGGTACATTAAAACTTATATATGCTATATGCGCTACAAGGATTTTACCCAGGCATATTGAGTTTCAAGGTTCAAAAGTGGTACATTAAAACTTATATATGCTAAATGCATTAATTTCACATCTTTGGGATGTAAAACACTCTACAAAAACTGAGTTCATTTGAGTATGAGTAGTAATTTGAGTAGTAGTTAATTTGAATATTATTTAGTTCTATGTGCTATTTACTGCAACTAGAAAATTCTACATACATTTCTACATTCAACACCCAGTCTAATCTACAATTTATCATGGCTATTTCATAGAGGAAACAAAAACAGATCACTAAGTTTTAATTTCCTGTAGCTAAGCTGCAATCAACACTTAAAAATGGACCTGTTATTGAGGCTTAAAAAACGCTTAACAAATAAAATGAAAGAGTACAGTTAAAAGAGCAAATCTCAAATTGTTTACAAAAAATATATTGAAATCAAAACAAGATATAGAAAAATTAGTGCCTCCTAAAAATGTCTTGAGTTAGGTATTTCTAGCAACTGTTTTCAAAAGCTACATTTCAAAATCATTTAAATCTACCAGTGCTGCTTCGTATTTTAAAATCAACACTATTATTTATTTTAAAATAGAGAAATGTTTCAAAATGTCCCCTAACTCTCATGTAAGTCTCAAGACGACCAAAATAAATTAGTGTAGTAAATAATTGCTTCCAACATTCTTTTGTGAAAGCTTTAAATACAAAGTCCAATGTTGACTACTGGACTATTAGAGACTTAGTGCATTGCAATAAATAAATTTGAAAATGTCTAAGCAATAGCTAAGCAAAAATATTCCCTTGTTTTTAAATAATTTACCTTGAATTTAGAGAATTCATGCATAAAGTAACCATACTTTAAAAGGTCCAAATCAGCTCTCATTTATGTTGGCCCTGGTTAAATGAGCTAACTGAAATGGAGGAATTACTTTTCTCATATTGAATAACTTTATGCATGAAAAAGGAACAAACACACTTTGGAATTTACCCGTCCACTCAAAATTTCTTCACAAATGGGACCCATATTAAGCTCAATATTCAGTAAAGATATTAAAGATAAAGGTACACAAAATGCAGGGGGAAAAAGCAAAATTTTCACATTACAGTACACTATCTCTTACCCAATTTAACATAACAGGATAATAGACTACAGCCTAAATCTTAAGCTTTAGTTTATCTAATTTATTTTGACTTCTTCCAATTATTACATATTAATAGAAATTAATTAAAATATTAACTTGGCAATCATGGCTAAAGTAAACAAGTCATCATTTAATTTGAATGTCTGCCCAGAAACAGTCAGGACTGGTTATCTGGGCAAATGTGTTATATGACCCATTTGTCAAAGAGAGAGAAGTTGCAATCTATTTCCAACATTCTTTCAGCTGTTCTTGGCCCGTGTACTCAGAGTAGGTCACAGGAATGAAAACCTGGAAACCTATCATCACAATCTTCAACTAATGAATTAGTGGAGTCAGTTGTAATGAATGAATGAAGAATGAATATTGATCTTCCTCTTATTTTCTATATGCACCTTATACTCTAAATAGCTCACTTCAGTAACAAAAAGAACAAAGAAAAGAAAAAAGCATTGGCTTGATTTCTCTAAAATATAGCAATTTAGTACGATTTGGTTAAAACATCTCTCTCCCAACAATTATTACAGCCATATCTCCTCTGCCTTTAATAGAAATATTAAATCTCTTTCAAGTTGGAATAAGTGACTTCATGTCCATGTATCTTTTGGGGGCAGCAATAAGTGATTTGCCATTACAAGTAATGACCATAATAGAGCTTGCCCAATTTTACAAACATTTTGAAGCAATTATAAAGGAAATGCTGTGTTAAGAAAACCCATGGTTCACTATGGGCATGGTTTTGCTGAAAACAGAAATGCTGTTTTTTTTGCGAAACCATTGTAAAATGCGGTCATGATTGTGGAGGACACCTTATGAACTGGGTCATAAGACCCCTTTTTCAGCTTCATCGTAACTCTGAATGGTCGTTAAGCAACTGGTTGCAAGTTAAGGACCACCTATTGTAAATTGTTTGTCCTCCCCCCCCCCTTTTGAACTGTGAGCCGCCCTGAGTCCCCCCAGGGAAAAGGGCGGCATACAAATAAAGTGAAAACTGAAAACTGAAACTATACTGCTGTATGACTTTTGTTTAATTCTCCAGTCTAAACAATAGTATATTACTAGTATTGTCTGCAGATCTCTGATTTAAAAGTAATGACCAAGTGCTGCCTTCCTTAGCTTTCAAGCCCAGGTTGGTTGGGTTTTACTGTTAACAGAGCAGCTCAATGAGATTGGTTAATTCATATAGTGATGGTATATATTGGTTCCAGACTACAGATGCAAGAAAATTATTCTAGGTATAAAGTGGCTAGTGTTAGGAAATAAGAGGATACAAAGAAGGGCAAAAGTAGTTAATGCAGTTGTTGAAAACTTAACTTTGGTGCCAAATTTTTAATGTTTATTATTTTAATTGATATATGCATTATGTTGGTTTTTAAGTATGCTGTTTTAATTTTGATTGGGAACTATCCAGATTGTGATATAATATGGGTGGCTTTATAATTGTTTAAATAAATATTTCCTTGTACCTTTATTTCACAATTAATCTTTTTTAACTGGATGAGCAGTGAAAGGATTCCTAAACAAGCAGCACTACATTATTTAGTTGAACTTACCTCAATAGTTTCAACATATTTTCAGTTTAAGCCCCCTCCCCCAGCAACTTCATATATTTTAGTCTGGAATATTTATAATGTATAGAAATGTTCTGGGATTAAACACAGCTGTGTTTATTGATGCCTTTTCCTTCCTGGCTTAAGTCTAAGACAGGAAGAAGCGAAGCACAACTATACTGTTTTATACAGGTAGTCCTGAACTTAGGGCCATTGTTCAGCATTGTTTGAAGTTATGATAGCACTGAACAAATGAACCAATGGTCATGTAATCAGAATTTGAGCACTTGAACTGCAAGCATTTACAACTGCAGGGGCACTTCAACTCCCTCCCACCCACCTGACTTTCCACCTATATACCCTTTGTGAGGCAGCTGTTGACTGTACAAGGTTTTCTTCCCAAGGTCTCACACAGCAGTTTCCTCACAAGTCCTGAAGAAGATGGCCCATGTGGAGCAGCTACCTCACGAAGGGCCAGCGCTGGCATGCCTTGGCAGCAATAGGAGCAAGAAGATGGCAAAGTCAGCTGGGATGGTGTATAGCAGGGGTGGCAGGGGTGATTGAACTGGGCCTTCCCAGGGTGTAGTGCCTTTGTACAGTGTTGCCAAGCTCCATGGTGCAAAGTGGCTTCTTGGCACACTGCAACTCCGTGACTGCAAACAGTTCCAGAGTTGTGTACCAGGAAGCCCCATTGGCTAGACTGGGCCAGGCCTTGCAAAACACAAAGGGACTTCCTGGCACACTACAGATCTATGGCTTTTAGCAGCTCTAAAGGCTATGAAGTGCCAGAAACTCCCTTTACACTTGCATCAAACCCAGCCCCAGCTTAACCCAGCAATGCAGCACAAAGGGGTTACATGACATGCTGCAGCTGCAAAAGTGTTGTATTCCTAAAGCTATGGCACACCAAGAAACTTCTGAGTAACAGCATATTGTTATGCCAGCTTTCCTGATCTTCTGCCATATCATAATCCCCCTTATGTGCACTGCACCAATCCTCTCAGGTCTCTACTAAGCCCACACTGTACCTTTCCTCACTTGGGACTCCCACCTCTTACTGCTTAACCACCTGTGAGCTTTAGGTTATGAAGGCAATTGGGACTGCAGGTGATACAGTCAAATGATGCAACATGCTACAACTGCATTGCTTCACTATGGAAATTCCAGTCCCAACTGCTGTTGTAAGTCAAGAACTAACTCTAAGCAAATTATTCTTGGTATGCTAAATTCTTCAATTAACTTTTGCTGACTATCTAGGGAATATAAAAAGTATTTCTTTTAATTATGAAATAATAACACTTAAAACTTAGACTTATAATGCTTTACAGCATTCTCTAAGCAGAGTCAGCATATTGCTTCCAACAATCTGGGCCCCCATTTTACCGACCTGAGAAGGATGGAAGGCTGAGTCAACCTTGAGCTGGTCAGGATCGAATTCCTGGCAGTTTACAGAGTCAGCCTGCTATACTGCATTCTAACCACTGCACTCATAATGGTGGTAAATATGGGGAAAACTTAATGAAGTTGAAGGAAAAATTTTCTCTGTGAAAATGCATAAGATGATACAGGAAAAATTGTTGCTGGATTCAAGTCTCCTTTAAATGTATCTTGGTAATTTCTACTATTAACTTTTTAAATATATTTCTAATATATATTTATTATATATTAATTATACTAAGATGTTTAAATACCTTCATAGATAGTATAATACACTCTTAACATTGGTTTTGCTTTATTTAAAAGCATAGACTTCTAAATTATAAATACTTCAAAATACAATTCTATGTGTCATATATTTTACATTACCAAACTATTAGAATTAGGATTTGATTTCAAATGCTATACAGTATAGTATACACTTTTCAGTTTCCCCAAATGCCATTCTTCTGTTAGTGGTAGGCATATAAACTAGATTTCAAAGATTTGAATTTTTTCCTTTGAATATGCTGGCTATTGATGCTCCTAACAAAACACTCTTATATCGTGTAGACAGAAACTAGATCTGAGCAATTCAGAGGTTCAAAAGATGTATGTTTTTTTTTTAAAAAAAAAACAAATTGAATTGAACTGTCAAAAATATTATCATCATATATGCCTGAATTCTGCATGTTGTAAAATATGCTAATAGTTTAGGAGGTTTAGAATATTTAGTACTGATTCTATAAACTTCTAAACAGAATTCCAATTCTAAACATTATTACAATGAAACTTTTTTGGAAAGTTAAGTTTAGCCATTTTAGTATAAATGTGTGACTTTAGCTAGATCTTTCTCTCTATAATAATAGTTTTTGTAATTCTGCAGTAAAACCAATGCTGCCTAGGAACAATCTTCACACCTGAGATTTATTCCATATGTTCATTTAAAGGAGCTGCACATTCTATGATCTATATGTAAATGACTCAATGATTTCAGAATTACAAGAGAAAAGGATGCTTTCGTATTTCAGAAGAAATATAAAAAAATGTTAGGATCTGAAACTTTGATAAAGTACTTTCTGTTGCTTTAATTAATTGTAATGTTTGATATCCATCATGCCAGCATTTACCTGCTACTTCTTCTTTGATAAACTGCAGATCTTCTTCTGGATACTGTACTGAAGTTTGAGTCGTTGAGCAGTCTTCTAATGGCTCATCATTACTGGGTGGTATATTGTAAACAAATCTTTTTGCACCTGGGTTTTTCCTTCTTGTTTTTCCAGGTTCTTGAAGCGATTGTCCCTGTGAACTCATATCATTCCACACAAAGACCTTTCCTTCACCTTGAGATTCATTTTCAGCCATTTCAGGTGAGCTGTCCTGGACCCAATCATTAATTTGGTAGTTTTCAGACTGGCTTTCATCAATGCAGTAGCCATCATTTTCAGTTTTTATGTTGCTTGCCAAGTTAGTTAGATTTCTTGTAGCCCAAAAACTAGCAACTTTCTGATCCCTTGAAGATAACCCGTCTCTACTCACCGATCTTCTGTTATAATCCACAACTACAGCTTCTGGGGCTTCTGATTTTATACTTATATTTAAGGCATCTTTGATAAAATTACGACAGGATTGCACAACCTCTGTCATCTGAAGGTAGCTGGCCACTGACATAACTTCAATTGCATTCTGGCTTGTAAGCACAAGGTTACCAGAGTATAGAAAGTCCAAGATGACAGAAAAGCCTTGAACAGCAACAACATCTAAGTAGGTAACAGTGGTTTGGTTACGATTTTCTTTGTTTGTAAAGCAATACAGAGTCTTGAAGAAACGGCTGCCTGCAACCAGAATATTTTTGTGAGCTCTGAAGACTCTTCCACTCACCACAATATTGACATCACAGAGAATGCCCTTTTTCCTTTGCTCATTTAATTCTTGCAATAGTTGATAGCAGTAAGAGTTCTCATTTGGCCTAATATTATAATCACAATCTCTCTCAGCCAATTCTGAAGTTAATTCAGATTCCTGTAATTAAGAGAAAAGGGAGGAATTAAGATTATACATTTAAGTTGAGGCTTGACTGGTTTTAAATTCTAAATGATACTTTTAGGATTAAACAATCCAATTCTAAAATATTGTTGCTTTCTTTATATTTTATAGTTTAGTCCACTGCCATATATTTCCAGTTAAACAAAGCATGCACTGAAATTAATTTTATCACACACCAAATGTGAGGACAGATAGCCCTCAACCTACGACTACAATTGACCTTCAAATTTATGTTGCTAAGTGAGAGATTTGTTAAGTGAGTTTTGCCCATTTCAGTTGTTAATGAATTGCTGCAGTTGTTAATTTAGTATACGGTTAAATGAATCTGATTTCCTCTTTGACAACTTTTCCTCAGAAGGCTGTGAAAGATGACCACGTGACCCCAGAACACTGCAACCGTCATAAATATGAGACAGCATCCTAATGTAAATCATGTGATCACCGGGATGCCGCAATTGTTGTAAGTGTGAAAAATGGTCATGTCACTTTTTTCAGTGCCGTCCGTTCTAACTTTGAATGGTCACTAAGTGAACTATTGTAAGTCAATGACTATTTGTGGACATTCAATTTATTACATTATACTAATTTCTCTAAAGTTACCTCAATTATTTTTTTACTTTCCAATTTGCTAACCATCCTCACCATCCTTTGCATTGCTTCAGTTTGTCTGAACCTTTTTAAAATGTGATTTCCAGAACTGAACACAATTCTTGAGATAGACTTTAAACAAGGGATTTTTACTTCCTGTATTTGGAGAACTATTCCTACTAATACAACCAATATTTTCTAATGTCCTTTTCAACAAGTTCCTTAGACATGCAACTCATATTGTATTCAAAATTCTTTTTACACACTTTATCACAAAGGGACGTATCACTCTTTTGATACTAAAATACAGGTATACTTAAAGCTAGAAACTGAACAATAGTACAATTGCTATGTTGTCCTACTATCTAAACATACTGTATAGAATATTGACAGTTGGAGTACATCTAATAGTTCAGCAAATAAAATTCTGCTTTGACTGGGCTCTAAAGTTCTTTTTGCATAAGAAGTTACTACCTTGAAAAGCTGCTTATATAGGTTAATTTATTTCCCCTCAAATGAATTACTTCATAACTCACTGATAAATCTGCTAATTAACAAAAGTGCCTTCTTAGTGAAGGAATCTTCGTCAGCAGCTGTGTATTTTTCTTTTAGCACTTGGCACTTAGACTTATATACCTGTTGTTATTTTTGTACAATATATGCTTTTGTTATTGCTGGCAATTGATTTCAATGTTATTTTCTTTCCCAGAGTCACTTGTTGAACTGGGTGGTCATACAAATTAAGTAAATAAATACATAAAACATGTGTTCATAGATTGGAAATCTCACGTTTACTTTATTGTAATCACAGGAAGACAGACCATTCCTAATTTTGATCTAAAAGATACAGATGATTCAGAATATAACTGTAAGACAAGCAATAATTTAGATTCAAATGGCAAAATGCAATTTGGTATGTGCATCAGTGTTCATGCAGCAACTGTCAGAGAAATGTCTTACATGTTATATGTCAGTTGCAGAGGGTAACCCAGGAAAAGCTGCAGCTGCTTTATGGTATTCCTGACCAATGCTACGTCAACAGTAATGCATCTGAATGCACAGTCCTATGATGCGTAATATGTGATGCATATTACATATCTGCACTGACAATTGGTTAATTAATATTGAGCAAGAATAAAGTTTCTTCCCTGGAATATTGGAATATTTAATTGAAAATTAAAAAACATTCCAGAAGAAAGCAGTGACAAACATGGTAACATTTTCAAAGACACTGTATTAATACAGTGACTTGAAGTTAAGATCAACTTGAATATCCTTTAAAAAAATCTAAGTCATTATTATACAGACTTAAATCATCTGTGACAAAAGAGCCTTGTGTATTTATATAGAAGACTGATAGTATTTAGTTAATAATATTAGAACCACAATTCATTTGCAGTTGTACCAACTCCACTTTTGAGGGCACCAAAGCATTTTTTTTTCATTGTACCAATACCATATGGGATAATGGATTGAAGATGCCTCCTCCTAATATTAAAATTAATTTCTGCTCTGGGTTGAACTACTGTTAAATAAGATTTAAAATTTTCATTTTCAATATTATGTATTATTTCAAATGTTTTCTGGGAGAAATTTTGCCAGTGTTACGCTGTCTCAGTTCATTGATTCCCTATGCCTGTTTATTATGACAACTATATATCATGTTTCCATTTTGTTTTTGCTATCCTCCATTTAAACTTCCAGATAGCCTAGTGAGGAATAAAATCCAGCATTTGTAACTAAAACATATTTTTCTAATCTTCAATTTAGGACCTTCAAGATCTTGGTATTAAATTCATAACTTATAGACAGTGTATAGGATACAGTCTTCAAGAAAACTACTATTTTATCTGGTATCCTATATATCAAAACACACTTACAATATCTATCATTAATGAAAGAGCTCACTCAATCCCAGTAACTGATATACTGTATTTTTGGAGTATAAGAAACACCAAGGTTTCGAACAGGCAAATTAAAAAAAAAACATTTTTACACTCTGCAAACCTCCCAAAACAGCCTGTTTTTCACAAAAACGGGCCAGTTCTTTTTTTTTTTTAAGAGCATGAATAGCCCTTAGGAGGCTTGTATAGTGCTCCTGGGGTGTAGGGGGGGCAAAAAACAGCCCGTTTTTCGCAAAAAAGGGTCCATTTTTTCCCCAAAGAAAGAGCATGGATAGCCTTTAGGAGTGCTCCTGAGGGCTGGGGGGGCAAAATTGACCAAAAAATGGCCTGTTTTCTGCTCATTTCTGCCCTCCCCAGCCTCCAGGAGCTCTCTGAAAGCCTCCTAAAAGCTATGCACAGCCGTTTTGGTGAAGGGGGCGGTGTTTCGGGAGGCAAAAAATGCTGTATTCAGTATAAAATGCACCCAGATTTTCAGCTTCTTTTTTGAGGGAAAATGGTGCATCTCATACTCCGTAAAATATGGTACACTATTTTTGGGTAAAAAGTGTTAGAAGTATCAGGCATTATTATCCATTCCATACGAAGCAAGCTTTTTAAATTCTGATAATTCAGAAGCTATTTTCCTGAAAATAGCTACCAGTATGTCATATTTATTCCAGATTTCTACATAATCATGTATGACATACATATGAAGGAAGGTTTGTTACTATCTGATATTCGGTTAAATACATGGTGGTTTTATAGTGAAGATACTGTTCCTTCAAGATGTCTGATATGCAAGAAGTACAAATAGGAGGATTTCAATTAGCTTAACAATCTAATCCTTAACCTGATTTCAAGATACAAGCCCTAAGATTGAAGACTTATACCCTACATCTATTTTAAGGAACCTTAAACTGAGGAATGAGATCATCTTCTTGTCCCTATTTAAAATATACCCCACACACTCATCTTCCTGAAATTTGTTCAATATTAATATGTTATAAGGAATCTTTACAAAACCAAAGTATTTTCAACCATTTTATTCGGTCTAGAAATATCTATAATCACTTTCCCACATAATTCAAAATTGTTTCCATCACAAATCCCTTTATGTCTCTGTTATGAGTATGAAAGTTAGGACAGCTACTCCGACTATCAAATATAATATTTCTTATTAACTGTTATACTGCATTTAAAAAAATGTTGCTGAATATAAATGCAGGCACTAATGAAATTGAGGGAAGTATTACATGCTAAGGGACATATATAATGCACAGAAAATAATCTAATATTGTTTCAAAACTTCAATATACAATTTAGATTTTAACAAAGTGTAATTTGAGAAACAGGTTTTTAACTATAATAGTTAAAAAGTTGGATACAACCAATGAAAACTGTATCTCACCAGGAAATCCACAAGTTTTCAGTTGGCTGTTAAAGCCCACAAAAATCCATGTTTATTGTACCTCAATCTTGTTCACAGCAATCTAATTTTACATCTGGCATTGTATGAATTAATGTGGGAATATAGCAAAACAGAACATAAACTTAGTAAAAATATTCCATTTTTTCTTTGGATTCTAAGTACAGTACAATAACAAATGTATATTAGATTGCACTGAGAAATATTTTGCAAAGCTCAGGGCAAAAAATAATTGCTTGCTCTCCTTCTTATCCTGAAGTAAATCACACTTCACCACTAGTCTTCCCATCTTTCTAAGGCAGTGCTTCTCATCTCTGGCAACTTTATGGTGTGTTGGACTTCAAATCCCAAAATTTCCAGAATACTGGGAATTGAAGTCCATGCACCATAAAGTTACTAAGGCTGAGAAACAGTTCTAAGGAAATAAACACTTGAGCTATCATTTCATCCTTCAGTACCTCTCAGCAATACCCATAGCATACATCTAAGATACAAATTAGTCTAGGAGAAAATAGGATATGCTGAGAGAACAGCAGCAATTCATATGCTTGCAGTTGGCTGCCTCTGACAAGGAATGAAGCGGTATTAATATAGTGCAGTGAATCATAAGAACTTAATGCTAACAAGTGAATAAATTTAAAATTGGCAAGAAAAGTTACTTAAATATTAGTTTAGATCAAATTTCCTATTGCAAAAAGTATTTATTAAATAATGGTCACGAACAAACAATGTTAATATAGTACTGAATAATAGTGTTTACATTACTTAAAATTGACAGCAATTGTAATCCAGCACCAAACTGGGGAACCTAATTTACACAATTTCTCCTTTCATTTTGTTTTCTATTTTTTAATGTTTTATCAACAATTTTTAATAAAGGAAATCACTTGAAATATTCTGAAGGCAAAATAACACTTTACTGCGTGAGCTAACAGAAGTTAAATATTGAGACTGTTTTTAGTTTGTATGAAAATGTTTTTTTCAATACCATAGTATATGGTATCTTTAATTAATCTTTGTATAATGTATGAAGATTAAAGATACCATATAACACTAATGTAATTATTAAGCAGGCAAAACACAATTTAAGAGAGGGTTTTTTAGTTTTTTAAAGAAGTATTTCCACTCACTCTGGTATGTCTGCATCATATTCAGAAACAAAAGGGGCCCTACCATGGAAAATATTTTGGAAACTATATGGTTTAAAAGAAATAATTATAACAAAGTATAAGAACGGGCAATGAAAATAGTGAAAAGATAAGATATTGGAACTTAAATGGAACATTTACACAACTTTAGAAGAAATCAAGCATCCATTAGGGCAGAATGCTCAGTTTAGATACAAAGAAATCAACTTCAGTTCCTCAAAGTTTTGATGTTTCTTTGGATAACATTAGGTTAACTCAGCCCATATAGGCTAGCTCACATTTATATCTGGGTACATGGTTGACCAGCTATAAATTTAAAATGATCTAGTTGTTCAATATTCAAATGCTGAATGCAAAGTCTACATTCACATAATTCTTGCTGTAATCTCATCTCTCAATTTATTCACCTTCAAAAGTTTATTATTAAACTAAACGTTTTCAGTTATTTGAAATAAAGCAACTTTTATCAAATTATTGTTATATTTTTATTTTGCCTTTTCTCCAGTGACTCTAAGTGGAATATAGAAACTCTCTTCTATTTTTCTCACAATCACCTTGTGAGTTAGATAAATAATGGATGGTCCAAAGTCGATTCATGAACTTCCACAATTGTGAATGGATTTGAACTTGCATTTTTATCCAACACCTTAACCACTATACCAAGGCAGACTCTTGGCTTTAATCAGAAGGAAAATGGAAAGATAGCTGAAATTTGGTAAGTTTAACATGCAGATTTTCAAATGAGGAAATATAATTGATTTTAGTCTCATTTTTTTGCTTCTGAAGTATTATTCAGTGAGCTGTTTACTAAGCAGAAAAATCCATGACACAAAAAGGTTTAAAAAAACACCTTAGCGTTGTTAATAAAATAACAAATTCAGCACATTTGAGAGTATCAAGAATTACAAAATAGGGATACATAATGTGCCAGGTTCAATTATGTATGTATGTATGTATGTATGTATGTATGTATGCATGCATGCATGCATGCATGCATGCATGTATAGAATGAGAACAGAACATCTTGTCTGCACCTCTTTAAAAGTAGCCAACTTTTGTCTGGATTCTATAATGCCAGAAAAACATTGATGCTCTGAAGAGTTACAGATAGGTACAAAAGTTTGCCCTCCAAAACAATTTTACTTGGAGTATAGTGCAAGAATGTATTTCTCAAGAACTCTCAAGATTTTTGAAAGATTTTTTTATAGATTTTCCAATTATGAATAAACCTTACTGTACTATTTGAATGTAGTACTTAAATGGGCAAAAAGGAGTTTGCACCACATGGTATAATACAGTGCCAAATACAGGGAGTTCACATACATTATACAAACCAATTACAGGTACTACTGCCTACCTATTCTTGTACATACACACCCAATCAATGTAAGCAACTGCATTAAGAAATAATAAAGGTAATAATTATTGAATCTCAAAACTGTTACATGCCATCCCTTAAACTTTCAGTCAAAATTGTGGATTAAGTTTCCTTAAAATCAGAGAGCAGAATGAATTCCTTATTTAGGGGAGAATATAAAAATCCCCTCAAACTCAGTCAATGCTTTAGAATCCCTTTAAAGTAATTCATACAAGGCATGGAACTAGGGAAGGTGGGCAAGCAAGTTGACTTCTTTCCCCTCCCACCAGTCCAGTAGACCACGTTTCTCTTCCTCCCCCCTCCCCAATTCAACTTACCTGCTCAGCAGTAATTGGCTCATTGAGGCGATGCTCAGCTGACAGATGATGCCTGAGAAATAGGGCACGTTTGTAATTGCGAGTACCCTTGCAGAGATCGTCGTGACCCCCGCTGCTGCTGTTGTTGTTGCTGCTGTTGCCGTCTGTAGAGGCGGTAGGGACGGCAGCCGTGCACCAAACACAGGACACCAGTCCCGTCTTCTGACAGTACTGTAGCCACGGGAACTCCTTAAGCCAGCAGCTCTGGAAGGAGACGTGCAGCTTCTGCAGGAGGGACTTGGGCCGGGTTGGCAGCGGAAAGTGTTGGATACTCTCCCCCTCCCCCGCGCCTACGCTGTTGACCTCCGCCTCGTCGCCCCCAGACCGCCTGCTGCTGCTGCAGCTGCCGCCCTCTGCGCCGCTGCCATCACCCAGGCTGCCCCCCTCGCCGTCCTCCTCGTCCTCGCTGCTGTCGCTCAGCGACCCCCCGTCCTGCACCAGCTCTTTCCCCTCCAGCAGCCCCTCCAACTCCAGCTCCTCCTCCTCCCTGCCGCCGCCGCCGCCACTACCCCGCCCGTTCAACGGCCGCCGCGACCAGCCCGCCCCATCGCAGCCATTGTTTGCTGCCGCCACCAAGCCCCCGCCACGGAAGGCCAAGGTCCGACGATTCCTCTCGGCGAACATGGGGCCGGCCGGGGCAGGCACGGATGGAGCAACGCTCGCCGAGTCCGGAGGGGTTGGCGAGAGCTCTTTTCCGGCACTGTCCGCGGCCTCCACCTCGGCCACCTCCAGCTCCACGGTCTCCAGCTCCACTTCCTCCTCCACCCCCTGGCCGTTCAACTGCTCGGTTTCCTGACGGACCCAGGCCTCGCCCTGGCCGCTGCTGCCGCCACCCCCGCTGCTGCCGTTAGCTGTCGGGCCGCCGCCTCCACCTCCGGTGGTGGCGGCGGCGGTCGCGGCGCTGACCAGGCCTCCCCCCCGGAACGCCAAGGTCCTGCGGTTCATCTCGGCGAACATGGCGGGCGACCGCGCGCCCCCCGCCCGCCTGTCTCCCTCCCTCGCGCCCCCCTCCTCCTCCCGCTCCGGCCCAACTGTCTCTCTGCTGCCCCCCCCCCCCCACCCCACAACTGATTGCTCTGGGGGAGGCAGGAAAAGCGGCTAACCAACCGAAGCACACACCCGGCCAGGCAGTTTCAGTCAGTCAGTTCGCCGGGCCGCTTGAAATCGCTTTTTAACGGCTGCAAGAACAAAATCTTATTCCCCACGGCTCCAGTCTGCGTCGCTGGCACGGCCGCGTTCGTCGTCGCCTCCTCCTGCTGGAGCGCTTCCCCTACAATAGATCCGGCTCAACCAGCAGCAGCCCTTCCGCCCCACCAGGCCCCGGCCCAGGTCGAATGGCAAATGAACAACGGACTGCGCCCACAATGCACTGGGGCGGCAATAGCGGCCGACGCCGCGGGGGAGAGGAGGGGGAGGGAGAAGGCGAAGGAGGGGGCGAGGAGGAGCCCGAACAGCTGGCGAGTGTCAGGTTTTATTGCGCGTCCGCGTCACGCCCGCCGGGCAATGCAGGCTCGCCCGGGCTTGGCAGGAGTTTTTGCCCCTTCAAACTTTCTTCCCGAAAGGCTCGGCGCGCTTTCCCCCCTCACCCCTCATTTTAAGGAGGTGCTGGCACCCCACCCATCGGAGGCTCATATATGAATGCCCACCCCTTTGACATCATCACCTTCCAGCGCCCAGTAGTGGACATCTTGAGTCCCTCCTCAGTGCAATTCCCTCTCAGGCCACCACGCCTCGTTGGTCAGCTCTTTCGTCCGTCCCGCGCACTTCCGCTACCGGCTCTGCCGAATGAGGGTCTCTTCTCCCCCCCCCCCCGCCCAGGTCCTTTATATTCACCTCTACGAGGGGGGAAAAAAACCGACGCTTCCCCCGGTGCGCACCACGAGCCATCTTTCCTTCGCCGGCACGCACAGGCGGGGCAGTCCCCCTTCACCTGAAGCGCACCGGGCGCTCCCTCCTCCCACAGCCTCCTCGCGTGTCCTTGAGCGCCGGCAGCCACCGGGTTGCGAGCTCGGAAAGAGCGCCCGTGGGCTACGGTGGCGAAACTCTGGCTGCCTCCGCTGACGAGCAGCAGCGGTGTGCCAGGCCCTAGTAATTACTTGGAAATTGCATTGCCTCAAGTGCCTTTATTTCTGTTCTTGGGAAACAGGGAATTTAAATATAAAGGTCACACACGTGCTGCTGCTCCGCTGAGCCAAAATTTTTTCTATTTTTTTTTCTATCTTTGGCAACCGAGAGTAGCGCTGCCTTTTTTCTACATGTTGCTACTTGAACGGCTTTCGAAAGTGGGCTTTTAAAGTTTGCGTTCCCGGCGTCTTAAAAGGTTGCTAAGCGAGTTGCCGGGAGGCTTAAGGACACCGCAAAAAGAGAGCAAGAGAAAAGCGAAGAAGCGTCGCAAGCAGATCCGCGCTGGCTTGCAAGCGCCTGAAGTCCATTGAAACGAAGGTTCCCTTTAAAAATAAGTCGTTTTTAAAGGAATTGATCGTACTTCAAGGAGCGGATAGGACTATAACGTTGCTGTCGTATCCTTGGAACTTCTCAGAATTGTTGCAGACTGTTTAAGCTTCCTGCTGAATCTGGGAGCTTTTCACTAAGTAATCGGGCTTTCTCCAGAGTATAAATGTGGAGGATCTCTGAATCCTTTAGGTTCATCTCTTTCCCCGAGAAGACATTTGTTCAATAAAACACACGTATTCATATCTTTTCACTCTTAAAACTAATTTTAAGACATTTTCCATGTGTGTGTATATACTCTGTGTATATATATATATGAATACAATTGGATTATATACATAACTAAAACAATGAATCTTGGCAAATGATGACATTATGCTTCAACAACGAGGAAAAAAAGCCTCTAACTCATTGAGGGAAAAAAGCCTCTAACTCATTAATTTTAAAGGAACCATTACTTTCCATAGAAGAAAGGATTATCTCTTCCACTGTAATACCCACAACTTAATCATTTTTATAAGTAGCATTATCTGCACTTTATCACTATCTGATTATGTTTTAATTCTAACTGATTAAATGACTTAAGTTATATTGTCTGCTCTTAAATTTTATGGAGTATACTTCATTATTAACAGGATGAGGTAGATATACATTTAGAGTGGATGTATGCCTGGGCAGGGAGAAATATGGCTTGCTTATTTTAATTGGGTTATTTCTATGCAACTAACTCTGATGCATGTTTTCCTGAACTTCAGTTTGGTGGATCATTGAAATCAATTTTCAAACTTTGTTTCATAACTTTTTTATTATGATACTATGGATCTAAACAGCCTTTCTATGCTCAGTAGCTTCTTGGTTCTCTGCCAAACAAAAAGCATTAAATTCTTATGCAGGAGCAAAATTGCCCATGACTAGAGGGAAAGGATTTTATGATTCCATAATACAGCCTTCCGCTGTGATATGTCTCTGTCATTATATGAATTGCAATAAGTACTATACTGCCAATGATGATATTGTGAATAGATAGGTGGGTACATGGATAGATGGATAGCTGCAAGTATACTGTTAAATTAAAATGACATACTAATATGCTAGCTTGAGAACAATGATTTAAATGTATTGATAGAATCAATATTCAGTCAGCTTCAAAGCTGCAGTATGGACTCACCCTAACTGGCAAAATCAGCAAGAAAGAAAATTGTTTAAAATGAGAGTGGGATTCTGGTTATTTCCCCAATTGCTAATACCTAGGTCACTAAACGAAGAAATGTTTTTGACTAATCGTGGATTTTAACATTACTCAAATATGGACTACGTTTGCATATATTGGCATGTACATATATTCTGAAAAAAAAACACATTTGTTTCATTTTGTTCCACATATAAAATATGATCTCAACTATTTTAAATATCGCCAATATTTGTCTAGCTTTTAAAATGTTTTGTTTACGCATTCTATAGTATATAATATAAAACACTAAGGTTAGAGTGATATTATCTACTACAGAGATATGTGGTCACATTTTTCCTTTAGAATAGATTTCTGTTGTATATTATCAAACTGGTGATTTAAAATGTAATCACAAGCCAATCATTTAAAATCAGCTGATCCTGATTGAAGTGACAGCCCATTAATTATATTGGAATTTTAGGCCTCCTATACAATGGCCTTTCAAATGTAAACATTCCTTTTTCTTTACTCATAATTTTCAGTAAAAAGATCCATTGACTTAATCTGAAAAACATGCTTTTCTAGTTAGATTCCTCATCCGGATTCTAGCTAAGTACTAAAACTCCCAGTTCTTCCTTTAAACACTACAGGAACATTTGGATCATTATTTTGTACCAAATTGTACTTTGGGGATCAAAATGTCAGTCTAATAATGATTTGAGGTTAAAAAAAAGATAATTTGCTTATGTTGGCTAGATAAGTTCATAACAGGAAGATTTGAACCCAAAACGTTGCTATTCCTACTGTACATCTTAAGTCTATTTAATATACATTTAGAATTTCTAAGAATGGCAGATACTTCTCTGAAACATCTGGGGAATCAATTTTTGGCAATTATGGAAATATACTTTTGGAGTGGTAAAATATACTCTATTCATTAATAGCCACTTTTTTCTCATTTCAATTTCGTTTCAGTTTCAGTTTTCACAAAAATGTACAATCTACAATTTGATGTAATTTAGAGAAATATTAGACCAGTAGGAATATTAATTAGTATGTTATGTGAACATAGCTTTCCTGGGAAAGGAATACCAGAGACTAGATTCTATTTTTCTTGGCTTATCACCTGTCTTACTTCAGTGATGATGTAAAGTTTTAAGTATTTTTATATGTGACTGGAATGCTAATTAGGTTTGCATATGGCACAAGGCTGGGAGAGTAGCTAATATGCTAAAAGAACCATTTAAAATTATCATAATGGTTAGAAGAGTGGGCTGAAATTAATCAAATTAAATAGAAACAAATGCAAAGTTGTTCTTTAGGAAACAAAAATCAACATGCACATATGTAGATAGGAAAATACTGCTTATGAAAAAGGCTTTGGATTAGCAATTAATTATAAGCAGAATGAGAACCACTTTGGTGTAATAGTTAAGACATTAGGCTAGACACCAGGAAGCTGTGAGTTCTAGTCCCGCCTTTAGGCATTAAGCCAGCTAAGTGACCTTGGGCTACTCATTCTCTCTCAGCCTTAGAAAAAAGGCAATGGCAAATCATTTCTGAAAAACATTACTAGCAAAGGTGCTGTTTTCTGTCATTCCAGAGTTCACATCATGGAATAAACATTTAAAGTTAAAGGAAGGCAGATTCCAGATGGATTTTTTTTAAAAAAAGGAACAGTGAGAGCAATGCATAATAAGAACCAAGAGTGGCTCATTTCACAGATAGATAGAGCATTCCCTTGGGAAGCGGTCCGTAAAAACAACTTTTTAAAATAATGAGCTGGGATTGGAGGAAGTGGAGGAAAAAGTAGATGCAAAATACAAATTACTTGCACATAGTGGTAATTAATGGTACAATATGCATAATAATGTTTAAACACAATCATAGGTTATATTCTGCATTAATTAACATGTAGGTTGATTTGGTACTGATATTAAACTGAAATGAGATTGGTTTAGTTTTGAATTAGCATATTGTACACTAACCCATTGTTACTTAGCATGTTTTACAAACCCAATCAATTGGTTTATTAATGAAACCATGGAGCAAGCAACCATAGCTAAATATGATGTGTAAACTAAGTAACAAAATAATAAAACTTGTTCTTTAATCTCTGAAAAACCAATCAATTTCACAATTTGCAGGTTGAATCCTAGCTAAAACTGGTTTAGAGTGTATGAAACTGATTTTGTCCTTTGGGTTGCCCTTAGGGTACATTGATTTTAAATCACGTAGAACTTCAGGGATGATGTGACACCTTGAATTGTTCTTGGAAGCAAACCAGAAATTACTGCAATTCCTGAAAGCCTGGGGTGTGTGAACTGCTACATCTGAATCTGATTACCAGAAGAAAAAGAATTGGATTAGAATGCCTCAGTTATATTGTGAGATGGTTGCTGCAATTGTCTCTGGAAGCTAATGCCAGAACCACATCAGGGTACTTCACTCTGAGCTTTAAATGCACTCGTGCTGTTCCAGGCAGTGACTTGGAAGGTTACAGAGTAATAACTAGGCCCCATTTCATTACCTGACTTGCTCTCTTAACTGAAATTGCTGTTCCATTCAGTTTTTAGGCTTGCTTAGCATTCTCCAGTCACAGTGGGTAACAATACCCAACCAAAATGGATCGATCTTGAAAAAACAAAGCAGGGTTTGACTTGTTTAAAATTTGAATGAAAGGCTACCAGGAAATTCCATTGAAATTGTACAGTTAGAGAAATAAAAAAGATGAAGAGACTGGAATGTGAACACCCTAATGTGTTCTCTCAAAGTCTGGTGACTTCCCAGACTAGTTCTTGCAGTTTTCTTGGCAAGGTTCTTCGGAAGTGGTTTGCCACTGAAGTCAGTGGTAATATTCACTCATGAACAGGGTTGCACTGAAGCCTTTTAACATTTGGAGCTGGTGTGGTCAGATAGAAGAAGGATTTCTTAACATATTTTCCAGAATAGGCTAGGTTCTAATGTGGCAGGGAGTGGTTAGACAGATATAATGAAGTAGACAAACTGATAAATGCAACAGAGGAATGAGGGCTGGAGGTTTAATACGATGATCTATGTTCCTGTGCAGAAGGAAACATTATTGAATTCAGAAGGACTGCAATCTTAAATATTTTTCCCCCTTTCCTTCTATTTTAATTGTTGTACTGCGGGTTCTCTCATCTCAATGGCACCATTGTTCATGCTGGCTTGTCATAATGGGAATTGTAATCCAACTCCCTTGACTGCTTAGAGGACTGCATTCAGTCAAATGGACAGTAGAGCAGAAGAAGAATTGTTTCTATCTTCAGTTTTTTAAAAGGATGGGCTGCAGAACAACTACTTGGGTCATCAGGCAAGTCTGTTCTCTCAAACTGTTTTGTTGGCTTTTTTCCTTTAATTTAAAAAGTCACCAAGTGTCATTGTCATTGCAGAAAGAGAAGTACAGATTGTCATGAATAGGCACTGTTCCATGATACTGGTGCAAGATGTCTCTCAGAAAATATGGAAAAAGAAGACATATATTGTTAATTGTAACTATCAAAACACACATAGGCACACACTTCTGCCAATGGAAATAAGATAATGAATATAAAGAAAATCATACATATATGTGAATTGTAATTTTTATGTATTTGGGCACACCTGCTTGGATTTTTCTGTCTTAAAAATGAATGAATATTGTTTCAGATTAGCTCTAGTGCCCCATCTGCAGATAAGTAGTAATATTACTTACAAAGATGCTGAAGGTTTTTTTCTTTTTAATAACAAACCTTGTGTGCTTGGACCTATCTGTTCCCCAACTCTCAATATTTGTTTATCCAAGCTGAACTTTTCAATTGTGACATTTTGTCATTTTTATCTTTGGATGGCACTTCCATCTCATACTTCATTTTTTAATCTGATTCATTCACATGTCTAAAAAAATATTAATTATACTCCATCAATTAACAACATCATTGGCTAAAAATGTGCAGCAAGTAAAAAAAAAGTCAATAGCTTTTTTAATGGAAGCTATAACAAATTCCTCCTTCCTCAACTGTATGATCAATACTAAATGTTATTGTAAAAGTCTTTTTTCATTTTTAATCATCAATATAGATTATATAAAGACATTATAAAGAAATAGAGAGTTGATAAAGCTTTCAAAGGAAAGTGAAATATTCTGGATTATTAAATAAAAAGAATTATGAAACATTTTGGTGTATTGGTTAAGGCACCAGGCAAGAAACCAGGAGACTCTGAATTCTAGTCCCAGCTTAGACATGAGAGCTAGATGAGTGACCTTGGCCCACTCACACCCACACTCAATCCATCTGTTGTGAGGAAACAGGAGGAGGAAGGAATATTAAGTATGTTTGCTGCCTTGAGTTTTTTATAAAAACAACAAAGGTGGGATAATTTAAAAAACCAGGAAAGGATATATTCAAACTCATTAAATTAGCACTAAATGGTAAATATATTTCAGGATAAGCAAGCAGAAAATTATTTATTTTGAGACCAATATATCTTTACTTCAGAGGGCTAACCTTCTGATAACTAACTAAAAAAGAATTATGATAGTTCTAGTATTGAAAGTAATACTGAAAGTTTCAATTCACTATTCTGCAGCTCTGGGTAGAATCAAAGGTGAATTCCATCATGCCTTTGAATCTATCTTGAATCCTTCCTGGCAACTCTATGGACATGTTCATGCAGCTTTCTTAGCAACAGTTTTGGAACTGGTCTGCCTTTTTCTTGGAATGACAGAGAACTACTGTCCCAAAGTCACCCGGCTGGTTTGTGCCTAAGGCAAGGTTAGAACTCAGTTTCCTGGTTTCTAGCTCAGAGTCTTTTAACTACTAAATGAAACTGGCTCTCTGTTGTGATTGTATTTGGAATGCATTGTATCCTTTTGGTTGCCTCATTTAAAAAAGCAGTATTGTAGAATTGAAAACAAGTACAGAAAATGATATTATTTCACGTCTAAGTCAATGAGACAAACTCACAAGATTTTGGAAGTTTTAGGGCTTCAAGCTGCAGGTTCTGGGTTGCAAAAATTCACATGACCATCACAAAGAGGCAAAGATTTGTTTGTATCACTTTTCTGTCATCTACTGGTAGTGGTAGTCTGGATTTTTGGAGCACAAATTGCATTAAGGATGTAGGTGTGGGTGTGTTTCACACTAAAAAAGGCTTGTAAGAACTGTGATAGTTGATGCATTGTGGTCATCCCAAGAAACAGAACCATAATAGATTCAGGACAAAGGTTGAACACTATGTTATCATTTTTTAAAATTATAACGACCCTGCTTTCATACAGTATTTATTAATAGTTGGATTCACACAACCTAGCTAAATGTGGCTGTCTACTTTACAGTCCAGAATGAAATACAGACATAGTTTCAATGGTGGCTACTAACTTTGATGATTTATAAAGGAATAAAATCATATCAATTTAATTTCAGATGAAGAAAAAGATGGTATCCCTTTCTATTCCTTATATAGCAATTGATCATACTGAATGCTGAATGTTATTTCTGTATTGGTGAGGAACAGTGTATCTGAATAAAATAAATCAGAATATAAAAACCGTGCAAAAATTACTTTCTGTATGTCAGTGACATAACAATGTGTCCATCAAACTAGGATTCATACAGAAAGGTTTACAGGTAGTCTTTGACATAACAGTTTATTTAGTGACCGTTCAAAGTTATAAAGGCACTGAAAAAACTAATGACAGTTTTTCACACTTATGACTGCTGTAGCATCTCCATGATCATGTGATAAAAATTCAGATGCTTGACAACTTCATATTTATGATGGTCGTAGTGTCTCAGGGTCATGTGATCCCCTTTTGCAACTTTCTGACAAGCAAAGTCAATGGAGAAGCCAGATTCACTTAACAACCGTGTTACTAATTCAACAACTGCAATGATTCACTTAACAACTGTGGCAAGAAAAGTCATTAAATTGAGCAAAATTCACTTAACAAATGTCTCACTTGGAAACATAATTTTGGGGCTCAACTGTAGTCATAAGTCAAGAACTACCTGTATTTCATTCTCTTTCTTTCTCCCTGTTTAAAAGAGATTTTCTAGAAGGGTTTTCTGAACAGGTCAGCCTAATGGTGACCTGAAGCAGAAAAAAGTTCCAAGCTGATTAATTAAACTTGCCTTGTTATTTTATATATATAAGTGACATAGAATGACTAAATCTATGAAGAAGTCAAAACATTCCACAATTGAATGAATAGTTCCTGTATGCATAAAATGCTTTTGTAGCTCTGTATATTAAGTTAAATGAATAATAAATAGAACAGGATTTGTGTGTGGCATTTATTTAAAGTACATTTGTAACTTCTTCCCTATGCATTTTCGTATCCATCAGTTCCACATTTTGGTCAACAAAGGTCATTGAGTTTTCAAACAGAAAAATTTGACAACGTATCACCAAGGAAGAAGCATAGATCTGGAGGACTGAAATTAATCTTTAATTCCATGTTTTATTACCACTAGCTATGCTTCTGTATAGTAAATTGAGCTATAATTATGTAACTAGATTTTTAAGATATACATAAAAAACTGAATTATGGATTATACCTGCTAGGTTTACACCACTTGTTAGGTTAAAATGTGGTAAGGGGGGAGTTCTAGGTTCACACATCTTAAAAGTTGCCAACATTGGTAGGCTGGTGTAGACACCAGGCTAGAAAACAGGAGATGGTGTCTTACGTTAGGCATAAAACCAGCTGGGTTACCTTGAGTCAATTGCTCTGTCTCAGCCCTTAGCAAGCAGCAACGGCAAATCACTCTGAAACCTTGCCAAGAAAATTGCAGGGACTTGTTTAGGTAGTTGACAAGAGTCAACAGTGATTTGATGGCACAATAAATAGAGCAATAGAGCATGCCCAATGTACCCCTTCTCATATAAGACTCTAGATTTCCTTTTTGCTCCTAGAGGGGCCCTGATCTTTATCTTCTCAGCCTTCTGTACCTTTTAGATGTGCCCATGTTTATTTATTTTTTGCACATAAGAAAGTTTTTATTTATTACTTATCTGTTTTTTTCCTTTTCTCTAAGTCCAGTTCTCCAATTTTATTCTTAAAATGTTCTTAAAATATAGCTACCTTATGAAATAACTGTGAGATAGAATAAAAATAATAAACTGATCCACTGAATTATTCAGATGCAAATTTGAATCTGAAATTTCCAAGTCACAAGTTAACATTATAATCAATACATATTTTTCTCAAATTCATCACCTTTCAGAGGTATGGACTTAAACCTTATTTTAAAGCAGATTTTTATTCTTACTGTGGAGAATATAAATGACTCAAAAATCAAACTGATGACCTGGAAAACAAGCATAGATTAAGAAATGTTGTGTCAATAGGCAAAAGAAAAGAACAGAGGAAAATACAAAGACACTCTTGTCAGACTGGATTATCACAAACAGGGAGGAGAGAGGAAAACTTTTAGCTCTCTCTTTGTGATGGGTATAAATTTGTAAGGACATCAGACAACCAAAATTGTCCATTAGCTTATGCCACATAAATTCTACTGACCTTTATTTATCACATTTTTGAATCACCCATCACCATCTGTACAATAAAATGTTGAAACATAAAAATTAAAAATTCTTATTTTTAATTTATTTTTTTTAAAATAGAATTTAGAATTTAAAAGTATGCAAAGATGAAATAACCCTGTTAAAATTAGTTTAAAAGGTGAAGGGAGGGCTCTCTGGGTACCAACCAGCCTCGTGTGAGGTTATACAGTCATGTTTTAATTCCTTTTCAGAAAGCCAGGAGAGTGAAACTTACCTTACTTCTGAGGGGGGGGGGAGAGGAGAATATTCAACAGGGCCAGGGTGATGGCAGAGAAGGCTCTATTCCTAGACCCGGCAGGTCAGAATTCTTTTATCTGATGGAGTCTGCAACATAACTTCCTTGTTTGACTGGATAGGATGGGTTAATATAATGGACTGAAGACAGTTCTGTAGCTTGACCCCATGCCACATAGGGCTTTATAGGTAACAACCAACACCTTGAATTGGATCCAGAGCAAACCAGTATCCAACACAATTTGCAGAGCAAAGGTGTTTCATGCGCCCTTTTTGGGTGGCCCCAGAATTGCTTGCATGGCTACATTCTGCACCGGCTGAAGCTTCCAGATACTTTTCAAGGGTAACCCCATGTCTCCCTCAATCAATCCAAAAGGATAACATGGTCGATGGTAATCCCATATCCTGGTCTGAAATCTGACTGAAAAGAGTCCAGATAATCCTTTTCCTTTAGGATCATCTGAAGTTGAATACTACCATCTTCGCAATCACCTTCCCTAAAAACAGGAGATGGGAAATTGGGTGAAAGTTATCTGGAATGGTAGGGACCAGCAATGTCTTTCTTAGTAGTAGGCATGCACACACTAGCACCTCTTTGAAAGAAGTCAAAAACAATCTCCAAAAAGGATAAATTCGACTTTACTTGGACTCACTCACATGGACCTCCTCAGGGACATTAATCAGCCAAGAGAGGCAGGGATTTAATACACAGGTGTTTATATTTCATAAGACCATGTCCAATTCCTCAGAATCAAAGTATTCGCTGACAACTGAATAAGTCCATTCACCAAGCATCTTTGTAGGAGCTCTGTATATACATCTCTATACTTGGTGTCCAACTAGGAACAAATCTGAGCGATTTTATGCTAATGCACAGGTAATTCCTTCATAGAACCCTGTGGATGGGTCTCCAAGCTTCCCTTTCCAAGGAGAGTCTGGGTTGACCCTAAACAGGGCAGCTGGATAGAATATTTGGATGCAATATGTGTGTACTGTCACTTTGCCACTCTTAACCTGCCATGAGGTAAACCTTAATAGGGGCCTTAACTCATGTTTGATTGAATTTGTTATTTTCCTCTAGCAGTACTCTAAATATCTCTTGACCCTTCTCATCTCCCTCAGCTCCTCTGTAAACCATGGGTAGTAACTGCAGCAATAGACTGAGAGAGGTCACATAAGCATGTCTAAGACTACAGTTGACTCCCTCTTCCAGACAGCTGCCAGAATCTCTGCAGAACTTTGTAGCAGATCAGCGGATATTTTCCCCAGGTTCATTTTTTCCCCATATTGACTTTATCTGGGTAGTTTAATGGGGCAGAAATCCCAAACTCAATACATAGCTATTAGTTTTGTATATACAGTTTAAAATGACCACCATTTTCATATTTCATATATAAAAAGCTGTGTAAATTAAAACAGCTTAACTTTCACTATATTCTAGTCTAGAATTGCATTCCTACAAAATGCTCCAGACATTTGCCTGTCATACTTGGTTTATATTCAACATTCTCTTAATGGGGAGATAATTTCTGATAGAAAATACCTTTGATTCCAGTCTACCTTGTTAAGAGAAGGAAATTGTCTGACCTGGTCAGTGAAATCAGATGCTTTAAGCACTACTGTAGATATTCTGAACAAAACTAATCATGATTGAATTCAGTGGGCTAGTGATTCTAGAAAAGTGACTCAGCATGGCCCAAATAAACAATCATTTCAGTAATCTTGGAGCCTGAGGAAAGGACCAAAAGGGAGTTGGAACATATATATTTTGTGGGCCACAAGGTTCCCACCCATATTTGTACATTATATAAGTTCAGCCAGTGGCATTAGGATGAAAGCTTGAATGAAATCATGCTGAGTTTAATGGTTAAGATACTGAACTTGGACCTAGAAATTCAAGTCCTCACGCAACTGTAAACTTCACTGGGTGATTTATCCCACTTTTTTTTTTTTTGTAGAAATGAAATGACATAATATCCCAGATTTAACAATTGTCCATGAGAAGATAAAGTCTGGATAGGAACATTGAAGTACCTAGAGGCAGCAGAACAGAAGAAAAAGAACAGGAGAAAATCACAAAATACAAGGATTTGCAAATAAGAAACAGAACAATTGTGACAAAAGAAAGCAAAGACAGTACCAATAGTAACAGGCACCTTGGAAGCAATCCCAAAACAACTGAAGCATTCACCATTAGCATTGACAAAATCATCACCGGTCAATTGTAAATGGCAGCTTACTTGGAACAGCTTGATAACGATGATCGTCCATCATTTTCGAAGAGGACCTTGACATCTAATGAGTTGTGGGTTGTCTATAGTGTGTCCCCAGGTGGCTGGTAAGGCCTAGATGGGCATGGAATGTTCTGCCACACATCAGGCAGACATGTTTGGACACCACTATTGCAGCATTTGCAGCTCTGGCTTTGCAGAGTGCACGCTTCTCTTGTGCTATGGTTATCCTCCTGTATTCTAATGTCCGGCAGCCTTGGTGGATCAACATGTACCATGTCGATCGATCTTGTGCCAGGGTATCCCAGGGGGGGATGTCGATATCCAGGGACTTGAGAGAGGTTTTCAGCATGTATTTGTATCGCTTCCTTTGTCCCAGTGGAATCGCTTTCCTTGAGACAGTTCACCATAGAGGAGCTGTTTGGGAATGTGGTGGTCTGGCATCCTGGCATCCTTGCAACATGGCCTGCCCAGCATGTCTGGGCTTTAATCAGCAGAGTGTGAACAGATGGAAGACCTACTCTGGAGAGGACTTCTGTGTCTGGCACCTTGTCCTGCCATCGGATACTCAGATGTCTGTGGAGACAGGTCATGTGGAAGTGATTCAATTACCTAGTGTGCCTCCTGTATACATCCAAATCGCACTAGCATACATTAGGGTAGTTAACACTACTTGTCGGTAGACTTTGAGCTTTGTAGCAAGGCTTATTCCACATTGGTTCCACACGTTGGTCAGTAGCCCACCAAATGCAGAGCTTGCCTTGGCGATTCTGCAGTTGACCTCAATGTCAATTGTCACTGCATGGGAAAGGGTGCTGCCAAGGTATGTAAATTGGTCCAATGATTGCAGCTTTTGTCCCTTCACTGTGATGATGGGTTCTTGGTGTTGGGCAGCTGGCTGGTACATCACTTTGGTCTTCTTTGTGTTGACGAGGTGGATGTTGTCGCATGCTGCTGCAAATTTGTCCACACTGGCTTGCATTTCCTGCTCTGATCCAGCATTCAGGGCATAGTCGTCAGCAAAAAGGAGATCTCGTCGCAGTCTCCTTTATCTTGGTGATAGCTTGGAGTCTTCGCAGGTTGAAGAGGTTCCCATTGTATCTCAGGCTGTCTCCCAAGGAACTGTTCTAGAAGGCATCTGACAGAAAAAGAACTGGAGAAAATCACAAATACATAGATCTGCAAATAGAAGCAGAACAATTGTGACAAAACAAAGCAAAGATAGTACTAATAGTAACAGGCATCTTGGAAACAATCCCAAAACAACTGGAGCATCCCTTGGAGACTATTAACATTGACAAAATTATCACTGGTCAATTGTAAATGGCAGCTTTACTTGGAACACTTACATCCTTTGATGATATCTTTAACACCATCAAACATCACCTGCCTATTCCTGGTCCTTGGAAAGGACTTGATAAATGGATTAAAATGTCAACTCTAATCTAAACATTTGAGTGAGTGACTGACCAACCAACCATAATAATAGTAGTTGCTACTATGCTCTCAATAGAATAATATATGCATAAGTGAATCAACATGGACCACTGAATGAATGAGAAAGATCTGAAAAACTACAAAACCCCAAGCAACTTGAACATGTTTTAGGCACAGAATACTGTGATAGAAAGACCCAGAAAGGATTGCAAGGGAGACAGAATACAGTAATGTTGATCGAATGCAACATAGTTTTACTGCATTGGCACATTTTCTTGTAGGCCATAAGATGGATATGCCTACATTAGTAAGGAAAAACATTCCAGCCACACATGCCTACAACCCGATTGTTCTCTCTCTCTCTCTCTCCCTCTCTCTCTCTCTCTCTGTGTGTATGTGTGTGTGTTTGTAAAGATGGGCTGCTCAGTTCATGATTGATTTTGAGATGCAGCCATTAAATTTCCAACCATAGATTAAATGCTTTTTGGTTATATGATGGGATATTCAGAAATGCAATGTATCATTATGTGTTTCAGTCATTAAAAACATGCACAGCAGAATTTAGCCCTTAACACATGGCTAATATAAATCATTGTATGGAATGATTCAAAGAGCTGAATGGAACATATCACTCCACTTCTATGAAGTGGCTCCTACTGAACATAAGCTACAAAAAGCTGTTTAGGTATGAATTGTATGAATAGCCATGGTAGGACATAGTAAAATATAATTCAAAAGAGCTGTGTGTATACTTTGCTCTGAGGGCTTTTAAAGAGTTAAAAGTCCAGGATTAAAAAGAGCTCTAGAAATTTTATGACCTCAGAGCAAGTTGAAATCCTAAGTAGTAGAACAGGTTTTGCTAATACATTCAACCCTAAAGGCTATGCTGCTCTCTGCCATGCAATTGTTAACTTTCTGGCAATGTTTCACCTGACCTTCTAACACTGATAGATATCAAAGGCTCAGGTTCTTTTGTTAAACTAGAAATTACTCTTTTGCATTTCTAAGTGTTATTTCTGAACAGGCCAAATGTATTTTAAATTTGAAGTGGATATATTAGAATCCACAGAGACAGTATCCTATGGAAGAAATATGAGAGAGTTAATAGTATTTACTGATAAAGAGTCAAGAGGGAACAGCTGCATACAACCAAATATGAATGGAATTGTATTTTACACCTAAACATTTCTTGGAAGAAAGTATGATTTTTCAATCCAGGAGGAGGAGGAGATTATTGCTTTTAAACAAATTGTTTCCCATTATTTATGAACTGAAAAGAGTTGTGATTTATATAAAGCTACTCAGTTGAACAGTCTCTGACTTCAAATCCTGCTCTGTTGGGCAGACTTGAACATCCACAAACACAGCAGGGGACTCTGCTTTTCTGAAAAACTCACCGCCTCTTTCTTTAAGGCAGGACAGAAGGATCATTTGGCAGCCATGAGCTGCATGATTTTTGTCTTTGAACAGGAGGGATTCTTCTGGCTGCTGAGGACTACAAGTAGGCTTGGCAGGCTGGAAGGAGCAGGACCTCTCAGGAGAAAGCAAGATGAAATCCTTTAGTCCATTTTGTGTGTGTTATGAATTTCGGAGTTCAGAAGGGAAGTTTGGGACAAAATGACTGTTAAACCTAGCGGGGCTTAATAAATATATTATTTTAGTCATATAAAATGTTCTTTCCAATAGGTGGTGTGGTCCTAAGAGCTCCAGGAGCAACAGAAATGAGGCAGGAGACTGTATGGAATCACTAGGTCTAAATTACCAGTATTCATCTCTACTCTACTGTATGCCAGAAGAGAGGAAGTGTATAAAACCAAGACTTTCAGTACCCTGTTTATGTTGGTAATTTCAACCATGACTTGTCATTCTTTTAAAACAAATTTCTCATATGGAAACCTCAAAAGATATCATATGGAAACCTCAAAAGCTATTTTGTTCCAAGAGGCAAATATTAAAAAAATGCTGGATAGTAACAACAACAAAAAGGAATATCAATAAATATAGCAGGTAACAACGAAAAAGAAAAGGTTAAACATTGTCCTTTTCTTTATTAAAGTCAAGATTTGTACTGTTCTTTTTGGTAGAGTTGTATGTATGGCTATAGGATAATCATAGAACTTCCAAACAACTTATTCCATCCCATTAATTCCATCTATTAATACACTACAAAACATGTTTGGCCATTGTCTTTCACAGTAGTATAGAATGGTCATAGGCATGCTCTTAAACACAGGGAATAATTGCATTATTTAACCATTTTTGGGGTCTGTACTCAAAACTCTACAACTCTTTGATCAGTATGTGCATAGTTCAAATCTAAGCTAGATATTAGAACAGTGTGACCAAACTTAGTTTGCACTGGTTTCTATAAGGAAGGGGTAGAAATGCTAAAGCAATGGTAGAAAGGAGAATTAAAGGAGGTGTTGGAAGAAATGTCCTTCTGGGTTCAGCTCCAAGTGGGGAAAAAGACACTGGAGACATGGAGGCTGCTTGGAAAGATGGTTTTAATGGTGGACAGGACCACATGCTTGAGTCCTGAACAGAAAAGGTTATCACATGCTTTAATGTTGGTGGAGAAGAGAAGGGAAGAGAAGCTGAGTCCCTGGTTTTATGCCTTTCTGGCCTTTGATCTTGAGCTTGTATTCTGATTGGTTGTCAGACTCCCATGGGCCCATGCAGGGGCAACTCTCTAGGATGCGTTTTGAATACAGGTTTGGTTGAGTTCTCAGATGCCATGTGGCAAGTTGGTTAAAGGGCCAATATTATCATGCCTTAATCCCATCACTCTGGAGCTGAAGGGGAGAACTCTTTATTATGTAAAGTGGACTAGCTCAGAGTTTAATGGCTCATTGACAAAGGGGGATGGGCAGGAAGCTGCAGGCAGCTATTCTGTCTTTTAAAACACGTTTCTTCCTTTTCACATCCAGAGAAATATTCTGCCTTTTCAATATTTCCTAGGATATTTCATTTTTTCTGAGAGAGGGCTGGGTGATAACTTCCTACAGAGGGATTAATTATCATTTCTTTCTATGCATCTGGCTTTAAAATGAGTCTTCGCCACACATGGTTAGTCTCCTCTTATGTAAACAAACCCACCCCTCCCCCCAGCAAGGAGCAAGGCCGTATTAGCTGATTGGGTCAGGTGATCTCTGCTGTTCAACTATGTTACCTATGATTTCATCAAGGAGAAAGGTTTCATACAGGTTTGACACACTCGCTTCTAATTTCTTCTGGATATTTGAATATTGATGCTGCATGTAGATGCTTATGTGGCTCAGCTTTATATTTAGTTCAGAATTGAGGGTCTTATAGTGTCAGTCCAAAGAGTTTATGTGTCCCAAGACATTAAAAACAGAATTATTTGCAAATGAGCAGATTTAAAACTTGCAGTTTCAAATAATGATCCCAAATTCCACCAATGTTTGTGTTCAAGTTTCCCAGTTTTATCTCATTCCTCAGCCTGAGGTGCTCCTTTTCCTAGGTTTCTTGATATTGGTAGTTAATCCAGCAATATAAAGCCTCTCTATGAGATAACCATAGTTATTTGGAATATGTGGGAAGGATTTAAGATAATGTATTTTGATAAGCAAAGGCTTCAGCCCTGGAAGTTTCATGTCCCAACTTCCTCAAATCACAAGAGTTTTAGGAAATGCAACTTTGAATTTTGACTTGGCTGATGTCTCAGCCATGTGATAGCAGTTTCCTAAATGTTTAACCAGTTCTATAAGTGTACAGATACACACCCATAAAATCTATTTGCCCATGCAGGGAAAATCCGGATGAGATCACAATTCTAGCTTTAAATACACAGACGTGTATGTTTTATTAGACATCCTGGCCCAAATAAGGGATTAGTACTCTGAAACAATAGAAATCGCTATTATGTAGTTACATTTTGAATATATCTTACATAAATAATTTCCTTTATAACATGGACAATTAAAAGATCTACTGATAAAACAATATGATCCACTCATTTTAGCAGAGCTACATGAAGTGGTTGGAAATTTAAAAGATGTTATATTTGAAATAATATTCCACACAAAACTAAAGAAAGTTAATATTATTAACTATAATATGTGGAATAAGGAATCGGGATATTCAATTTTTCAAAAACAATGGGACCCTGGTTTTTTGATTCCTCAAAACCTTTATTTAAACTTTTATTGGTATCTTCAGGGTGTGTACCAAAATTTGCAATTACCGTATGTCCAATCCCTTTTGAATGTGCACGCAACACATAAAGTCATTTACAAGATGTATAAGCTCTGCATCTTTCATATGTGCTTATGTTATCAGTATACTGTATGTTCAAAAGATTTGTGGTTTTGTTGTGAAAGTGTGATGCTGCGTTCATTACTTGCCTCCCTTTGATTCCCACATAGAGAAGGGTGGCAATTTGGTAATAGTTTCCTTTTAATGAGACAAAATATCATACTAGTTTTTTAGTTATGTGAAATTACATGGGGAGGAAAACCCATAAGCAAGTGGTTAATTGAAATCTAAGGATGTAATTGGTGATAGAATAAAGGTGAAGGATCATATTTTAGATTAAGCATCTGCCTTGGTCTTCAAAGGCTCATTTCCCAGTGTAAATTTAATACAGAATGAATTATATATAGTGTTCAGTGGTGGGTTGCAGGTGGTACACCCCAGTAGGGGCATGCCGGAGCCTGCCCAGAGCACCAGGTACCCCACGCTCCTTACCTGTCTTTTAAAGCCTTCAGTGCTTCCGCATACGCGCATGGTATGTACAGTGCCTGCACAACGCTCTGCTGAGTAGCTGGAGCATCACGGAGGCTTGCGGAGACGTCGCTGGAAGGTAAGACGCATGCACACGCTGCGTGCATTCATGTGGAGGATGCCGGGCCCCATTGCAACCATACCGGTTGCAACGGGATCCGGAACCCACCACTGATGGTGTTCTACAATTATAATGATACCATGGCGTGAAATAATAGAAAGGGTACCTTTAAAAAATAAAGGGAACAAAGTGTTTTTAAAAGACCAGACATAACAAAGGAAAAAAATGTCACGTCTTCATGTTGCTTTGCTTGGCATTCCCCCTCTCACCTTTTCTCTGTTTATATGCTATTTATTGAAATGTTATCAGTACCTTGAAATACAATTAGGCAGGTTATATGCTTCCTGAATGCCTCTTGGCTGCAGCTATTTTGCCTTTCAGGCTTCCCAGTTTTTCCCTCCCCCTCAGCTTATACGAAGGTTGTTTTTTTTTAAAGACAGTTGCTTCATATGAAAAGCTATGTGACATGAGCATAATAAATTAAGATGTCTGAAGCCAAACAAAGAGACCAACTTGAACTCTGACACAGCAGCTTGTAAAACATAAGGCAAATTTAAAATGGCCAAGGGTCAATATGGTATGCATAGTTAAATAGAGACATGGTCAAATATGACTTTAATGATGTTTGCTGAATTACTTTAAGGCTTAGGGGGTTGTTTTGAGTCTGTGTAAAAAATAAATTTTAGCAAAACTACATTTTCACATTACACTACATAGTGCCTTGTTTGGTCAAGCTTTATTCTATCATAAATTATGGTTTACAAGCCACAGTAATTGAGTTTACATGAAACCAAATAAATAGACAGTGAATGTTGTCAACACTCATTAGAGCTAGGCTGAGAAAAATGAATAAATACCATTGCCAATGGGAAATTTCCTTTTTTCTATTAGATCCCTTGGTTATGTTTGCATGACAGTGAACTACAAATGCTAACCTATGGGTAAACCTTTATCTGCAGTTACATTAAGATGCAGTTTATTGTGTGAGACCAGAAAATTGGATTGAGTAAACTGTAATTCAAATTAATCACCATATTGGTTTATATCCATTCCTCACTAAGTTTCCAGTTGCAGATTTTTTTTAAAAAAAGGAGAAACATCTCAACCAAGTATTTGTTACTTTGGCAAGCTTTTAACACCAATACCAATGAGGAAGCTATTATAACCCTTGTAGTTCAGCATGACTCCATAGCCAACCCAATTGGTAGGGTTATTCCAGAGCCTAGAAATAAATAATGTGAATAAGCAAGCTATGCTTCAAAGTATAGTTCTGAAAAATGATGCAATCATAAGGATAAGACAGTTGTTTAAATAAGGAAATGATCATAATTCTAATCCAGGCAGTGATCTCAGAAATAGTGACTCTTCTCTCTTAGATAAATAAAGAAAAGTTTTAATAGTCAAAGTATAAGGGCCATAATGTTATTGAAATATCTAAATACAACTTTTGTGAGTTCAGAGAATTACAAGAATATTTACAAAGCAACAACTGAAGCAAACTGAATTTAGCCATAACATTATATTTATCAAAAATTAAACTATTATAGTTATAATTTCAGATGGAAATGTATAATTTGTCTTTTGAGGAATTCCAAAAGTCTGTCTAGAAACTAGGGGACTGTGAGTTCTAATCCTGCCTTAGGCATGAAACTTGGCTGGGTGACTTTGGGCTAATTGCTCCCTCTCAGCCCCAAACCACCTCATAGGTTTGTTGTTGTGGGGAAAATAGGAGGAGGAAGACGTATTAGGAAAGGATGGATGGGTAGGTGGTTGAGTGGGTGGGTAGGTAGGTAGGTAGGTAGATAGCTAGATAGCTAGATAGTCATAACCCTAAATATTTTCATTGTGCTCTTCTGTGTTCTCTAGGAGCTGAGATCCAAAACAGAGCATCTAATTTACAGAAAATCTCAGAAATCAAAGCATGTTAACTTAACAAATATGTTCTGTAAACTATAATATATTGATGGTCTTACATTTAGATACCTAACCTCAAGTAAGGCACTGAAGTTTTTATACAGTTATAAACCAGACTTCTAGAGAACAGAGCACCTTCTGAGGATCTCTTTTCTTCAGTGGTGGGATTCAAATAATTTAACAACCGGTTCTCTGCCCTAATGACTATCTGGGTAAGTGGGGCTCGGTGGTCATGTGACTGGGTGGGCTTGGCCAACTCAAGGTCACTCAGGTCGATGGGCGCTTCGCCTTAGCTGTTACAATGTAATAAGGGTTAACCGGAGAGGCAGTTTCTGTAAGCAGGTCAATAAAGATTAGGCTAGATACAACACTAGAATGTTTCCTTCCTGCCTTCCTTACAGGATTAGCCCTGTAAAGTGGAAAAAAACAAAAAGAGATTTCTTCCAACAATCGGTTCTCTGAACTACTTAGAAAGTTACCAACCAGTTCTCCTGAATAGGTGCGAATTGGCTGAATCCCACCACTGCTTTTCTTCCTAACGAGAAAGCCAAATTGCTGCATTTCATCTACTGTCTAATCTAATAACAATTCAAGTATGGGAGCTACATTGGTACAACAGACCCCATGCCAACATATAGGCTTATGACAATGTTTGTTGCATTATCTCAAAGTTAAGCTACTTATTTCTACAATTTCCAACTGTTCAATAGACGGTAACAACCTTTTAAGGGGGCAGAAGCTAAGCAAAGTTAGGTCTTAATTCTTGGATACAAGATTTCCTTGGAAATCTAGCAACGGAGGCTAAATTGGACTGGAAGAAGGCAGTGGTAAACTACTTTTACACTATAGGTAAGACTTCAGGGAAGTATACCTTTACAACTAACAGCTGATTAGCTTGAGAGTTGGGTTTGTAACGGCATTCATGAAAGATCAGGTTATTTTAAACCAAAAAGATATGAGATTTTTCACAATCAGTGAATTCAATTAGCAATGAAAAGCAGCAGGAGACAGAGATAATAAGCCACTGTACCTCAAAGTATTGATAATTTATTAACAAGGAATTCTATGTATACAGCTATTAAAGTGAGGTTTTCTTAGTAGCCTATTTTTTTTTCATTTTTATTTCCAAATACTAGTGTGCAGTAGTAAAATGCACAATTATCCAGCAAGTGGCACCAAATACCCACAAAATTAAATCTGTGCAGCAAGTACACATTCAGTATATTTAATATATTGTTTAAAGCATTTCAGGGAATTTTTTAATTAAGAAGTTAAGCAGGTTAGAGATTGAATGGAAAAATGATAGTTTAGAATGCTGAAGACAAACTTGTTTTATGATTGAAAGAGAAAGTATAAATGACTTCATAATCACAGCATAATCTTTTAAGGACATGGATTATTTCAGTAAATGTACATTGAAAATAAAATGAAGCTAATTTAATTCTAATTATTCTAAACAAATTTGCAGTGGTATAATTAGGATTCTTAGGTTGGGTGAAGACAGCAGGTCAATGTTGCAGATAGTATTGATAGGGAGAATATACTATAGTAAGTACATTGATTGCTTCATTTCTAGGATGAAACAGACCTATCACTCTGTTCTTCCAAAAGTTAACATTTAACTCATTCTTATAGGATAAATGTTTTCCAAGCTCATTTATCCAGATAAAGATTCTGATATATCTTGGGTGAGGAATCATTTCTATAAGGTAGATTGCTGCCATACGAATCCAGAAGATGGCACTAGAGAAAATTCTTAAGACAGTGTTTCTCAACCTTGGTGACTTGAAGTCCACAGGACTTAAAAGTCACCAAGGTTGAGAAACACTGTCTTAAGAAATGGTAATATTGTACAATAAAAACTGCTGTAGTACACAGATCTATTCATTCTGCAAAACTGATGGTTCAAACGTACCAACCATATGCTTTATTTTAAAATTTTTATTTACTTATTTATGAAATTTATATGTTGCCCATCTCACTGACAAGGCAACTTTTACAAATAAATCAAAATTCTTGCTTGAAATAAGCATTTGAGAGAGAGATGCTTTGATAAATTATTCATACATATTTTAAAACTTCATATCTGCCATAACACTATTTGCAAATTGAGAGCTCCCACTTAATTATTTTGCATTACAGAGGAATGAAAATGCCAGGGTACCCCATTATTGCTACCAAGGATTTCAAATCGGTGCAGTCTCTTCTATCAGGGCTAAAGAATTCCTTTATATGATTATTGTATAAATGGGGTATCCTCACACTGGATCAGACCAGTAGTGGGATTCAATTTTTTTTACTACTGGTTCTCTGGGCGTGGCTTGGTGGTCGTGGCTTGGTGGGCATGGCAGGCGAAGGATATTGTAAAATCTCCATTCCCATCCCACGCCAGCAGAAGGTTACTGCAAAATCCTCATTCCCTCCCAATCATCTGGGAGGCAGAGAATCGATAGGGGCGGGGCCAGTCAGAGGCGGTATTTACTGATTCTCTGAACTACTCAAAATTTCCACTACTGGTTCTCCAGAACTGGTTAGAACCTGCTCTGGGTCAGACTATTTCACAGTATGGAGTTTCAAATAGACACAAGTATCCCCCTGGCCAATGACTGGAAACATATTATTTGACATTTCTTTTTCAAGCTTCAGTGGAAAGAAAGGCAGAGGCTGTAACTGTTTCTGTTCAGTATTGATTTAGAGTAACATGTAAAACTAGCCATTGTGGCTTGGCTTTTTTTAAAAAAAAAAACCAACCACCACAAATTGCTTTAGAATTAGAGATGCATAAATCAGAACACTTTAACTTTGTCAAGCAACTGTGTTGAAAGGACTGTTTTCAGATGATGTATAAGCCCAGCAATTAGGTTTACACATTGCATTGTTATATCTTAACCATGACTGCTTAAATAGGCCACATTTAGCTTCTTTACACAACAGGATAAGCCACAACTAAGCAAACCATATTAGGTTTAACATATTGTAGAATGTAGTCTCTATGTATGTTGGCCTCTGAATTGGGATTATATGGTACTGGTTCCAATTGATGTAATGATCTTCAAGTAAATAAAGAGAAAAAACCACAATGGATTTTTTTTTAATCTTGAAAAATGCTGCTGTTATTTATTTAATAATAAAAATAAATTAAATACAAATCTGTGCAGATTTGTTTAATTTTTATGGCTGCTACACCATGCAACTCTAGATAGATGTTTTCCATTTGTTCTATTTTGATCTTACCAAATATATATATGGAGTTTTCACAGACACACACACACACAGACACAGAGAAAAGAGAGGGAGGGAGGGAGGGAGAGAGAGAGAGAGAGAGAGAGAGAGAGAGAGAAACCACTGAGCCCCATGCCCCCATGATACACACACACACAAACACACACACACACACACACACACACACATACATGAAAACCCCACTTCCATAGATCTAGACTCTTTGTGGGAATTTGCAAAGACTCAATCCATCACACTGCATGCATCAGAGGTGGTATTCAGTCAGTTCTGACCAGTTCTGGAGAACCGGTAGTGGAAATTGTGAGTAGTTTGGAGAACCGGCAAATACAACATCTGGCTGGCCCCACCCCCATCTATTCGCGACCTCCCAAGTCCCAGCTGATCGGCTGGGTCTTCTTTTGTTGCCCTGCACAGGAAAACAGAGCTGGAAAACAAATTAGTGGGATGGGGAGCGAGTGGGGATTTTGCAGTATCCTTCCCCCAGGAGTAGGGAGGGAGTGGGGATTTTGCAGTATCCTCCCCCTGCCATGCCCACTAAGCTACACTCAAAAAGCCACACCATGTCCATCAAACCACACCCACAGAACCGGTAGTAAAAAAAAAATGAATCCCACCACTGGCATGCATGCATATGCTTCATTACAACATATCTAGGCTACAGCCTAAAGAGATTGACTTGGAATATAACACTTCAAAATCATTGCTAAAGATGACTGAAAACATGTTCTTAGCAGTGCTGTAAAGCTGCACTTTCAAACACATCCAAAACACGAACACTTCCTGAGATATGGATTGGACTTTTTAAAACGAGTAGAACTACAGCTTTATTTCAAATCTAGGAGAATATAGCAGCAGGGGAAGAGTACATCTCTGAACAACATTTAATAATTGCTGCAGAGTAAAGGTTTTATTCTCCTTATATCAGTGAGAGTTTTTCTGGCCAAGAAATGCATTGGATTAGAGCTGATAATATTCTTTCAATCCAATAGAACGTAGAAAAGTAATTATATGAATGGGCTCTGGATTCTGTCTTTCAGCAGGAGAGCTCCTAGAAAATTGAACAGAGCCGGAACCAGGTGTGGCAACTAAGCCAAAGAAATGTTTGAAAAGTTTGTATTTGAAATGTTTGAAAAGTTTGTGTTGAGCCAGCTCCAGCACAGCAATGTAGAGAAAAACATTCCTTTTCACTGTCCTCTCCCTTTCCTTTTTTATTTAGAGGATCAAGTTATGGTGTGTATCATTTATTATTCTAATTATACACTTTATTATGATTTTGCTCACTTGACTGTTTGCTATTGTTAATCCCAGTGGTTAATATCAGGCAATGAAGCAGAAAACAATACCCTAATCAAGGAACTACCCAGGAGAAAACTACCCCATCAACACTGGCAGGACACATTATTGATAGCAACAGGAAGCAAACCTCACACTCACTAGCACTTATGATGTTGCCTTTTGTAGTCAGGTCATTAAATGTCTGCAAGCCAACAACTAAGCTCAGAGTGTACCAAGGACATTTTATCATTTATCAATATAAAACCACACAAACCAAGTTTGTGTTGCTGAGAAACCTCTGGTTTCTTTGTAAGGTAAAGATAAAGGTTCCCCTTGCACATGCGTGGTAGTCGTTCCCAACTCTAGGGGGCGGTGCTCATCTCCATTTCAAAGCTGAAGAGCCAGCGCTGCCTGAAGACGTCTCTGTGGTCATGTGGCCAGCATGATTAAACGCCGAAGGTGCATGGAACACTTCCCACCAAGATGGTCCCTATTTTTCTACTTGCATTTTACATGCTTTCTAACTGCTAGGTTGGCAGAAGCTGGAACAAGTAACGGGAGCTTACTCCGTTACACCGCACTAGGGATTCGAACTGCCAAACCGCCAACCTTTTTGATTGGTTCTCTTGTAGACAGAGATTAAGGCATAGCTGTTTCTAGCAGTGTCCATTTTCAGCTGAGGCCCTCTGCAGCAAACCTGAGACATAGCCAGAAGAGCAGCAGTTTGGAACAGACACAGGAGCTTCACCCAATTCATGTCACCAAGAATTGGGGACATAAAACATGGCAGGTTGCAAATAAATAAATAAAATCTCTCTGGAGGTCATTCTCTAGAGTAGACCTGAGGCTGGAAGGTAGGGGAGTGGAGGAGAGGAACAGAAGTCTCATAACAAATGTAGGATTTTGTCTACTATTCTTATTAGAATTTCTTTACAAACATTGAATCAAACTGTCTTATGCCTCACAAGCTGCTAAGAGACCCTGAATCGTACTACAGCATTGTGCTGAAACCAGCAGGAATACTTCAGGTATAAATCTGAATGAAATATCTGGTTTCTTTGCAACTTGCCCTTTAAATTAAAAGGCAGTGCAAATGCAGAGGGACGTGGAAGTGGCTATGGCAACAACTCTCTTGAGCTATCAAATTAGACACGGAAGAGAATGAACACTAGCCATGTATGTGGGATTTTTCTGCCCAGCCTTATTTCTAAGTACTGTGGATGTGTAAATATTAAATATTTATTGTACTTTTAAGCAGGGAAATAAATGAAATCTGATGTACTTGTACATTATGCATCATAATTTTATGAGCAACTTTTTGATGTGAAAAGAATAAGTAGACGGATTTATCTACAGATTAAGAACATCATTTCCTGACCTTATTTTTTTAACCTCTTACAATTAACCTCTTCTCAGGGGTCCATCTAACAACACAAACTTGATTTAACTGAACTAACCCTATATTGCAACTTAAGCAGAATTATTTAAAGAGCCGAAACAGATTAAGTAGTGACAAGAGAAAATTAAGAGCAGTAAATAAAAATAAATTTAAATAAATTATGTAAATACTGCTTCCCATTCTGTTTACGCAGAAAACTTGTTTCCACAGATCATATCAATTCGGTTCCACCACAAAACCGCGGATGACAAAATCGCGCTCGACGAAAGCGCGTACGTGACGTCATCACAGCGCGACGAAAACATCGCGCTGTGATCGATAAATGTAAAAATAAAGCGAAAACCTTACCCTAACCCCCCCAAACCTAACCCTAAACCTAACCCTAAACCTAACCCTTAACCTAACGCTAAACCTAACGCTAACCCTTAACCTAACACTAAACGTAACCCTAACGCTCTAAACCTAACCCTAACCCTTAACCTAACCCTAACCCTAACCCTAACCCTAACCCTAACCCTTACCTTTATGTGAATCGGCTTGCTTTAATTTTAATTTTATTTCAATTTTTAATTTTTTTCGTCACGCTGTGATGACGTCAAATGCGCGCTTTCGTCGAGCGTGCTTTTGTGGACCGCAGTTTTGACGGGTCACGATCAATTCATATATTATCTTTTAAACTTCTCCAATCCTTCAGAATCTCATCAACTCCATCCAATGACAATTAATCATTTCCCACACAATCCACTCTTTTCGTCTACATATTCATTTTGCAATTCAGCCTTCATTCATTCTTTATACACGGAGAGATTATTCAATGTATTCTTCCATTTATTCTTTAGAGATATCCCAGAATTTTTTTAGCTTTCTAGCAGAGTGGATTTGATTTAAATCAAGTCAATTTAAATCATAATTTTTAAAAAGCAACTGTTGTCTTTGTTCCATAGCGGCTCCTCGGACCCGCTGTTGACTCACCAACAGTCCCAATATTGCAGAATTCTACTCATGCTACACAACTAAGCTCCATTTTATTCTGAATAAACTAAATTATTAATGTATCTTAAACAGAAAACTATCTTTAGATAGAATTTTACTCCCAAAACATTCTATTAAAATACATTTTATAAAAATAAAAAAAATCTGATTTAAAATTTAAAAATCCATTTTTTTATTTTTTTAAAAAATAATAATCGATTTTTATCCACCCTGTTTTGTAGTCCAGAGAAGCAAAGAGGTAATCTAACTCTAGTGACTCAAGGGACATTGTCACTTAAGGGAACATTGAATGGATTGTATCAGTGAAACTGTTAAATAAAAATACACAGTTGCATTTGAATTTCTGCTGGCATAAAAGGAATGTACTTATATATATGTACTTTTGGGTCTTGCTGATTTTATTTTATTGCTTCAACTTCATGCTTGGATGAAAGCGCAAAGAGCTACTATAGAAAGTGTCAGGGGAAGGGAGTGGGAATGATGAAACCATCCATGCATCAGAAAAGAACTTCTATTTATAGAAACAGATTTTTGCATCCAAGCTTTTAAAACCTTCTAGAAGTGTTTAAATCCAGAAAATGTAGAGCAAACTACTAAGATATATCAGGGGAAAACTTGAACCCTTCAGATCTTTACCTTTAAATATTGTAGCTAAAGCTTCAAAATCTGTCTTAGATTTGACCACCCAAAAAACACCAAATTAATTCTTGTAATGCATTTGTATACGTTTACATTTCTTCAGATGAAGTTCAAAGGTTTTCCTGGCTTGTCATTAACAGAGAGAATAAAAACAAAAAGATCAAATCACAAACAAACATGAAATAAGACTGAATAAGTTAAGAAGTCATATTAGATGGTATTGATCTGCATACCATCAAGTTTAAAGACAATGAAATTATAAAATGGTACTGTATTTTGATGGGCGGGAAGGAAAGATGGATCACAAAGACAGCAAGACAAGAATCAATGAACAGGTTAGTGTCCTCTAGATTTAGATGTTCACTCTCTCTCAATCCAACTCACCACACAGAGTTGTTGTGGGGAAAATAGGAGGAGGAAGGACGACTACTGTATTAGGTATGTTTGCCACCTTGAGTTATTCATAAAAATAATAAAGCTCGGATACAAATAAATAAATAGAGGGAAAGACACAGGCTTTCTGGGTGTATCTATTTGTAATGGAGGAAAAAAAGCTGTGTATCACCTTTAAACAGCTCAAGACCCCAGTTAACATTATGCAGGAGCATGCAGGTGTGATAGGATTAAATCATGCAGATAGGTGGCTTGATTTTTGTTTTTCATACGTTTTTGTGAGAACATGCTTGCTTTAGATGTTATATGTTTACCATTTTTTCCATCTTAAAATGTTTTTAGAATGATACTGATTTTCATTGGATGGGTACTGGGACTGCAAAAAGCAGGTTTGGGAGTCAAATAAGGCCTCAGACTGCCTAGAGCTGAATCACTCTAAATTCCACTCTAATGGAGTCCTGGAGATACAGTAGACTTAACGCAGATCCAGAGTTTGTAGTCTAAAACTCATTGGAGAAATGAATTATGAAATTTAATACTGTAAAGAGGTAGATTGGATGTAAACAGTTCTACTTATAATTCAGAGTAATTTAAAACAGTGGAACAAATCCTTCTGAGCAAGTCTTTTTATGCATGCATTACAAATGTATATAAATGTAGGCTGAAAATATCATTCTTTTTCACTTTGGGTTCATTTTGGTCCTTTCCAATCGATCTTGACTCTTGGCAGCTGTCTGGACAAGTCTCTAGAGTTGGTTGGAAATATCCAGCAGCTACTTTCTAAACTAAAGCAGTGATGCCTAGATTCAGTTTACGCTGGAACTCTTCTTAGCTCCAATCATGGATAAGTAGGAAGCAACGTTTTGCACTGAAAAGTAGTTTCACACGTTCATTTTTTCCAAGCACCTTTACTTCTAGTATTGTTGATAGGGGCGGAGTCCTTGCACCCGCTGCCTTTCGCCACTTTTAATTGCTCCTGCTAGGGCAAGCCCTGTTAGGAGTCAGGCCCTCTCAAAGCGGATGTCAACAATGCCCGCGGCCTATTTTTCCCTTAGACTCTAACCTGGGCTCTCCCGCTTCCTCACCTGCCGCTGCGCACACCTTCCCACCGTGGGCTCAGGCGGGGCTGGTAGGTGGCTCTTCCGCCTCCCCGGCTGACGTGGACGCCAACGGGAATCCGCCCTATAACAGGCGCGGGCGGTTCGCGCGCGGCGAAGCGAAAGGCGAGAGCGGCGCGGCGCTGTGGGGCGTGTTGGCGGGCGGCTCCCAGGGTGGAAGGCTGCAGTTGGTGCCTCGACGTCGCCGCTCTCCGTTTTGGGCGCCACCGGAGGGAGGAAGAGTCCGCGAGAGGCCGACGGGGGGGATGGCCGCGGAGACGAATGCCGGCTGCCAGCAAGGTAAGGGGAACGGGGTATTTTTTTCCCCCTGGTCGCCGTTCCTTTCCGTTCAAACCCGCCTGCTCTTGTCTTTGGGCTCCCGCAGAGGGTCTTTCGTGGGGAAACCACCGTGCGCATTGGAAAGGTTTGGGTAGCCACTCCGCGTTACACTTGGGGAAGGGTTTGCCTCGGCGAGAGGAAACTCAGCTCCCACCATGCAGCTCGGAAAGCCGCCGCCGCCTGCTCTTCCCCACCCTGCGACCCCGGCCTTGGGCTCTCAACAGCCTTTCTGAGCGAGAGGCGTGGCGCGTGTTGGGTGCCTCTTTCGCCCGAGGCCCTTAAGCTGGTCCGCCCTTGGGGCGAAGCCGTTGTGACTGAAGCCCGAGGAACAGCTCGGCACAAGGCAGCAGTTACGGGACTGCGAGTTTTGGCGACCCACCCAGAGAGACCAGCAGCGGTGTGTTTGCTTTGCGAGCTCTCCGTGCCTTGGTTCGCTCCCGCACCTCCTCTTCCTCTTGCTTGTTGCATCCAGGAAGTGGGAACTGCCCGGTTTTTACGAGGTGCTACCAGAACGTGGTCTCCCGGGTGTTAAGTAGGCGGAAAGCGGTGTCCAAAACTTAGAGACGCTCCCTTCAAAAAAGAAAAAAGGGAAAAAAACACCACCCGAATTTAGAAATTGCACCTTGGAAAGCTTTAGGCTCCAGGGGCAGAACAGGAACAGCTGTCTTCCTTCTTACTACAGGGTGAGGACATTGCCAGAGGTGTGGCCACAGCCCTACAACCGCCAGGACTTAGTACAATAGACCTTTTCCTACTATTTATTATCAGGGTATCTTTTTTGAGGCTACCTCAGCTTTTGGTACACACAGCATATGGTAATAACACTGAAGCCTTCCATTTTTGTATACCGTTTCTTCCACCCTTTGTGTCTTGTGTCACACATACAGTATTGTTTTCTGAAAGTGCAAAGATAGGTAAAACCTACCCTGATATGTGGGGTTGGTCTTACCATTGCTTCTGCCAAATTTCAGATTGCAGCAAACTTGAGTCTTTTGGTAGTGGGCCCAAAGACCAGCATGAACATCTTTGCAAGAAGCTGAGATTACTATTGCTTCTGTCCCTTTCTCTCATCTGAACTGATCTTGGAAAACTTGCCAGTCAGCTGATTAATAAGGTGACTTAGACTGGATTTAGCTGGGGAAACCCACAGTCCTTTTTCTCCCAAAGAGAATCTTGCCTGTATGAATGAAAAATGAATAAAATTAGGCAGCTGGACTTATTGCTACTAAAGCAGCTCCAGGAGCAGTTTACTAAATGAAAAGAAATATTAATGCTTTTACTCTGTAGGATTTTTTTAAGAGGAAGAGAACCCAGGAATACTTAGAATTAGGACACCATATGAGTTGCTTCTTCCACCTGGCACATTATTAGGTGTATGGGTGTGCATTTCTGCATATACAGTGAACCTTTAATCCATCTTTTAGTATTAACCAAAACATATATTTGGGGAAAAAATCCAAAGGACCACACATTAAATTAATTGTCATGATTTAGTGAATTCTGATTGTTCTCAATCATAAACTAAGCATATTGAATGAAATTGTGCAATAGTCCTGATAACCCTCCGGAAGATTATAGAAATTGTAAGGTAACATATCTGAAAAGCAACAGTAATATGTAAATGTTACATTCAGATCTAGTGGTTGCTGTGGATTTGATTGCCATATAAAGTTACCAAGTGAGATAGGCAGCCATATAAATGTTAAGTAAATAAAGTATCTTACCTTTTTCAGATATAGTGCAGAAAACTGATAAAGGTTCACTTTGTATGGGTAAGACAGACTGCCATGCTCACTTTCTCTATGTGGATAAATTGAAATAAAGGATTATCCATCCTTTAATACCAGTATTCTATAGAATCATTTCTGTTTCAGAGCCTCGGAAGCTCTGTATGAAAGTGCAGCTGAAAATACAGCTGATTTGCTAGGTCCTTGACGTCTGAAAGGAAATAATGGTTTATTGTTTAAGACTTGGAATAACCCACAGTTCGCATGATGATCTAACTGCACATATTGGATTTGCACAGCAGGTTAACCTCAAATGTGGTTGCTTGCTTTATGGCTCTGTGTGTTGTGGAAATCGATAGTGGTTGGTTCTTAATGTTAATACATGAACTTTTTTAACAGCATGTGTGGTAGCTGTTTTGATGACTAATTTATTATTAGATTTCTATGTGCCATCAAGTTAGTTTTTTACTCAATGGCAACTCCATGGACTAGTCTCTGTGGTTTTCTTGGCAAAGATTTTTAGTAGTGATTTCCCTTGCTTCCTTCCTTGGAGCTGAAAGACACCCCCCCCCCCACACACACACATACTGAAAATAGTTATGACTTGGTCCTGATGGGGGGCTCATGGTCACATTACTGCATTTCAGGTACTTGATATCCACCTCACATTTATGGCCATTTGCAGCAATCTGTGGCCACATGATCACGATTTACAATGTTTTTGCCAAAAACCTGGGTTCTCAAAGTCACCTAATGATCATGGTGATTTGCTAAATGACCACTGCCTAAAAATTGGTTGGTTATGTGATGACTCACTTTATGACTATTATGACATGATCATAATGGGCAGGTTCTATTACAGTCACAAGTTGAGGACCATCTGTATAGCATCTCAGATCTGTAGCTTGAAGAAATTGGTTTGGTTTAATGAGATAATAATAAATATTGATTGGCAAATCTTTTATGTTTTGTTGCCAAGAAAACTGCACATGCCAACTTGGAATTTTTACTTTAGTAATAATTTAGCTGATCTGCAACTTCTCATAATATGTACTATACTAATAACCTGAAGGCTATTATTATTAACAGAATCCTCAGCATAGAATGCTTCCTGAAGTCTTTGTCTTCTATGCTGTTTTAATACCATATTTACCTCAAAGGAAATTGACCCTACATTAATGATGACACAGAGGAAGAGTAGACTAGAAGAGAAAAAGAAACATGGAAAAAGGTCTTGTGTAAATGTGTAATGTCCATTACACAATGGGGCTGAATAGTAACCACTGTGCTCAAGATTGAGTCATTTCAATATTTGTGCAATCTACAAACACCAACTTTTTAAAATTACCCTTTTTCAGTATTTTTCATGCAAAGAGGAAAGCAGTTCCTTCCATTCCTTTTTCATCTAAAATAATGTGTTTTTAATGTTTGCTTTTTTACTTTTTTTGTTATTAAGCCCTATTAAATATTTTAACTAGTTTTAAATGGTGAACATGCAATTTAAACTAGTTTCTTAATTCGAATGATCATTCTTTACAACAATGTTATGAAGAGGATTGGAAGATGTGCTTACAGGCTGGACGTGTTAAATGCTGTTTGTGAATTTAACTATGATTAAGGTTAAACAAGGTTCCAAGCTGGGCTTGTGTAAAAACAACAGGATTTGGGTTTTTCTTTCTAAACCTTACTTTTTAGTAGGTTGTTTAAAGAGAAAGGGATAACAATCACAGTAAACTACTATAAATGCTTATTTTAATTTCAAAGAGAATGAATTTCTCTTGTACCACTGCATTATTCTGACAGAATATGCTCCTAAAATGTACTATAGTTTTTCCAAATTTACAATAGAGCAAATCTTATCATTCAAAATAGTCTTTCAGAAGCTTATCTTTTCCAAAAAATTATATAAAGTACTGAGAATAGTATAAGTGGTGGCACAGCGGTTAGAATGCAATATTGCAGGCTACTTCTGTTGACTGAAGGCTGCCAGCAGTTCAGCAGTTCGAGTCTCACTGGCTCAAGGTTGACTCAGCCTTCCATCCCTCCGAGATGGATAAAATGAGGACCCAGATTGTTGGTGGCAATATGCTGACTCTGTAAACTGCTTAGATAGATAGATGTGAAGACTAAGACTAAGACTAAGTGCTATTGCTATAAGTGGGAAACTTTCTAGGGAATATTTGAACAAGTTTTGCTAGACAATGAACACTTAGTTTATGGGCATTTTTTAGGGAACAGACTTTAGCAATATATGAGACAAGTCACATTTCATTAGCTTGCTTAACAGCCCAGATTAAAACTTCCTGTTACAATTGTACAGCTAAGAATGGTTATTGCAGGACACTTCCCACTTATACTTGCACTGAATTTTTGTTTGCTTATGGATGGGACCACAAGTATACACAAAAGTAGCTTCCATAAAATTTTTGACTATAACTTGAGATGTTTATTAGCCATGCTTGTGGGGCAAATAGTCAAAGTCCAAGAATAGGTGAATGGCACAGAAGAGTTGTATTGCCTCATTTATGAAACTATATGGACATCCTATATGGACATAGCATTTTGAGTAAACAGGAAATGCCTGATGCTAAGGTCTATCATCTTATCAAACATTCCCTCCAGATTTGTTGGGAGCATTAATAGAAATTATAGCCAGCATGGATGGATTTGGTCTTAATACACCTAAAGGAGAAGGCCTGAATTGGTGCCGGTCATGGTTTCTTGGAGGTTTGACTTTTTAAACTCTTTTTAAGGATTCTAAGATAATGGATACAACTACCATATGTTTTATTTCTGATATCTGTTTTGCAGTGCATAATGATTTGAGAGAATATACTTATACAGGTAGTCATCCACTTACAACACTTTGTTTAGTGACTGTTTGAAGTTACAACAACACTGAAAAAATGATTTATGACCATTTTTCACACTTATGACCGTTGCAGCATTCCCCATGATCATGTGATCAAAATTCAGATGCTTGACAACCGTCATGTATTTATTTATACAGCTACAATGTCCTGGGGTTATATGATTACCTTTTGCGACCTTCTAACAAGTAAAGTCAATGGGGAAGCTAGATTCATTTAACAACCATATTGCCAAACGACTGTAGTGATTAACAACTGTGACAAGAAAGGGGCAAAATTCACTTACTATCTCACTTAGCAACAGAACCTTTGGGCCCAATTATGGTTATAAGTCGAGGACTACCTGTATTATGATGTAAATATGTACTCTAAAATAATTTACAGAAAGGAGTTCCATTCTTTTTCTATCCCAAGCAAAGAAATATATTGAAGTAGGTAACAATAAAAAAAATTTATTAAGACATTGATAATTTATTATTTATTTTCAATGAAGAACTTTAAAAATGACCATATTGTGTGAAAGTCTTTTTCTCCAGGTATCGTGAATGAGAAGCTGGCAATATAAAATTTCCAAAATAAATAAATAAAACTGAACCTTCCTACTGAATTAAGTTAAATAGCATATTTAACATAGCATTCCTATTGTGTATGCATCTTTTAGCCTTCATGATCAAGAAATCCAGAAATTGTTATGTTCTGGTAGCTTCAAAATACTAGGGATATAGCCAATGCCCACATTTCTAATAGATGTGTTCAAATCCAGTCCTCCACGCTTGTTGAACTTAATAATTAGGATGAGATTTCAAGTCTAATATATGTTGAGGACATCACATTGGGCTCTAAACTTTTGGCTATCTCTCTTCCTAGTAAAAATTAACTCCCTAATTCAATATATTCATTTTGAGCCAAAATGATGATCTACAGTTGTCACTAAAAATTGGAAAAATTTCAGAAAGATTGTGTTCATTTTGAACAATGCCATAATGAATACTTGCAAGCAGAATTAAATATTTTCTCCGGCTATGCCAACTCTACAAATAAAATTGCACAAATTTTTATATGAAGACACTTGAGGAAAATCATATAACACTTTTAGCATTAATATTTCAGAAATGTTGCATCATTCTTTGGGTGCACTTTTCTTGTCTCTTTGTGTGCTAACTTTTAGATTAATGTAGTGGTATGTGGAAATGATTTTGGGAGAAAGGGCAACGAGAACCGATAAAAGTAGGCAGCTTAGCCCACAATAGTAATATGGATAAGGCAAACAAGTGACTTCCTCTCCATGCCTCTGCTCTATTTTCACATATTGAAAACTTTTAAATTCTGGTTTCTGGCACGCATGTGTGGAACAAGACCAGCTGCCCAGTGCTCATGTGCATGCCGGAAATTGGAAGATCATCTTCCTGACATGTGCATGCACACTGGGTGGCTGCTCTTCCAGTTTCCACGTGGACTCTCCCATTTCGGCACTCGGTACCGAAAAAGTTCACCAACACTGTCATAGCATGTAGCTTCCTGATTAGTTCTCCTTTTGATAAGCTTATATTTCTAGCACACTCTTAATTGACCATCAGTCAATATCTGAAAATGTTTACATGCTGTGTATATACCATTATCCCATCAAACAACAATATCTGTCTATCTCAGTTTCTTGGGAAGCACTTGATAGGTGGCTATCAAGAGACCGCCTACTGCCAATCACCTCCACACGACCTATTAGATCTCATCGATTAGGCCTCCTCCGAGTTCCATCCGCTGGTCAATGCCGACTGGCAACCACGCGGAGGAGAGCCTTCTCGGTGGTAGCTCCGACCCAATGGAACGATCTCCCCGTGGAGATTCGTACCCTCACCACCCTCCAGACCTTCCGCACAGCCCTCAGAATCTGGCTATCCCGTCAGGCCTGGGGCTAAAGATTGTAACCCGCCCGAATGGTATGAATGTTGTGTTTTAATTATGTATTGTCTTATATGTAAAAGTCTGTTTTCCCCCCTTCCTTTGGATTTTGAGCCGCCCTGAGTCCCCCCCAGGGAAAAGGGCGGCATATAAATAAACCTTCTAATCTAATCTAATCTAATCTAAAATGCCGCCAGTCTAAACATCCGCTGATTATGCATCCATAATAACAATAAAAGACATTGTTGCAGGTGTACAAATTGGGAGAAGTGTAAAGTGGTTGTGGTTATAAAGAGTGAGCATCTGCATTGACAGCTCCTCTCAATGACAGTGTGTTCTGATTTTCTCAAATCTTCATTCCCATGTGATCACCTTTTGCAATCTTCTGACAAGCAAAATCAATAGGGAAACCACATTCATTTAACAACCATGTTACTAACTTTAACAACTGCAGTGATATGCTTAACTTTGCTAAGAAATATCATAAAACGGGACAAAACTCACTTAACAGCTATCTTGCTTAACAATGGAAATTTTGAGCCCAATTGGGGTCTTAAGTCAAGGACTACCTATAGTCAAAACAGAAGTTGCAGAGTAGTAGTTGATAGAGCAGCCATGGAGGTTTTGGAAAATATATTCAGATACTGTAATGTGTCTATAGCGAACCAATTTGATCTAGTGACTAAGGCACCAGGCTAGAAACAGGAGACTATGAGTTCGAATTCTCTTTTAATCCTCTTTGCTGCCATCTAGCAGATGCCTGGATTTTAGAAGACTAGATTTGATATCCTTATATTTCGATTGTAGGAAATAATATCTAATGAACCCAAGTTGCCACTTGTGGCTAATAACATTTGACTCAATATGTAAGTACAATAATTGACTTTAATAAAATAAAATAATAAAAATACTCAAGATTGAACAGCCAAGAAGCAGATGTAGAAAGAGATAAAGATCTTAGAGAGGAATATGGGAGACAAGTCAAAAAGAAAAAAAGCATAGCAATTAAAGTATTGAAGCGGACAAGAGATTATGAACAGATAATTATTCATTTTTGGTGTTGTTTTGATTTGCTTGTCTTTTCCTCTCTCTTTCCTTTCTTCTTTTGTGTAGGTAAGTGATGTGATTAGAAGTTAGGTAGGATAGAAAGAAAATGTTTTTTAACAAAGGATAACATGATTAAAAGTTAGAATAAAAGATAGAAATAAGAGAAAAGGGGAATATTAGTGTATACACTTTTATATAATAAAATAAGAGCAATAATAAGAGAAAATATGGAATAATTGAATAATGATAGATCACAACTTTATATAAATATGTATTGCTATTAGAAATATATGTTGGCTGAAAGTAATAACTATGATTAATGCTATTAGTTTTATTTGTATTAGAATGTATGACACCCAAGTGCCACACTTTTCACACATTGATATGTTTGTAAAAACAAAAACCTTAAAAACATTTTATAAAAACCAACAAAAAAAGACTAATAATATTGAAAAGAAAATCCATCTAGTTCAGTTCCAAGCTGGGAGAAAGACAATGGAAACAACATGGAGGCTGATTGGAAAGAAAGTTTATTGAACAGAACCACATCGATAGTGTGCAGTTCTGGGTCAGCTGAACAACTGGTTGAATGAATGGATGGATCTTTATTGGTTTCTGTGACTTTGAAGTTTGAATTGTTTTGGGGGTTGTTCAAGGAAGGGGCTTGTGTTCTGAAAGGGTATTGGGCAATTCCTATTGTGTCTAATGGCTTTCATCCTGTGTTGGATCTTGGGTGAGGGGCTGATTCCTAATCCCACCATTCTGCCTTTTTTTAATATTTCCCAAAATATTTCATTCTTCTGGGGGTAGGGTGGGGGCTTCCCACAGTAACTTCAAGTAAAGGGAACCAAATCAACTTTTATTAGTTATGAATCTTGAAAAGGATTATTAATTTTTTTAACTGCCCTCCCCCGCGAAGATGATATTTTTTCCATAACTCCTGACTTCAACAAGTAAGACTTGCATAATAGCAACAGGTTTTAGTGATAAAATAGTCTCTCTTTAAACAGTTCTCTATCCAAAGAACTGGAATTACAAACTTGAGAAGAAACTACTCTGATTCCCAGTAACAAGGAAGAATTACTGTTTTCAGAAAAAGCCCTTATAAAAGGGCTTGAATGAATCTGGGGAAGTAACAGCATTCATAAGATACCCAGGATGACAGACAGACAGACAAACAGATAAAACAAATTGATCAAGCATTCAACTGAAAAACAGAACAGGATTTTGAAGCAAATCCTATTCTTCTGATTTGAGAAACAAGCTAGATTTGTAAGCAGAAGTTTACTCATTCATGCTTGCACATATATTTAACATTCAATAATTCATTACTTTACCTTAGAATTTAAATGAGAATCTTACATCGATGCATAGATGCCATTTGCCAGGTCTTGGATGAAGTCTTCAGATTTTGTAGCCAAACTGTAATTTTTAGGATAATACATTATTGAAGCTGAGATAACACATTGGATAGTTTCATCTGAGGCCTTGGATCTTTTTCATCTCAGTCTATTTATTAAAACTTAGAATACGTAACAGCTTCATATCCAGTTAATGCTGGAAGTTGTAAGGGTGTGAATTAAGAAAGGCATTTTCTTTATTTTGTTCTAAGAAACAAATACTTTTCAAAGCTTATATGAGATACTAGGAAACAGAATGCAGTTCTTTTTTGTATAACTGCTAAATATGCATTCCTACAATGCAAGAAATAGATGTAACTTTTATTTTTTTGCAAGGATAATGGCTGCAAAACATGGCTAGTATTTTTGGGAGAAAAAAATTCTATTCCATTAATCAAGCATGAAGTCTTACACAGATGGCTGATAGAATAGATTATGTCTAGTAATCCTTTTGTGTCCTAGAAGATTAAGGATATTCTGGTGCAACAGCAGTCAGCTGACATTTAAAAAAAAAAAACCTAAAAATTCTTGGTATAATCCAGCAAGGGCTAAGGCTTTCCAGGATCATATGTATTTAATGTCTAAAGACCATTCTTGTCTATTGAGGGGGGCGTAAATCAGATATTTCTGGTTTGCTGCCCACATTAGTCCATGCAATAAAGAAGTATTTCTGCATTGACATTTCAATCTGGCAGCCTAAATCTTATGATCAGATCAGCTTCAGACATACTTCAGGGCAAAGGCACAGTGGTGCAAAGCGAGTAAGAAAGATGGATGTGTCACTAGGTACAGGAAAGAACGAGTGCTCATGCATTCGAAGAACCCTGTGATGGACTGGCGAGATATGGATCTCTGTGAAGATTACAAATCTCCTTTTGATTTTGACACTGGAGTTAATAAAAACTACCTTTATTTACTGCCCAGCATGACTTTCTCTCCTCCTGAATCTCCTGTACTGAAGAATTCTGGTAACTCTCTTGTGTTTTAATATCTGTAATGTTCTGAAAATGAGTACTATTGTAAGAGGAGATAACAGCTCAGCTTGCTTTTAGCATTTAATAAGGTTCTGAAAACACTCATACTGTAAAAAGATTCTCAATATTTAGAAACAAGCCTTTTTTGTACTGTAATCTTAGTGTGTACAGGAATATTACTGCTTAGATAGAAACTATTGAAAGCCTAGTTTAGAACATGAATAAATGAAATGGAATCTTGATATTTGATATTGTCACGCAACTTCTAAACCTGCCTTGAGTCTCTTAGGATTGTAGAACAGTTGGTTTCTGATTTATGGGAAATAGAAATGACTGTATACCCAAAATGTAATTATTGAAAACTAGCATTCCAAATGTATTAGATTTGAGTTCTCTTTTAGGGATTAAATAAAACTCATCTTAGATGATGGATGCAGCTGTTCAGGAAATTCATAACATACTATTTAGATAGCAAATTCATAATATACTATTTAGATAACAAATAACAAGTTGCACCATTATTTTAGAATTTTTTGTTAATAAAAGTGTTCAGGTATCATTCATTGTATTTTCCAATTTTTGCCTCTATATTTGATTAACAAGCAATAGTACTCTTCTAAGTGATTTTGAGGCCTTCTGATAGGTATATAATTTGATTTTCCTGTCTGTTTACAACAACTTCAAAGTAGTTGACAGCCTAGAGGTATAATTTGACTTCAGAGCAGGAAGTCGTAGATTTGATAGTTCATGACAAAATTCACAGTTTATTTCATCTGCCTCCTGCCCCTAAATCTTTACAATGATGTGAATTGTGCTTTAGATATTTCAAAGTATTATACAATAGGAGCATTTATAAACAGTGTTAAATAAACATTAATTAGCATTCATTTCTAAACCAGGAGCAAACATTCTAATGTTGCCCAGTGACAGTGCTTAAATAGTCTAAGACAATGGGGTCCATGGTGCAGAATGCTCAGAGCAGTAATTCAGCAACCCCTGGAGCACTCCACATTTTATATATCCTTACTACTTGTAGGCATTTTAATTTCTAAATGGATTGAGTGAAACTTTTGTAAATTTTAAATATTGGAAAATACTCATTATGAATTTGCAGGAGTTTGCTAATATTGCAGTAATGTTGTAAGCGGCCCAGAGTTGCCTGGCAATGAGATGGGCAGCAAACAAATTTAGTAAATCAATACTAATTATAAAAAGCATATTCCAGACAACTTGCAGTAAATTAGCATGTCAGGTTTGATAATATTTTGTCTTCCTACTCTTCTTCATGGTGAGAGGAAAAGGAATTTATGATTGGAAAATTCTACTACAACTTTTTTCAGCTACATATGATAAAGAATTTGCATATTATTCTTAATAAATAGTACCCCATTATTTTTAGTTACTGAAAAAATCTATATACTTTCTATTGCAACTTAAATTTTCCATGTTTGCACTAAGTGAATGATGTCAGATTTAAGTTTTCTGTAATTAATATAACATATAAAGTGTCTTAGAACTCAGTCTTTCTATCCATAAGCAGGATAAAATTTCAAAATCAATACCACATGATATCACAGGATAAAATTAAATTTGAAAATGAGGTAAATCTAGCCAAAAACTGCAAAGAGAAATATTTTGGTAAAAAATAATAATAATCGCTTAATACATCCCTGGAATAGCCTGTGAATTTCAACTTGGAATGTTGTAAAATTATATTCTAATACACCTTTCTGTTTCTGATGACATGACTTAATAGCAAACACATGTGGCTCATCTTTTGTTTCTCAGTGTACACATTCAAAGACATAGCATATTACTTTACTAAGAGTAATGTTGCCTCCTATGATTAATGCTTGTAAAGGAACTAGAGAGAATTCCAGAAGTCACTCAGTGTATGCTTTCAGTTTGCTGTAGCATCCCCAGAATATTGTCTCATATCTGTCTGCTATGTAGTGAAAAGATTTTTTTAAGATTTCATAGGGAATCCTGCACATGCAGACCTCTAACTTACAAAACGACCTGATGTTTTTAATCCCTTGTATATCACCTTTAGACATTTTGACTAGGTATCCCTATAAAGGAATAAATAGTATGCTATTTTTGTGGTGTTATCTTTATGATCTTTTCATAGCTCCTTCAGGCATGGAAGAACAGATTTTCTGGATCAGTCACCTGCTTAATCCGTACCTAGAAAAACTTTAAATTGCTATTGTTGGAATGTTCTGTCGTGTCCGACCATTGCGACCCCATGGACAATGTTCCTTCAGGCCTTCCTGCTCCTACCATTCTCTGGAGTCCATTTAAGCTCACATCGACTACTTTGGTGACTCCATCCATACACTCTATTGTCCCCTTCTTCTTTTGCCCTCAATCTTTCCCAGCATTACACTCTTCTGAGCTACAGAAGCCCCTTTGCCACAATGGCAGTAATCCATGAAGGGGTCTGTATGAATTACGGTGTCTTAATGTTGTTTTTATGCTCTTTGTTAATATTTAAGTATTTTCTTCAATAGTTTCAGATGATTCCAGGGAATTCTTGGATGTCCAGTCTTAAAAAAGACTCCAATTGTAGATCACTTTCTGCAAAAGCATCTTTTCTCATACCCTGTAATTCTTTCATTTTTGTTTGTTTGTTTGTTTGTGTCATTCATTCATTCATTCATTCAATGTAACTATACTCTAGGATTCAGTTTGGTCATAAACTCAATCCTACTGCAAATGGGTGGCATGCCATGCAGGTAATTTCTGACACTTTTCAAAAGACAGGGACTCTAATAAAATGGCCATGGTATTAATTTACTCAGGTCTGGAAACAAATAGCTTGGTGTGTCACTTCTTCATTGCTTTGTTACATTAAATGCCATTCCGGTAAAATGAGAACAGTAGAAAGAAATTTCTGTGACAAGAGTATGTTATGGGGAGAAGAGGAGGATGGGCATACTCTTTGCAGTATCTTGTGTCTGGAGATAAGTAAGTATGTACTCATTGTTGACAGTTACTGCAATACGCTGTGTCATGAATCTCTCCAAGTTCTGCTTCTTAAGTTCAGTGCTACTTTTAAGGCCAAAGGGGCTAGCTTTTTTTGAAAGTCTGAAATGAGAAATCTTCGGAGGACAATAAGACTGGAGAGTGAAGCCCACACAGTAGAACCAAAATCTAAATAACACAAGTCACTTAATTATTTTTCTCTTAAACAAAGCAGGTCACTATCAGGAATGTTTATTAAACTCTTTTTAAGCAGGGCACCTTGGTTTTTCATCTGAAGCAATTATCCCCGACAGGAATTCATACTTTTGGTGCTTCACCTCCCCTCCCCCCACTTCCTATAAATAAATACATTTGCTAGCAGTGAATGGAGATTATATGCTGTAATGCATGTAGGACTTTGCCATCTCATCTGCAGCTCTACAGCACCCCAAGACTGAGTTGTCAAATTTCTATGGAGTGACTATAAGATCAAAAATAACTGAGAATGGAAAATGGGCATTGGCATCCACTCAAAATATGATCAGGTTACTGGGGTGAGAGGGGTGACAGCTGCTCCAGCCTACTGGCAAATCAGGACATCATGAGTCATAGTTAGACCAATAGGAGAGTTGCTTATCATTGACCTAAAAGAAACGGGTTGTGTTTGGAGCTATTGCTGTTGTAATTGCTTTGCAATATAATAATCGGTAATATTCTTAGTTATAAAATAACTGGTTCAGGTTCATTTATAGCATTGGCTCCTGGATATAGGGAGCCCTCAGTGAAGCATAAACTTGTGGTCCAATACTTTGTTTACAGATCATAATCAAAAATTATAGCAGTGGGGCTAGGAAGTTCTGTCCAGCCATACTTTCAATTTTCACTTTAAATGAGAACAGGGCATTGACGTCATGTGGATCAGAAAGTGTGGCTAAGTAAAATTGCTTGGTACAGCTTACTATTAAAGAGGGGGTGGGGGTGGGAGCAAGCATCAATAGTGTGTTCTAGTCCTCACAGCTATTTATGATGAGAAATATGCTATTGAAACCTAAGTTTTCTGTCTGGGTTTTTATTGGAATTGATTCTTGACTTGGCACTTAAATTAGAAAAAAAAACCTTGTTTCTTTGCCCCCTGACTTATACTTTTTTTATAATTTCCCTAAATTGAGCTTTAGTCAGTTGAACTTCACATTTGATACTTAGCTTTTTTCACATCTTGCAGTACATCAGTCCTTTTTTCATACCTAGCCTGTCCTATTGGCTTCCATTCTACCTCACTGTGGAACATCTTTGTAATGTGATGCCAGGTTGACAATTTTGATCGGCTTTTTAAAGGTCTGCTGAAAAATGAAGCCATTCCTGAAGGAGAAGATGCAGTTGCTGGAATTAATATAGAAGCTCTGTCTGAAGAAGAACAAGAAGAGCTTAGAAGAGAGCTTGCTAAGGTAAATTTAATTTGGGATGATAACTTTTTGTGCAATCTTTAACACTAATTAGGAACATTTACTTATACACCTATATTTGGCAAGGATAAAATGATTGAGTTAACAGATTGTGCAAAGCTATGTTGTATTTAACTATGATTTAAGAAATCATAGTTAAATACAACCACACTTCTACTTTCTGTCCTTCTGAAGGGCTGCAAGGATTATGCCTAGAGATGTCATTAGAATGGGAGGATCTAAAATTTAACCCCAGGTTTAGTTTAGTTTACTTTATTGTCATTGCACCTTGTACAATGAAATTAAATGTGATCTTCAGTGTACAATGACAATTCAGGTTATGGTTGTTAAGGAATCATGTGCAGGCAGGTTGGAATGAAATGGGAGGCTTAAAGGTATCTATTTCAACTTTCTTAATTAACAGAAATTTACAAGTTAAGCTGATTTCTTATTTGATGGAGCAAGAAAGCAAATGAATGCCGTAAACCCCTGCTTGGTTCAAGGCACCCATTTCATCTCTTCAAAATATTCTAAGTCGTCACCTAACACTTCCCTATGAATTTAAAAAAATCCATGTGTAATGATGACCTCCCAAGCTATACAGACTGCTCTTCTGTAAAAAAACAACAACTCTCATACAGTATTTAAAGGTCATTTTGGGATCTCTATCTAAATAGTTAGGGGTTACATTAGAGACCATCTCTTGCCTACTTGTGTCTACCCATCCAATCTGGGCCAACAGGATGGGGGCATGCTTTGGATCCTATTGGTTAAGAAATGCCCATGGGTGGATCTTAAATATGTGCTTTTTCTGCTATTATGCTGATCTTGTGGAAAAGTCTCCTACTGGAGATTAGGATGGCCCAAAGCCTCCTAGCCTTTTGTGAGGCCTTAAAGACCTGTCCCGGGCCTCGATCCTTGACTGTGAAAGGACCCACCTCCTTGCTCTGTTAAGTTGCTGATTATGTTTTCCTCAGCTGCTATGCGTTTTAATTTTTGTATTTGTGGTGCAGTTACTTTTTTACTTGAAACTGTTCTCTGCCCCCAGCCACTTGTTGGCATAGAAGTTATATAAATTAATTAATAAATATACAGTATTGTAGTAGATTCTTAGTAAAGTTGAGATTTGATAAAGCACAAAGTTTATGATACGTAATGGGTTTTTTTGGCTTAAATTTATGAAACGTAGTGTAGATACTGCCTGTGAAATAGAATACAGAGGTTGAATACCAGATACTTCTTGAACTGGCCTAATGTATTTGATTCCATTCTATCTAGTGTGTATGTTGAAATCTGTGGTAAAATATACACACAAATTTTCTGAAAGAAATGCTAGTAATTGTGTGAAATAGAGCATTGTCCTTATTAGTAACATTCTTTTTGTTGCTTTGCTTTGTGGATTCTGTCTCCTAGGTAGAAGAAGAAATCCAGACTTTGTCACAGGTATTAGCTGCCAAAGAGAAGCATCTAGCTGAAATAAAGAGGAAACTAGGCATCACTTCACTGCAGGAACTGAAACAAAATATTTCCAAAGGGTGGCAAGATGTAACTTCAACAAATGCGTATGTTTATCTTGCTATTTGAGAGTGATGTGAAAGTACTCTAATTTGTTGAGTTCTTTGGATATTGTCCAGAAAAAATCTATAATTTAAGTTCTAAGGAGGGAGGTAGGTTTTTTTTTTAAAAGGGATCTACTCGAGTGGGAAGTTGAATTTTCTGCATGGATATCTGATTATTGCTTTTTTCTAGTATACAAACATGGTTATTAAGCACGCCATTATAGTCTAATTTGGACAATGTTAGATCATAGACCATGCTTTATAACTGTAAAACCAGGGTTCACACATTACAGGTAGACAAAACACATGATGGTTTAGCAGGATGTGTGAATATAGTTGTTTGTGGGTTTTTCTTCTATTAGGAGAGCTTTCACATGTTTAATATGTATGTACTATCTATGCCATGCCAATTTTATTAGTTAAAGTAGAATGGCAGATGATTTTGAGGCAGGTAATATTTAGAATTCTCCTAATAAGTATATCAACATCCTTGCCCAATTTACTAGTACTACTACTAAAGAAAGACTTCAGTTTTTAAAAATGTTGGTAGCTGAAGGCCAATCATTGTCTAAGACGAAAGAGATGTGACTTTTCTTTTACGTAGTTTCCTTTTTAAAAATCAAATACAATAGCAAACCCTGGCAACAGATCAGCAACCTTAATTTATCTTAATAAATGAAAGGAAAGCTTCATTTAGAATTCAATCTAAAGCTGATATTCACTTGGAAATTCTAGTTCATTAAAGAACTTTATTATGCTTTTCATGGGGGTGGGGGGTGGGGTACAGTGCATCTTAATTTTAAACATCCTGAAAGGGAAATAGTTGAATATTTACATCCTGAACCTTTAAGTTCGGGGGGGGGGGTAGAAAAACTGTGATAACATAAATTGACTGACTTTCCAATCTAGGTATAAGAAGACATCAGAAACATTGACTCAGGCTGGACAGAAAGCGTCTGCTGCTTTCTCAACAGTAGGTTCAGCCATCACAAAGAAGCTGGAAGATGTGAAGTATGATTTATTTCTACCAGTTTCCCCAGTTATTTTTGTTGTAATGGAGCTTAATTGTACCATTTTTTTTAAAGGCTAATACAGTCTGTGCTGCAGAATCTCTTTAGATTGTAGAAGAATACAAACACTTTCTTTCTCAGCTGTCATTTTGAAATGTTTCAGCAGACTGTCACCAACAGTCAGGCAACAGAGCTCTACTGGTGACATCAGTATAATGGCTTTTCTTTGCTTTTCCTGTGTTATTTACTTGCAATTAAACAACTGATTAAGATTTTACTGATGTAATACATTCAAAATAATTTTAGTGGCCGTATAGATGTGAAGCATAATAAAAACAACAATAACGATTGAAGGACAGTAAAAGGCCTTAGGAATTTTGTTTTTATTGTGTATATAATGTTGATTCAAGTAATTTTGATTGCTATAGATTTAATTTTGATTCTAATACAAAACACCATCAAATACTTTTGGTTTTTTATTAGAACTTTTTTCATACCTGATTGATTGGGAATTTTGCAATTTACACTGAGATGGCTAGCAGAGACTTGAGAAAAATATATTTGCATGGACTCTCTACTTCAAGCTTTTCTTAAAGCACAAATTAACAAAAAGGAAATAATCTGAAATTTGAATTAGGCAATCCAGGCTATAAAAATAGAAGGTTTTCTCAGAATTAGTATGTTACGTTATGACCTCCCCTGCATGGATTTTGAAAACTCCCAATCACCCTCACTTAGAATTAAATTGTTATATGATTTTGAATTATTGTACAGTTGATGAGGATTTGCAGAAAAATGCTTTTGCACCGGAGTGCAAGATTTTTATGTCTCCTGACAAACTGATATTATATAGACTATAGCTCTGAATTCCATTCCCTAACATTAGGTTATATATTTGCAGGTTGAAAGTAGGACAGTTATTAATAAAACTTGAATATAACAGAATATTTAGATAAAGCGAAATGTATATGTCAAATTAAAGGTGGAATCTTCCAGTTGATTTCCCGGCACAAATAAAAAAAACCACTCTATTTTATTTCAATGCAGGGAATAATCTGTTCTGACGCTATTTTCTTGAAATCTTCGGATATCTATAAATATTTACAATACTTTGAAAAAAGTATTTATATAGTATATGCTATACTTTTATATAGAATCATATTCTTAGTGCAGGCATTTATTCTTTCAAATGAGATGTTTAAAAGGTTTGGAAAAAGTATGAGTCATATAAAGGCACCTGAAACTCCTGTATTCTTTTACAAATTCTACCATTATGGTTCTATCAAAAAATATCTGTTCTCTTCTGGAACATGGTAATCGGTCTTTATAACAAATTTTCCTTTCTTTTAATGCTGCCATTTAGTATACGCTGTCTACAGCATTCAATTAGTATGCCTGCTATGAGGTAAAGTATATGTTATTTGCTAGAGTGCCCAAACTTGCTATATGTGAATATAAATATCTCTCATTTTGGTTGCTACAGCTACACCAGGATATTAAATATATATAAAGTATCAGATTTATATATATATGCTGCTTGGCCACTCATCTGTATTTAAAGTAAGAAATACACTGAAAATGTAATCAATAGTTTGTTTAGCAGGGGAAAACCTATTTGTAAAGGTACAGCTTTGAACTTAATTCATAGTAAAATTCATGTAACTATAGAATTCAGTAAACAAATCTAGAATGAGGGTGATAACCCTTTTAAAAATTAGTACAATCCTCACCGCTAATCAGGTTGTGATGAAGAAGAAGGGTGCTTACTAAATTTAAAGTATCAGAGATTATATCTTCAATACTATGCAATACTACTTATTTTTGTTTGTAGGCTCCCCCTATTTTGACTGAGATTGCATGTATATTTCTAACTTGAAAATCATTTTTTTTCTTTTTTAAATTAGAAATTCTCCAACATTCAAGTCATTTGAAGAAAAAGTGGAAAACTTAAAGGTAACATTTAACAATAAAATGTGTTGTTAAAGGAGAAGGAATTGGTTACCAAGGAATTGATTTACCAAGATACTGGTAGTTTAACACTTATATTTGTCTCAACCATGGAATGAATTTTATATTTAACACTATTGCAACTTGAATAGAGAAGAGTTTAGTTTAGTTTAGTTTAGTTTTGCCTTTATTTGTATGCCGCCCTTTTCCCTGGGGGGGGACTCAGGGCGGCTCACAATTCAAAAGAGGGAGGGGGAGAAGACAAACAATAGACAATACAGCATGTTAAAAAAAACACAACAATCGCACAATTCGAGTGGGGCTTTTCTTCTTCAAAGTAGAACAAAGTAGATTCAACATGAATACTTTTGGAAATATTGTACTGTAGTAGAAAGTGCTTTTATTCCACTTTGTGACATTTTAGCTTTATTAGTACATAATATGATGTCAGGATTCTGGAAATTATAAACCCACACAATAAGTACTAAATACTTTTACCCATAAAACCAACTAAAGACATGTTGCTAGGAATTCTGAGTGATGTAGTTGTAGCAGATTTGAAGAACTGGATTTTTTTTTTTTTTTAGAATTGCTTTTGGGTAAAAAAGTTCTGAGGCTCCCTAGGTGCACATTTAAGAATTGTGCAAATAACATAAAATGGGGCGTAAATATATTCCAATGGAAAAATTGCCCTCTTCAGTATTAAACGTCTTATTTTTAGTCGTCCAGTGTCACAAATTACCACTGTTAAAATGCCATATTTCCCAGAAAATGCTAAAAGGGTATTTTGGATAGGAGGGTTTTTATAGTTTTATGGAAACTCTTCTTAAGTCGATGTTCTACTTTAAATTGGTAAATGACTGTTAAATATATATAGTCATCTACATGCTGGCTAAGGAATTCTGGGAATTGATGTTGCAGTAGCTAAAGATGAAAAAGTCTGGTATAAAACATAAATTATTTACAGTATCCAGAGATTATCCTCATAAAAGTTTCAAATTGCCCTTCTAGTACAAGGTTGGGGGAAATAAGCCTGCTGGAGCTGACTTTGGAGATGTCTTGAATTCTGCTGCCAACGCCAGTGCCACAGAAGTTACTCCAAAGCAGACTGAAGAGGAGGAAACTCAATGATTGCCTCACCTTTGTACTGTCCACTGCCAGATGCTGCAAGCAAATGCTGAAGTGCATCACCTCTGCTGTTGACTCCTCCAGTATGTTCTTCTGTTTAGCACTTAGCTTTCCAAATATTTAATAGTTTCTTGAGGTTCAGAGTATTTTTGAAATAGGAAAATACACTTGCCTTTGTTAATCTGCAGGACAGGAATTTTTATGTATTTTGAGGATTAGGCTTAATTCCAGTCTAGGTAATCACTAAGTTACTGCATTACAAAAAATTATAAACAGAGCTGGAACATTAAGCACATGTGGCATTTACATTATAAGCCATCACCTCATGTCTGCTTTCACAGACAAACCTTGAAAGTCTTTGTCTAGCCATTAAGTGGATACTCCTAACTTGTTACTCGTTCACTAATATTCTTTGGCCAAATAAATTGGTTTGGGTTTTGCAATGGCTACTGTATCACTTTTTTTTAACTTTTCAAAGCTGAAGAAGAGTAGCTTCCAAGCATGTCATCTGTCATTTATTGAAGTTCTCCCAAAAATATTTCTTTTGACAGATCCCAGCCAGAGACACAATTTTTCCTTGGAGGTTACAGTTTTCAGTTTTACTTTGTTTACTGAAAGTTGCAGAAGTAAAATGAGCTTATAGGCATGAAGCAGATGATAAATGTAAACGCCTAATACAGCACAGTGCTTTCAAATCATTCCATGATATTAAAAGCGTTATGTTCATTCCTCCCTCGTGAATTTAAATCATGGGACAGTATATTCCATCCTCCTCTCAATTATAATTGGTTGAAGCTGTGGACAATTTTTACACTTATGTACGTGGATTCTAGGAGTTTGCATCTGTAAGAAAAGGCCTTCAATGAAATAGGAGCCTATCTAAATTGAAAACCCATGTTGAAGCTTGAGAATATATTTAAATATTGCAATCATAGGTCAATTTCATATATAAAACATTAATTAAATTTGTTCTAAAAAGATTTGATTTCACAGAAGCAAATTGTACTCCATCTTTATATGTTTATTTTTGGCACCTTATAAAATACACGTTTTGCATATGTTTTTGCTACTTTTAATCACCAAGCTTAAACTGAACTAGAACTCATCCTTAAGATACACTGTAACTTGGGCTTTGTCTTTATAGCTGCACCAAAAAGGTTACACATCATATAAGTCAAGTTATGCTGTATTTGACAGCTTTCTGTAGCATTTCAGATTTAATCTGAATACTTGATTACGTATACAAATAAAATGCATTGTATTGTCAAACACAAAAGGCTACTTGAATGTTTTCAACATGGTTCTATATTTCATACAGTTCAGTTGTATGCATATTTACTTTGAATTCAGTTGCACATTAGTTACCTTTAAAATATAATACAATACAATAGCAGAGTTGGAAGGACCTTGGAGGTCTTCTAGTCCAACCCCCTGCCTAGGCAGGAAACCCTAGACTGTTTCACACAAATGGCTCTCCAACATCTTCTTAAAGACTTCCAGTGTTGGGGCATTCACAACTTCTGGAGGCAAGGTGTTCCACTAATTAATTGTTCTAACTGTCAGGAAATTTCTCCTCAGTTCTAAGTTGCTTCTCTCCTTGATTAGTTTCCACCCATTGCTTCTTGTTCTACCCTCAGGTGCTTTGGAGAATAGTTTGACTCCCTCTTCTTTGTAACAACCCCTGAGATATTAGAACACTGCTAGCATGTCTCCACTAGTCCTTCTTTTCATTAAACTAGACATACCCAGCTCCTGCAACCGTTCTTCATATGTTTTAGTCTCCAGTCCCCTAATCATCTTTGTTGCTCTTCTCTGCCCTCTTTCTAGTCTCTCTACATCTTTTCTACATCATGGTGACCAAAACTGAATGATGTATTCCAGGTGTGGCCTTACCAAGGCATTATAAAGTGGTATTAACACTTCACGTGATCTTGATTCTATCCCTCTGTTTATGCAGCCTAAAAGCCTGTGTTGGCTTTTGTGACAGCTGCTGCATACTGCTGGCTCATATTTAAATGGTTGTCCACTAGGACTCCAAGATCCCTCTCACAGTTACTACTGTTGAGCAAGGTACCACCTATACTGTACCTGTGCATTTCGTTTTTCTTGCTTAAATGTAGAACCTTACTCTTTTCACCATTGAATTTCATTTTATTAGATGGTGCCCAATGTTCAAGTTTGTCAAGATCCTTCTGTATCTTAAGCCTATCTTCTGGAGTATTGGCTATTCCTGCCAGTTTGGTGTCATCTGCAAATCTGATGAGTTCCCCATTTATTCCCTCATCTAAATCATTTATGAAGATGTTGAAGAGCACTGGGCCTAAAACAGAGCCTTGGGGTACTCCACTGCATACTTCCCTCCATGTAGATGCAGTTCCATTGAGGACTACACATTGAGTGCGGTTGGTCACCCAGTTATGAATCTATCTGGTGGTGATGCTGTCTAACCCACATTCTTCTACTTTATCTAGTAGTAGGTTATGGTCTACCTTATCAAATGCCTTACTGAAGTCCAAGTAAACTATTTCGATGGCATTCCTCTGGTCCACTAATTTTGTCACTTTGTCAAAGAATGGCATGATCTGTTTTTGACAAACCCATGTTGGTCTTTGGCTATTACTTTGTTTACTTCTAGGTGTTCTCTAATTTGTTGCTTGATTATCTTTTCCAGAATCTTTCCTGGTACTGAGGTCAAGCTAATAGGTCTGTAGTTTCCTGGATCTATTTTTTTTCCCTTTTTTGAAGATGGGAGTCACATCAGCTCTTTTCCAGTTCTCTGGCAGTTCCCCAGCTCCAGGATCTCTGAAAGATATAGTTCAGTGGTTCTGAGATCTCGTCTGTCAGTTCCTTCAGAACCCTGGGGTGTAATCCAACTGGTCCTGGTGATTTGAACTCGTCTAGGGTAGCCAGGTGCTCACTTACCATTTTCTTCCCTATTTCAACTTGTGTTCCTAATCTGATTTTTGTGGTGCTGTTTTTGATAGTTGGATTGTTTTATCCCTTTGTGTAAAGACAGATGCAAAAAATGAGTTAAATAGTTCTGCTTTCTCCCTGTTGCTTGTCACCTTCTTGCCACTTTCTCCCAGCAATGGACCAATTGTTTCCTTAACGTTTTTCTTGTTTTTAACATGTTGGAAGAAGTTTTTATTTTGTTATTTTTTACTTCTGTGTGAGCCTTTTGTTATTTTTTACTTCATTGTGAGCCTTAGCTTTCCTCACTTCATCTTTACAGGCTCTGGCTATTTGCTGATATTCTGCCTTAGTTATGTCCCCCTAACTAAAATACTTAGTTATAATTCTTAACACACAGTGTATTGCTTGTTGTCATGATGTCAACTTGTTTTAGAGTTAAGTTGGCAGTTTTCTGATTTTTCATATATCAGCTCAAAGCTTTTGTTTCTTGTACATGTAGCTTTTAGGGACCTTGCTTTTCTATTGGTCTCTCTCTTGCTTCACCTTATCTCCTATTCTACTGTCCTTTCCTCAGCTCCGTCAGTACTAAGTTGTGCTGGGTATAAGTCTTTTTAACAAGAGAATCCTTTCTTAACTGTTCCAGTCAGTTTCATATAGTACGATTTTGTTTTTGTTTACAACAAGCTTGTTCAGTTGAATTTTTCCGTAGTTATATGTACTGAATTCTTGCTGTGCTTTGGACTCATATGCTGTTCCACACACATACAAATTCTGCACTGCAATTGCAGTTAGAACTTTTGTAAAATAAATATTGGCTTCCAACTGGTATGTTAGAGACCAGATAGTGGAAAACAAGATGAAAACTGCCATGTAAAAATACCCTAAAGAAGCAAAATAGGATTATAAAATTGTAAAATCTTTTATAATCTTCGGCTTTATGTCTGCATGTGGTCATAACCACAGGTGAGTCTCCAAAGCAGCATAATAAAATTTTGGATTATAAAGCACAAGTGATAAATAACTCTTATTACAGATAAAATTTAGTTTTCCGTACATATGGAGATACATTTTGATGCAGCCTAATACTGAAACATCATAAGGTACAACATACAATATATGAGAATAAATGAAAGTATATTTGTTTTAGGATAGGTGTACAAGCCTTCAGTTATACCCAATAATTAATATAGATAACACAAAACACTTGATATTCCAAGAATGGATTTGCAAATAAATATTACATTTTGTCCTTTTGCCAATTTATTGATGGCTTGAATGGTTTTAGGTGATAAAGGTGATAAATCCAGGATCTCCCCTTTGAAAAGCTTATTTCTCCTCCACATACTTTAGGTACTAACAGTCACTAGTGTACTACTATAACCTGCTTAACCATGTTTAATTAAGATTTACCCCACCCAATTCATTGAATTTCCCAACGCACAATAAAAGCTGGATTTGTGAACCCACTAGACCAGTTTGTGGTTCGATTTGTCAGGAATAAAACAATTATTTTAGATTTTTGAAAAAACAATTCTTGCTATAAATAACTTCCAAGTAAAAACCACAAGGCGGCAGTAGTTGAACAAAAATGAAAACTGAATTTGATATAACAGAATATCTTTAAAAACTTTGATAAGTTACACAATTGATTTGGTTACTTTGAATTATCAAGCAACAGAATGTTGATTACATGTGCAGTATTTTGAGCTTTCAGTTTTACAGCATAGTTATCAACCATATCTTTGTTCTGGATATTTCTGAGAAAACTTCATGAACATGTTAAAAAGTTGAGTGGAAGACTGACATTTACTGATATTTATTTGAGAAATGATGGAACAGATGGAGCCAGAAGGCAGGGAATTTGGAGAAAAAAATCAAATTCACTTATAATGTCCTAAGTGGTCCAATGATGATGAAATAAATATTGATTTATTAGACCACTTACTATTGAAGTGACACTTTCAAGATCATGAATAGCCTAGTGATTAAGGCACAAAAGCTAGAAAGTGAGTTCATGTCCTGCCTTAATCATGAAAGCCGGTTGGATGGTTTTGAGCCAGTCACATTCGCTCAGCCCAATCCGCCTCGCGAATTGCTATGTGGAAAATAGTAAGGAAGGTTTGCCGGATATGTTCACAGCCTTGGAAAATGTATACAAATAAAAAAAAAGATTTGAGAATTATCTGTCCCAGCTGAGATTCCCACTCTCCCTCCTAATTCCTGGGTTTGCTGAGAAGGAGCACCTGCTATATCATCCTAGATTTTAACTGAGTTCCCAAACGTGCATCTCGTAACCACACTCGGCGAGAGCACGGCAACTACGGTACTACTAGACCATGAAGAAAGAAGCCGAATGTCAAAAGCACCGCACCGCAGCGGAACGAAGGAGTCGGATTTTGTTCAACCCGAGAGTTTCCCCCTAGGACATTTGGTGAATTTCCGCTCTATTCCAGACACAGCCTAAGCCTCTTACTCGGAATCTTTATGATTGTTGTGTTGAGGCGGGTTGGAGAATTACCGCTTCCGGTGTGGGCGGAGCTTGGCCAACCGCGGTCGGCTTCAGTCATGGTAGTCGCCGGTCTCTTTGCTGCGGCTGCTGTTGGGCGAACCCTGTATCGGGGAGCTGCTTCGGGAGGAAGACGCGTCTCCCGCGGTAGTCCTGGGGTGACGCTCGCCTGTCGCCGGGAGGCTTCTTCAAAAGAAGGGGAAGTTGGCAGCGATAGCGGAAGCAAGGTGCGGGCTCCGTGCATCCTCTCTTACTCTTCCCCCGGTTTTCTTTTCGCGGGTCCACTTTCTTCCGGAACTGGAGAAGTGCCGCCTTAACAGGTCTTTTAACGGTCTCAAGCCTCTCTGCCTAAATGCTTTGTCCGGGGACGGCCTGAGGCTGACCCTGAATTAATTCGGTATCTGAAACCTGTACCGGGAAACGTTTTTCGCCTTGTCTAGTCTCGAAGACAACTTCATAATCTCTCTAATGGGGGGGGGGTCTGCTGTGGGTTGGGGAAGCAGTTGACCTTGAAGCTGCACGCCAATGAGGAATAGGCGCATTTAATTAATCAAAGAAGGAAGCAACATGGAATTAGGGAGAAATTTCCTAACAGTGAGGATAATTAACCAGTGCAATACCTTGCCTTCAGAAATTGTGGGTGCTCCATCACTGGAGGTTTTCAAGAAGAGACACTGGACAGTCACTTGTCTGAGATGGTATAGGTTCTCCTGCTTGAGCAGGGGGCTTGTCTAGAATACCTCGAAGGTCCCTTCCAGCTCTATTATAATGCTGGGCACTCTTTACAACATTTCTGTCCTTTTCCTGGCTTTAACTATTGTGATCTTTGTTATCATAAGAACAGCCTCCTCTCATTATTTTATATAAGTGTGCCGTATTTTTTTCCCCTTAGTACCCATCTTCTGCTTGAACGGGGTGGGACTAGAAGACCTCCAAAGTCCCTTCTAGCTCATTCATTCTATTTTATCTCTTTACCTCTCTAACACACTGTCCATCTATCCTTAAACTCAGAACTGTTTTCTTGATTGTCAATGAAATGGGTGGTGTCTTTACAAGGCACATGGCTTGACATGGTGACATATTCTTAATCTAGAACAGATGTTTCACTTGACATTTTTACTTCTAAGTCTTTCTTTTGGTTTCCTAATTGGTCATTTTAGAGGTTCATAAAAAGTAATTAGCTATTATGGCATACTCATTAGTCCAATATATACATATTTAATTTTCTGTCATAATCTAGACAATCAGAGGCTTTTCTGTAAGCAATTACCCAAAAGGAAACTTTGTTTTAAAAATATATTGCTCACTCTCCATTATTTATTCAGTGTTAACTATCTGGTTTTATGGCTTTTAACCTTTCCAAAATTTGTCTGTTCGTTTGATATATCTATATCAACATATGGCACTATTCTTTTTAATAAACAAAATCTTCTTCTATATAATTTGTACAATAATGTGTGTGTTCTTTTGCTTTTCTTTTGTTTGTCTTCTAATTTTTAGGCCCAGAGAGATTTGTTCCACATGTGTTAACATAGAGATATTTCGCAAAGATTCTCAAATCTACCTTCTGAAATTGTTTTTGTAGTTGGATCATACGCTTCTGCAACAATTTAATAGAAAATGACAGGGTGGATGTGTTTTAAATCAAGTTGATTTAAATCCTAATTTTTAAAGCGCAACTGTCATCTCTGTCCCGCAGCAGCTCCTCCTCTGACCTGCTGTTGACTCACCAACAGTCCCGATATTGCAAAATATACAACCTCATGCTACATAACTAAGCTTCATGCTGATTAAACTAAATTATTAATATATCTTAAATACAAAACTATCTTTAGATAGATTTTTATTCCAAAAGCATGTTATTAAAATTGATAAAAATAAAAAATGATTTAAATTTTAAAAATCCATTTTTAATTTTTTTTTTTAAAAAAAATCATTGATTTTTATCCTCCCTGCCAAAATGATCTGTTATTTATTGTGTAGTAACTGAGCATATAATTAGTAGTGCATTTTTAGTGTTATTGCCATTTCATTCCATTTGGGTCTCAGACCCTAGATCACGGGTGTGAAACTCGCCGCATCACATTGCCAATCGGTGATGTTTTGCCATGTTTTTCCCATTCATGCAGCAAGGATGAGCGTAGCCTGCACGTGACACATCTGGCCCACATTCTGACAGTTTGACACCCCTGGCCCTAGATAGCATATTGTATAATTTAAAATTGTCTGTGCTGCACATCCTAATTTATCTTATTCCTAAAATATCCAGTCAATTTGTTTTTTAATGTTTTATGATTACTGCGTTATTTCATGCATCTGAGGTTGAATGTTGGCAGTTAAAATAAGAGCCTTACAGCCTGATCATCTCTGGCAGTCCTTCAGCATTTAGTGAAGTGAATACTTTTGGCATACCAGATTACAGATTTAGGCCGCAGATTTACATTAGTTTGTCTGACTCTTTAAGAACTGTATAGTTTAGGTTCCAAGACAAGCATTTGAGGCTATTTATTTTTACTTGAAAGTAAATTCCAATATATACAGCAGGGCATTCTAAATTTAGAAGGGAATATTTGTAGTTCAGGGTTGAACGATGGGGCTCCTTGGTGTTTTCTAAGTTTGATTGTTTTCTTGCAGACATTTCATTACCAAACTAGGTAAGTCTGATGATATTATCTAATTTGGTAATGAAATGTTTGCAAGAAACAGTTAAGTTCAGAGTGCACCAAGGACCCCGCTATTGTAAATTTATTTTTCAAAGTAGAAACCACTCTTGCAATTATTTAAACAATGATTAAAATGCACAGAATATAACTATTAATACTATAAAAGAAAGGCCATGTGAAGCTCTGGGCAGATTTTTTTTTTTAAAAAAAAAAACCTGTTGTTTCTTTGTAGGACTAGGCAAATCTTCACTAGAAATGTTTAAAATGCAGAAGTGATATAAAGTACTTTTTAATTTTTTTTAAAGCAGCCTTTTTTTAAGGTTGCATGTCCACTATGTAAAATGCCCTTGTGTGTACATGCTCCCACAACAGGCACAAAACTAGTATGATATCACCTTGCCTAGTAGCCTTTAAGGTGTTCCATAGCAGTATTTTACACTGCCTGCTGTTTTTTAACTATTATGAAATGGAACATACTGTGTTACATGTTATCTTGAGCACATAAGGGAAATATATATTATAAGTATATATTTCAAAAAATAATGATTACAATCAAGTGTGCATGATCCTGAGAGCAGATAGGTTACAATAGTCAATCATCCTTAAGCTAGGAAAAACATTCTTAGCCACTTCAATTTCCGTGCAGAACTCTTTATCTAGGAGTAAATAAATGTAACACTACCCACATCTCCATCAAGATCAACGGTCTATGAATGAATGTTTAAGGTTATTCATATGATTCCTGCTACTGTTTCTTGATACCCTTAATTTCTTTATAAAATAAAAATTTCTCTGTAAAAACTACATTGAAAGTTAATAAATCAAATCTGATAATTTCCTAAATTAAAATGACTGCTTTCTCTAGGTGCCTTCCAAGAATGTGGAATCCTTTGCATCAATGTTGAGGTTCTGTCCTTTAATTCAGATGGGACCGGCCAAAGACAAAATTGTCACAGGAAAAATATTTTACATATTAGAAGATGATCTGTACATTGATTTTGGTGGAAAATTTCATTGTGTTTGCAAGCGACCAGCAGATGGCAAGTAAGTATAGTCATACTATAGATATTTAGTATGCACAAATCTAAATAGTAAGTGTTATAGTGAACTATTTGTATGATGTTATTGTTGAATATCTCTTCAAATTTCCTAAATATTTCCTTTAAAAAAAATATTGACTGAGCAATTTCCTTACAAAGAATAATGAGCTTAAGAGATCATGCATGCGCAACGCCTCAATGGCAAAAAGGATCTTTTATGTCTTTCTACCTCTTAAATATGGCAACATTTATACAGAATATCATTTTCCTGATGAATTGACATCCAGAAGAACAGAACATCAAATTGATACTCAAGATTGCTGCATTTAGTTTTTGCATTTTGCCTAACCCAGGCCAAATTTTGCATTTTAAAGGGAGAGAAAGGTATGAGGCAGGTCTCCAGAAAGAGGCACAGGAGACAGAAAATAATGGCTGAGAAGATCAAGTGTGGGAGAAGAAGAAAAAAATATTTTGCAGGGGAAGGGGAGAAAAGGATTCCAGAGCTATCTTTAAGGAAGCAGAAGGAAATAGAAATAAAACTTAATATAGCGCTTCATAGTACTTTATAGCCCTCTCTAAGCGATTTACAGAGTCAGCATATTGCCCCCAACAATCTGGGTCCTCATTTTACCGACGGAAGGATGGAAGGCTGAGTCAACCTTGAGCCTGGTGAGATTTGAACTGCCAAATTGCAGGTAGCCAGCAATTGGCAGAAGTAGCCTGCACTACTGCACTCTAACCACTGCATCACCGCAGCAGAGCAGAAACTTGAGGAGGAAGAATCCATAAATAAGAGCCATTTATTAGTTCCTTGTTCAAGTTTGAATCTAGCAAGATGACTATGGTTTGTCTCCCAAGTGAAAAGACTGCCAAAATTTGATGATATTACTCTTCTCCTTTGTGATAGACCAGGTTAGGAAACCTACTTTATTCACTGGAACTCTTATTTAGCTAGCCTACAAGAACAGAGTCTTTAAAGCCTTAGGATTTTTCCCCTTTTCCAGAGGAAGGGAGTGGTCACGTGTGGGTATTCTCAAAGCCTGATTGGTTTAAAGACTGAGAGCAAACTCTTAAATACTGGTGCCTTCCAATCCTAGCCCAGTTTCCTCTCAGTCTACTTGGTCCAAGAACTGTTAAGAATATTCCATGGTAGGATTCTATTTATTCCAATCTGATCTCATTTGGTTTACTTGGACATTTTAAAAAGTTTTCTAAATTCCTAAATTTTGCAGCTGCAGCCCCAAGGGACAGTTCTCTTCCTCGGGTGGTTGGGGAAGGCCCTCTGGGGCATTCTGCCTCCCCCCCGCGTGCCCAGAGCCTCAGCCCTATCCCCGGAATTGGGGGGGTTCCAGCTGGAGCGGCAGCTTTGTTGATTTAAACAGACAGGAGAAGTGGCAGCGGTGCCACGAGGCATACACGAGCCGCTTGTGGAGCCGCCGCTTGATTTGGACGGCTGCCGCATTCCTCTTTAAATTCTGCTGCGAGTGTTCCTGGGGGAGGGAGTGTGTGCCTGGGGGCCGCGTGGCCTCCCCTGACCTTGGCTGTATCGGCGCAGGCTTTTGGACGCCCGGCAGAGCCGCTGGAGTTCAGATCGGCCTCCGCTTCGCAAGGAAAGTTCTGGCGGCCATTTTGGTTTGGCTGCCACGTGCGCGAGGATTGCGCTCTGGCCTACGACCATTGAGGCCGGTGCGGGGGCTCTACCTTAGCTTAGCAGACGACTGGAACCAGCAGGCCCAGGTCCCGGTGGGGCCTATAGCGGCTTGAAATCCTCCATCCCTTCCTGTTGGACGCGTGAGTAGGGTAATGGAGGAGGGCTCGGAGATCCCCCATGGCCAGGTGGCAGGCCTGGTGAGGGGTGAGGAAGGGCCAGTGCAGGGGGTGGAGTCGGGTGTTCCCCCTCCAAGATCTTCCTCTGCCCAATGCCCATCTTGATCCTCCATGAGGGAGGAGGCCAGAAGGTACAAGGCCATCGAAAAAATGTTTGCCAGGACAGAGAAACAGGCTAAGTCAGTTGAGTCTACTTCCAGGGACAGGTCCCAGTCTCTCCTCAGGCCCCTTTCGACCTCTCTTCTCCTAGGGAATTTAGTCCTTCTTCGTCCTCGGCCTCCCCGGACAGGTTTAACTCCTATTCCGGAAGGAGGGGTTCCCCCTCTCCCTCCCACTCAGGGGATCCTTTGGAGAGTACTCCTAGGGGATCTCCCCAGGGGCCTAGTTCTGCCTATGGTGATATAGAGGATTTGGATCAGCTCGCCGATGGTCTTTAAAGGCTTATTTCTGCTGCCATTTCATGGGCCATTGCCCAATGTGATAGGAGCTCCTTCTCTTCCAGGCATGGAGGTCTGGGCCGCGCCCAGTATCGGGCTACTTCCCCTTCCATGGTTAGTGAAGTTTCGGTCATGGGGGAGGAGAATCTCCAGGACATGGGTTTCTCGGAGGACGAGGGTGTGGCCCAATTGGATGAGTCCGCTTCTTCAGGCCTCTTTGCCCCAGCCATGTTCACCTCGTTCCGGGGACTATCCGGAAGGTGATAGCAGAGAAGGCTCTGGTCATTGTGGTGGCCCCTTATTCTCCCAGGAGGCCTTGGTTCGCAGACCTAGTCCAGATGTCGGTGGCCCCTGCGTGGAGGATTCCGCGGGAGGAGGTGGTCTTGCAGCAGGGGTCCTGCTTCACTCGGAGCCCCAGTGGCTCCATCTGACCACCTGGCTCTTGAATGGCGGCTACTGTGGGGGGCTAACCTGTCCTCTGCGGTCATTCGTACATCGAGGCATCTCTGCGTCCTTCAACGACCCGCGTCTACAATTCCACCTGGGCGGCTTTTGTCCGGTGGTGTTCTCCTCTTGGCATTTCTCCTGATGGGGCCACTATTCCCAATGTATTGGACTTCCTGCAGAAGGGCCTTGACGACCGGCTTTCATAGAATACATTGCGCGGCCAAGTGGCGGCTTTGTCTTCAGTCCTGGGGGGTGTGGGGTCTTCTTTCCTCTCCCATGTTCCCCTGATCAAGCATTTGCTGAAGGGGGCGGCTAATCTTAGGCCTCCCCCCATCCATAGGTTCCCCACGTGGGATCTTCCCCTGGTTCTCAGGTCTTTGACGGGGACCCCGTTCGAACCTCTCCGGTCTGTTCATCTACGGCTCTTGTCTCTGAAAGTGGCTTTCCTGGTGGCGGTTACCTCCTCCCGACGTATTTCAGAACTGGGTGCCCTGTCTTCCATGGACGACCTTTGCCATTTTCACCAGGACAGAGTGGTGCTTCGCCTTGATCCTACCTTCATCCCGAAGGTGAACACTCCCTTTCATAGAGCTCAGGAGATTGTCCTGCCTGACTTTTGCCCGGGCCCGTCCAATGATAGGGAGAGGCTCTGGCATCGGTTAGACGTGCGCCGCGCTCTGCGGATCTACCTCCGAGGGGGTCCGTAGATCGGAGGCCTTGTTTGTTTCGTTCCAGCCAGGAACATTAGGTTCTAGGGTGTCCTCGGCCACCATTGGCCGTTGGCTGCATCAGGCCATTGCGGAGGCCTATGGAGCAGCTGGTCGTCTGGCCGAATTGGGCATCATGGCCCATTCTACTAGGAGTGCCGCGACCACGGCAGCGTGGGCCATGAGGGCCCCATTTGAAGGCATTTGTCCTGCGGTCACTTGGGCTTCTCCGACACCTTTCATCTGACATTATCGTCTGGATGCCTTCGCTTCGGCGGACGCGTCCTTGGTCGGAGGGTCTTGCAGAGGGTGGCGGCTGATGCTCCCCTTGGGCCTTAGTGGTTTCTTGTTCCGTGACCCGTCAAAAGCGCGGAGGACAAAATCGCGCTCGACGAAAGCGTGCATGTGACGTCATCACAGCGCGACGAAAAAAATTAAAAATTAAAATTAAATTAAAATTAAAGCAAGCCGATTCACATAAAGGTAAGGGTTAGGTTTAGGGTTAGGGTTAGGTTAAGGGTTAGGGTTAGGTTTAGAGCGTTAGCGTTAGGTTTAGCGTTAGGTTAAGTGTTAGTGTTAGGTTTAGCGTTACGTTAACGGTTAGGTTTAGGGTTAGATTTAGGGTTAGGTTAAGGGTTAGGTTTAGAGTTAGGTTTAGGGTTAGGTTTGGGGGGGTTAGGGTAAGGTTTTAGCTTTATTTTTACATTTTTCGATCATAGCGCGATGTTTTCGTCGCGCTGTGATGACGTCAAATGCACGCTTTCGGCGAGCGCGATTTTGTCCTCCGCGATTTTGTGGTGGAACCTCTTGTTCTCCCTCCCTGGGACTAAACCTTGGGTAATCCCACATGTGACCACTCCCTCCCTTCCTCTGGAAAAGGAACGTTGGTCTTACCTGAATGTGTCTTTTAAGAGGAAGGGAGGGAGTGGTCACGACCTGCCCTGGGGTTTTCCTTTGGGGTAAAGGGGAGGGCCCAGGTGGTTCCCGGGGGGTTGGTTGTTGTTGTTTTTGTTGTTTCAGTTCTATCGTTCACCTTCAAGGAAACTGGGCTAGGATTGGAAGGCACCAGTTTTTAAGAGTTTGCTCTCAGTCTTTGGACCAATCAGGCTTTGAGAATACCCACACGTGATCACTCCCTCCCTTCCTCTTAAAAGACCCGTTCAGGTAAGACCAACGTTCTTTTCCCTCCTTTTTATATCTGGCACTGTGTTCTTAATTTTAGCAACTTGAAGATGTATGAAGTTCAACTCCAACATCCTGGAGGTTAAGGGCCACACTTCTTCAAGTTGCCAAGGTTGACAAACACTACTCCAGAGCGTTAAGGCAGAGCCAGTTTGAAGGTTTCCCCCTATAATGTTTTAAATGCTGTAATGCTTAAATGCCTTTCCCAGGCTTATATATTTTGTAACTGTTGCTGCATAGTTTCCCCAAGGTCATTTCTTTGGCTCTCCACAATTGCTCCCTCCTAAATAATTTTGTTCTTACTCTTACTGTGAATTTCAGTTATCATAATAGCCTTAGCTGTATTGATAGCTGTGTGGAGAAGATGCAAAGATAAGAGCTCCTCATGGTACTAATACATTTTGGGGCAGTATCTTCTAACTGAATTGGAATAAGTGGGCCCTTTTTCACAACACCCAATGTGGGTATAAACTTTTACAGCTTCGTAGCTACTATGCAGACAACAGAAATTCAAAGAAAAAATAAATTGGGGAAAACTAAAAGGAAGAGAGAAGGTGGAAAAGAAATTCCACTTTTGTGATTTATACTAGATTAAAGTCTTTGAAGGGCATTAGACCTATACCTATGTGGACTAACCTAAATGGCACCAGCAATTTGATCTGTACATAATAGCTTGTTTCAAAAGCCATCTCCCTTGGAATGTTATCTCAATAGCTTTTCCCTCAAATCTGTATCTAAATTTGTGGTATAAGGTTTTCATGATTCCTGAATCTTCTGTTATTTTTTTTTCACATGTTGTATATTCATTTAAAAGTAGTTATAATTATCAGTAGTGGCCATCTTTAAATGGTCATATTCTAGCTCTGTAAGTTAGGTGTGTGTGTGCACTATGTGTTTTATTTATTTGCCAGACCAATGATATGTCTCTGAGTGATGTATAATCATGTAAAAACAATAAAATAAACTCAGCCTAGAAAAATATGTAAAAATGCACATCCAAAAGCATTATACAGGAATCACTAGAGAGAAGGTTGCTGCTTCTAGTCTTTGAACTTCACAAGAGGGATTCTCTAATGATAATGAAAAGTCAACTTTGACAAGGCAAAGCTTCATGTAGCCCAGTATTGTGACCTAAAGGAATCTTTAAGAAGAAACTGGTACTTTGAATTGGACCTCAGAATTGCAGCAATCTCAAAAGTGGTACTTTTTTGCTGTGGAGATGGTTTTACTAGTCTGGCTATTGCATTCTGGACAAATCCCCAAAGATTGTCTCATGTATAAAATGCTACATAAGCCAGTGGGGTGATCAGGATGTAAGTTTAGGTGAGTGAAGAAATCTAGATTTATTTGTTATAAATGTTGCTATTAGCTGCCTTATAATAACATATTACAAAATAAATAAAACAAATAAAATATAAAAATTGGTATAAGCTATCTACGGCCACAAAATGAGAATGGGAAAAATGAATAAGATCCAAAAGCAATACAAGATTAAATACATGTTAAAGACATTATATTACACAACAATTAATGTAATATAAACTACGAAAGAATAAGACAAATATGTCAAGATGAAGCTCCCTCCTGAATTTGTTGTTTCCTAATTTCCTATATTTCAAGATATGATGGGTATTTATTTGTTTCACTGGCAACAAGAGCAAAGAGGCCATGTAAATACATGTAGTTCATATTTTCTTATAGTAGCATTTTATCATCAAATGAGGTCAGTATCAATTAGAAGATTCACAAATATGTGAAAAATGTAATTTTCTCTGAAATAGGTATTTCACATAGGTGACACCGCCCTTTCTGAGGGTGGGGGGGAAGACTGGCCAAGCCAGGGGGTAAAATGGAGAATTAGTCTGGAATCCCTATGTGGGCACCAGAGGGCGAAGTCAGCCCCTTCTTGAATGCACTTGAACCTTATCTAATCACACTCAGGTGCAAACTGTCATTCTGAGAATATTTCTATGCATATGCTAGACTAGAGCAATAAAACAGCTAATTGAAATCTTCACCTGTGGGTCTCCTTGTTTGCTCCTGACACTTTCAATTTATAAATGATTACAAGAATGTTTTTTCTAGATTTTCCTTTAACGCACCTCTCCCCTTTAAAAATAAAAAGATAAACAGCATGGCATTGACTTTTGTTAGTTGTGATTTTCAGTTGTGTCAGAGCTGCCGCCACTTAAACCTCTAAGTAGAAACCATCCTTGGCTCCATTTGTTGAGAAGGGCATCATTTTACTAGAAGTCAAGTTGCAGTAGTGCAGTACACTTTTCTAATATACACTATATTGCCAAAAGTATTCGCTCATCCATCCAAATAATCAGAATCAGGTGTTCCAATCACTTCCAAGGCCACAGGTGTATAAAATCAAGTACCTAGGCATGCAGACAGTTTTTACAAACATTTGTGAAAGATGCCACTTGTGCAACAAATCCAGTCGTGAAATTTCCTCACTCCTAAATATTCCACTGTCAGCTGTATTGTAAGAATGTGGAAGTGTTTGGGAACGACAGCAACTCAGCCACAAAGTGGTAGGCCACGTAAACTCATCCAACATTAGTGTGTGACCTCACAAATGCGCTTCTGGAAGAATGGTTAAAAATTCCCATAAGCACACACTTGAATCTTGTGGACAGCCTTCCCAGAAGAGTTGAAGCTGTTATAGCTGCAAAGGGTGGACCGACATCATATTGAACCCTATGGATTAGGAATGGGATGTCACTTACAGTAAGTTCATATGTGAGTAAAGGCAGGTGAGCGAATACTTTTGGCAATATAGTGTATATTTTTCTCAGCAAATGGAGCCAAGGATCATTTCTACTTAGAGGTTTAAGTGGTGGCAGGTCTAACACAGAGACTTTTAGTAATTGTTGTTGACTAATAAAAATGGTTTGTTTTATTTGTTCTTAGTCATAGTCCACTAAAGTCTCAGATCTTTGGTAAGATTGTTCTCCTTGTGCTATTTTCACGGATTACAGAAATGGAATGAAGAAATAGTAACTATTTATGTTTAGAGAAGGTTAGATTCAAGAAGGTGGCTTTTAAAAAGCTGCTTTTACAGGGTTATTCACAGTAACTCTTTGCCCAAACAATGCTTGTGGTGCCTCTATGTCTACTGTCAAACACTAGAGTGCATTTTTTACAGACTAGTTATGTGATTGCAGACTGAATCTATGCGTTTTTCAGCAAATAACTCCCAGGATTATTTATAGTAATGTATACTTAGGAAATTATAACTTTTTATCTCTTGTGGACTTCATCTTATTTGTTTAAATGCCTTACAGTGCACTTTTTGCTTGCCACCCACTACGTTGTTCTGCAGTTAGTTATTTTCAGCCTCAAATTGAGGTGCTGCTTTTTGTGGTTCAGTATTTCACAAAGATGGTGTTGCTGAAATGGGTGAAACCATAAATCTGTAAATATTTCTGGACTATTTTTTTTAGTAGTGTAGACAACTAGCAGAATTCACACCCGGAGACAAAATGCAAGTCATTACTAATCACCATCTTCAGAATAGTCATTGTAATTAATAAATAATTCAGTTTTCCTTAAATAGTACAATTACATACAACGGGATAGCATAAAGGGGTAGCAAATACATTAAAAAGACTTTAGCACTGTTTTGTTGCATCAGATGTAGATTTAAACATCTAAAAAAATCTATGATGTAGATGTATCTTTTGTTTACAAGTGTGCTTCTTGCAACAAATTGCACAACTATGAAATTCTACTCAACTTTTAACCAGTCGTTATAAATGGTACATTAACATAAAAGTAAATTCTAATTTGATGCTGCAAAGTTAATCACTCTTGAAACTAAAAAGTAATGTGTTATCAAGATATATAGTCAATTGGAACATTTAAAAAACAAAAATGTGCTTGGGTTTATGAAATTTTAGCCATTTAAGAAAAATAAAATTTATGCCAAAGCTTCATATTAATAGAATAGTGTCATTTAAAAAGAAACTTTTTCTAGGTTAGGAAAAGCATGCAGAAGATGCCTTCTGGAATGCTTTACAATAATTTTTGTTCTGGATCATGTGACTAAGGAAGAAGGAGAGGGCTTAGAATGGAAATGCTGGCAGGGCGTCAAGCCACAGCCCAATCATCTATCCAATAGGGTTGCATTGGCAGATTATTTTTTTCTAGGATGTTTTACTCTACAACCTCTGGTGTACCTCTGGCTGAATCTTACCCAATTTCAAACTTGATTTTTTTCTTTTGCAGACTTCTGTCCCATCTCTTACCTCACCTTTCACCCAATTTGCTTCTTATTATAGAGGTTTCAGAGTTACTTTTCTGACATGCAGAGAGACAGAGTCCTGAGCCTACCTCTACAATATTTCTTTGCAATATTATTTTGGATTAGGAATAAAGATGGCAATTCAGGGAGATGAAATGGAGCAACATGGGGGAATGAGGCATGGTTAGTTAGCAAGTTCAGTTAAGGTAGTTTATACACCACATTGTGTTGCAAATCACATACACACATTTTAAGGTAATAAAAAATGTAAAATGCAAGTTTGTTTTTGTAAAAATTTTAGTACTGATAAGTTGATATCAAAAGCCGAGGTGGCGCAGTGGTTAAATGCAGCACTGCAGCCTACTGCTAGATCAGCAGTTCAGCGGTTCAAATCTCACCGGCTCAGGGTTGACTCAGCCTTCCATCCTTCCGAGGTGGGTAAAATGAGGACCCAGATTGTTGGGGGCAATATGCTGACTCTCTGTAAACCGCTTAGAGAGGGCTGAAAGCCCTATGAAGCGGTATATAAGTCTACTGCTATTGCTATCAAAAAAAAAAAAGCATTTTACACTAAAAGGATTATTGTTGTCCACAGAGGATAAGAATGAGATTTTGGAAGTATGTACAGTATATGTCAATACTAGAGAATTGTGAATGATCCAACTATTGATGGAATATGCAGAAAGTTAATCTGGAAGATTGAACTGCTTGGGCTGAAAAGCCTCCGGTAGCCTTGTTTTAAGAATTCTGGACAAAGTAGAGATGCTTCATATAATAGATATTGAGAAGTTAGAAAATAATCCATTTTTTTCCTTGTTTAGCATTACCATACACTTTTCTCCCCCACAACCCACTTTGAGTTTGTATGTTAAAACTTAAAGAAAGTACAGGAAGAGTGTTCTTTGTGCTTCTCTTTCTAACTTCCCCCCTCCCTTCCTCCCTCTCTTCAAAACTGTAACCATATCAGTGAAATGAAAAAAATATACTCAGATTTGATATAAGCAGCCATCTTGGATCCTGGTCCTTTTTGATGAGAAATCATATCAGAGAGAAAATCTTTCCCTCCTTCCTTATTCAGGTAGCTATGTAATCTGGGAGCTCTGAAGAAGGCTAGTGTTAGAGTTGCCCAATGTTTTGAACAAGAACACTACTGTTATAAAGTGGGGCTATTCAGCAATGTCAGGTCTGTACCTGCAATTGATATAATAAGCAGGTGGCATAGCTACTAAAGAAGAAAATTGTGGAATAGGAGAGACCAATATATTTGGAATAGCGGTATTTTTAGATATGACTACTTGTTTTCTTTATTAATTACATACCTATTATGTATTATAATTCTTGCACACCTTCATTTTGTTCTTGTGCTCAACAAAAACGATTATAGAGCAGTTTTTCCACTGATTATACTTACTGAAAATTTGTGGGGGATTTAAGCTGAATGTGCAATATTGGGTCTAAAACCTTTGGTGAACATAGTTTAGAGTCCACTTAATCCCAATTCAATATTTTATTGTGGAAGTTAGGCAATATTTTTCAATGTAAGCATGTTGTTTTCTTGAAATTGTTAAGGGTGTATTCTATTGTTCTTGGTCAAATAAAATATAGTTTATCCAGCACATAGACCATGATGGCGAACCTATGGCACAGGTGGCACGTGGAGCCTTATTTGCCAGGATGGCAGCCCTCGGTAGCCCTAAGCTCCAGCGTGCATGTGTGTGCTGGACAGCTGATTTTTGGCCTTCTGGGGGGTCAGGGGAGGCTGTTTTAGCCCTTCCCAGGCTTCAGGAAAGCCTCCAGAGCCTAGGGAGGGCAAAAAACGCCCAACGGGCAAACCGGCATTTCGTTCCTGAACTTCTGGTTGGGCCATTTTTCGCCCTCCCTAGGCTTCAGGAAAGCCTCCGGAGCCTAGAAAGGGTGAAAATCTCCCTCCCCCACATGGGGGGGGTCGCATAGGGGGTTGCTTGTGCAGGTGGTTGGGTACTTACGCATGCATGATAGCACATGCACACAGAGTTTTGGCACACTTTTAGAAAAAGGTTAGTCATCACTGACACAGACCATCTGAATGTCCATAGGACACTAACAAAGAGAGGGGAGGATAGCCATCTTGCCCTCTTTGCTCTAATTTCTACTAATTCAAGAAACTCTTAAGAATGCCTTTCTTAACTGCAACAGCTAATAACTCAGATACATTGTGAGTGTTCCTTTTTTTTTCAAAGTACCATACTTGCCAGTTGTTTGTGTACTAAGCTGCCTGTAGCTAATTCATTTCCCCTTGTTTTCTACTGACAGTTCTTTAAATATGTGCTCAGAATTCTGGTGCCCTTCTCTTATTTTCAATTCTCAGACGTCCCAATGATGCAGTCATTTAGTGATGTACCAGAACTAACAGCAGAAACATTTTCAAGGGGAAAGGAACCTCAAGCTAATATTCTAATAGGCAAATTTGTTCTGAGTAGTACAGCTGGAGCTTCAATATAAGTCCAGAGGTACTGTGGGAGTAATTAAGGTGGGAGAGAGTCAACTGGTGACTTTAGGCTTTTCATTGACCTTGTCATGTGCATATGGATATTCTGTTGGCTGCAGGAAAGAGTGCAGAGCTATTCTTCCTCCTTCATTTCCTAGGCTCTTTAGCCCGCATTGAGCCAGGAACAGTGGCTGAGGACAAAAGCTGTATACACTGTACAAACAGTGCACCAAAGCAGCAGTACACTGAGTCATTCTTCGCTCTGTGTGAGAACTGAGGGGGACTCTATTCACTTCCTTTGTGCTGGTGTCTGTCAACAGCGCTGTTTGAGGCAAGGCCTATTGTGCTGGCCAATGTTTCTTATTGACCCAAGTCTGTGCCTGCAATGTTCCCAGGGTCGAAGTTGCGAGTGAGAGAATGTTTGAAAAGGGGTAATCATAGGGTAAATGCATTTTGCTGCATTGTCATCTGACCTATTAAATCTAAACTGTGGTCTATGTTAATGCAAACAGGTAATTATGTAGTCACAGCTGCAGCTATTGACATCTGGTTACCTCCCAAAGGGGGGAAAATATGTGGTTTTCTCTGCCATGTCTAGGCTCTTAAAGTTTGACTTTAATGATATTAAATATAAAGAGAGGATGGATTAACATGATAGGACAGGTCAACAAGGTAGATACTTTTACATATGTAAGAAAGGATAGCAGTGTTCATGTTACCTTACTGTTGTTTTTAGTGATTTTTATTTAATAAAAATTAAGAAATTATTAACTATTATGAGTTGAATTGGGGAAGTAAGTGTTATAACCTACTCTCCCACCTCTTTTCATATTTTAATACTATTGTGATTTCTACTCACATAACTGACATACTGCTGTGGCCCACATATGTGTTATACCATCCCTCTATATTAAGTTCCTCGGAGCTGAATACTTAAAGCAATATTATGTGTAGCCTTCAGTCCTTTAAGAAAGAAGCAAGTGTGCTGGGATAGTAATAACATTTTTGGCAATAAATTATATGATTGCTTGCCTTTCAGGGTAATGTAAGGCTGACACCCGTTGGACCAATTGAAAATCCTGCTCTGATACAAAGTTGTATTTCCTGCCTATTCTTAGGAAACAAAGACAGCTATTTTAAAAAGCAACATTTTTTCATTAGGGCCTAATAATACAATATAAAGAATTTGAGGATGAAGGATACTTTCATTTGGAAAATAAGGCTACAGATGTTTAGGCTTACAAAGCACGTTTAATAATGGTCTAAATCAGTGGTACCACCCCTAGGGGGCGTTGGGATGACTTAGGGGGGGCGCTAAGAGGCAAGAGGGGGAGCAGGGGGGGGCTCTAGGAGGGCGAGGAAAAAAAGATCGTGTATTGTGTTGGCTGAAGAAGGTGTCACCCCTAGGTTGGTAGGTTCCCCTTAGCTAATTCTCAGATGGAAAGGAAAAACTTGCCGAGCAGAAGATGGACTATTTAAAGCCCATTGGCACTGGCAGAAGGATGAAATTACCCAAACAAACCTGGAAATAGCTAGGGGTTTCCCTTTAAGCAACATCACCACCCTTCCCTCCAATCACCGCCTTCCTCCCAGGAGAGGGGCGCGCACCCACCCCCCAACACCGCCGGCATCTTAACCGACCTGCATGGCTTGTGAAAAGGTTTTTTTCTTTTAAATGGTCGGTGGGCGGGGAGATCGTGCACGGTGTTGTTAGGGGGAGGGAAAACCCACCAATCGAATTCTAGTTGAGCTTGCGAAAGAGCTCTTTTCCACTGGTTTAAAAAACGGTCACATATTTTGTGCCATCCTTTTCCTTTACATGGAGACGCTGCTGGGTAAAAACTGGGGGGAGGGTGTGATGAGTGGAAGTGTGGTCGCTCCCTTTTGGTAGTGTGAATTTTGGTTAGGGAGGTTTGGATTACCAGCCGGAGGGAGCTTGCATTGCAATCTTCCTTTTCTAGCCTTGGAAATAAGAGTGTTGTTAAACTCACTGCAGCTTTCTTTGATATAGGTATAGTATACTATATATATATGCTACTATAGTATAGGTCTGGAGTCCCCAAACCTGGCAACTTTAAGACTTGTGGACTTCAAGTCCCATAATTCTCCAGCCAGCATAGCTGGGAGTTGAAGTCCATAGCTGCCTGGAGAATTCTGGGAGTTGAAGTCCACAAGTCTTAAAGTTGCCAAGTTTAAAGACCTCTGGTATAGGTTCTCCTGCTTGAGCAAGGGGCTGGACCAGAAGACCTCCAATGTCCCTTCCAGCTCATTTATTCTAAAGCTTATAAAAACTCCACTCAATGCTGGTCACGGGTGGATTTTCTTTTAGGATATGTGTTTAGTTTTTGAAATATCCCCATTCCCATCCTCTCTCCTTGCGGAATTACTGGTTTTGAATAGTTGGTTCGGCGAGCAGAAATTTAGCCATTGAAACCACGTAAGCATTTAAAGGCAGAATGTCTGTGTTGTGCAAAATAATTGGCAATCTGAAGGAGATAAGATTATATTGTATGCCTTTGTATGTGTGGATATATGCACACATACATTTTGCAGCAGGGTTAACAATGAGCATAGCACCTCTTGGTTAGCATAGCCAATAAGAAACTTGGCCAATAATATTAAGGCAAGTATGAGCAATTATCTGTCCATGCTGTCTTTAAAAAAATGACACCAGAGTTTCTTGCCATTTTTGGATGGGAACTGGATGAAAATAGTAATACAAATCTTAAAATTGAGATTATTTTTTTTAAAAAAAAGGAAAAATAGATTGTACTTCAGTTTTGCTTAGATGTGTGATGTGAGTCAACCATTTTTGATATTTAGACCACCAAATCTTAAAGACTATGCAGATAGTTTGGAAGGGGTTAGTAACAAAGCTAGTGTTGATATTGTGGAAATTAATGAAACTTAAAATTACAATGATGTTATTGCAGGGATGTGACTATCCAGCTAAAGTTGTTTCTCTGACATTCTAAGACTTAGATGTCTGGGTGATATCAGGATCTTTTTTTGATGGAAATTCCAGATTGTCGGCTGTGACAGGGGGGGCTTTGCCCAGGTTCGCCTGGTGCACCAATTGCGACCCTACCTGGACCAGGAGGCCCTTCGAATAGTCACTCACGCCCTCGTGACCTCAAGACTGGACTACTGTAACACGCTCTACATGGGGCTGCCCTTGAAGAGTATTCGGAGACTTCAGCTTGTCCAGAATGCAGCCGCGCGAGCGATTGTGGGTGCACCTCGGTACACCCACGTCACACCTATCCTCCGCGAGCTGCACTGGCTGCCCATTGGTCTCCGGACACGCTTCAAGGTGCTAATCGTTACTTTTAAAGCCCTACATGGTATCGGACCTGGGTACTTGAGAGACCACCTCCTGCCAATTACCTCCCAAAGACCAATCAGATCCCACAGACTAGGCCTCCTCTGAATTCCATCTGCCGGCCAGTGTCGACTGGCAACTCCCTGGGGGAGGGCCTTCTCTGTGGCTGCTCCGGCCCTCTGGAACGATCTCCCCGTTGAGATCTGAACCCTCACCACCCTTCCGGCTTTCTGCAAAGCAGTTAAGACCTGGCTGTTCCGGCAGGCCTGGGGCTGTTGAATTTTCCAGCCCCATCCGAGGTTATGACTGTTGTTGTTTTTTAAATGTGTTTGTCTTTTTATTTTTATTCTGTACCCCCCTCCCTTTTTGATTGTTAGCCGCCCTGAGTCTCTCAGGAATAGGGCAGCATACAAACTGAATAAATCAAATCAAATCAATCAATACAGCTAATTCAGTACCGTGTCCTTCAAATATTTAACTCCAGCACTGAAGCTCTTTGATTGTTATTAATTGATTTAGTATATTTGTTAACCACTCCATTCATCTAGTGTTTGCAAGCAAATTTTTCATGGTTTGGAATTCTCCATGTTGACCTTGAAGTGGAGATTAGGATGTAATACTTGTTAATTCATCTATTTCTTTGGTACATTTATATCCCAACTTTTCTCAAAGAGCATATACACTACTCTCAGGGACGTGCAGTCACTAGAGGCAAGGGAGGCGGAGCCTCCCCAGTCTCCTGAGAGAAAGGAAAGAGTTTTAAATATTTTTTTTAATGAATTAAAGCCAGGATAGTTGCTACCAGATTTCAAGTCACAGTGGCTTGGTGTCTGCTCTCAGTGTTAACTAGGAGGAGGCCAGAGAATTCGGGGCCTCTTTTGCTTAAGGAATTTTTCGCCTTTTAAAAGTTAAGGCGGAGTTTAAAAGCAAAAGATTTAATATGCAAAAGAGGCACTGATTCTCCCGCCTCCTGATCTGGGAGCAGCGAATCATGTCTTGCACTTGAGCGACTGCGCAAGTGCAAGGGTGATTCTGGAGAGGTTTTTCTTTCACCAGCCACCATTTCTTCTGCAGCCAGCCCAGCACCGGGAGGACGAGGAGGAGAAGAGTGGTGAGCCCTTGTGGCTGGCTGGGGAGGGACTCACCGCTCTTCTCCTCCCAGCCAGCCAGCCACCCACCCCCACCCAACCTGCTCCCTGCCTGGCCGGCCAGCCGGCACAAAGACAAACCGCTCTTCTCCTCCCAGCCAGCCAGCCACCCACCCCCACCCGACCTGCTCCCTGCCTGGCCGGCCAGCCGGCACAAAGACAAACCGCTCTTCTCCTCCCAGCCAGCCAGCCAGCCACCCCCACCCGACCTGCTCCCTGCCTGGCCGGCCAGCCGGCACAAAGACAAACCGCTCTTCTCCTCCCAGCCAGCCAGCCAGCCACCCCCACCCGACCTGCTCCCTGCCTGGCCGGCCAGCCAGCACAAAGACAAACCGCTCTTCTCCTCCCAGCCAGCCAGCCACCTGACCTGCTCCCAAGAATGTCAGCGGGGACGGAGGAGACGGGAGGCGAGGCGGCAGAGCGCGGCAGCGGCGAGAAGCAATACCCCTGCCGCTGTGTCCGACAGGCATCTCGCGTTTATGTCCATCATAAACGAGAGACGCCTGGGGGACACAGCGGCGGGGACGTTGCTTCTCGCCGCTGCCGCGCTCTTGCCTCACCAACGGTATCCCTCACCGCACGTCACTGACTACTCTCTGCTCCAGTTCTTCTCACAGCAGGATTCCTGTGGAGTAGGTTCAACTAAGACGGGTATGAAACTTGTAGCCTGCAGGCCAGATGTGTCACGTGTAGGTCATGCCCATCTCAGCTCCACGAATGGGAAAAACGTCGCAAAATATCATGTGTTGACAATGCGATGCCATGAGTTTAATACCTGTGGGCTAAGAGAATAATTTATCCCAAGTCATCCTTGGGCTTGCAACATACTTAACAATTGCATCAAACTGGTAAAAATATTTCTAGTAAGGTCAGAATGCTTTAAAGTCAGGATATTTCAACCATAAAATATTTTTTTATCTTGGTCTTTTTGATGAGACTGCCATTTAATGGTAGCAGGAATTTGTTTCATGCTCTTGGGAAGCCTCGGTCAGAACAAGGGGTTGGTTTTGCTTTGATAGTTTAACATAGTTTCATTAAAATCACATATTATTTGGTGATCCATTGCCATACTTTGGAATCAAGGCAACATGTTTGAAATGCTTGTTGCTAGGAAACAACCATAGAAAAGACTCTATTTATGAGCTCCTGGAAAATGCTTATGATTGGTCACTGCTGGACACAAAATGCAGAAGTAGAAAGGCATTGATCCGTAAAGCTTTCCATATTTTATTAGGCCCAAGATGGTCTATATAAAAACTGCATGTTACTTAATGAACAAACTTTTACATAGTAATGTATATGAAAAGCAGTGAGGATACAGGTAGAATCTTAATTAATCCAATCTCATGGATATTAGATCACTTTTTAAACCAGATTCCTTGATTAAAAAGAAAGAAACAAAATAAATGTTTGCCATGAAGAAAGTACCATTCACAAAACGGAGAACTTCATTAGGAATGGATGAATGCAATTTTTATTGATTTGAACCAAATATTGAACCAAAATAAATACTAATAGAATGACGAGATGCTTGATGACATCTGCTCTTCGATATTCACTAGTGTATGCCAGTGTGCTATTAAGCATGAGATGCAATATTGCATACAGCAATATTGAAAACAAAGGAAAAACTAATATAACAAAACTAACATAACCTATGCAGCTGTTCCTTGATATCTTGCACTGTGAGAGCACCTTTCTGACAGATTCTCAGGCTCCACTGTGAGGTCAGAGCAACCTTAGAGCTATAACTAGGTTGTCTATGCTGGCAGCTGCATGATTCAGTCACTGCAGTCTGATACCAAGTTTATGGTTTCTAATTAAATTGAATGTGATTAATTACTTTGTCCACAAGCAAGAAAAGTTTATATATAGCCAAAATTTAGACCTGTTGAAATCTAACAAGATAGAAGATCTAGTGTAATTTTGAAAAAGCAATGTGAGTACCAATTATATGATGATATCTTCTCTGTAGTCTTATGAATCATTCCCAGATGAGGAAACACAAAAATGGGTGTACAGTGGCCAGGTAGTTAGAAGCTAGTGAGAAGCAGAATTGAGTTCCTGAATCAGGAACTTTATCATTGATCCAGATTTTGACCCATGGCAATGTTGCTGCCTTTGTGTCAGAGGCTGGGAAGATGGGTGAAAGCTCTGAAGTATGGGAACAAGGTCTGGTATAAAATGGTCCGTTTGGGAATCAGTTGGTGTATTGAATAACTTGCTTCTGAAAATTGTAATCAGTGTCAGTTGTACTGGGTATGGAGGATTAGGGCTTCCTATATTTACTCTTCTCAGTGCAATGTGATGTTAATTCTCAGTGGCAAATTATTATTTATGCTTTGTGCTTTTTTCAAAGCTATACAAATCTCAACTTGTGCCTGCTATAGATAATACTGTCCATGAAAGTTAACTACTGGTAGGAATTTTATTGCATATTAACATGAAGTAAGACTATAGGTTTAGTTGATTGGATGTGGATGGCAGTTTTAGTGTCTTGAGTATTCAAGAAAGATGGCAAACATTGCACAGAATCTCAAAGTATTCTGTTGCCTCTTAAGTGTATTGTGACTAATTGCTTACATATGGGCAAAATGGAGTAATATTAAAATTAGGACATACTTGATTCTTCTGCAGAATCATAAATGATGCTGGGTATGAAAAAAACTCAAGAGTATTTGTATTTTGTATAATTGTAAATATTAATTATTAAAAACTCTTTAAAAGGAGACTTATTTGAAAGTTGCCTCTGGATGACTCAAATCAAATCAAGTCCATCCATCCATCCATCCATCCACCCATCCATCCATCCATCCACCCAGGGCATAAGTCTAGGGATTTTAAAAATTAAATACAGTTAAAACCTCTGAAAATTGACCATCCAAGGGACTGAACGAAAGTGGTCAACATACAGAGGTGGTCAACATACGGAACAACTCTGCTGATATGTACACGTGCCTCATTTTATTGTACAGCTTTTATTAGACAATGTCATACACATAGTGAAAACACAGGAAAGTCATTCATACTATACCGTATGATACAATATCAATACATTTACATATGTATTGTTTTCTCATGGCTTGGTCATTTTTTCTGAAAAAAAGCGGAGAAAGTACTCTTACCAGTGGCTATACTGTTCAGCATACCTGGGCACTTTCCCCCGGCAAATGACTTTAACTGCATTACCAAATGACTGACATCCTCTTCTTTCGGAATATCTGCAATTTCTGTGTTCTCACTTAATTCTTCTGCCTCATCAGTTGCTTCCAGCACGTTTCCTCTGGGTTGTACCTCAGTCAATATTGATTGGAAAATTGCTTCTGGTTCAGGGTTAGGATTAGGATTTTGTTTCTACAGGCAGACCATAGGTTTGCATTTTAGCAATTACCCACTGCAGAAGCTGGGCTTTGAAGTGCATTTTGAATGTTTTGATTATGCCTTGGTCAAGAGGTTGAAGTTTTGATTGTAGTGATTGTAAGATGATTCACTTGGAGATGGCTAGGGTAATTGTCCACTACAAGGAGAATAGACCGTTTCTTCCTCTTCATTTCTCAGTCAATACCTCTTATCCACTCCTCAAATAGGGCACCAGTCATCCATGCAGTTTTGTTAGATTTCCAGGTGACAGGAAGGTCTTTGGGCTGTAGGTTCTTGAATGAGTATGGCTTTGCTGATTTATCAGTCACCAAAAGTTTTAGCTTCTCTCTGGTTAAACTAGCACACAACAGAGCTGTGAAATGTTCTTTAGAAAGTTTTAGACTCTTACATTAGTCACCCCTCATAATGAGGCTCCTGTCAGGCATCACCTTGAAAAAGGGTCCACACTTGTCAGTACTGAATCAAAGTAAAAAATACTGTATTCTTTGATATTCTTCATGAAAGAAATTCATTGCTACCAATTCTTGCCCTTGGTCCAGACTGGACTTAACTTTATATAACAGGGGTGTTACACTCACATTGTCAAACATCATTACGCAATTTATCATGACTTTTCTCTCTTTGCTAAACTGCGTGTGGGTGTGGCCAGCGTGTGATACATCCGGCCTGCGGGCCATGAGTTTGACAGCCCTGTTATAGAGGGTAAATTAATGCCGTGTGTCAAGATCCAGGTGGCCAAGATACAACTTACAGAGGCGGCCAATATAGAGGTAGTTAGCTTGGCTTTTTGTTATGTACATACTGTATAGGATATATCCGGTCTATGAAAATTAGGTCAACTTAGGGAGATGGTCAATACAGGGAGGTGGTCAACTATGGAGGTTTTATTGTACTTGTTTTGTGATCTCACCAACAGTTTATAATTAGAATATACAGTTAATTAAAATAAAATAAAAACTATTTTGATGTTATTGATATGGCTGCTTTAAGGAGTTGCAAACAGATGCTATGAAGTTCTTTCAAAGGAATGCTGTTCCTGTGTCTGCCAAATTTCCCTATCCATATCTGATTGCAGAACACTAGTTCAAGCCATGTATTTATTTACTTACGTTGACTGTTGGAATCTGAGAATTAATTCATAGATAATAAATACTTCCAATAGTTAATAGAACGCTAAAGATTTTTATGGCTTGCAGCTTTTGACAGTTCTGTATGCATGTCACAGTTAACTGTTTTGTGTAATGATTATTGGACTTAACTAAGTTTGAAAGTGGTACTTCTCCATTTGTTTTGACCATTTGTTTGCTTACTCTTGGTTAAATGAAAAATCTTCTTTCAATATTTGAACTGACCATCAGCTCCCAATATGTGGACAGCTTGGTCTTTTTGCTACTTCCTGTCAAATTCTCAAGTAACATAAGGTTTGGAATGAAAAAGAAGAGGGATTAACGAAAAACCTTAAAATACAATGTGTAACATAAAGCGATGCTGTCAGTGGTAATTGGTCAAAGCTTACCACTAAGCCTCTTTAGACTTTGTTACTTCATTCAGCTTTTTCTGAGAAATACTGCAGAGAACTCCAGAGTTTGTCTTCAAAACAGAGAATCTGGAGAGAGGCCAAGAACATAACAGGATATTTAATATACTATTGTATTCATTTTTCCCCTAATATGATAATACTGCTCGTTGTTCAGATGAGGCTTCAGTGACAGAATGCATTATACTTCTGAGCTTCTTGTAGATTTTAATAGTTCCGGGGTAAATATTATTTTGAAATGTAAGTAGTAAAACATGAAAAGGTCTTGGTATCATGAAAAATGCCTTGTTTTAGAAGAGGAAATCTTTACCTCTTAATGCTTTTTCTCTAGGATCTTCAAAAAGTCCTTTAAAAAGATGAATGTTGCAATTAATGTTTTGGAATAAACACCTAAAGATACTCTATTTTTCACATTATCAATTTAAATGTTTTTACTTTGATTACAGTATAAATAACCTATTGTCTTATAAATGAATATTTCTCTTCAGTAGAAGAAAATATTGTTGAATATTTTCCTGAAGTTGTTAAACAATTATGGATCAGTTCCTAGTCTAACTGTTCTTAATAGAAGCTTTAAAATCAAACTTTAATAAATACCACATTTAAGTAAAATATACTCCATGTCGTTTCATGCTTTACATGAGAAGAATACATTACAATATAGTGACTGTTGGGCTCTTCCGTATCTGATGGCAGAGATGATAGAAGCTGTTACTTATAGTTTAAATTGACTGCAGTGTATTATCTGAATTTAGCAAATTATTTTAAACCTAAATATGGTTCATTAAAAATGAGCTTTGTACAAATAGTGGAACGTGAAGCAATGAATATGAGTGAGGGGATTTAATCAGTATATAGCTAGTCCTTAATTTACAATCATTTGTTTAGCGACCATTTAAAATTACAAAGGCACTGAAAAAAGTGACTTCTGACTGGTCAACACACTTACAGCTATTGCACAATCCCATAATGAAGTGATAAAAATTGGCCACTTGTCAAGTAGCATGTACAGCATACATATCCCAGCATCATGTGATTGACATTTTTAACCTTCCCAGCTGGCTTCCAACAAGCAAAATCAATAGGGGAAGATAGGTTCACATAATGGTTGTGTGTTTCACTTAACAATCGCAGTGATTCGCTTAAATCACTAGTAAAAAAAAGTCAGAAAATCAGATGTGTCTCACTTAACAACTGTCTTGCTCAGCAATGGTACTTCTGGTCCCAAAAAGTCTGTAGAAACTGTAGGACTATCTGTATGAAACTGCATTGAAACTGGAAGTACTAAACATTTACAAAGTATGTAAAGAAAAAACAACACCAATGTACTCTTGACTCAAATTATGTGTGTTTAATATCAATAAAGGTAAAGGTTCCCATTGCACATATCTGACTCTAGGGGGCGGTGGTCATCTCCGTTTCATAGCCGAAGAGCCAGCGCTGTCCAAAGACGTCTCTGTGGTCATGTGGCCTGCATGTCTAAATGCCAAAGGTGCATGGAACGCTGTTACCTTCCCACCAAAGTGATCCCTATTTTCCTACTTGCATTTTTACATGTTTTCGAACTAGGTAGGTTGGCAGAAGCTGGGACAAGTAATGGGAGCTCACTCCGTTATGTGCTGCTAGGGATTTGAACTGCTGACCTTTCTGATCGACAAGCTCAGCGTCTTAATATCCGTACACAGCCACAAATCTAGGGTTAGGATTAAGGTTTGAAAAACTAAAATATTGGATTATAAATTACTCTCTGCTTATTTTCTTCTAATTATGTCAATAGTTTCTAGTGCTAGTTTGTTTTTCAAAAATAAAACCAACAAATTTATATCTGTGGCTCAGTGATGTGATATTGAAAATCTATTTTATAACCTTGCACCAATTTAATGTATTGGGGTAAATCATCATAATGCTGTTTTATTACAATTCTAGAAAGCGTCTGATAAGGTTGGCTCAAACAGTTTTGATCAATTATCATCCAAGTTCTAAATGAACTTAAATGATTTAAAATATGATTTTAAAATACAAGTGGATATGAGTCAGAAGGAACTCTTCCTTAAAATTGTGTAAAAATATCAACTGCCTAAATGTTTGCAATATATAGGAAAGTAAGAAAAGAAGGCCTAACAGGTTATAAGAAAAACTACAAATGATAAAATGGGGTCTTTATACGGAAAGTTGTGCATTGCATCCGTCAGTGATAAATGTTGATGTCCAGTGTCAATTTGGATACATGAAATGGGGACTTTTGGTGTGTTTGTGTGTGTGTTTGTGTATGTGTTTGTGTGTGTGTTTGTGTGTGTGTATCAGCTTGTATGTAGAGATTAAAAATGCTTGTAAGATTACAGCTTGCACAAGCAATGCTATTATACATTTCACATCATAGTTACTGCCTATTCTCATGATTAAGTCTAAGTCAATCATTGCTTCATTTCCAAATCAGGCATCTTCTTCATCAGAGAGCCTGTTTTAATATTATTTAGTTGCCTAGAGGTAAAGAAGTAAGAGATTGGATGCCTCCAATGTACAAGTGGATAAAATCACTTTATGTGACTACTTTTTTCCTCTTTTGTTAGAGTGTGAGAAAATAATTCTGTAGCCCAAGGGTATTTCTAGATTGCTGGTACCACTAATACGTGCCTCAAATCTTTTGTGAAGGAGTAAAGCCTCTCTGTTCTTTTTATTGAGAAGTGTGCTAGAATTTCACCTGCCACTTAAATGTAGATAAATGCTTTTGTTTAAAAAAGTTTGTTTGAAAAAGTAGTTGAAAGTGAAATGAATTATCTCTTAGGTGTTTGGTGTGTACACAGACGCAATTCGATATTGTGGGAAAGCTGAAAGCAGTTCTGGGATGTCAAATAAAAGAGCTACTGAGATGCAATTAATCTTGCTCGCACTTAGATTTAGCTATTATTGTGTGCTTTGTTCTTGCAGTGATAGTCTCTAAACATGATAAGAAAATAGTTAAATCAAACATTTGAAATGACATAATCTTTTAAATTCATTAAGTGGTTTTTAAAAGACTGACCCTTCTTTCAGTGATAGTTTACTATGTGTTCCAGGAAGACACTGAATATTGAAATTTAATCTGCTTTGAACGTTTTCTGTGAATCATTTTTTAAATAATTATAATCTGCTTCTTAAAAAACATCAGGAAAAGATTCTGGAGGGTTGGAGAACCTTCAAGAAAACAGGTGCAATAGCATTAGGCCTGCAAAGAGGAAGAGAAAAGGGCAAACTGTATTGCCCCTTCAATTGCAAGCAAAAGAGGCTTTATTGTATTCCAAATCCAACTACCAAGTTGTTCATTAGCAAAATAACCAGTTCTTAATTGTATCAAACATTGAAATATAATATTGATTGAATGTGTCAATAATGCTCAATAAACCAAACCAGCAGTGTAAGCTACAAATAATTTGCCAAGCACAAAACTTCAGTTTTGCTCAATGCATATTATTTTTTAAGGAGTTTGCAAAACCCACAATTATATTACTTACTATAATTATGAATAGTTTATATTAATTCTCATTAAAATTTTCACCAATAGTGCTGGATGGATCTCTTGTGTTTAGATTTCAAAAATCTATATTTAACAATATATTACAGAGCAAAAATCCTAATTTAACCAGTTGGGGCCTATAGGTGGTGCTGTAATAAATGGAATGCACAATAATATACAAGGAATTTATGGATACAGTGCTACATACTTGATTTAAATCAGGATATTAATTTATTTTATAAATATATGCCAAATTAATTGTATGACTATGATTGCCCAATAAAAATAATGTTATGCCCTGCTCTATTTATTGTGATAGTCCCCTATTTTCTAGACTTCTATATTACATGATTGAGAAGCGTCGGTCTAGCCTGTACGGTAGTATAATTTGTAACTAAGCTCTAAAATATAACAAATATTTCTCAATGACAGTCATATATAACTGAAGGACTTTATAATGGGAGCTCATTAATTTTTAAATCACCTGGTGCAGTGAAAAGTCAGAGTTGAAATTAAGGGAAGACCTATACAATTTAGGATAATAATAGATCACTACTTTTAGGTGTTGATAGTTGTATATAAAATTAGCTGAACACATATAATATTTGGCATATATAATATTTTTCAAATTTTAAATTATAAAAATACATGTTTGCTATGTTTTTAAAGGGAATACACAAAAACCAGTTTTGATTTACTTTCAGTTGACCAGCCAAACATCATGGTATTTAACAAAATAGTTCAAACATTAAACAATAAAAATTTTCTTTTTTGAAATAAGATTAAAGTAATATCTTGTGCAGGCAATCCTCAATTTATGAAAGGTTGCTTAAAAGGTTGACTGCCACAAAAAGTTGTAAATTAGTAAAATTGGTCACATGACCGCCCACTTTTACAAAGTCATGAGTTACAACCATGATAAGGATGACTACACTGTGGTCATAACTCAAGGACTACCTGTATTGAAAACAGCACCAGGGTTTTCTCTCAGCTGTTTATAATACATCTTTGCATTTAAACAGCGCATCACTTTTGTTTACTTTTATTATATTTAAAAGCTAGGTTCTTTTAAATATTTTTCTTCCATTCAGTCACTTTGGTTGCTTTAATAGAAATCGATATGTTTGCTGAAATCTTAATAGTGTGGCCTAAGTTATTTTGAGCTGAAAGGAAATTAATCATATATATTTAATACACTTGAAATGAAATATATAACACAAGTATTGCATATCGAGGCTGAAAAATGTGGCAAAGAATAATCTCATAACAAAGCCCTAGGCCAGAAAAATTCTGAGCCTAAATAGCTGAAATCAATAAACTTTCTTTGAATAACTGTATATTCTTTTCTTTCCAGGACCAGTTTGTCTTCATCTTTCTTTTTTACTCTAAGGAGCTTATTCTGAGTAAGCTTATTTGATGCCATTTATCAGTACAGAATTTATTGTTCTCTTTTTGCTAGAAGACTGATCTTTTTGCAAGCAAAGGCAATTTGTAATTAACTGATAATGATAATTTAACAGCCTTAACCAATTGCCCGTGATCTGCAATTTAAGGCTGGCTATTCCTTTTGCATCCTTGACCTCAGGAGTTTATTATTTACTTGAACAATTGCCAGGAGCTCAATAGCAAGGTTTCTGAATGAGCTAGCTAATCTTGGAAGTTCTAATATATATTTCAACTTAATTTCATTACAGCCTGTAGCTGGCAAATAAAGACAAAGATCAACAAATTAAAGAGAGATGCAGTCTGTTAAAATGTGAGGTACTAAATGATAACTGCCTTTTTCCTGATATTTTTAGCTCTTTCCAACCAGACTATGGATCCTCAAAATTGGAATACAGCTTTCAGAATCTTTGTCAGAACTGGACTGTTAAAACTTCCCCGGTCTTAATCCCTCCCCTTTCTTTCCTTCTTGCTTTCCTGCTTTGTTGCTTTCTTTGTTTCTTTCTGTGTTTCTTTCTTTCTTTCTTTCTTTCTTTCTTTCTTTCTTTCTTTCTTTCTTTCTTTCTTTCTTTCTTTCTTTCTTCTTTCTTCCTTCCTTCCTTTCTTTCTTCCTTTCTTCCTTCCTTTCTTTCTTCCTTTCTTTCTTTCTTTCTCTTTCTCTCTCTAGCTTGCTTCCTTCATTCCCTTCCTTCCTTCCTTCTTTTTTTTTCTTTCTCTCTAGCTCTTTCTTTCTCCTAAATTCTACACAGCTTACAGTATTACAAACTGTACACTGCCATCAGAACATACATATTTATACAACAGTAGTGCTTCAAAAACCCATTCTATACAATACATAATAAAATAGTTTTGTACTTTCTCTTTATAGGTTACATTATTTATAAATTAGTGCTCAAGTCCTATAAAATCAGGATAATCTGAATGTATATTTTGGTTGGCTTTTCCCATTAAACTTGTTTAAATTGTTGGGTGTGCCCTCTGTTTTCAAAATATATTTTATCATTAGAATTAGACTATACTTTTTCCATCTTGATACTTCTAATATTTATAAATGAGTTTTCTTAATTTCTCTTGCAATTGTTTAACAAAAAAATAATACAGATTAATTCAATGTAATAATAATTTCAGATTAACAATAGCAGTAGAAATTAAATTTAATATAAACTATTAAATTGATAAATGAATAATATGAAGAAATATATTAGAAGCAATGGTGGCACAGTGGTTAGAATGCAGTATTGGAGGCTAACTCTGCCCACAGCCAGTAATTCGATCCTAACCTGCTCAAGGTTGACTCAGCCTTCCATCCTTCCAGAGTCAGTAAAATGAGGACCCAGATTGGTGGGAGCAATATACTGACTCTGTAAACCGCTTAGAAGGGGCTGTAAAGCACTATGGAGCAGTATATACTATTGCTATAAAGAAATATGAATGCATGCGGTTGAATGCTAGGCGTTGAAATTTTAAAATACATGTCAGTGAATAAGAAAGGAATGAAGGAATTCTTTCTCATCAGGCTTTTTGATGGACTATTGTGCATGAGAGGACTTTAAAAAGTTGGGCTGCTATGGTTTTGAACACACAGATGTTGCTTTTGGCATTCATACAGTACTAGTCTGTATAGGGATTTTACAGGCATAGAATGTGAGCTTCTTTGTTAAAGACAAAGTGTTGCCTGTGGTGGGAACTGTTACACTGATGGGAATGTAGTATAATGTATTGTTTTAGTTTTATGTCCCTTCTCCCTCCCCCATTCCATTCCTTGTAGACAGTAGATTTGCTTTGTGGGCAGTGAATTGTTTCACCCAAGCCTGGCTAATAACATAACCTTCAAGCACATAGGAGAGGTACTTCACATGGTAGATAGTCACATGGCTTGTTTCAGGTCTGCGTGTGAATGTAGATTTTTAAGCTCAGGATTTAACAACTTGGAAAGTGAAATTAAATATGTTCTTGAAAAATACTGTAACATATATTTAGGGAAATATTTTCTTTTCCAGGAGAAAGAGCCTACCAAAATACAAATTAAAAAGATTAAATCAACAACAATAGCACACATCAAAAAAAGCTAAAGGCAGTCTTAAATAGCAATAGCACTTAGATTTATATACCGCTTCACAATGCTTTTCAACACTCTGAGTGGTTTACAGAGTCAGCATATTGCCCCCAACGATCTGGGTCCTTGTTTGTTTGTTTGTTTGTTTGTTATTTATAGGCCGCCCTTTTCCCTGAGGGGACTCAGGGCGGCTCACAATTTATGGGGAGGGGAATACAAAACGAGACATGAGACAGTACATAAGTAAAAGTAGAACACAACATTCATTCATCATTCGGGTGGGGACGGATTAGAATCTTTATCCCCAGGCCTGACGGGATAGCCAGGTCTTGAGGGCTGTGCGGAAGCTCTGGACGGTGGTGAGGGTGCGAATCTCCACGGGGAGATCGTTCCAAAGGGTCGGAGCTACTACTGAAAAGGCTCTCCTCCGCGTAGTTGCCAGTCAACACTGACTGGCGGATGGAACTCGGAGGAGGCCTAATCTGTGCGATCTAATAGGTCGTAGGGAGGTAATTGGCAGGAGGCGGTCTCTCAAGTACTCAGATCCACTACCATGGAGGGCTTTATGGGTGGTAAGTAGCACCTTGAAGCGCACCCGGAGATCAACAGGTAGCCAAGATAGGAGGATAGGTGTTATGTGGGCGAACCGCGGTGCGCCCACAATCACTCGCGCGGCCGCATTCTGGACTAGCTGAAGCCGCCGGATGCTCTTCAAGGGCAGCCCCATGTAGAGCACGTTGCAGTATTCCAGCCTAGAGGTCACAAGGGCCCAAGTGACCGTTGTGAGAGCTTCCCGGTTCAGGTAGGGTCGCAACTGGCGCACCAGGCGAACCTGGGCAAATGCCCCCCTGGTCACAGCCGACAGGTGGTGGTCAAAGGTCAGCTGTGGTCAAAGGTCAAAGGTCAGCTGTGGTCAAAGGTCAGCTGTGGGTCCAGGTGGTCAAAGGTCAAAGGTCAGCTGTGGGTCCAGGAGGACTCCCAAGTTGCGAACCCTGTCTGAGGGGTGTAAAATTTGGCCCCCCAGCCTGAGTGATGGAACACTAGCCAAATTATTGGGAGGGAAACACAACAGCCACTCGGTCTTGTCCGGGTTGAGTACCAGTTTGTTAGCTCTCATCCAGTCCCTAACGGCTTCAAGACCCCGGTTCATCACGTCCACCACTTCATTGAGCGGTCAGCGGTTTACTGACCTCGGAAGGATAGAAGGCTGAGTCAACTTTGAGCAAGTCAGGATCGAACTGCTGGCAGTCAGCAGTTACCCTGCATACTACACCACCTCACAGCACTGACCATAATGTGTGCTCTGGGTCATGGGTGTCAAACTTGATTTCATTGAGGGCCGCATCAGGGTTTATTTTATTTATAAAATTTATTTATTTATAAAATTTATATGCCACCCAATCCCAAAGGACTCCGGGCGGCTTACAACAAAGAGGAAAAAAAAGGAAAAAAAAGAAAACGGTTTAAAATCGCAACACCACATACATTCATTCTAATCGGGGCTGGACCTCAACAGTGAGGTCAACAGCCCCAGGCCTGCCGGAACAGCCATGTTTTTACAGCTTTCCTGAAGGCCATGAGAGTGGGTATGGTTTGGATCTCTGGGGGTAGCTGATTCCAAAGAGTCGGAGCAGCCACAGAGAAGGCTCTCCTCCGGGGGCCCGCCAGCTGACACTGTCTGGCTGACGGCATCTGAAGGAGGCCCAATCTGTGGGATCTTACTGGCCGCTGGGAGGTATGTGGCAGTAGGCGGTCTCGAAGGTACACTGGCCCTAAGCCATGTAGGGCTTTAAAGGTAATAACCAACACCTTGAATTGCATCCGGAGACCAGCTGGTAGCCAGTGCAGCTCGTGGAGGACAGGTGTAACGTGGGTGTACCTCGGTGCACCCAATATCGCTCGTGTGGCCGCATTCTGGACTAACTGCAGTCTCCGAACGCTTTCCAAGGGTAGCCCCATGTAGAGCGCGTTGCAATAATCCAGCCTTGAGGTGACAAGGGCGTGAATAACTGTTTGAAGTGCCTCCCAATCCAAATAGGGCCGTAATTGGTGCACCAGACAAACCTGGGCAAAGGCCCCCCTGGTCACAGCCGATAGATGATGTTCCAGTTTCAGCTGCGAATTCAGGAGGACCCCCAAATTGCGGACCCTTTCTGAGGGGCGTAAATTTTCACCCCCCAGGGTTAAGGATGGACTGTCTAAGCTGTCCTTCGGGGGCAGCATCCAAAGCCACTCAGTCTTATCAGGATTGAGCACAAGTTTGTTCACCCCCATCCAGATCCTAACAGCCTCCAGGCATCAGCACATCACGCCCGCCGCTACACTGAGCTGGCACGGGGCAGAAAGATACAGTTGAGTATCATCTGCATATTGATGATACTTCACCCCGTGCTGTCGCATGATCTCACCCAGCAGCTTCATGTAGATGTTAAATAGGAGGGGGGACAAGACCGAACCCTGTGGCACAGCACATTTGAGGGGCCAAGGGGTCGACCTTTGCCTCCCGACCAATATCGACTGCGACCTGTCAGAGAGGTAAGAGGAGAACCACCGTAAAACGGTGCCTCTCACTCACCTCCCCTAGGCATCGCAGAAGGATGCCATGGTTGATGGTATTGAAGGCCGCTGAGGTCAAGAAGCACCAGGATAGAGGAATGTCCTCTATCCCTGGCCCGCCAGAGATCATCGGTCAGGGCGACCAAAGCGGTTTCCGTGCTGTACCCAGGCCTGAAACTGGACTGAAAGGAGTCTAGATAATCCGTTTCATTCAAGGTCTGTCAGAGTTGAAGCGCCACCACCTTCTCAACAACCTTCCCCAAAAAAGGAAGGTTGGAGACAGGATGATAGTTTTTCAAAATAGCTGGGTCCAGGGAAGGCTTCTTCAGGAGGGGTCTTACCACTGCTTCCTTTAATGGTTGCGGGAAAGACCCCTCCTGCAAAGATGCGTTAGTAATCGCCTGGAGCCAGCCTCGTGTCACCTCTCTGCTGGTCGAAACCAGCCAGAAGGGGCACAGGTCCAATAAACAGGTGGAGGCACTCATCGCTCCCATGGCCTTGTCCACTTCCTCAGGGGTGACAAATTTGAACTCATCCCAGAAAATCTGATTAAGACTAACCCTCAGCATCTCGGCTGGTACTGCCCAAGCGGAGTCCAGGTCTGTCCGAATCTGAGTGATTTTATCTGACAGAAACTGAACGAACTCCTCAGCTCTTCCCTATTTATTTTTGACAAGAGGGGAGAGGGGACAGGAAGGGCAGGGCCAGCTCGACATCACTGCCTGTGGCAGCCTGAGTCCTCTGCCAGCAAAAATGGGCTCCTGAGCTCCATTTTTGGGTGCAACTGACTCCTGCAACCCTCTGCCAATTAAAACGTTTTCGCTGATATCGGCACCACAGGCCGGTCCTTTGCTGTTTCCAGGGCGGCCCTGCAGGCTAGATCTAAGCACCACAGGTCGGATCCAGTCCCTGGGCCTTGAGTTTGATATCCTTGCTCTAGGTGATCTTTTCTGGGAAAGACATTCTAAAGGAACCTTTCTCTTATAGCCTCTTGCCAAATCTTGGAAGTGTTTGTGTGGGTGGGTGGGGTTGGGAGAGCATATTGGCACATAATCTTAATCTGAGACTATAATTGCAGTTTCTATGCACATAGATCTGAAGGGGTAATCTGATCTTTTGAAAGGAATTATCTCCTTTGAATTGATTGTATAGTCTCTTTAAAGAGAAAAAAGATAGTTGCAAAGAAATTACTCAGAAAACATAAATGGTTAGGATTAAAAGTGACAATAAATGCATAATTTTGGTGGAAATAATAATGGTTGTAGGATGAAAAGTATTAAACGAGCTTCCTGCAGAGTGGATTGATAATGCACATGATGAAGTCATTAGGGATAAAAGTTAAGAAAAAGAATGCTGGAGGGAGTGTTTTTTTTTTAAACAGAGACTATCTGTGATAATCTGAAGAGTGGAATTCAAATGAATTCTATAAATAGTAGCCCCTCAAAAATATGGATGTAAAGGAAGCCATAAATATGAATTGTTGAAAATGGTTAAGGCTACAGGCAGAGATGATATAAAAGAAATGTTAAAATGTAGATGTGATTTGCTTATAAAGTAGTTGTGCAATTAATTGAATCTGTGAAGAGGGTGATTCATGTGTGCAAGTTGTAAAATTGCTGTTACATAAAGAGTAATGTAGGAAGAGCGCAAAAAACTACAAGTAAATAAAGGTAAGCAAGCATGCCCCTGAGGGTTTTTTTTTAGCAGAAAAGTGATTATAAAGCACTAAAGAAAATAATGAATAAAATGTATGAATCTGAGAAAGAACACTCTCATATCTTGACTGTATCTTCCCAAGGTATGATAAAGTGAATGGCTTGAATTATGGAACGTTTTGTGTCAATATGGAAGGTAAAGTTCGTTTTTGAATGCAGTAAGAATGATGTATAATGGAAGTAAAAATGTGTCAGAATATATAGAAAGCTTGGTAAATGGGTCTAGTAGAGCACGATCGTGTGAATTCCCCTCACTTGTTCCATCTGTTTATGGATAAATGTACAAAATGTATTGTGATCTGTTGCAAGTAATTCATCTTCATCAAAATATATGAAAACAGATGAATATAAGTGTGCTTCTGCCCATTTTGTTACATGGAAGTGAGGTTGGATACATCAGGAGAAAAGTTAGTTGAAAAATGGAAATGTTTTGTTTAAGAAATGTTCATTTGTCTTCTTAAAAAAGATGGATACAAAATAGGACTTAGGAAGTTCTGCCTTCTTTCAATCATCTATTAATAATTCATCACTTTCTCCTTGCTATAGAGCAATGTTGGCAAACCTTTTTGCCACCGAGTGCTGAAACAGGAGCATGTGGATTCACGTAGGGAGCACCAGAAACTGGAAGAGCAACCGGGCTGGTGTCCCCAGAGAGCTGTGCTTCCGGTTTCCAGTGTACACATATGTGCTGGACACCTGGTCTTCTGGTTTCTGGCGCTCCCTTGCATGTGAAGATCAGCTGGCACGCCAGAACCCAAAAGAGCAACAGGCAACAACTGGCGTGCCTGGAGAGATGGCTCTGCGTGCCACTTCCAAAACGCATGTCATAGGTTCGCCAACACAGCTATAGAGCAATGCTGCCTTTAGTTCACCTTAATCCTATTTGTTGTGGTTGCGTTTAATGTATCTCACTGGCATCTGCTCATTTTCAGCTTTATTCTTTTCTGCTGTCTTATATCCTTCTTTGTTATGTACCTCTGTTTTCATTTCCTGTAAACGTCCCTTTTTTCTTCAGCATATTAGAGGCATGTTTTTCACACTGGCTTCCAGATTTTTCCTATTTTTCTTTCTTTACAATGAATTATTGTTGGTTGACTACAAAACAAATGATTTCATGTGATGGATATGTTTCTCCATGTATAATTTTTGAGTTGAATATCACATACTTCTGTGTAGATTTATTGGGAATTGTATGGATGTGATTTGCCATTGCTTCTTTCTGTGGTGTATTTCAAATTCTTAGTTAAACCTGTATCCATTATATTCTTGGTTATCTTCCATCTATATACTTACAAACCCAATCTTGCCTTTAAAAACCAGACAAAAATTAGCCTCAACTCCCAAAAGTCATTTATGAATCACAATACACTTTAAAATCCCTCTTATAACCCCCCCCCCATATTCTGAAATATTGGAAATACCACCCTGCTGTCTTCATTGTGATCTCTGAAAAATGGGTAATCAATGAAGGCTTCATGTGGCACTTTGTGGATGTTTTCCTATTTCTTACTTGTGGGACATCCAGCAATAAATGTCCTTCTCTGAAAGTCACCTTCTGTGTTTGAGTCTCAGCAAAGTGGAAGCAATGTGAGTAAAAAACAGATTCTTGATTCAAACCTAGGAGACAACAAAAATAAAAATGCTGAAATACCATTATGTACTTCCAGTATCTGGAAAGTATTTCTGACTTCTCTTGCAAACTGAGCCTTTAAGAGCATGAATATGGCTCTAAACCTGAATGACTAAAGGAAATTGAGCTGTATCTTTCATAGAACTGCTTGTCATCATCATGTTCCCTTGTGTGAGACCTGATTCTGTTGAATTTCAAGTGCAAAGGAAGCTTACGAACAAATCCATTCATTAACTGAAATTTCAGCTTTACAAGAAGCCTTAAAGTGCAGTGGAAGTATTGACTTCTTTTGTCACTTCTGAAAATAACAGCATATTATCCTCCCACCCCCCACCCGCACCCAGTGAGAACCACGTCATTGGTGTGGTTGGGGTTTGTTGTTTTTTGATGCTTCTTCAGAATGCCTATTATCAGGTAAGTTATCGAATAGGCTAATTGAAGTATTAGTTAATTGAAAAGAAAATTATGAGATTAGTCTTGGAAGGGCATCCTAACCACTTAGGTTAATGCTTTATTACATATTAAATATCATAAATAAATTGATTATTGTCAGCAGCTTTTGAATTAAATAGATGCCATTAAATATAAATGCTTTTGTCTGGTATGGGATTTCCGTCATTCCTGATCATTAAAATTGCTGAGTGTAACTGACGAAGCTCAAATCTAACTATATAAAATCTTTCCACTATCTGTTCTTTCTACAATTCTGATCGTAAGTCGACTACCTGTACAGCAATATGAACTGCTTATAATGGCAGGTAAATGAAATGATGTGTGTTTCCTAACTGTTTTTATTGTAACAGATACTCCCCCAAATTGAGCCCAACATTTATTTTGCTAAGCAAAGCTGTTGTTCAGTAGGTCATGCCTCATTTTATGACCTTTTTCAATAGTTGTTAAATAGATCTCTGCTGTTGTTAAGTGAATAATGTGGTTGTTAAATGAATCTGGCTTCCCCCATTGATTTTACTTCTCAGAGGGCAGCTGGGAAGGTCACAAATGGTGATCAAATCTCCCCAAGATGCTGCAACCATGTAAATACACAGGTGGCAAAACACCCAAATTTTGATCATTTTGTGTGGATGCTACAACAGTTATAAGCTTGAGAACAGGTCATAAGTCATATTTTTCAGGGCTGTTATCACTTCAGTCTCTAAATGAATGATTGTAAATCCAGGACTACTTGTAGCAAGAATATGCATGTCATTTAAATGAAATAAGATTTGCTATATTACGTAACAATAGATAAAATCTTTTAACGGTACAATAATATATACATTTAAAGTGAGAATAATTCAGTAAGATCCAGGAATGGTAGTAAATTTTGCTAGGTCTCAGGGATTCAGAGATCCAAGGAGAATGCTACAGTCTCCTTGTAATACAGGGCGGGGCATAACCTTTTCCTAGGGGGTCACAGCAACACTTGTAATAACAACACAAATAATTCATACACCATTCGAAAGCCCATCAAAAACTGAGTTTATTGACACGATTTAATAGTCAGTATGACCACCATTAGCCCTTCGAACAGCATTCAAACGAGGTGGATAAGAACACAACAAATCTTCAAACAGTTCCGTTCGATTTTCCAGATTTTTCAACACAGTTTCCAAATTCATTCTCAAAGTTTCAACCGAATATCGATTTTGACCTTGCTCCTGAATCATCAGAGCTTCCACTTCATCCTTAATTATGGCCCCAATGTTCTCTGCCGGATTGAGATCTGGCGAATTTCCCGGCCAGACGTCATTGCCCCAAAATTCGAGCCTCTCGAAAGGCAATGCATTTTATTCTGTCAATGATCCTTTGTTCTTCCGAATCGAATTTTCCAGCCATTCTTAAAGCAAATTTAACATTTAATAGCTCATTCAATTCAGTTTTTTATGGGCTTTAAAATGAGGTGTCGCGGAAGTTGTAAACTGCTGTCGATCTTGCTGTGACCCCCTAGGAAAAGGTTATGCCCCGCCCTGTAATTTTTAAAAAGCTAAATTGTATACAGTTAATATATTAATGTTTAAATATATTTACTGACATGTTTTTCTGTGTATCTCTGCAGCTACTGTATATCCAGATCTCATAAAATTTTCTGTTTCAAATGAAATAACATTAGAACAGAATAAGCAACTTTCCATAAGTGTTCCTGGTGGTAGATTTTCCAGTGTTAGGGTTAAAGTAGCTAATCCTAGGGACTGTGGGAAATTGTGCTGCTGATAGAATCTGGAATCTCAATACCGTATTTTTTGGAGTATAAGATGCACCTTTTTCCTTCAAAAAAGAGGCTGAAAATATAGGTCCATCTTATACACTGAATACAGCATTTTCTGCCTCCTAAAACCCTGCCCCCTTCACCAAAATGGCTGTGCATAGCTTTTAGAAGGTTTTCAGAGAGCTCCTGGGGGCTGGGGAGGGCAGAAATGAGCAAAAAAACGGGCCATGTTTTGGTTCAATTTTGCCCCTCCCCCAGTCTCCAGGAGCACTCTACAAGCCTCCTAAAGGCTATTCATGCTCTTTTCTTGGGAAAAAACAAACCTGGCCCATTTTTGCAAAAAACGGGCCATTTGGGGGAGGTTTATAGAGTGCAAAAACTTTTTTTAAAAAATTTGCTTCTTCAAAACCTTGGTGCGTCTTATGCTCCGGTGCATCTTATACTCTGAAAAATACAGTATATATTTCTAGTTTTATATAGTTCCTTTGGCTATACAATATTACAGTGTAAAATGTTAGCAGAATAAAGCTCTAGAGTAACTTGATCTAATTTATGAAATGTTGGAAGATAGTTTAATACATTAGGATGCTCATACCTTGTGATGCAGGGCTGCCTAAAGTGACACATGAATTCTGCGAACCCTGAATAGATTGAACTAAATAATAAATAATAAGGAGCAGGTAATAAATAAAACTGTTGTGGATGGCAGGTGGTTTTTAACAGATGGCTTAACCTGCAGGTTTAGCCATCTGTCAAAACTACTTCTGGGCTTTGCTCTCACCCCACCCACCCCCTTTGTCACAGGTTTAGCTGTCTTGGAAGTCCCTGAGATTGTGCTGCCCATGTTGTCTGGACAAGTCAACTGCTAACTTGCCGAAACAAGTGGGGGGAAAGCAGGATTCATTCTGAGAGTTCTCTGGCTTCACCTGTGCAGCTCTTCAGTGTTCCTGTTTCATGTTTCCCTAAATGTGTTCTCAAAGATTAGTTACTTTTTTTGTAAAGTAATGACTCTTCCCAAATACTTTACTACTAGTGCCAACTGTAAAATGGCCTCTGGTAGCTGTGGTCCTGCAAAAAGTGTCGCCTTTCCCACTTAACTCCACCGGTATTATCGGTCTTCATATACAGTAGTATGCTGCTGTAATACTGCCATTGGGCAGTAACTATTGTAGCAAATTCACTTTTTAAAAATGTGGAAGGTCTTTTCTGTTCTTTAGTTGCCTAGATAATGCAGAATGATTGGTGGCTCTGCTCCATTAGGAAAAAAAGCATCTCCAGAGGAAGCAGGTGAAGGGCTTAAGGACCCCACTGCAAGAGAGAGGTCTAAGCTTATCTAATCAGCTTTCAATTCACACATCTCCCTTTGCTTTTGACTGTTTCACTATTAGTTCTCAATTTTCCTGAGGGGTCACTTCAGTTGCTGGCTGAAACAGTACAAACTAAGGGCACAGCACATATAAAGCCCAGAACCTTAGCAGTGAAATACTGCACATATAGAACCCAGAACCTTAAAACATTCAGTTTCTATTTGGCCACATGTTTGGCACTGCAGTGAACCAATGATTCTGTTCCTACACCTACAGGTTGTGTGCAGACAATTTCCAGTTGGTGGTGGCATTGAGCAAGGATGCCCTAGGGCACAGCAGTTTCGAAGGCAACCCTCCCTCATTTGGCAAAAGTCTAGATGGTGATAAAGGAATGAAAGTCTCATGAATAGGACAGGTGGCAGGGCTGCTGCAATTCTATTCTCCAGTGCCGCCCCTGTCTCTTAAGGTTCATCTTGCAGTGCTCACAGCATTACCATTACTGTTGCCTTCTGACAAGAGACTAGGCCACCTGTCCTCCCAGTGTGCTCCAAATTGGCATTTTGCTGCCCTCCTCAACAATAGCTCAGTTGCCGAAGCACTGCTATGCTCCCTTTCTAAAACATGGAAGAAATGCTGCTGTTAAAACTTGCTCTGAATTTTACTGCCTCCTTTCCTTGAACTAGCTTCCTTGGTTAGGCAAAGGCAAGCCAATTGGTTAGCGCTCTAGTTGTGTACATGAGACCTCCTTCTCCTAGGTGCTGCTTGGAGTGCCTTGCTGCCCAGGGACTGAGTTCAAAGTTTGTGTAGCCATGCCTCCTGCTCCCTTTTAGAGGCTCAGTTTAAAAAACTCAGTCGCCCTAAAAGGACACAGTTGGGGAGCTCCAGTTCTTGGACAGCAACTTGGACTCTCCAAACAGTCTAGTGTAACCTCTTTTCTTATTTTTGTGTTTAGAGTGTAGGTTAGGAAGAATTGGGTTTTGTTAGATTCTTCTTTCAATTGAAAACTTCCTTCCTATAGCCTTCTGATGTGCGGAACAGGCAGCTTGGAGCGCGGCTGCCTTCCGTGACCACTGCGGTTGAGGCACCACCGGGAGGCTTGTCAACGGCCACTGGCAAGCTCTGGGGGCAGGTAGGAAGGTTAGGGATCCCACAAAAGCTGTCGGGGGACTGTGTTTAGCCCCGGAGGCTCTGCTGAGCTCTCCAGATTGCCGACAGCTCCCCGGTGTGTTCCAAAGCTTGTGGCAGCCATTTTGAAAAGAAAAAAAGTGGTGCGCTTTATTTTCAAGCCGTTTGAATTGCCGCTGGCTCCACAGCAGATCACTGCTGGGAGTGCTTCTTAACTTTGGATCTTGCTCTGGGCCTCCAGGCAGGTCTCCCCCTCCCCAAGAAGATTATTAGGAGCGTCTGCAGGGAGTTTGGCTTCGCTGTGGCCATTCCCTGCTTTATTCTAGCGCGGATCTGCAGTGCCCTAGGACTCTCTCCAATTTGGCACCAAAAAAATTGCTCGTCATTATTGATCCCTGACCGGCCCCATTTTTCTCAGGACTTGGACTAAATTAAACGGCCCATCATCCATTCTCTATCACGTACAGGGATTAATTACAACCAAGCGGTGATAGGGCTGGAAGTGGACCATGGTCAGCAATGGTATGGCTAAAGTCAGGGATCAAAGTGGGCCTATCTCTAACAAGCGCAGCAGGCCCAACCCTGCTGCTAAACGGGACAGTGCAGGGTGCCCTGCAAAGGGGAAACAGTCCAAAGCCAAGAAGGTCTCCAAGGCTGCAGAAAGGTTGGCTGAGAGGAGACAGAAAGTCCTGGAGAAACAGTTTCAAAGGGCAGTAAATGTCCAGGCACCAAATGTTTGAGACAGGGAACCACCACCAGCTCAGGTTCCTGCAGACCTTCCCATAGTGGATAATCAATGGGAGGGATTTCCATCTCTGGCAGAAGAAGGGGACTTTGGCTTTTCACCCAATCCTTCCAGGGCATCTCCCAGGTCTCCTGATTCATCCCTGGAAGAGGTGGATATGGAGGAGGGCTGTTCTCTAATGGGGGAGGATCTTTCCCCTTCTGGACCTATTCCCGGGACCACTCATGAGTTATCTCAAGCAATGCAGCAGGTGGTCGCATGGGCAATATCGCAGGGGATTTCAAATGGCATCCAACAACTGGGTCTCACCTTGCCTCTCCAGAGCAGGGCCAGAGCTAACGTGCAGGCCACAGGGGCTCACACTCAATCTACTGGAGCCTCCCCTTCTGCTTCCTCAGCTGTCAGCGAGGTGTCTAGGATGAGGAGGCTGGAAAGGACGCCCCTGATCTGTCGGAGGACGAAATTCTGGTTCCCGACGCCCCCGCCTTATCGGGCTTATTCAAGCCTTCAATGTTTAAGGCCATTCTGAGCAAGGCTAGGGCTTCGTCCATTCAAATGGGACTATCCGCCCAATACGACAAGAATGCCACTGAACAGGGTAGCAAGGAAACGGTTGGATCAGGGGATCCAGGTGCAGGTCTCTTTAAGGAGGCCACCCCCCCCTCAGGAGCTGGTCCCGGCACTGCAGCTGTTCCTGGATGTCATCCAGCGACAATGGGCCCAGCCTGCCTCGATGGCTAATCCCAGTGGGGTGGATAAAAAGCTCTACTCTATGGAGAGTGGCATGGAGGAGCTCCTAAAGCTTCCTCAAGTAGATGACCTTATAGTGACACTAACCCGACTGAGTCCTTCCAGCCAATCTGCTGGAGGGACTCAAGGCGGAAGACAAGAGGGTGGAGAAGGCCTGTCATAAGACTCATATGGCCACCGCATGGGCCATGAAAGCCGCCTCCTCCTCTTCCTACTTCAGTAGGGCAGCCCTATTTTGGCTCCGTAAGCTATTAGCCAACCTCCCAGCCGGCGACACTCGATCGCAACAGGATGTCAACAAAATTATTGCAGCGGTCGAATATTCAGCCGACGTCTCCCTTAATGCCACCAAATTTTCCTCTAGCGCTCTGGCATCTAATGTGACCTCACGCCGTCTGCTGTGGCTCTGCCACTGGCAGGCGGACATGAAGCTGAAATGGAAGTTGACCTTGCCCCTTTCAAGGTTGGTAAGCTTTTTGGTGAGGCCTTGGACTCAGTCTTAATTGAATTCAAGGACAAACCCAAAATCTTACCAGCGGTCAGGAAATCAGACTGTAAGGGTCATTCCTTTTTTCGTAGGCAGCCCTTTTGGAATGCAGACCACCCCATCCACCTCTGGGGGATTTACCAACCCTTATTCCCAAACGCAAGACCTCTCCCAGGATAGGACATCATTCAGGGACAAACCCAGGCAACAGGGTAACCGCAGGTCCTTTTGAAGAACCAAATGATGTCGGAGGCAGAGGCCATAGGACGATGGGTGGAGCGTCATCTCGAGTCTTTGAGAGCGGACCACATCTTGGGGGAGGACAACGTGACAGCGGACTGGCTAAGGAGAACAACCATCAGCAACTCGGAATGGTGAGTTCACCCGTCTCTGTTTTACCAACTGACCCAGAGATTCGGTCTTCCGACAATAGACCTGTTCACCAGTCCTGAGAATACACACCTCCCCCAGTTCTTTTCAAGATTCCAATGCTCTGGCAGGGAAGGGACGGACGCTCTTCAATGCTGCTGGCCTCCTGGCCTGTTATACGTGTTTCCGCCCCTCCCACTGATACAACAGGTGATCAGGAAGATCTTATTGGAGGGCGCCGAAGTCCTGCTAGTCGCCCCGCACTGGCCAAGGAGGTCCTGGTTCACCGACCTTGTCAGCCTGTCAGTGACTAAGCACTGTCACATACCTCAGGAGCAAATTTCCCTCAATCAAGGGGCCATACCACACCTGGACCCTCAATGGCTTCAGTTAGCCGTTTGGCACTTGAGGGGGACCTCCTCAGGCAGGACAGCTTCTCTGACAAGGTCATCCACACCATCCAGGTGTCCAGACGACCTTCCACCGTGTGGATCTTGGGCTATCTTCTCTTGGTGTCAGTCCCGTCACATCGAGGACCCAGCAGCAACAATTCCACAAATCCTGGACTTCCTCCAGGAGGGGTTGGACAAGGGCCTTGTCCTCAGCACCCTTCGGAAGCAGATGGCAGCCCTAGCCACCATCTTGTCCAGAGACTATTCTCAACCGTTCAGCAGACACCCAAGGGTTCGCAGTTTCCTAAAGGGGGCTACAAACCTACACCCTCCGACGATTCACTGTTACCCAACTTGGGACTTATCGATTGTCTTGCATACCTTAACATCAGCACCATTCAAACCAATTTGCTCTGTTAGCCTACGACATTTGTCGTTCAAAACCGCCTTTCTCGTAGCCATCACTTCAGCGCACAGAATTTCAGAGCTAGCCGCCCTCTCCGTTAGGGAGGACCTTTGTATTATGCATTCGGACAGAGTCATTCTGTGATTGGATCCAGCATTTCTACCAAAAATTAACAGCTTATTCCACAGAACGCAGGAGGTCATCCTCTCTCACTTCTACCCACACCCCAGTCATCCCAGGGAGCGTGTCTGGCACAAATTGGATGTGCGCCGCACTGTGCAGATATACAAAAAGAGGACAGCTTTCTTTCACAAGTCAGAATCATTCTTCATATCATTCCAGCCCACCTCCATGGGCAGAAAGATATCGTCTTCCACATAGGACGTTGGCTGCATGCTTGCACTAAGCCGGCTTACGAGCAACAACCCAGACCTGTTCCTCGTATAACAGCACACACTCCACAAGGAGCGCCGCGACTACAGCACTTGGGCCACTCAAGTGCCTATTGATGAGATCTGCAGGGCAGCTACCTGGTCCTCACTGTCACTGTTCATTCGGAATTACAGACTGGACTCCTTTGCCTCTGCAGAGGCTTCATTTGGAAGGAGAATCTTACAGCGGGTCCTCGCGGCTCCTACTAACCTGGACATTCCTTCTTCCCACCCTGGGACTACATAGCTTGGGTATGTCCCATGCTTGGACACTCCAAGCAGCGCCTAGGATAATGAGAGTTGGCTTACCTGAATGGTCATTCTCTAAGCGCTGCAGAAGTGTCCAACCCTGCCCTGGGGTCGCCTGTGGGTGCATGACTTATCATCTCCATGGCATAGACTTTTCTCCACACAGCATGCTTCTGGGTCTCATACCTTCGTTTTTTAAACTGAGCCTCTAAAGGGAGCAGGAGGCGTGGCTACAAAAACTTTGAACTCAGTCCTTGGGCAGAAAACTGAAGTTAACCCATGCTTGGATACTCCCGCAGCGCCTAGAGAACGACCATTCAGGTAAGCCAACTATCATTCTCCCCATTTGCAAACCAATCAAAATGACCATCTGTAGTCCCCTCCAGAGTGGAGAGAGTTGCAACCTCTGTTTGAGAACCTCTATCTTAGAAGACAAAATTATAGAAGAGGTCCATAAGCATGATAGATACTTTCATATATTAAATAAAAATATTGCCCTAAATAAATATGTTTGGGGAATGGCATGTTTAGAAGTATAGAAAATGTCATCTAAGAATTTATGTAAAAGCTTATTTCATGAACTTGGAATGGGTATACATGTGGGAAGGGTTTATTTTACCAATTTGAATTGGGACTTCGTAATGGATTTTGTGATTGACAATGTATCAATGTATGTTTCAGGGACCCTTGATTATTTGGAAGGATTGCGTTGTTCAGTGTGATACCCCACAAGGACATCTTCATTTCATTGTGCTTTGTATTTATTGTGTCAAAGACATGAATTCTTCTTTTTGGGGATGAGAGCAGTTACTGGAGTGAATTGGCACATGCTAAGGAATTCTTGGGGCAGGGGGAAATGTCAAGAAACCTGTCCAAAGGAAAAGCTTTTAAATTACCTCTTCATGCAGAAATGCAAAATCAAATTTAATTGCTCTCTTCCTGTCCTGTTCAGACAAGCAGGCTCCTTTTGGTACATAGTAAAAAAGAGCCATAATGGTAAGAGCTGGGATTTGTTTAGCTCTAGTAATCAGGGGAAAAAATAGAAATAAGTATGAAAGAACAAAAAACGCAGCTGGGATGGGAGGTGGGGACTGAACTTTTAACATTCTGGCATGGGCATGTGTGATATCTGCCAAATCAGGTTTAAAGATGAAATATCACATTCTTTGGTAACTATTTGGGAATTTCTGGGTTCCAAATAGTGACAGTGACCAAACCAAGGATTTTAATACCAGAATTATTTCTACTGTAGATTGCCTCAGCTTTGGTTAAAATTAGAATTTGTCTTTTAATTTTGATCATTTGTGTCATCTTCTCTTTCCCTTTCCATTAATTAGACAGATAAAAATTGCTCACAAAATTCCCTTCCATGTGTATTTTGCCCCTAGAAAGGGACTTGGCCATCACTTCAAGAATTTCCCCACTCTTATTCAAGCAAAAGAAGCCATTACAACTGAATTCATTTCAGTATTTGTTGTTAAAAGAAACAATTCTATGTGAGATACAGAGTGTTTTCTTTTAACTCTGATGATAGGAAGCAAATAAATCTTAAAATGGAGCATTAGACTACTTCAGTGAATTCATACTTTTTTACAGATACCCCCACCTACATTGCCTTTGGTGAGAAAAATCAATTGCATAGAAAATATAATCTGCAAATATTTGTTTAAAATTTCTCTTACAAAGGAAGAATAGTATTTCTGAAAATAACACTATGGCTTCTGGGTAGGTACATTATTATAACAGGCAGCTCAATGTACATATATATGCATTGATAAAAAAATATACTGTACATAACATTTATTTTTTTCAGCAGTTTATTCCATATGCATCAAAATCTCATTTGCTAGGAAAGTGCTGAAAGTAATGTTCATGTTTCCCCGAGTGGAAGCTGGACTACTGCCAGAATTTAGCCTGCCAAGGGAAGCATAAGAATTACCATCATCCCTGCTCTGGAAGCATCTGTACTTCTGTTGCCCATTTGCCAGCCCTCTGGCATTATCTAATCCCACAGACTGATTGTTATCTGCTGCCTTTATTTTCTCTCCCACTGGCTTCCCTCCATCTTCCCTAGCTAAAGGAAGGGGGAGGAGGGGAACAGCAGGGTAAACAAGGTAAAACCAGCATCACCAGGGCCTCTTTACCCTCCACAGGTGTTTGTAAGTGCATAAGAGAGCGACCATTTTGGGAAAAGTGGGCAAGGATGGGCAGCAACAGTATCTCTCAGCAAACCCTAACAAACTTGCCTGGGGAGTGGGGGGGGGAGTTGTTGAAATTTTTACTGTGAAGATAGCCCTTGTCTGGATGCCTGAAAGAAAGATCCACTTTTAGTGCAGTCTTTACCATCCATGCAACTATGACATTCATGGCCAGTATGGGGCCAAGTGAATACATTGTTATATTTTCCATAGAACTCTCTGCTAGGGCTCTTCCTTGCTGGTCATATGTGAGTATGCCCTGATTGATGCATGTGGAGCATCACTTGGCCTGTTTCCTTCCTTGATCTAAGTTACCTCCCCTGCTCATGCTCAAGGAGATGGTCCCAGTTCCAGTCCCAGATAGGCTACTTTCATATCATGGTGGCAGAAGATGAAGTTGAGCCAGGGTCCCTATGTGACTTACGATTGTGCAAGAATTTTACACCAGCCTCTCATTGCTGCCATGTTGCTGGAGGGATCAGAACCTAGATCAGGTGAAAGGTTTTTTCTTTCTACATCTGGTGACAGATGCAACTGTATTGTCTGTCTTTTCTTGTCTTCTAACACAGCCAGGGGGAAGGAAGGTCCTTCAGTGTTTAGAGACTTCTAGCTACAGAAGGCACATTGCCAATGCTCCAGATAGTACAGAGTCAATTTGGCACTTGGTTCTCTATGGTATATTGTTTTAAGAAGTACCCTGGTTCATCATCTGGGATGAGTTGGCAAGTTTACTTTCAGGTGCACCGACATCCATGGTTGAGCATTAAGGTATCTAGGCCTTTTAGGGGGAGAAAGATTATCTTAGTTAGAAACAGTATGGAGAACAGTTTTCTGCCCTCCGTTTTATTCAAAGAATCACTGATTGCAGACAAGGGTTAAAAACAGAGCAGGATAGCTGGAATTCTGCTTTTAAGAATTTGAACTAGAGAAGTCCAGTAGGACAATTTATGCGAATGAGTATGATTCCAATTACTGTATTCATTTCAATAACTGCAGTCTGCACATGTGTGTGGGCTGTTACTTAGTATGAGGACAGGAGAACTGTAAAATTCAATTTTTTGAGCAGTTACTTGAAAAACATATACGTTTGACATTGTCAATCATACTTCAAGTGGATGATTTTAAATCCAGAAAATTCCAGTTTATAACTTTGCCTAAACTTGATTCATTTGCTTTTAGTGCTGCCTGAGCCTACCTATTATGGTCTACTTTATGTGCAAATCAGGCTGTTGTGGATTGTTTGGCAAATCATGGTTTTTTACTCTTCAGATTTAGTATAACTCAGGGGTGTCAAATGTGCAAAGTCACGGCGTCGTCACATGACGTATCACAACTTTTTTCCTTCGCTAAACCAGGTGTGGGCATGGCCAGTGCGTGATGCATCCGAGCCGCGAGTTTGACAGCCCTGGTGTAACTCATTGTTTTTGACAGCTCTTGAAATAAGGCTAGTTTTGCCAAACCACTTTAGACTAAACAAAATTATCTTTACATGGTGAGAGGAAAATGGCTTATTATTTAAAGTATCTTGTTGAAGATTACAAAGTATATATATGATGAATGGAATTTTGCAGCATAGACTCACAACAATCAAGTTTAAAATGCCACTTCAAAATATATGTTTATATGTCATTACACGTTTTTCTTTTTTCACCAGGAAATATGAAAATGGATCCAAAGTTCGCTTGAAACTTATTGACCTTGAACTCTCCTCCAGATTCTTGGGAGGAACAAATGATACAATGTTATTGGAAGCTGATGCTGTGCTTTTGGGACTAATGGAAGGAAAAGAAAATAAAAATAAATAGTAAATGTTTGTTTGTTTGTTTGTTTGTTTTAAAATCTCTTGTCATTAAATACTTATTTGTACAGAATATTCCATTTGAATTAAAATATTGAAATCATTCAATAACCATTATTTTGTGGTTAAAATAAATTTAAATGTAAAGATAAACCTTTGTAGAATATTTATTATTGGCAATAAAATTTATTGTTCCTTCAATTTTACATTCATACTAAAAATGAGAAATTTGATAGATTTTTCTAGATTTCATTATCTTAACAATTTATATCAAATTTTGGCAGGTAAAATATACCAGATGACTATGGTCAACGTTTATTGAAATTGTGATTTTCTAACTCAAGTGAGAGTAAATCTTGGAGATGAACAAAATCATGCTGACCTTTTTTTACTTAACCCTACTTCATAATCATTCCTTTTTTAGTTTCTCTCTCTCTCTCTCTCTCTCTCTCTCTCTCTCTCTCTCTCACTCACTCACTCACTCACTCTCTCACTCTCTCACTCTCTGTCTCTGTCTCTTTGTTGGTTGGTTAGCAGATTGGCATATGGAAACCACAAATATGCCTAATTAAGCCTCAGGTACAAACAGTAAGCCTTTATTGGACCTTTATTATAGTTAAATAAATTTGTCCAACCCGGCCCTCCACATTTATGACTAGTGATTTAATTGTGGTTAGGATTAGGCAGAAATGGATCACTTTTAAAAATTGTACATTTAAATATCAAACAAAACATTAATAGAATATTAACAGGTTTATATTTAAACAAATAGTAAAATTTGAAACTTGTTTTAATGGAGGGATGAGCTTGCTTACTTTTATATAATTCCTTTAATCTTCTTCAAGTATGCTGGCATAATCCATTTATTTTGCTTGTTTAGCCTCTTTTATTCACTTCCAAGACAATGTTTTATTTCGGTCAACATCATTCTGCATTTTCCATGCCTCTTTAACTATTCCTTGTTCTGTTTGAAAACATTTTTCACAACTATTTTTCTCCTTCCCTCACTCTCCCTCTTGGTCTCCCTTTCTCTCTATATATATAGATCATGGTGTCAGACTTGCAATGTTACGTTGCCGTCATGTGATGTATCGTGACTTTTTTCCTCTTTGCTAAACCAGGGATGGGCTTGGCCAGCATATGACACGCATTCGGCCCACAAGCCATGAGTTTGACATCCTTGCTATAGACAGACAGACAGACAGATAATTTACTCCTATAGTACTCTAATAATGATCTTGTTATTCTAGTCTAAGCAGCTTTCACATCCTTTTCTTATATCCACTTTCTATTTATTCTGTTGGGAAATTATCTTCAGAATATGTTTTCATAGGACTTGTTTTTCACTCCACTTTCTCTATCTTTCCAGTTTTTTATTTCACTCCAATTTCTCTATCTTTCATTCCTTTTTTTCTTGTCCATTTCCTCCCAATCCAGTCTTGACACCCCCAAAATAGATTGCTGTCCTCTAACAATGTCTTTTCTAAAATGCAGTGCCTAGAACTGGACTTAATATTTGAGGTACTTTCTGATCTACACAGGACAGAGAGAAACAAGAATTATCTCGAAATTCATCCTGTACTTTTGTTGATACAGTTTAGGGCTGCATTTGCATTTTTAGTTTAGTTTATAATCCAAGATACCTAGATCCATCTCATATGTTCTGCTGGCCTATATTCTTCTCAATCGCATACTTACGCATTTGAGTCTCCTACCCAAAAACCAAAATTGTATTTCTTCCTCTTAGTGTTCATATTTTTAGTTTTCCTAACTTGTCAATATACTCCTGAATCTTGATAACGTCCCATTTGCTTTCCCTATTATTTTTGTGTCAATCACACATTTAATAATTGCCACCAATGTATGATAGAAGCTCCACAGCTTCTAAAATACATGTTTAAAAAGGGCTATGATCCAGTGATTATGCCCACATCTTTACTTTTTATCCTCCCTTGAGAATATCTCTGTGTTGAAGAAAATATGGCCTAGAGTTGTGCAGCATGCCACTCACAACAACAACAACAACAACCAGAAAGTCCAGTAGCCTCTTTAAAAAGCACCTTTGGGACATTCATAAACATTGACATACACTTGTTGGGGTATAGTTGCTCATCTACCTCTGTTTTCCTCTTCTGCAAGTTCATTCAAACTCTTAGGGATTCCAAGCGTGGAAACTTATCCATGTGATTCATGGAGATGCTAATATATATATACACACACACTCATACCTACATAAATACATACATACATGTAAATGTAAATAAATTAATATGTGTTTATTGTTTATTTTGCATATCTCTCTCCTCTACCTTGTTTCCATGGTAAGAAAACCTAGCAGCGGAAAAAAAATAAGCCTGAGCAGCCCTATCTACTTTTGAGTGGGAAGTTTGTGCCTCTCCATCTTGTGCCAGACAAAGAAGCTGCCTGCTTTGGGGCAAAGGAAACAGGAGCTGTGAAAGAGCAACGGCTGCCTGGAATCGCTTTCTGCTGTGCCCTTTGGCCTTTGGTCTGCAGCTTCCCTGCACACGTTGGATCACAGGGGAGCTGAAGTTTCTTTTATCGACTGAGCAACTTTGAAAAAAAAAAAAAGCCCTGTTCCCAATTAGTGTTGCAAGTTGCCCAGATCAATGATGGGTTAAACTGAGCTGCCCACTCAAGTGGGGGGCGTAGCGTGCAATGAAAGGAGAGGAAAGAGCTGGTGTGTGTGCGTGCATGTGCATGGGTGGGGGGGGATGCGTGCATCTCTTTCAAGAGCACTGGATTCTTTCAAGCGAGCTGCATTCTTGTGTGAAAAACAACTGCCACAATACTTAAGTTGTAACCTTCTCACCCCTGACGGCATGGGAAAGTGTACTCTTCAGCTGTTAGTGGGAAGAGAGGCCGCCGTAGTCATGAGAAATTTGGATAAAAAATACAGCTTCGAACTTGCCCTCCTCTTTTGCACATGTCATCTTGCCTATCAAACAGCTTAATTGGAAATTTAGTTGTGCTTTTCATTAAGAGCCTTGAAAATTCAAGGGCCAATAATTTCTCTGGGGGCTTTTATTTGGAAGTGGGGGCATTGCTGTATTTGTTAGGAACTTATTTATAGTAGGATGCAGAAGAATGCAACAGACAAACATAGGAAGCTGGGTGCATTGACCACTGATTTATTCTTATTCTGTTTTCAGTTGCAAGGCTTAATTCATTTTCAATAATTGATTTTTTTTAGCTTATGTTTCACTTAATGATAATTGAAAATGTATTTAACAACTAATAATTAGGAAAAAAATCCATAAAATTATAATATTGTGTAAAATACTAGATATAAAATAGGGTTTTTCTTGCAACACTTTTGCAAATTACCTTTAGAAAATAAAGTATTCATTCCTTTTTCAGGGTTAGGGGGCAGGGGGGAGAGTGCTGGCTGGCTCACAAAAAAAAAAAGCTTGATGAAATTATTCAAACGTAAAAATGCTGCGACACAACACTGGAGCTTTACTTTTTAATTTCAATCCATTCTATATTGAATATACATGGAAAGGATGAGGGTGGGACATTAAAGCTACTATCCCAATCATTTCCAAGGGCAAAAGCTTCCAGGAAGGCTTCTGGCTTAGCCCTGCACCTGTTTCCAGCTCATTATTCTTAGGACTTTTCTAGATCAAGGGTCTACAGCTGTTGCCGGCGTGTTGAGCTCTCCCCTCTGCTGCTTCATTGCCCTGTTAGAGAGGGACATGGAACTTTAAACCATCATGAAAAGAACTCCTGTTCCACCATCTTGGGATCCTTCTCGTGTGAATCTAACAGCTCACATGGAAGTTATTCTAAATTTTACAAATAGCACATATGGGTGGGTCAGTAGGGAGGATGCTGAAATAGTACCTATCCCAGGCAGTTGTATTTCTCAGCATTTTAATGTAAAATAGAAACTGAAGACTGATCGGGGTATCTGCAGATATAGGATCTGTATACGGCCAGTTCCAATTTATTACTTTGAAGTGATAAATCAGTGAACAATAGCCATAATTATAGAACAGCTGTGGAAATACTGATTAGACAAAAGTGGATAACCCTGGCAGTGCTGTAAATCCCATGGCTATGTAATTGTGGTGTGAGTTACATATTGAATTTCCCTGGAAGGGAAATTAGTGCCCCATCTACTCATCCATCCAAATTTACCTTTAGACAGTTGTTTTAAGATTTGCTGAAAGTGGGTTGATGAAGTGGGTAATGGGAGTTGATGAGGTTCTTTTTTCTATTAATTCAGGTCCATATTTTTTTTAATCTATGTTTATTAGATAATAAGGATATGCAGTGATCCTGGTTTGAAAGGGAAACAACTCGGACTTGTCAGTATCTTCCTTTCATCAAATGCATCTTTTCATAAGACCTTTGACTGCTGGGTACAACAAAAAGGAAATGACCTCTATTGAAGGGCTGCTTGGAGGGATGGCATGCAAACCAGATGTGATCCAAATCATTTTTTTCCCTTTTGAATCCAGATTGCTCCACAGTCCTAGAAGGCAGTAATTAAGAATCATCCTGTTAAGTTTCATCAATACCTAACCAATGCTGAATAGTGAACCAGTTATTTACTAGTGGTTTGATTAATAATGAAGATGTCTCAAAGCATTTCTGTAAATTCAGAGCTTTTATAGCATAATATATATAGATTTATTTATGAGAAGTAAATCCTAGTGCATTCGGTGATCCATTTCACTGTTACAGAACAATAGCTCGCTTTTATTCAGAACTAGGTGTGGGTGTGGGTATGTACACACACATACACATACAGTGTACCTTGGTACTCGACTGATTCAAATTTCATGGTTCTTGATTCATTTTGACACAAAAATGTCCTGGTACTCATGGTTTGTTTGGTACTCAACGCATTGCGATAGGAAGGAAGAAACGGTCATGGAGAATGGACAGAAAGTCAGCCATGATGCTCACTCCCACTTGAAAGGTTGAGGGTTAAATCCTAGGTAGTGGCAGATGTTTCCCTCAGGGTGTAAAGAAAAAAATATCTGCAAACTCCAGGTATGCATCAGAATTGGCATCCATCCAATAAATGCTCAGCTCCATGCAGTCACCTCAAATAGGGACCACAGAGGAAGTTTTTTAGTCTAATATAATATATACACACATTAATACTGTGATCTGTGAGAAATCCTCTGCATGTTTTTACATGCTAAAAGTCATTAAATATATATTTAAGATTATATATAAAAGCCAATATATAAAGTAGTAAACTTAGACATGGCCTTACATTCCAGTTGAACTTTTAATCCAGAACACATACAAATCATGACTACAATTTAAGGTCCTTGGATTTCTGATAGGAAATATTTCAGCAAGCCTTCCAACATAGCCTTGTACACAGTATATTTCCATTTCTTCCAGGAAAGAAACTTATTGTTACAGATCAGTTTGGTATTGTATTTATGAGACCCCACTTGGTATACCAGTAATGGTTAAAAGATCAGGCTTAAAACTGGGAAACTGATTTCTAGAGTTGCCTTAGACACAAAGCCAGTTGGGTGATCTTGGGCTATACATTTTTCTCAACCCTAGGAAGCAGACAGTGGAAAACACTTCTGAAATCTATCCTAGAAAACTGCAGGGACTTGTCTAGCCAGTCACCAGTAGTCAACGCTAACTTGAATGCATTAAATAGTAATTATAGTATTTCTTATAGTTACCATAGAAGAGAATATTTGGAGTTCAAGGTTGAACTGTGGAACCCATTCAACTAGATAACATCATCTGTGCACTGATGATGTTACCTAGTTGAATAATGAAATATCTGTAAGCCAATAACCAACCTCAGAACACCAAGAGCTCCACTACTTGTTCTTGTTTAAAGAAAAATTACCTGACAATATTAAAGAATTAGATGAATTTCACCAAATGGGAGCACATCATACTTTGTTAAAGTATCTTAAAGTGATGCCAAACTTACAACTAGGCACAAAAACAGTTATTTTTTTTCATTCTTAATTAGGGCTACCTGCAATGCAAGAGTCAATAACATTAGGTGGCGAGTGGAAAGGGTGGGGGGTGGGAATCAAAGCTTCCCTTACCAAGCATTATTTTGATAACTAAAAACTTTACCACTTCCATGGATCTGCAGTGAAACTATGGTAGTCATAGTCCTAATTCATCTGTAGGGCAGAAGATTGAGAGAGATTAAAATAAATAGTTATGTTGCACAAGTCCAAGAAAGGAAACTTGAACAGACACTTCCCTCTGTAATGTGTTCATTGTCACGGAAGAAACAAGCCTAAAGAAATCCCGCCAGTAACCTATTGGCCTGAATATTATTTGTTCTAGCTAAACTGATGAGTTGCAGGACCCATCTATCTAGCAATAATTTGATGGTGCTGCAATGCAGCCAAGTTAAGACGAATAGCTTCCTCTACCTCATTACTCATCATCAACAAGTGCAGATATACCATACACATTCTGTGTACATAGATGAACATACCTATCATTATAGGATGCTGTCAGATAGAAGGAAATTTACACATAGGTCTGGGAAGCAGCTCTGTTGACCTGCAGGAAATTTGTTGGTGGCTTGATCTGGAATGGCAAAGCTTTGACTCATTCTGCCTCCATCTCTCATTTCTGGAGCACTGCTCATTTGCACATTTGTTTTCTTGCTCAAGGACAATCTTCATACTGGGAGGCCAATATCCTGCCATTCCCAAACCCACAGATAAAGAAGAGCCTCACATAAGACTGATGCATTGACTAGCAAGCTACATTCACCCTCTTTGGGGATGTTTTACATCTTCACTTGGTTATGCTAAGGCTCATTGATTCTCACCATCTCATCTCCTGCCTTGGACTCATGTTCCAGGCAATTAACACAAAAATGACTTAGTTTGCATATACCTCCTTTTTAGTTGAAATGAATATGGGAAACAGCTTCCTTCAGTTTTCCCACCCTGATGGTAGATGTTCTACCACGAGGGACTTAAGACCTTTGTTCCTGGACTTCTTGGCTTAATATTTTTTTTTCAGAATGAAAAACAACTGTAAAAATAAAAAGTAATTGGTACACTTCCTCACACCAACAACAAGGGATAAGAGGGAAGTTTGCATAGCGGCCTACCTTTTCTGTAATACGTATATTTGTGGCACATGATTATGTATTTTCTTCCTCCCAATGCCCCCTTAGGTGAGAAGACAGATCTGGACACTGATTTGAACACTAGCCCACAAAGCCATCATTTCCCACTGAAATTATATAAGCAGATGGGGAGTTGTCTGTACCACTTATAGAAGGTCCAGTGGGCACACCTTAAATTAGCCATGTGGTGAGTCTTTAACCACATGCACACCAATTCTCATCTGAACAGCTGACACAATCCTGAATAATTTATTGTGTGCAAATGGTAAAACTTGTCTTTGACATCTGAACCAGATTCCAAATGCTACTTGATAGTTATGATAATTGCTAGCTTGTGCTGGCAGGAGTAGAACCAGCAATTCTACCAAGAGCAAATAATTAAGAAATTATGTCCATGTTATCATTTTTCCTTCAAAGATGTTACTTTTCTCTTTGGTAAAGAAAATGTTTAAAATGAATACAAAGAACTAAACCTGAAAGTTTTCAAGTCAGAGCTATAAACACATGAAAAGGTTTTTGTCAATCTCACAAATTGAATCAGATTTATGATCTAAAAATTAAGTGTAGCAGATTGCCAACTAGGACAAAAAGATATGTTTTTTGAAGGTTTGTGTATTCCTGCTTCCTCCCTTTGATGTTCAAGAACCTAGAAGTTGCAAAATTTAACTAGGCTAGGCAACATAATGATTTTTCTATAGTTTCACATAGGAACTAAACATTTGTATTGAGTTTTTCTTAGCTTTTAGGACTTTATTGCCTCATTTTAGCAACATTTTTCCACTGCTTTCTTTCTTCAACCTGCTAGCTTGAAACTTCCTAAAAATTCAAACAAAAGTTCATTGCAATATTTTAAAGCCAATGGCAGATTAATGAACTTATTGTGTATGTCTATATGTATTTTGCATGAATAATGTATATTCATTAATCTTTCTAACAGGAAAATGGTTATTATCGTTTACATATAATTGAATAGGGAGTGAAAGTGAATCATGCTGAAGCATTTAATATTTTTGTAGGCTGCAGAAGTACAGATCCAAAGTGGTAGGTTGTTATATACAATTTGTTCTTTTATAATTGTGTGTGTGTGTGTGTGTGTGTGTGTGTGTGTGTGTGTGTGTACATGCTCATGGGGAGTATATGTAGGCAAATTTCTGCCTGGAGGTAGGAGAAGAAAGCAAACTTGGAAATTAAAAAGATTAATTTAGAGCCAGCTGTGCAGCATTTGATGAATTGATTTATAAAACACAGTTTAGAAGGCATGATTATGAGCACATAAAAATGTGGCAGGACATTTTTACCTTGTATTTACCTGATGAAAAGGGTAATGCTATGAAATCTGTCAGCTTAATTGACTAACAAATTAGAAGTAGAAGCTGCCATTTAAAAAAATTTAAAAAAATATTATTGGATGGTGGGGTGTGTGTGCATTTATTCAAGTTCCCGCTAAGTGCCAGTAGAACAGTATTTTGTCCTTGGGAAGAAAAGCAATATCTTGAAATAAGAAATGTTCTGTACCTATATCTATATGTATCCATTCATTTATTTATTCCCCTTTTATTCCAGTTTGCCATTGTCTGCATAATATCAAGCTGCATTTTAAAAGGTTAAAAACATATGTTCAAAAGCAAGACCATTAAATTTATACTCATCTGTAAAAACACTAAAATATATTTTCTCATTAATATTCCTATCAACAAAGCAATCTACAGGGAACACCTGAGGCCCACCAAACTTTTGATGGAGAACAACTGTACCCAAAACTAGACCACTCTCATATTTGAAAGACCAAACATACAAGAGGTACCTGGAAGATGGGGAAAAGGAGGATAGATAACATCAGTTACATAGCTGATAATCTGGGTTTTTTTTTTGTAAACCACTCATTTAAAATGATAAATACCTTTCTGTCACTCAGTAAACTGTATTGTCTGGGTCTTTTTGCATATAAACAACAACAACAGTAGTAGTAATAATAATAATATCAATACTCTTTACTTCTACAAAATAATACTCTTCCCACTTCTAATTTCTACTTTTGTTATCTAACCATACCATTGATAAAACAAATCCCACGTTAAAAATATTGTGTCTTCTTCATACATTCTTAAGAATAGAGTGTACCCTGGTAACTAGGACAGGCATCCATCACATACAGTATATGCTTAGTGCATTAGCAGATAGAATTTCTCCTGCCAGGAACTTAATCTGCACTGTTTCTTTAAATAGGATTATTGCTTTTTCAAGAGTTTTCACTTACTGCCATTTGTTTCAGTCAATGGCTGTAGACATGATCTATCAAGACAGCAAGACAGTTATCAGGAAAAGCTAACAATACTTGTAGAGCTACCAATTAATATCTAAATTACAGAGCATCAAGTTCAAGTACACTTAACTAACAAACAACAGACTAAATAACATTGCAGCAAAAGGTTAATGGGACAAATGTAATGGGAATATTCCTGCATTTTTTTTGTTGGCAACAGTTCATAAATGTTTTGATCTTGGGGGGTTGTTTCTTGTTATTTTCCAAATTAATCTATAGTTTGGAAAATAACAATAACAGCTAGAGTTCTTTGGTAGCTTTCGGTCCAAATATCAACTAGACTTGATTGCTTCTAATCTGATTGCAGGCAAGATCATCCTGGAGCTGCCACTGCTAAGACTATGTGCTGGGTAAACCTAGCTACTATGGCTGATCTAATGAACCATTGTTGAAAACAAATCAAGTCTCAGTGGTATGTGTGCATTTTGCCAATCTTAGTTGTGGATAATATAAATCCTTTTGATTTCAGTCAGGTTTAAGTTTTTCCTAATCAGCTATGGCTCTCATGTGTTACCAAAGATACATCTGATGATGGGGAGTTGCTTTCTTTCCTCATATCTCTCCACTTAAATTTTCCACTAGAAAATGATCTTATATGACAAGAAAGAAACTCAGACTTGGATTCATTTAAAAGAAAGTAGAATCTATGAAGAATTCTTAAAGAAGAATCCAAGTGGATGCTAATGACAATTAAACCATAGGTAGCTCAAAGGATATGTCATCTGGTAGTGTTATACCTCATTGGAATTACTGCAAAAACTAGATGAGCAATGATTTCATTTGTAACAAAATGCATACACTCATCCAAATCTTACATTGGGTTACAGAACTGCACATAGGGAATTGGATCAATGTCTAATTGGTTGGCTAACATAAACTGAGATTCTCCTTATAATGCTGCAGAATTGTTGGAAAGTTCATCCATTTAAATTCACCTTTCAATAAAAGTTGATTTATCTGTCTTTCTCCATGATACTGTTCTGAATTTTAAAAAGTGGTTACCTTTTTTTGATGACCCGCGTGAGAGGTTTAGGCAAGCACTCTTAGTTTAAGCTTTAGGGTGGGCCTTAATATCACTGTCCCTAATGGTAAGTGACATAGAGGTCTGTTGGTTTGTCAACTCTCGGACTCCTTCCTGCTCTAAAGTAAGACCAGCAGTGAAAGCGGAGAAAGAAAAAAAGGAGGGGCAGAATACCCCTTGATAAATAACCTTTCCATATTAAATGCCCATCAATCTGACATAAACAATTAGCTGTCAGGTGCTTGGCTTTGCAAGCAGAGGCCAATTTTCAGATTAGTGCTAATTGCAGGGAGGGCTGACACACCAACTCTGAGAGCCAGTAGCTTACAGTGCCCATAGAAGCAGACTTCAATAGCAAGAGCAAGGGAGGGCCAAGGCTGCCTGTCTCCAGATTGCTGGCAGTTTGACTGTAGACTAAAGTAATGGAGCTGGCAGGGTGGAATCAATTACTGGCCAATGAAGATTTTCCCACAGGTCGGGGCTTGGGAAAAAAAAGGACGTTCCTGCTGCCTAGACAGCTGGCATGGACTGTCCAGTGGGAAAGGAGCCGGCAGAAAGAGAAAAAGAGGGACAGTTTTCTGTGATAAAAACAATGACAGACTATAAATTATGAAAAGGGTACTTGGCAAAAAAAAAAGAAAAAGAAAAGTGGAAGTTTGCTGCCTCTGCCTTTTCTCTCTGCTGTACCCAGAACGATTTGAAGACTTTTGCACTGACTTTAGATGGGAAATGTGTCAGTAGACAAATCCCAATTTAGCTCTTGCATTTGGGTTTTTAATAAGGTACCCATGTGTGCTTCTTTGCAGATCTTTCGGAGAGTAGTTTGTGTGGCAAGTTTGATTTGACTGATGTTTGATATATTACGTTCAAGTACTAAGTAAAGCATATATGTCTCCCCCCCCATTTCCAGTCTATCTTGTTTCTGAAGAATTTAAGGGACGTACGTGAGAATCTTCCTTCTTTTACTTAGAGTTGCCATATCAGATTTTGTCTGCAAAAATCTAGATTACTACTAAATAGCAGCCAAGAGATACTGGAAACTTTTAACTCTTGGCTGCTATTTAGTGAGCATCTGAATTGTTGCAGGCTGGATTGGAATGAGTATCAGTAATCACCCCAAGTCAACTAGTGACCTTTTATAGGTAAGTGGGAAGTTGAACTTGATTTTTCCTGGTCCAGCTGCCCACGTTTTCTTCATTGTCCCTGTGTATGTACGAGTTGAAATGCTTAAAATGTTCTAGCTGTAACCTTAAAGTACATTTAGTGGCATGCACTAAGTTAGGTTTCCCCAAAAGTTTTGACCTCTAGATATAGTTGGACAGAAGTTCATACAACTGGCCTTCCTAGCAGAGAATACTGGTAGTTTGGTGCACCATCTCTAGAGCACATAATAAGCAATATCTAACAAAACAAAACATATACCCTTGGAATTGTAGTATTTTTGCAACTATTGTTCTTTTCATTCTGAAAACCTGATTAAAATTGAAAAATAAATGCATTTCTAATATTTGAACACTTTTTTTTTGAAAAAATGAATATCAGAATACTGTAGAGGTAGTCCTCAAGTTACAACCACAATTGAACCCAATGTAACCCTCTGTTAAGTGAGACAGCTTTAAAGTGAATTTTGTCCCATTTTATGACCTTTCTTGCCAAATCATTAAGTGAATCACTGTAGCAGTTGTTAAGTTAGCAATACAGTTGTTAAGTGAATGTGGCTTCCCCATTGTCTTTGCTTGTCAGGAGGTCTCAAAAGGTGATCACATCCCACTGGGACACTGCAGCCGTCATAAATATGAATCAGTTGCCAAGCATCTGAATGTTGATCACATGACCATGGGGATGCTGCAATGGTCGTAAGTGTGAAAAACAGTCATAAGTCTCTTTTTCAGTGCCGTTGTGACTTTGTACAATCACTAAATGAACTGTTGTAAGTTAAGGATCATATGTACTTCTAAGACTGCTCCCCTTTTTAAACCGTTGCCCAACAGTGCCCACTGATCTGAAGTTAGAATAATTATTTCACTAGCAAAGACTTCTTGGAAGTGTTTCCTCTAACTTACATTTTTATAGGTAGAAGGTTTCACCTTCTGCTGGGAAAAGAATTTCTGAGGATCAATAAAATGCAAGTCTAGAGGCATGCAGTTAAAATGAGAAGAGAGCCGCTTTCTGATTTCCACCTGTAAGAGAAAAGCAAAAGAGAAGATGTAAAAGAGCAACTCCTAGGAAAGCTGAAAAGCTTCATACCGGTATTTCTGAGCATTGTGTAAAAATCTCTATGGAGATTCTCAGGTCATGGTTGCCCCAAAGGTGCTTTTTTTCAAGAAGTATGAACTTTCTGGGTTTTTTTTTTTTCTTTGAAGACGTTTCACTTCTCATCCAAGAAGCTTCTTCAGCTCTGGATGGTTTCATCCTTCCATTCCTCACCATCCAGTCAGAGCTGAAGAAGCTTCTTGGATGAGAAGCAAAATGACTTCAAAGAAAAAAACCAAAGGAAGTCCAGTTGCCTCTTGAAAAAAACATCTTTGGGACAATGTGTAGACATCCTAACAGCCTTCTTTCTCTCTCAAGAAACATTTAAGCAACACACAACCAACCCTTGCTTGGCTCCTGTGACTCTCGCAAGTCTAACCAGGGATGGGTGGGACGAGACAACAGCAACAATGAGTTGCTTAACAGGACATGTTTTCTCAAGGACATGAATTATTCGAGGATAATGCTTAGGAAACAATGGAAAGCTTGCTGGCAGAGGGAAACAATTCTGAGAATGAGAAACGGTATGAGTTAAATGGGAACTTCCTGATCTCAGCTTTCCGAAAGGTGCTCTTCTGAAATGGTGTCACCCATCTCAGAACTACCGTACCACCATTGTTGCTAGCACGGCTGCTGTTTAACTGACACAATGGCAGGACTTGTGCATAGGACCCAAACAGCTGCTGCTCATAGATCTGTGCTGGGTTCCTTCAAATGGTGGATGTAAGCCATGGAGAATATCTGCCAAGGAACCTCACCCACCCAATAAAATAATTCTATTAAGAAGCTGGTTTCAGTTTCGCATGATGCATTAAAATGAATGGAGTTTCAATGTCATCATTGTGGCTGCCATCTTGACTTTTTCAATCATGTCCTGAGGACCTGTCTGATTTAATGAAATGTTATGAGTATGTGTGCTGACTCATATAGTTTGAGAAGACTTTATTTTTTTAAAAAAGGCGTATAAGTTCAATAAAACCCAGTTTAGCATTTCTAAATAGCCCATTTTATTTTATTTTCCTTTACCTTTGCTTTTTACAAATTAATTAATAATAAACAATCTCTTTAAGTCAAGCTTGATTACTGGAATTTACACAGACATTTTAAAAGTAGTTTTCTTGCCAAGAATATGGAAGTGGTTTGCTTTTATCTGCTTCCTATCCTATCCTATCCTATCCTATCCTATCCAGCTGGTCTTCAGGTTTCCAGCATTCCGGTGCTCTGGTGTGGGTACGCGCACACCAGGGGTGGGTTCCTGCTAGTTCTAACCTCTTCTATAGAAGAGGTTCCACAAATCTATAGTGCCGTTTAGAACCTGTTCGAGCTCCCTCTCCCCACCCATCCGCACATCATCAAGATGAAGAGCGAGAGGAGGAATTCTGGAAGCTGAAGTCCACAAGTCTTAAAGCTATCAAGTTTGAACACCCCTGGGGTTTCTTTTTCTAAAGGGTTAGGGGTGCAAGGGTCTTGTAACTTGACACCTTTAAGACTTGCGTACTTCAAATGCCAGAGTTTCTGAGCCAACATTTTGGTTGCTAAGCAATAGCTTTGTTAAGTGAGTTTCACCACATTTTACAAGTTGCCCACGCCCACCCAGTCGCATGGCTGGCAAGCCACTCCCATCCAGTCACATGGCTGGCAGGCCACTCCAAGCCGACCACATGGCCAGCAAGCCACTCTCACAAAGCAGGCCACAACTACAGAAGAGGTTCTAAAAAATTTGGAAACCCACCACTGGGGCACACACACACACATGCACGCACGTTCCAGTTTGGACACATTGCCGAAAAGGTCCGCCATCATTGCTGTAGCTTCATTACTGATTTCATTGGAAAGAGATGAACATATTCTCAGTTCTCAAATATAAACCATAAGGACTTAAAGGAAGTTGGCCTAGATTGGATAGTAGTGAGCAGTCATGCAGAACTGGAAGTAGCTGTCCCTTCAGACACTTCCCATTTTTAATGATAGAAAGAGGAACATGAATCAATACAAGGTAATCATACTAAATTTATTAATTCATTATAGTGATATGTGCATTTAAATTAAATTAAGGTTAATTGCCTCGGTTTTCTTACTTCTTTTGTTGGTCTCACAGATATTTGGGGAATCCAAATGATCTTCATCTAGGAAAGCTGGGCAACCCCATCCTGCACATTTTATGTTGTTGAAGAACTTTTTTGCTTACTTGATATTTCATTAATTTACTTACTAAGGCATATATGTAATATTTGTTTCTGCAGCATCAGTTTTTGTACTAGAAATAAAGTATGATTATAAAGCAGCCTATCTGATTTATATGTTTAAAAAGAACTTGACAGAACAGTTTCTTGTAACCATTGGGGTTTTTTGGGGAGGGGGGAAGTAGCAGGAAGAATGAAGTTAAATGGGACGTGAGCAAGAAAGGATGCTATTACTAGAATCACCTTCCTTATTCTGAAGCATTCAATGTTTCAACACTTTCAATGTTTTGAATTTCAGTTCCCACAGTCTAGATCTAGCATGGAATTCTGGTGTGGGAATGAAATAAAAGACATGCAAGAAGGTACCAGGTCCATCAAAGTGTCCTAAAACTTGACATTTTTCTTAATATACTCTCTTAACTGTGTGCATTCAAGGATGATAAAGCCATGGCTTTGTCCATCTGTGCCTATGAGGGAGGAGTCTCAGGTCAGCTGCTGTCCACATGCAATGCAATATTTTGTAGAAGTAATCCCATGAAAAGCTCACGGTCACCATATGTTTCTTATTCTGTGCTATACAAAATAAATTCAAATCTGGATTCTGCAATTAAGACAAGGGGGTCTTATTATTAAGAGTTGTGTTATCTCACACTTATATTCAGCTTTATCTCACAATTATTATATTCATACTTTATTATCTCACACTTATTATATTCAGCTTTGTGGAAGAGGGGAATCATTCAGAAAACTTCTGTTCCAGTCCTCTCACACATTACAGCTTGAACATTGAAGAACAAAAATAAAAATTATTTGGAATTCTGAATTCTCCCATAGTTCATAAACCAAGAGGACCTATTAAAGATTAGCACAGGCTTTAGCCTCTAAAGCTGAATAAGTATACTCATGGTGTTTCAAAAGGAAGGTAATTGTCATAAGAATGTAGGAAGAGTTCTGCTGATTTAGAATTCTATGTCCAATTAGATGCCTCCAGGAACACCACACATAAGGACAGAATTGGGTCATATTTGTCTCACCCCCAGCAACTGATACATTAAAATTAAGTTGGTTATTTCTTATTTTTCTTCACAAAAACCCAACTGCAGGACAGTACTTGAGGTATTTGCAGTCCTGGAACATGAAAAGTCTTGTTTGGTGGTATGTTGAATGCTTCTCTCTTCCCTTCCCTCCCTTCCAATTTCAGTTCAAAAAGGAATCCTAAACAACTTCAGGCTCACTCTAAGGGAGCTAGATAGTTCTTGTTCTGGCAGAAACTTTTGTGAAATGTCACAACAGATTACAGGACATTTGTTAGTGGTTATGGGTATTGTGCTTAGTATCTTTCCAGGAAACTTGTATTCTGTGAATTTGTCAAGGTTCCCTAAAAGCTGTCTATTCTAGCAGCTAATTCCAGAATTTAATTGTCTTTTATGGGCAGAAGGCCAATGGTTAATGCTGAGCTCTTAAAGCTCAACCTTTGATATAGAGGTTTAATATAAACCATCTTGGATTCTTTTTCATTTACAGTACAAAATGGTACATTAAAAACATACTTTAATCTCTTAACAGAGAAACTGTAAAAAAATATAATCTTCCTTTCATTACCATCTCAGTCTATCTTCTCATGCTAAAATGACAGTTAAGATCTAGATTTTAACATTATGTCTCAAATATGTCTCAAATTTAACCTATTAGTAGTAGCAACAATAAAACTATCCCAACATTAATTTTAGCTATTTATCAAGATTAAAATGTAAAGGTAAAGGTTCCCCTCGCACATATGTGCTAGTCGTTCCTGACTCTAGGGGACGGTACTCATCTCCGTTTCAAAGCCGAAGAGCCAGCACTGTCCAAAGATGTCTCTGTGGTTATGTGACTGGCATGACTAAATGCCAAAGGCACAAGGAACGCTGTTACCTTCCCACCAAATATGGTTTCTATTTTTCTACTTGCATTTTTACATGCTTTTGAACTACTAGGTTGGCAGAAATGGGGACAAGTAACGTGAGCTCACTCTGTTATGTGAAGCTAGGGATTCAAATTGCCAACCTTCTGATTGACGAGCTCAGTGTCTTAGCCACTGAGCCACCATGCTATTATTATTCTTAGCCAAATACAACCCTGATTCTTTCAGGTTCTATTAAGAGTCACTTTGAAATCACTTCAAAGGAGATCCGTTTGTAGAACTTCTTTCAATGCAGTGCAACCCTTGACATTCTCATTGTTTAACCCTTTAAACCATTAATGCTTATGACCAAATAAATAGGGGTGGGATGCATTTTTCCTCCTGTTCTGCTGATCCTCTAGCTTAAGCAAAGGCACTTGAGCAGCATTTTGCGAATCATTTGATCAGTCCAGAAGCATCTGTTGCATTTCCTTGGCCATTGTGGACGGAAATAAAAGCCATTCAAATAATCCCCAAGCAACTTCATTCCTCTATGGCCCTTCAAAGACTTAAGATTTCTTCAACAGCAATGCAGGGTTTGGAGACATTTCATCAAGAGGTCTTGGCTACCCTTCCCAGGTTTTGGAGCAAAAGGACAAATCTTCCATGCTGAAAAATGGTGCTTAATTAGCACAGTATCTTTTGAAAAATGATGGTTCCAGTGGAAATATAATATTTGAGAGTTGAAAATAAAAATGCCTGGCGTTCCTTTTCTAGTTTGTAGGTAGAAATGTTAATGTGGAAGACTGGAGTTTATTATTATATCATCATTATATCAATGATGATATAAATATTTTTTTAAAAAAACACAGAAAGACATGTTCCTCTGTCGTGATGATGATAATGCTGATAGCTGTCATTAAATTTGTCCAAGGAGGCTGTAAAATAATTTTACAAGGGTATGTATGTACCCTTGTTAAAGGGCTTTTCTTGGATCTAATGGTGGTGAGGGTGGTAAAAGACCAAGCACAGAGCTTCCTAAATGATTATCTCAATCCTTCTCAGTCATGTTTTAGGCTGGGCATCGAAGGGAGAGAACCTTTGCTGTACTAGTAGATTTGGTTGGAATTGTATGGGAATCTGAATACAATACTGCACTTATCCTGGTCCTATTAGACCTTTGGTAGTATTAATTATGGTATCCAGTTAGACCAGGGGTTGGGGACTGATGCCACTGTTTTGCAGGGTTTCTGCCTTTGTTCAATGGATGCTTCTAGACAGTAGTGAGAAGTTGGGTTAGCCTTGTGGAGTGCCCCAAGGCTTAGTCCCCTCCCCCTGTTTAATATCCATGTAAATCCACTGAGAGAAGTCATATATCAGTTTGAGGTTCTTTACTGATGAAACTCAATTTTACATCTCCACCCTAATTCATGGAATTGAAACATGTGAGATTTTATCCTGTTCTCTGGAAGCTGTGAGATTCTAGATGTGATAGAACTGGCTAAACCTGAAGCAAGGAAAAGTTCTTGTGAGATCCTTGTGTTGCTGCCGTGGTGCTCTAATACTCCCAAAGGAATATGTTTATGATTTGGGGGTCCTTCTGGATTTGTACCTCTTGCTTGAACATCAAGTTGAATCATGGCCAGTGAGAGCACCTTGTAGCAGTCACTCAAGACCTGGTCATTACTTGGTTAGATTACTGCAAAGCATTCTACATGGGTCTGTCTTTAAAGGTCACTTGGAAGCTTTACTTGGCCCAAAATGCAGTGCCCATGTATTAGTCAGAAGTGGACAGTAAACACACATTGCACCAATGCTGCGTACTTGAGAGACCGCCTCCTGCCAATTACCTCCTTGCGACCGATTAGATCGCATAGATTGGGCCTCCTCCGAATTCCATCTGCCAGTCAGTGTCGACTGGCAACTACACGGTGGAGAGCCTTTTCAGTTGCAGCTCCGACCCTTTGGAACGATCTCCCCGTGGAGATTCGTACCCTCACCACCGTCCAGGCCTTCCGCACAGCCCTTAAGACCTGGCTAGCTCGTCAGGCCTGGGGATAAGATCACAACCTGCCCCCTCCCGAATATTGAATGAATGTTGTATACTATTTTATTCATGTATTGTTTTATGTTTATTGTTTCGTATTTCCCCCTCCCTTATTTTATGTAAGCCGCCCTGAGTCCCCTCAGGGAAAAGGGCGGCCTATAAGTATTAATAAAATACTAAAAAAAAAAAATACTAAAAAAATACTAAATGCTGTGGGCCCTGCACTGGCTTCTTACATACTTTGAAGTATAATTTAAACTGCTGTTGTTAATCTATAAAGCTCTTTATAGCTTGGCACCTTCAGAACTACATATTTACAGTACCTGTTAGAATCAGCCAATTACTTAATTTTGCTAGGAAAAGCAACTGCTGGATCCTCAATATTGAGAGGTAGGTGTGTGGGAGGAAAGGCTCAGGGCTACTGTTTTTCTGTATCAGTACTGATCCCCTAGAATAGTCTCTTGTTAGATTCTAAGGTATCTTTGAGTTCTTCTGTGAGCAGCTAAAAGCAGAGCTCTTGCAAAAGCTCTTTGGACTTTGATTACTGCATTTTTGTGATTTTGGATCGTTTGTCTTTGAACATTTTTAAGTTTTCAATCAGAATAGAGCTGGAAGGGACATTGGAGATCTTCTAGTCCAACCTTGCTATCAAGCAGGAGGCCCTATACCATTTGACATAAGTGATTGTCCAGTCTCTGCTTAAAAACCTCCAGTGATGGAGCACCTACAATGTCTGATGGCAAGCTGTTCCACTGGTTAATTGTCTTCACTGTTACAAAGTTTCTTCTTAATTCCAGGTTGCTTCTCTCCTTATAAGTTTCCATCCATTGTTTCTTGTCCTGCCTACAGATGCTTTGGTAAATAAGTTAACCCCCACCTCTTTATGGCAACTTCTCAAATACTGGAATACTGCTATCATGTCACCCCTAGTCCTTCTTTTCTCTAGACTAGCCAAACCCAACTCCTGCAACTGTTCTTCAAATATTTTAGTCTCCAGTCCTTTAATCATCTTAGCACTTTTTCCAAAGTCTCAACATCTTTATTGTAATGTGATAACAAAAAGTGTGTTCCAGGTGTGGCCATACTAAGGATTAATATTTTTTTGTATTTTGTTTTGTTTTTTGGTTTTGTATTGTTTAAACAGAATGTAGGAATCTTAGTAGTTTATGTATTCGTAAGAGACCTATGAGATTGCAGTGGCATATAAATGTAATTAATAAAAGCAGACTGAGTCTCCAAAGCCTTCTCTCTGTGAAATTTTCCCCCTGAAGGGAGTGACATGTAGTTTTGATATTTGGACCATACTCTTATAATCATAATGGAGTACAAAATTTCTGTTATATGTTGTGACGGTCAAAAATTGGGGCACCCATGTGACTGACCCAATTTTACAACATTTTTTACTAATTCTTAAGCAAATGTGGCAGTCGTTCAGTGAACCTATGGCCACAATGGACATTTTTGCTGGAATTGAATTATCTCCCCAAATTATATAGTTGGGGGGCGATTAAATTGGATGGGACATTTGTATAAGAGGTTTCATGGGCAAACTAGATCAGATTTCTTTTATATCTGTTTCAGATTCTAAGAACTGCCTAGTTCAGCTGCTTTTAGCTTTTGTAACTGAGCACAGAATCCACTAAATAAGTTAATATTTCAAGTTGTTGAATTCCAAATATTGGGTACTTAAATTGGGGGAGCAAACGATGAATCAGAATGAACCACTAGATCTTAGATGTCGACCTACAAATATCTCCAACTCACTGTTAGTCTGTAATATTGATGGATACTTCTCCAAAATAAGTTTGAACTAAAGAGCCATGGTGGTGTAGTAGTTAGAATGCAGTATTACTGGCTAACTCTGCCAACTGCCGGGAGTTCGATCTTCATCAGATCACGGTTGGCTCAGCCTTCTATCCTTCCGAAGTCAGTAAAATAAGGACCCAGAGTGTTGAGGCCAATATGCTGATACTGTAAAGCACTACCACTACTACTTAAAGAGGACTATGAAGCAGTATATAAGTCGAAGCACTATGTGAATGCTAAGTGCTATTGCTATTGCTTCAAACCAACTCTGGAGCTGAATCCAATTTAGCGGACTGGAGGGAAGTATCCAAGCCATGTTATGTCTGCAGGGTATAGAGACAAAAGGTTAAGATTGTGGCACAAAGGTGTGACAGAAGGTCTACCCTTGAAGAACATAAACTTTTTTTCTTTTTTTCACAATCACACCATTGTGGCTGTCATCTTAACGGTTTTTACCATTTCCTGCCCTGGGAGGATGACCAATTCTTCTATGGCAATCTTTCTTTTAGTACCGAGAAATTATAAGGGATGGTAACAATCACACAACTGGCTTCTAACAGTTTGGGCCCGTGGAATGAGAAAGAAAAATTAACATCATATGGAAGTACTCAGGGCTTGGATCTACATTGCTAGATTTTTAGATCTATAGGAATCTGAAAGTTGATTTATATTTCTTAGGCAAGCGCGAATTGGAGCTGATCATTCTTGAATTTTTTTTCCTGGAATGAATTTTTCCAAGACTTCAAAAATAATTCCTAAATCTCCAGTAACATCTTATGAATCACATTCAGAATGTGCAGGCCAGCCCATTCCTGGAAAGAAAGAATATTCAAGGGCAAACTGCTCTGTTTTGCATATTTTTGCATGCAGGTTACCTATGAAATTTAGCAGGTAAAAAGTTCTGTCTCCTGAACCTATTTTCATGGATTTGGCTCCCAGTAATATTTTTCAAGTGTGTGCTGCTTAAGCCCAAAGCTGATCATGCAAGAGAAATCCCATCAGTACAGGGAATACTACAGAATACAAAAATGAACTTGAAAAGGCATGTTGGCCTTCAATACCCAGAATCCTTTGATACACTGTCTGGGGATTCTGGGAATTGAAAGTTGACATGTCTGGAAGGGATCAGATTGGAGAAGTCTGTGATATTGTCAGCACAAGATTTGGGGAAGAAGGGTGCTACCTTGCCTGATTGATGGTGTAAATCTATAGAGAGAGGTTGTTTGAGGGGAGTCTGTCAGATTGACAGTGCAAATGTCTAATACACACAGCCTGTGAGAGAGGAGTCTGCCGACGGGTGGGAGAACGCTGGCTGAGTGTTGGTCACACGGAGATTGAATTACAGTTGAATTAGATCAGAGCTGTGGGAAACATCACCTCCTAAACACACACAGTCTCCGGGGAGGGAGGCGCGGAGGGGGGGGGAGACAGAGGCGGGCAGCTGGGGTGAAGGACTGAGAGCAGCTCGCTGAAGCCAGGAACTAACTTAATTACTACAGACCTGGTTGCATCATAGTTGCCCACCTTGGGAGACTTTGCTCCCTGCAACTGAAAGGCTCTGTGGTGGCAGGCTAAAGACAGGGCAGGGCACACTTCATATAAAACCTTTGTTTCCAAACTGGGGGAGAGGGAAGAGGGAGAGAGACAGAGAGAAACGTCTGGGCGGGAGTGAAAACACTAGGAACAGCAGGGAAAAGATCTGCTCAGGCTTTTCAGCCAGGCAGCTGTAAAGGTCAGACTCCAAAGGGGATTTTGTGGCTAGTGCTACCTTTGAAGATTCGGTATTTTAGAGTGGCTTAGATTTCTGAAGGAAAAAACAAAATCTTCATGCTCACCCTGGCTTCCCCTTCTCTCTCCGGACTCAACCCACCCGCCTGTTCTTCTCTTTCGGCCTCTTGTTTTGCGGTGACACACCGCAAAGCTGGGACAATGCACCAGCAACTCAGGGCTGGGATCGCAGCGTGCGGAAAGATGTGAAGGGGGAGGCCGGAGGAGAGGACAGAAGAAAGCTGGAACTTTTTAAGCTCGATTAGGGGAGGGCAAAAAGTCACTTGGCGCTGAAATGAGTTCACCCAGCAGGGATGAGAGCGGGACTTCCAGGAGACAGCAGGGCAGCATTTGTTTCCTTGTCTGGCACAGAAAACGCTGGCTTAGGATGAAGTATAAAATGCATGGCATTCTCTCGTGCAATCGCACCTCAGGCGCCTTAAAAGCAACCCCTTTTCTCTCTCAGCGTCATTCTGCAAGAGCTTGGCAGGGGGGTGGGGAGGAAACAGTCTCCCTCCTGTTCATTTTCCCGTCCTCTTAATCTCCTGGGTTTGCACATGTCTTTGTGGGCAGGGATGAGAACCTGACCTCTAAACCCTTGTTAATAGAATATTGGGTTTGTTTTTATTATGCAACCCACTTTCAGGACAATCCTCCTTTATTTGACTTCCAATTGCCTTGGCTTGGCTTGACAAAACCTCTTTTCCCCACCCCACTTTTCTTGCCTTCTATTTGAAAATAAGTCACTGCTATCAAATGTGATTTTGAGTTAAAGTTAGCGCACCATTTTAAGAAACTTAAACATTGCTCAAAACAATCAAAATAGGCACAAGCTTATGTGCTCTCCTTTTTTTAATGCTTTTATTCTTGATTAATAATGATGGTGAAGGAAACTCCAGTGTTATATATTCACACTGTTGCCTTTATTCCTTTACACTTGCAAGGTTGTTCTTGGATTCAGCTGATCCCAGAATGTCCTGTCTCAAATTGTCCCAATTTACAAATATTACCAGGATGATTCACAGCATATCTCTTGTAGTTTCACCCTATCAGGAATACATTCAAGAAATGCAGCTTGAGAAGTGACTATAGAGTGCAAAGGTAGACATTTCTGCTCTTTCTGTGAAGAATGAACTAGGAGGAGTATATTTAATAAAGCTCAGAGTAGCACAAAGGTTTTTGCAGGTTGCATACTTAGTAGTAAACTCCACCAACACATCTCGGTGTCAGACTATTCACAGATAAAATGGTATGTGGGAATGACCTTGGGAGACAAGGCAAAGAGATGAAGCCAAGTGAAGTCAGATAAAAGGCAGTTTGGCCCACAGCAGGAATGTGGGCAGGGCAAGATGCTCAGAAGGGACCTCCCCTAGTTTTTTGAGTGTAAGGGAATAGGGGTTGGGGGAAGAAATGTATTTTCAGACTTGCAGGATTTTGTTAATATAACCTTAGAGTACAGTAGAATTAGTTCATTTGGCCGTGTTTTCTGTCTGGTTTACCTCACAAGGCTGACATAATACAGCTAGATATAAGATTTAAACTGGTAACTTGAAAGGGTTAGACCAGGGGTGTCAAACTCATGGTGTCACGGCTTCATCGTGTGACTTATCAGGACTTCCCGCCCTTTGCTAAACCGGACATGGGTGTGGCCAGTATGTGACGCATCTGGCCCACAGGCTGAGAGTTTGACAGCCCTGGGTTAGACAGAGTCTGAAAAATTAATGATACATGAAACATATTTATAAATTTAAGATTTAAAATGCATGAATGAACTTTAGATAGAGTTAAATATTTTAGAAGTGATTGGTTTGATTTAAATTGCATGTTTCATTTGATAAGTAGTCTACCATTATAAAAATGGACTGGATATTTGCTGGTTTTTCAAACAAATAATAGTTTGGAACTGTATATCGAATTTTTAGAAAAACTATGGGAAACAACAACAGATTTATTTATTCTTGCATGTAAATTACAAAGTCTCTTTTTTCTTTTGTTAACTGTTCATTCTGGACTAATACAAAATATATTCTTGTGCCATTTACTTTCCACAGTTGGAGAAAGAAATTCTTGAAAAAGAAAGTACTTTTTAAAATTTGACTGTTAGCAAAACTAGTGTTGTGTTTAAAATTTTTGACAGAGATTATTGGAAATTTAAGTTCAAATCCTGCTCAATTAAATTAGTGTGTACCTTTGAACATTACTTTCCAGGACTGTTGTGAGATATAAATGTGGAAGGAATAGGTGTACTGTGTATATATACTTTAAATTCCAAGAAAAAAATGGGATGTGAATGAAGCAACATATAAGTATTTATCTAAACTCCCACTAAAACCTTTTAAAGATATTTGTGCCTCAATTAATCAAACTTTACAGGAACATATAACTTATTCCCACACAGAATAAATAATGGGAGGACATTTTAATCTATATAGGACATGTAGGTCAGAGGGATAAAGTGGCCCAGAGTTTAGAACATAGCAATGTGTAAATCAAGTAGGGAATTCAAGTCTTTGATGTGAGGGGCAACTGAAGAGTTTGAAATCAGCATGTGAGTGAGAGAGATTAACATCTCCATATTATAATGTAGCAAAGTCAGTTATTTGTTTGTTCCACAAGCAGAAAAAGATACTCCTGAAATGAAGCTGCATGCTTTGCCCTTAGTCAGTTTGTGCACACTTGTCCATCAAAGCTGGAGGCTTATGACATTGGGAAACCATGAGTGTCCTTCAGCTGCTTGACTGACTCCAGATCATGTATCTTTTGCAAAAAAAAAACCAGGCCAGGTGTTGCAAGGAGAGTGATGAAAAGAGTTTCTTTAACCACCCACTGGGAATAACCGTTTGGTAAAAAACTAGAGGGACTAAGCAAGCATGCATTGTGTGGGTGCCTATTAGGATGGGAAAAAGTGACTCTGCTTGACCAATAGAACTAGGATTTGTGGAACATTTTATTCATCTTGTATTCTCCAATACATTTTCCATTGGTTGTACAATGGAATTTCCTATAATCTTATGAGTTACCATATTTCCCTGAAAATAAGACCTCCCCAGATAATAAGCCCAATCAGGCTTTTGAGCAAATGTGCTAAAATAAGCCCCTCCTGAAAATAAGCCCTCCCAAAAATATTGCAACACAGCAGCAGCTATGAGGTGACCACGCTCGCCGCCTCCTACACCTCATAAATAATAAGACCTCCCTGAAAATAAGGTCAAGTGCTTATTTCGGGAGTCGACAAAAAATAAGATTCTGTCTTGTGTTTTTTAACTGTTACGTGGGGACTGCTTGGGTGAATGGATGTGTATGTATGAAAGGACTGGGAGTACAGCCTGGTGCCTCCTCCACTGAGCGCTATTGCAGAAGTGGTAGGGGGCCCAGGCCTACCTCCCGTCCTAGAATGATTGATATAAATGGCCTGCTGGAGAGAACGGAGGCTACGGGAGGGGGAATGGGGTCTACAGGTACAGGGGTGGGCCGGAGCATTACGGTCATTACAGGGAGGAGCAGGTTCGGTGGGAACTTCAGGGCTAGCCATTACCGGGGAAGGAGGGTTCGCTACGTCACAACAATCCCTCCTTCAGGCCCTACTAGTTCCACTCCAGGACCAGATGGCGAGAGTTGTCAGGGCCCTGGTCTCAGGCTGTTGTTGCTAAATGCCAGGTCTGTGGTTCACAAGGCTCCCCTCGTCCGGGACCTAATATTAGACGAGGGGGCAGACCTGGCATGTATTACTGAAACCTGGCTGGGCCCAGAGGGAGGAGTCCCCCTCACTGAAATGTGCCCAGAAGGGTTTCAGGTGCTTCATCAGCCACGACCCCAGGGAAGGGGTGGGGGAGTGGCTATCATCATCCGCGGGTCATTAGTTCCTCGTAGGATCCCTGCTCCGGAGCTTGTCGGGTGTGAGTCCTTGTTGGTGAAGTTAGACCTTGAGGGTCAAGCGGGCCTGTGCTAACGTACCTTCCTCCCAACAGTGTTGCAACAGCCCACCCCTCGCTCCTCGAGTCAGTAGCTGAGCTGGCGGTAGAGTTCCCCAGGCTTATGGTGCTGGGGACTTCAACCTGCCTTCTCTCAGTGGACACTCTGATGGGGCGCAGGAGTTCATGGCTTCCATGACAGCCATGGACTTGACCCAAGTAATCCAGGGTCCGACTCACTCAGCAGGGCACACACTTGACCTCGTATTCCTCTCGGAGCAGGGGAGACGTGATCTAGATTTGAGGGGCATTAAGATCTTGCCCTTGTCATGGTCTGATCACTTCCTACTGAGGCTTGACTTTCAGAGACCAATCCCCCATTGTAGGGAGGAGGAACCAATTAGGTGGTTCCGCCCCAGGCGCCTGATGGGCCCTATGGGATTTCAGACAGCACTTGGAGAAATACCTGACACTCTCGTCCACAATCCGACGGCAGCGGGGGCTCCGGATTGCGCCTTTACGGCCTCTCCGAGGTAGTGGATCCAGGAGAGCTCCTTGGTTCACCGAGGAACTCCGGGAGATGAAGCACCAAAAGAGACGCCTAGAGCGCTGCTGGAGGGTCACTAACTCTGAGTCAGACCGAGCACTGATGAGAGCCTTTATCAGGACCTATCTCATGGCAATACGGGCGGCGAAATGTGTGCATTTTGCCGTTGTTATTGCATCCGCCGAATCGCGGCCAGTCGCCTTGTTTAGAATAGCCCACTCCCTCTTGAAAGGGAGGGATGCGGACGCCCCTTTACAAGGTAGAGCTGAGGAATTTGTTCAGTTTCTAACGGATAAAGTCGCTCGGATTCGGACAGATCTGGACTCCAATTGCACGGTACCAGCCGAGGTACCGGGGGAAGGTCTTGAGCGAATTTTATGGAGCGAGTTTCAACTTGTTGCTCCTGAGGAAGTGGACAAGGCCATGGGAGCGGTGAGTGCCTCCACCTGTATACTGGACCCGTGTCCCTCCTGGCTGGTCTCAACCAGCAGGGAGGTGACACGTGACTGGATCCAGATGATAGTTAACACCTCTCTCCTGGAGGGGTCCTTCCCGCACCTCCTAAAGGATGCGGTGGTGAGATCCCTCCTGAAGAAACCTTCTCTGGATCCAGCCATTTTGAGTAACTATCATCCAGTCTCCAACCTCCCCTTTGTTGGGAAGGTTGTTGAGAAAATGGTGGCCGTTCAACTGCGACGGTCCTTGGATGAAACCGATTATCTGGATTCCTTTCAGTCCGGTTTCAGGCCTGGCTACAGCATGGAAACTGCTTTGGTTGTGCTGATCGATGATCTCTGGCAAGCCAGGGATAGGGGTCACTCCTCTATCCTTGTGCTTCTTGACCTCTCAGCGGCCTTTGATACCATCAACCATGGTATCCTTCTGCGACGGTTACGGGAGGTGGGAGTGGGAGGCACCATCCTTCGGTGGTTCTCCTACCTCTCGGACAGGTCGCAGTTGGTGTTGGTTGGAGGACAGAGGTCGACCCCTAGGCTCCTCAAATATGGGGTGCCGCAGGGTTCGGTCCTGTCCCCCCCTCCTATTTAACATCTACATGAAGCTGCTGGGTGAGATCATATGCTGGCACGGGATTAAATATCATCAATATGCAGACGATACACAATTGTATCTGTCCGCCCCGTGCCAACTCAGTGAAGCGGTAGAAGTGATGTCCCAGTGCCTGGAGGCTGTCAGGGTCTGGATGGGAACGAACAAGCTTGCGCTCAATCCCGACAAGACAGAGTGGCTATTGATGCTCCCTCCCAAAGATGGTCCAGCTATTCCATCTCTCAGCCTGGGGGGTGAAATTATACGCCCCTCAGAGAGGGTCCGCAATTTGGGAGTCCTCCTGGATCCGCAGCTGACTCTAGAACACCATTTGTCGGCTGTGACCAGGGGGACCTTTGCCCAGGTTCGCCTGGTGCACCAATTGCGACCCTACCTGGATCGGGAGGCCCTTCGGACAGTCACTCATGCCCTTGTGACCTCAAGACTGGATTACTGTAACGCGCTCTACATGGGGCTGCCCTTAAAGAGTGTTCGAAGACTTCAGTTAGTCCAGAATGCAGCCGCATGAGCGATTATGGGTGCACCTCGGTACAACCATGTTACACCTATCCTCCGCGAGCTGCACTGGCTGCCCATTGGTCTCCAGACTCGCTTCAAGGTGCTAGTCGTTACTTTTAAAGCCCTACATGGTATCGGACCTGGTTACTTGAGAGACCGCCTCCTGCCAGTCACCTCCAAAGACCTATTAGATCCCACAGACTAGGCCTCCTCCGAATTCCATCTGCCGGCCAATGTTGGCTGATGACTCCCTGGGGGAGGGCCTTCTCTGTGGCTGCTCCGGCCCTCTGGAACAATCTCCCCGTTGAGATCCGGACCCTTACCACCTTTCCGGCTTTCCGCAAAGCAACTAAGACCTGGGTGTTCCGGCAGGCCTGGGGCTGTTGAACTATCCAGCCCCCTCCGTGGTTATGACTGTTGTTGTATTTTAAATTTGTTTTCTATTTTTATTTTTGTACCCCCTCCCCTTCTGATTGTTAGCCGCCCTGAGTCTTCCGGGAATAGGGTGGCATACAAGCCAAATCAATCAATCAATAAATCAATCAATCTTATTTCAGGGAAACATGGAATGACCCAAAAGCTTGTATGTATACCGGGGTGGATTCCATCTTCTGTTACTGCTGGTTCGCTCAGGGATGTGCTTTGGGCTCGCATGCGCAGTAGTAAAAAAATTGCTTCTGCACATGTGCAGAAGCAAAAAACAAAATGGTGCTGCCTGTGGGACCACCAATACAACAGTTTCAGGGGTGTGGCCGGCCGACTTACTACCTACTCGGCTGAACCAGTCTGAACCAGTGGGAACCCACCTCAGATGTATACCATATTCCTCTAAATATTTATTCTAATTTAAATGCTACAGCTTCTCTAAAGAATGCTATGTAATTAGGTTTGGCAACTGTATTAAGAATTTTTTTTTGTCTTCTTTATAGGTTTCACAGGAAAAAGTGAATATCTGTTAAACCAGATATGCTAGGAAATTCTAGCCGTGTTTACACAGAAATCAAGTTTTGCTATGGTCATTAGGGCTAACTTAAGTGTGCTTAACGTAACAGCCCAAATCTGTTATTTACATACATTTTTGTATTCTCATATGGGTTGAGTCACATAATTGTTCTGCTTCTGAAGCTTCCTGCTTGATGCTACCTGACTTGCTTGCAATCAGAAACTATCGGTTTTGCATTATATATGAATTTGCCTTGGTGTGCATTGACAAACTCTGGAGAATAAACAGTTTTTGCTTTATGCAAGAGTAAGATAACCTGATCATTCTTAATCATACTCACAAAAGACATTACTGTCAGAAAGACTTTAGGAATCTTCCCATGTGTTAGACACAAAATTAAGTTGATAATTTCATCAGCTATGGCTGGTTTTGCAAAGCTGGAGACACTGAAGTAGTATAGTACTGCAAAATCCTCACAGGTACCATCTGCACAGCAGTTCAATTTCCCCTTTCTAGGAGAAATGTTAGTTTCTTAGACAAAATGCCTAATCATATGTTAAATGAAAGATATATGGGATGCAAAGCTGTATCATGAGACGAAGTAAATTTAAGGCAAAATTATGGCTTCTATATATAAAATGGAAGTCCATACCTCATCATAATCATCATTTCATTTTGCCTGAATAAGCATAATGGGTTAGGAGAGCCTTGGTATCCTGTGCATTTCAAACATTTAATCCAATTAAAACAATTTGTAAGAATAGCATCACTTTATACAGCACTGATCACATAGATGACAATGATGCTTTTCATAAACAAAAAATGTTGAAGTAATAGATGTTTATTATACGTTATATCTCAGGATCACCTCGACTATTCCTACTCAAGATATTATGATATAAAAGGAATTTATAGAATTGATGGCTGAGACCCAAGCAGTGACTGACAACCAGTCAGAGATGAGACTTTGTGCCCATACTGTTTCCCTGAAAATAAGACCTCCACGGATAATAAGTCCAATTGGGCTTTTGAGCGCATGCGCTAAAATAAGCCTTCCCCAAAAATATTGCAACACAGCAGCAACCATGGAGTGACCATGCTCGCTGCCTCCTACACCTCAAAAATAATAAGCCCTCCCTGAAAATAAGGTCAAGTGCTTATTTCAGAGGTCAAAAGAAAATAAGATTCTGTCTTATTTCAGGGAAACATAGAATGACCCAAAAGCTTGTATGTATACCAGGGGTGGATTCCATCTTCTGTTACTGCTGGTTCGCTCAGGGATGTGCTTTGGGCCCGCATGCGCAGTAGTAAAAAAATTTCTTCTGCGCATGAGCAGAAGCAAAAAACAAAATGGCGCTGCCTGTGGCACCACCAATACAACAGTTTCAGGGGTGTGGCCGGCTGACTTACTACCTACTTGGCCGAACCAGTAGGAACCCAACTCTGATGTCTACCGTATACCTCTAAATATTTATTCTCATTTAAATGCTACAGCTTCTCTAAAGAATGTTATGTAATTAGGTTTGGCAACTGTATTAAGAATTTTTTTTGTCTTCTTTACAGGTTTCACAGGAAAAAGTGAATATCTGTTAAACCAGATATGCTAGGAAATTCTAGCCGTGTTTACACAGAAATCAAGTTTTGCTATGGTCATTAGGGCTAACCTACCTGTGCTTAACGTAACAGCCCAAATCTGTTATTTACATACATTTTTGTATTCTCATATGGGTTGAGTCACATAATTGCTCTGCTGCTGAAGCTTCCTGCTTGATGCTACCTGACTTGCTTGCAATCAGAAACCCATACTGTTTTGTCTGGTGGTTGTGTAGTTTGCTGTCTATCCTGTCCTTCTTGTGGTCTTTCTCTAGGTCCAGATGGTGCAGGGTGTCCGGCCTTCAATATATTATAATAAAAATCTCGGGCTTTCCATACAGAGTTGAGGCGGTACCTTTGCTTATCAAATGTAAATATGATGCCAAATGGTGCATCCCATCTATACTGTATCTGACGATTTCTGAGTTCTTCGACCAAAAAAGCGTAGTCTCTCCTGGCTCTTAACATTTGAGGTGGTATCTCTTTCAAAACAGCCAGGTCTTGACCGCCAATTTGAAGCTTAGTGTTATAAGACGCTTGCAGTACCATATTTCTAAGCTCTCTTGTAGTAAAATATATAACGATGTCTCGAGGAAGCTGCTTCTGCTTTGCCAGCCAGGAGTTAACGCGGTAAGCTTTGTCAATTTGCCAGTCTTGGTTGGTCCCTGGTCTTCCCATCAGGTGGTCAAAAGCTTCCGATAGGATCTGTTTCAGGTTCTCCTGTTTCTCCTCACGCAGCCCCCTTACTCTTAATGCGAACTCCATTTGTCGGTACTGTATCATAATAATTTCTTTTTCAGCATTTTCCACTTTTTGTTCCACCACCTCTGTTTTCAAAGTCAAGTTAGCATTGGCATCATTAAGAACCTCTAGAGTATCTTCCACTCCAGAAATATGTTCTGTTAATACAGTTACAAGACTCAGCATGTCGTCTCTAATTTTATCAACCTTAGCCTCAAATTTCTCATACAGCTCCTGTTTAAGTCCTTTTATTTCACTTTTAATTTCTTCTTTCATTTCTTTTATTTCCTCTTTTCTCTCCTCTCTATTATCTCTAAATTTATCTTCCATTTTAATTGTCTGTGCATTAAGAGCCTCGCTTAGATTACTCAGGAAAAATTCTTTCGTTAACACATCCCCAGCAGGGGGCGTAGGAAGCGGAGGCTGCAGCTTTGTGCCAGGCACTGAGGATGTGCCCCTGGAAGTAGAGGGTGACGACTTCAAGTTAATATTTGGTTTTGAGGCCATTTCAAAATTTATCTGCCTGCAGTTAATAAAACTATATTGCCTGAATATGCAGCTTTAAGTAAAGAGGCTTTTATTTTGAAGTTTAAGGCTTGGCAAAACTTTCAGTGAGTAAACATTGTAACAAGACCGTTCAGCAGATTCATCACCATTTAACTTCCAGATAAGCAAGGTTAATGAAGGAGTAAAATTCTTCTATTGTGAAACCAAAACATATGATAAGCAATCTCTTTTGTTTTGAATTCTTGTGAGGATTAGCAAAAAGTGTTCGTTATTACCGGAGAAACCAGCCTGCTCGGCGCCATTTTAAAAGCCTCTAAGTAAATAATTTTTCGGAGGAAAAAAAGAAAAGAAGCTAAAATGTTGATAAACAATTATTGTCCACGCAGTAAACGGATTCAGCTCGTGATAAGATTAAATCAAACAAAACTTTGAGCAGAGTGGGGGAGACCTACTTTGTCCTGCACAAGGCAGTTTGAAGTTCCCAGCACGGACAGCCGTTCTGCCTTGGGCTAGCCCCCCTTTCCTTGCAAGCACAAAGCTGCAAAAATCGAAGAGCATTTGCCAACAAAACAGTTTCTTCTTTCCTTCTTGCCTGAAGGATAAGAAAACCTGATAAGACGTCAGATGGAAGATCCTCTAAACAGGTACGTAGCCAGGAATTCGGAGGCAGCTGATTTTTTGCTGCCACCACCAGCAGGCTCCTCCCAGGAAGCTCCAGGCTCCTCTCTTCTCTAGAAGTGCAAGGTGCTATGGAACCAAGACCTAGCCGCATGACTACTAGACGTATGGAGAAACAAGCTAAAAAGCAACAGCATCAACAATCATCGGCCATCGATCAAGGAACTACAATAACAAATCTGGAAGCAGTGGGAGGAGCTAGACTTAAGGTTAAACAGGCCGTGCAGGAAGCTCTAAAAATGCTTCAACCAACCAAAGATGACAACTAAGATTTTAACATGGAATGTCAATGGACTGAACTCTCCACAGAAGAGGAAGAAAATATTTCATTATCTCAAACAGTTTAAGAACGATGTAATTTGTTTGCAAGAAACTCATATCAAGTCAACTGATCAAAAATATTTGATCAACTCAAAACTTGGTCAACATTTTGCAGCTTCTGCTATGGAAAAGAAGAATGGTATAGTTGTATACTTAAGAAAAGATATGAAAGCTGAATTAATAGAAGCAGATCCCTTCGGAAGATATATTGCTTTAGACTTAATCTTAGAAGGGAAAAAGACATTACTTTTGGGAATTTATGCTCCAAATCAACAGCAAGATAGATTCTATAGAAATCTTCATGCTAAATTAGTACAGTGGGACTATAGTTCCTGTATACTATTGGGTGACTGGAATGGAGTGATAGACACTAAGAGAGATAAGAAGATTTCCCGCCTAAATACCAAGATGCGAGCAAAGTTACCCAAATCTTTCTTTGACATTATGGATGATTTTGAATTGAGAGATATTTGGCGAGAAAGAAATGCAGAGGAATATGACTTCACTTTCTTCTCGGACAGGCATCAATCCCTCTCTAGGATTGATTTTATTCTAACCACTAATGATTTGCTTTCTAGGGTCAAGAAAACAAAGATTGCAGCTAGGGTCCTTTCGGACCATAACCCAGTTTGGATGGAGTTGGGAAGGGTAGTGCAGGCAAGAAGGTCTTGGAGATTGAATGAAAACTTATTTAGATATGAAAAGTATATTAATGATTGTAAAAAATTACTATCTGAATATTTTGTTTTGAATATGAATAAGGGTACATCTATGGAATTTGTATGGGACGCAAGCAAAGCGTATATGAGAGGAGTTTTGATGAATATAAATAAAACACATAGAAATAAGCAAGGGTTAAAACGAACAGAACTGGAAGAGGAAATTAAGAGAAAAGAGCTGGAGTTAACAATGAACCCAGACGATACAAAGGTTAAGGAAGCTATTAACAAATTAAAATCTCAATTTGACATGTTGATCTCTGACCAGGTAGCTACTAATTTATTATATGCAAAACACAATACTTTTTGTAATGCAAACAAACCTGGCAGATGGTTAGCTTATCAGATTAGGAAAAAAAGGAAAACTCGAAATATATCTAAACTGATTTATAGAGGGAAGGAGGTGTTTCAACAGGAAGAGATTCAAAAGGCTTTCTGGGAATTTTTTACAGAACTGTATAAAGGGGATAAAATTAATGGTTTAGACATAGACAAATATTTAGACAAAGAGAAAATACCTTCAGTTAGAGAAGAACACAGGCAAAAATTGAATCAACCAATAACCTCGGGGGAAATCCTGCAGGTAATTAAGCAATTAAAGTCAGGGAAAGCACCAGGTACAGATGGCTTGACAGCGGTTTACTATAAAAACTTACAGTTAGAAATGGTAGAACCTCTTAGAGAATTATTTAATATGATTCAAACGGAAGGTAAAGTCCCTCCATCTTGGAAGACAGCGTTTATATCTTTGATACCCAAAGAAGATCAAGATACTACTCAACTCAAAAATTATAGACCTATTTCATTACTGAATGTAGATTATAAAATTTTTACTAAAATATTAGCAAATAGGTTAATGTTGGTCATTCAACAATTGATACATACGGACCAAATAGGTTTTATACAAGGGAGACAGATGAAAAGTAATGTTAGATTAATTATTAATGCATTAGAATATTTGGGAAAGAACAACCAGATCCCTGCTGCGTTTATATTTTTGGATGCTGAGAAGGCCTTTGATCGAGTTAACTGGCAATTTCTGCTGAAGATACTGCAAAAAATGCAGATAGGAGATAATTTTTTACAGTCAATTAAAGCAATATACCAACAGCAAACAGCACAAATCATAGTCAATGGAAGTTTAACAGACTCTTTTCAAATTGGAAAAGGTACAAGACAGGGCTGTCCTTTGTCCCCATTATTGTTTATTATAACTTTGGAAGTATTGTTGAATAAAATACGGGGCTTGGATGGTTTAAAAGGGATCAAGATTAGGCAGCAAGAATATAGAGTCCGCGCTTTTGCGGATGATTTGGTCATAATATTGGAACAACCGCAGGAATCCAGTATGGTTTTAATGAATACGATTAATCAATATGGTCAAGTGTCGGGCTTTAAAATAAACTTAGGAAAAACCAAAATATTAGCTATAAATATGAATATTAAACAAAAGGAAGAATTAGGAGTGATGCTAGGATGTGAGGTAGTTAAAAAAGTCAAATATCTTGGAGTTAACATTTTAACTTCAAATGGGAAATTATATAAGCATAATTATGAACCACTTTGGCATAGCATACAGACAGAGATGAAAAAATGGGAGAAATTGCACTTATCTTTGCTGGGTAGGATAGCGGCAGTGAAAATGAACATTTTACCAAAATTTTTATTTCTTTTCCAAATGTTACCTATACTTAAAAAAGATGCGAACCTTTTAGAATGGCAGAAGGGTATCAACAAATTTGTGTGGGCAGGAAAGAAGCCGAGGGTAAAGATGAAAATAATGCAAGATGTACGTGAGAGAGGAGGATTGAAACTACCTAATTTAAAACTATATTATGATGCAGTGGCATTATCTGTAATTAGTGATTGGACTCATTTAACCAATGATAGAATATTGAATATTGAGGGACACGATCTGGTATTTGGTTGGCATGCTTACCTGTTATTCAACAAAAAATTGGATAAGAATTTTAAAAGTCATATTTTAAGAAATGCTTTATTGCGGGTTTGGAAGAAATACCAATATAAATTAAATGACAAGATACCCATGTGGGCAATTCCTAGACACGCAATTGAAAATATGAATACAGCACAAAAACAGGACAGAATTACTTACAGACAGCTTCTTACCTCGGAAAGGGGGGTATTACAATTAAAATCTTTAGAGGTATTAAAAGAGGAGAAGGTAGTTCAAATATGGTTCCAGTATGGGCAATTACAGGCTAGGTGGAAAATAGACCAAAAAATTGGTTTTATCCAAGTTGAGGATAATCTGTTTAAACAAATAAGAGATCAAAGCTTAATGCATATAAAGAGGATATATAATGTATTAATACAGATGGATTCGGAAACAGAATTAGTTAAAGATTGTATGATAAAATGGGCTCAAAATATTGAGGAAGCAATAATGTTGGATACATGGGAAAGAATCTGGGTAAGAAATGTGAAATTTACACAAGCTCAAAATCTGAGAGAAAATTTTTACAAGATGTTCTATAGATGGCATTTAGATCCTAAAAAGTTGGCTTCTATGTATCCGAATGTACAGCCTAAATGTTGGAGGTTTGGTTCTCTCGACGCTACATATTATCATATATGGTGGACCTGCCAAAAGGTTAAGGCATTTTGGATAAAAATATGGTGGGTCATGCAAAATGTTTTTAAAAGAAGGATAAAGTTTATTCCTCAGTTATTTTTACTAGGTATATGTACTGACTTTACAGTGGTAGAGACCAATTTGATTCTGCACCTGATAACTGCAGCAAGACTGTTGGTGGCGCAATATTGGAAGAAGGAAGACTTGCCTACAATCCAAGAATGGACATTGAAAGTAACAAACTTAGCCGAAATGGCTAAAATATCGGCATATCTCAAAGATCATTCAAATGAGATATATAAACGAGACTGGAAAAAATGGATTGACTATATACAAAATAAATACGGGACTAAGAAATTCCAGTTAGCCTATGCTTAAGATCAGAAATGATTTAAACTGTTAAAAGTCAGTTCAGTAAGAAGAAGCTAAGGTCAATCTAGAATGTCATTAATTTCTTTATTTCTTTTTTCTCAATAGATTTTAGACTGTGTTAGTTAAAAATCCATACCGTGTACGGGTTCTGGGAAGTCGGGGGGGGGGGAAGGAGGAGGGGGGTGGGGGGGTGGAGGGAGGGAGGGGTACACACAACAAAAAAAAATTGTATTTCAATGTCTTAATGATTGACAAATGATGACATATTTGTGGTTTTTTTTTAAAAGAAAAATAAAAAAGTTCTGTTTAAAAAGAAACCCATACTGTTTCTCTGAAAATAAGACCTCCACGGATAATAAGCCCAATTGGGCTTTTGAGCACATGCACTAAATTAAGCCCTCCCCAAAAATATTGCAACACAGCAGCAACCATGAAGTGACCACGCTTGCTGCCTCGTGCACCTCATAAATAATAAGACCTCCCTGAAAATAAGACCAAGCGCTTATTTCGGGGATCAAAAGAAAATAAGACCCTGCCTTATTTTCGGGGAAACATGGTATATACAGCATTAGAAAAGATCTGAATCCATCACACAGACATTCTTCTCACCGGATCCCATGTCAATGCAGCTATTATTTATAGTTTTTGAATGCTTCCTTGACTGGACAGTTCTTATTTAGCTAATCATCTTAAATGCTGAACAATACTTGATTACCTCTGTGGGTTAAGACCTGGGGCAGTTGCCCTATTATCCCCTCCCCACATTTAAAGAAAGGATTTGTTGTCGTTGTTGGTTTTTTGCTGTATGCACATTTTACTGGAACTAATTTTCAAAGCAATATGATTGTGGTGGGGAAGGGAAGGAAGGACTTTTCAGTAGAGCAATGAATTAATCATCTTGCTCTAGCAGGTTGCTAAAGAACAAGTAGTGACAGCTGCAAGAAGCCACTCAAAAGTTTGGAATGCTAAAAGCTGACCCAGCTGGGGCAGATTAGTAAAATGTGGGAAGGTGAGGCAGTCAAAGATGCACCATAAATTATTTTTATTACATGCAGGGTAGCATGGCAACTTATTGTATTCTTCTTTCTGGCAGATAAGGAGCGAGAAGACTAAGGACTCTTCCTCCTTAAGTGTTTAATTGAAGAATGCCATTTTTTTCTACCTCTGCTCACCCAAAGCAGATTCTTCTATCTTGAATTCTTGTCTGACAAACTGGGGTTTTTTCTTTTCAGACACCTGCACGCTGAGAAAAGTTTTGTTCTGTTTTGGCTTGTCAGGCAGCTGTTCAAGGCCAAGCAGAATTCAATATGGGCAATTTTAATTTGACCTAATGAAATATGGTACAAGGAGTCAAGCTGTATTAAAAAAGTATAACTTATTTTTTTAACCTAATAACATGCTTGGCAACTGCTTATCAGCCCAACAAGAAAGGAATGAATAGAGAAACGAGGCTGTGTTTATTTAGCAGTTAACAGATATTTCTGCCTATGTATGCATTAATGTTTAGAACAAGCTTTAGATGACCAAAAGTGACAAAAAAATTGACTTGATTTGAAGTGGTTTCACATAACATTTTTCTTACTGAAAAATAATAGAATTTCAATGCATTTAATTGCTGAAGGTGTATGGTATGAATTGATTATACAATTATACAATACTTTCCGTACTCCCAGTTGCTGCCAGTAATAATATGTTGTATTTCCCCAAAAAGGGATGAACAGAGATAGCGGTAGAAAACAAGAACTCGCTGTATTGGCCACTACAATGAAACCTTTAGGTTTTTTCCTTCTAAAACTACACAGGGGAGAGGAGCAGACAAAACTAAAAACAAAGTAAATCCTTGGATTATGAAAGGGCAGAAATCAATGCATGAGGAAATCCCATAGGACTACAACAGAGAACACTTTCCCTTGTGAATACAGGAAATACCTGGTAACCCCCCACCTTTTTAAATAATCTTTTTTTTAAATCCTTTTTTTCTTAAAGATATTACCACTGATCCATCCAGACTACTAAGCAGAGGGGGAGTAGGAAAGCTTTGTTAAATTCACTTTCAATTTCCTGCCATCTTAGACATACACTACACAACTGGCCTAAAACACACTATATTTTAAGAACTCTTGCTATGATGCTCAGAAAAAAGCTATCATCTATCTATCTATCTATCTATCTATCTATCTATCTATCATCCATCCATCCATCCATCCATCCATCCATCCATCCATCCATCCATCCATCCATCTATCTATCTATCTATCTATCTATCTATCTATCTATCTATCTATCTCAGATCACTCTTATTCACAATGCAACTCTATCCTGCTATGTAAAAATAAACAGTAAATATCATTTGGGGATACTGATAGTTTATTTACTCCTGAAATACCAAGCATCGAACTTAACAGATATAATGTAGAAAGTAGATAGAGTCTTGCTAATCTCCTTTAATCTTAAAAGGGGCAGCAGGAATTCAAGGGAAGTCCAAAAGGAGAGGTAGTTAAAAAATCATGATGGAAGCCATGACAGTATGATTGAAGCACCTCACCTTTTTATGTGCCAGCAGGATTTGGACCACATAGTTGCTGCTTCTGCTATTGTGAATTTTTTTGATCTCTGGATCAAATATCCCTGGAAATATCCCTGATGAATTTATAAGGGAAATTGAGAAAGACAAATATATGTAATCAATTATGTGTGTCTCTTGCATAAACCTTGAATGTTCCTTTCAGAATTTTACAAGTATGTATAGGAATTTGTATATTTATTGCAGGCAGGGCTATCACAAATCTGTAATTTGTGGAAGAAACTGGGAAATTTGTTCTGAACTCCAATGAAGCTAAGGGTCTTCATTTGGGACTCTGGCTTGAGGTGGCATTCAGCCAGTTCTGACAGGTTCTGGAGAATTGGTAGCGGAAATTCCGAGTACTTTGGAGAACCGGCAAATAGGCTGGCCCCGCCCCTACTACCTCCCAGCCAATCTTCCTTTATTGCCCTGAACAGAAGAACGGAGCTGGAAAAGTGGTTAGTGGGGTGGGAAGGGAATGGGGATTTTGCAGTACCCTTCCCCTGCCACGTTCACAAAGCCATGGCCACAGAACCTGCAATGATTTTTTTAAAATCCCACCACTGACTCTGGCCCTACGTTGTTGAGCACTGGTATCCATATACTCCTGTCCAAACACCTTGAATCCTTCAGGTAGCCTTGCTGGAAGGCAAAACACCCCCTCAATCAAACAGCACAGTGATAGTTTCACAAGTCGTCAGAAAACCTGAAGCCCTATAATCATGTTTAAAATTTCCAAATGGGTTTCACAGCTCAATAATTGTGTGTTATCTGATGATGTCACTTATCTGAAATTAAAACTATATTCATAAATAAAAGTCCCTCAGATTCACATTAGCTCATAGGGCAAAAGTAGTTCCTTCTGGTGACATTGAAGCAATTATACAAGTTGCTACTAGTTTTAGTTTGTTCAGTTCATAGCAGATCCATACCTATATGTACAACATATTAGGCTAGTACTAGTTGTAATTATTTCTAAAATAATGTAAATGTTTCAAATATAAAAAAGCTTGACAATAATGAGCTATTTTTAGAAAAGGAGGATATCAGAATCAAGAAGAGCCTTCATTTTTTCATTTGTGGTTTAAAAACTGTTAGCTTTTTGATATCACAAAATCCTCTGCTTTTAAGAAATGGTGGTGATCTGTTTTAACATGCATGCCCTGACTTGGCCCTTTTTGAAAATAACCGGCTATAAGGCTTATATTCAGCAAGCGTTATAACTTTATGTCTGTTCAAATCCTGATTTTATTGTAGAGGAATGTTTACCATAATTTGCTTGACATGCGGTTTCTACCCTAATTCTGCCTATTTGATTTTACAGTCTACAATATTTTATGACACGAAGTTATGCCTGTTTATGACTCTTTAGATGCAAAAATTACTTCTTCTGAAAAATGTCAATAACTATAGCTTTCAGGGATTCTATGGGAGAGGGGAAGGGCTTTTCAATAGTCAGAATACCAGCTTTGAAACCATCCCCCCTTTTTAGGTGTATTTATGATACACCTACAAAGGGACACAATTCAGCCACAGATGCCATCTTATTTGAAGATGTCCTGATAGCAGAGGTGGGTTGTTTCTGGTTCAGCCTGGATCTGGAGAACTGGTAGTGGCATCGGCAGCAAGCACCACCCACCCACCTGGACACTTCTGCGCATGCGCAGAAGCGTTGCACGCACGGGAGCACAAATGAACTGGTAGCGCCGGCATTTGCAACCCAACTGTGCCTGATAGCCATGGTCAGTTAGACAAACTGACCAACTAAAGTTGGACAACTTTATAGTACCCTTTTATCTGGGCTAGTATTCTACACCCTTCACTAGCAGTTTTACAATTTTTAAAAATGTGCTTTAGTTTGTTTTAAAATATGTCTACCTGCTTATCAATAAAGGATCAATATTTCTTTATAAAGTTTTTCCCTTCCACTTTTGGATATACTTGCTTGTTTTAGATCAAAAAGTACTTTTCAGCTTCTTTGAAACCTTGAAATTCAGGACAGTAAGACACATGAAGAAATCAAACAACAAGAAGAATAAAAAATGATACACGGGAAATTCTTTAATGAATATGTTTCATATATTTCTGCATGCAAATAGCAATAAAAAACTACACTTCATAATGAAACTGTCTCCAAGGGAATTAAGGACGATTACAAAGAGTAAAGTATGTTGAACATAGAAGGGAATAAGTTCTATGAAAAATTTCAAATATGCATGTAGAGAAATGCAACAAAAAATATGGTTTATGCTTTGTTTTTAAACGGTTATTTATTTCAGAAGAGGGTGTGATGGCTCAGAGATTAAAGATCCTGAACTTGACAACTGGAAAGTCAAGAACCCGGGTTCATGACCCGGATGCTGTGTGACAGGGAGAGCTCCCATGACTTGCCCCAACTGCTGCCAACCTAGCAATTCAAAAGCATGCAAATGTGAGTAGATAAATAGGTACCACTTTGGGGGAAGATAACAGCATTCTGTGCACCTCGGTATATAGTCATGCTGGCCACATGACCACAAAAGTGTCTCTGGATAATGCTGGCTCCCTCAGCTAAAAAACATTGAACACCACCCTCTAGAGCTGGACATGACTGGACAGGGGAAACCTTTACTTTTATTTATTTAACTAATTTATATGGCTGTCCAACTCAAATATGGCAACTCTGTTGGCCTACATTAAAAATCAGTGTTAAAACTCATAAACTCCCCACTCACTCCTGTAGTGGAGACCATACATTCCCAGCAGCCACTCTATTAGCTCTGTATCAACCAGAGGGCCTTAGGCCTGCTGATAAAATTACATCTTCGGGGCCCTCTGGAAAAGTAGCAAAATGGAGCCAAATTCTCTCTTTGGGAAAGGTTCTTCAAAGGGAAGGAGCCACCACTGAGAAGGGCTTTTTCCTTGGTCCCACTAGATGTACCTCTCTAATAGATGGGACCCACAACACACCTTACCTTCTTGCTCTGATGGGGTGGGTAGATGTAACTGTGGAGACAGTCCTCAAATAACCTGGCCCAAAGCTATATTAGGCTTTAAAGGTGATAACCAGGACCTTAAATTATATTCGGAAGCAGATCAGTAACCAATGCAGCTTCTGCAAGAGGTGACACATGCACAAATCTTGACTTGCACAGAACTATTGCATTTTGAACCAACAAAAGCTTCCAGATACTTTTCAAGGGCAGTCCCATATAGAATGCATTACAGTAGTCCAAACAGGAAGTGACATGGGTATAGGTGACTGTGAGGAGGGTGTGTTGGCTCCGGAATGGGTGTAATTGGTACATAGCTTGTATTTGTGCATAGGCCCTCTTTTGTGAGCTCCAAAAGAACCTCCAGATTATACACCAGGTCTATCTGGGGCAATCCAACCCTGTCCACAACTAACAATGGCAATTCTGAGAAGCAAGGAGCACTGAACCCAAGGCCATTCTGCCAGGGTTCAGTTTTAGCTTATTGCTCCTCATCCAAACCTCAGAAGCCTCCAGGAACTGTGAAAGGGTGGTTGTGGCACCACTTAACTCACCACAGACAGAGATATACAATATGGTTGCTGATCTCTCTCACCCATGGAAATTCATGGGTATTTCAAGTAGATGTTAAACCAGAGTGGAAAAAGCACTGACCCCTGAAGAACCTAAATTATCACCTTCAGGTCCTGCAGTCGCAGGATCTACCTTTGTGGGCTTTGCAACTGACTCGTCAGAAGCAAAGTTAATTGAGAAGTCAGAAATAACATCGTAAGTCACACTCACTGTCACATGTCTCTTAGCAACCAAGTTGCTGTTCCAATTGTGGTTGCTAAGTGAGGGCTAGTATAGTTCCATGGGAAGCATCCTGAAGGTAGTAAAGATAGAAGCAAAGAGCTGACTTATTAGTTTGATTTCTGATAAATTAAGAGTTTTGTGTTTTGTCACATCTGACATATTAGCCATTTTATAAACAGCAATTCCCTTTCCTATGCAGTATTTTCAAAAATGCCCATAATATAGTTTCAAAACTTCAAATGAGCAACCCCCATCCCCAAAGACCCCCAACCTATCTGTCATTAATTAAAGATCACATAGTTGCCTATCCAAAGGTCATCTATCCAAAGCACGGATAGTATTTAGTAAGAACATTCCAACTAATCAATATCTCGTTTGCCTTTCTTCCTGCCTCAGTTTTAGCTTCAGAAGTACTGGTATACTCTTTTATTTTCTTTTTAAAAAATCAGAACATGGAGCTTTTACTCTAAGCATTATAGCCAAACAAATCTGAAAATGTACCTGCACATTTAAATAGGTTAACCACAAAGGGTATTTTTCTCTTCTGGATCTTAGTCTTTGCTTGCAAGGGAAAGAAGGGGCTGGATCAGTTTTCTTACAGCCATCTAGGAAGTGATCTTTCAGCTGTTGCTGTAACCACACATCTCCCCAGAAAGGCAGTGGCTCCAGCTAATTAGCACACGTGATGGGAATAGGAAACAAAAGCCCAAACAATAGTAGCGTGGGAACACAGCATGAACAACAATTACACCACTTCTAAAATAAATAAATACAACAATAGGCTATAACTTGCAAGTCAATAACGTGGTAATAATATTGAAAGTTTTGATTGCATTATTGCTCTAGCCTTACTGCGTCATATGATAGAGCAGAGGTGTCAAACTTGCGGCCTAGATGCATCACGTGGTCACGCCCATACCCAGTTTAGCAAAGGGGGGGGAGACGCAATACGTCATGTGACGACGCCAGTTTGACACCCCTGCAATAGAGTCAATAAGACAAACTGGGATTCCTTTGTCCAGTATGGGTCTGTTACCTCTAGTTTTAATTCTAGGTGGTGTAGTTGTACCCCTGAAGCAGCAGGTCCTTGACTGTGGGGTTCCACTTGGACTCAGCAATAGCTGGTAGATGCTGACAGGTGGAGGCCATGACCAGATAAGGTGATGCCTAGCCTCAGCTGATGCAGTAGTTGGAAGCTTACTTGGAATTGAAGGCCTTGCCAGTGGTGACTTATGCCCTACTGTGTGTCTAGATTATCACAATGCACTTTACATGGCAATACCTTTGAAACACCCCCCCCCCCAGCAACTGCAGTTAATCCAAAATGTAGTGCACCTACTATTGACCAGGGGGAATACATAGGGCATTCCCCCATAATTCATATTGAAAAGCTTATAGAAAAAGATGGGAGTTTTTTATGCATGGCCCTATTTTATTTTGGCTTATTATAAGCAGTTAATATTTTTGTCTGCTTTAAAAAAAAGGCATTTGGGTTTTTATACATATAGTTTCTAGCTTCACCTACTTTTGTATCTGGCACTTGGATAACTCCCTTCCCTCCATTGATTTGGCCCTTGGGAAGTGAAGAATTGCCTGCCTCTTATTGTCTCCAGCAAAAATATGGGTATCAGTCAGTGATGTGGGAATGTCAGCAACCCAAAGGAGAATAACAGGTTGACAGAAGATCTTCAGTGCTCTTCTTCTCTTGAGCAGAAAAAAAGGGGCAAGAGAAATACGTTTTCAAAGTTAATTTAGCGTACTTGCAAGAGCAAAGGTCAATAGTAGTGGGTTTCCTTTTCAGGATGCCTTAAAACATCCCCCTTTTTTCCAGTGTTATTTTGACTGAGTCATAAAACAGCCTCCTGGAGGAGGAAATAGAAAAGGACAGGAAATGCATCCCAAAATAAACATTGACCTCCAATGTTGGCTAAGAAAATGACACTTTCAGGGCTGACCCTGTGTTTCCCGGAAAACAGTTCAGCTGCCTTATTAGCTGTGAACCCCAAACAATTGAGCTTCCCCTAAAGGTGTAGTTTTTTCTGTATCTAAGGTGTGTAAGGAGAATTAAAACAACAGGGGTCTGGGAAATAGGCCAGTCCCTCAGGTTTGCTGCATTCAGACAGTTTTTAGCTTCTGAAACTACTCTTTGGGGATATGAGCACCATATGGGAAAGAAATCTGCCAGATCTAAACATCTGATCTTGCTTAGGCCTCAAATTCAAGATCAGAAGGACAGTTTTAAAGGATTTTTAAACAATAAAGCAGCCATTCCCAACTTAGCTCTCTTCAGATATGTTGGGCTAGCTGTCCCTCCTCTGCATTAGCCAAGCCATTGGTCACACAGTTTGGGAATGAGAAAAAATGCTGGGTATCAGGCTAGATTTAAAATAATTTCATTTTTGTCTGTTGTCTTATAGAATACAATTACAGTAGCCAAACTTAGGTATCGGGCTAGGATCTAGTAAAATAGCCTGCCAGTTCCAGGGAACAATTCCCTTCGGCGCCTATCTAATTCATCTGCAAGTACTTATGCTAACATGCCTAGATATTGTCTCCATAACTTCCTTTTGAAGTTTCTGTGAGAAGCTAAAAGAATCTGAGGTCTCTTAGGTCAATCAGAGCACACAGCATAGAAGCAGATGTGTTCTTTGTAAAATCATTCTATGTAATTTCCATTTAACACAAATATTTTTGAGTATATGTACATATGGATTTCTACTTTTTGAGATTTTGGGTGCTAACACCCAAGTGGCAGTGAAAGCTGGATGTTACATGACACAGAACTATAATTGCATGGCTGTATAAGCGAATGAGTCTACAAGAAAGCAGTAAATGCTGAATTTCCAATTTGCTGCTCGTGATCAGCACCTCATCTTCAGAATCCAATCTATATTAGAATGTTCTTAAATCATTATTCAAGGGATGCGGGGGAACAGTGGATAAGACGCTGAGCTTGTCGATCAGAAAGATCAGCAGTTCAGCGGTTCGAATCCCTAGTGCCGCATAACGGAGTGAGCTCCCGTTACTTGTCCCAGCTTTTGCCAACTTAGCAGTTTGAAAGCATGTAAAAAATGCAAGTAGAAAAATAAGGACCACCTTTGGTGGGAAGGTAACAGTGTTCCATGCGCCTTTGGTGTTTAGTCATGTCAGCCACATGACTACAGAAACGTCTTCGGACTGCGCTGGCTCTTCGGCTTTTAAATCAAGAGGAGCCCCCTAGAATTGGGAATGACTAGCACATATGTACGAGGGGAACCTTTACCTTTTAAATCATTATTCAGATCTGTGAGGATTCTGATACATTTCTGATGGTTTGGGGGCAACTCATTACAGGTAGTCCTTGACTTACAACAGTTCACTTAGTGACCATTTGAAGTTACAGTTGCGCTGTAAAAAGTGACATGACCATTTTTGACATGACTGTTGCAGCATCCCCATGGTCACATGGTTTACATTCGGTTGCTTGACGACTAACATTTATGACGGTTGCAGGTCCTGGGATCATGCAATCACCTTGTGCGACCTTCTGACCAGCAAAATCAATGGGAAAACCAGATTCACTTAACAACCACCTTACCAATTTTAACAACTGCAGTGATTCACTTAACAAATGTGGCAAGAAAAGTCGTAAAATGGGTCAAAACTCTCTTAACACATTTCTCACTTCGCAACATAAAATTCCGGGCTCAATTGTGGTCCTAAGTGAAGGAGTACCAACAATTCCCTCAAGCGTAGCCAAGTTTATCTTCCCTTCAACAGCCTATATCCACGCCACTCTTAATTTACAAAAAATAGAAATGGATGGCCTGATTGTGAAATGGTTATTTGGACTATGCATATAGGTCGTTTATTACTTGCACCCTTGGCGAGTGGCGTTCTCATGGGCGAACAGACAACAACGAACAGCACTTCTGTGACGTTCCCCCGTCACAAAACGAGAGGCGCTCTTATTTGCCTCTATTAATGTCTGCTAAAGCGAGCTAGTTTAGGACTACAGCCTGAAATTGGCAAACGCTGCTGAACCTGCAAGGAAGTCCTCGCCAGAAGAGATTCCTCGCAAAGGGCAGGCCCGGAGGCCAGAGGATTCGGAGTTGCCAAACCCTGCCTCGGCCCGCCCCCGGTTCGGCTGAGAGCGGCGGTGCTTTGTGAAGCCGGTGGTAGAGCGCAGGGCAGCCAAAGCCGGCGGCCCGAGTGCCATCGCCGCTCCACCCCGAGCCCAGGGGAGGTTCACACGCGGCAGCCGCCGCTCATGCACGCCCCGCTCAGCGCCGTCGCCGCCGCCAGCCCCGTTTGGCCGCCAGCCGGGTACAGAGCAACTTTCCCACGGCCGCCCAGCCACGCGTGTGGCTCTGCAAGCGCCCAACTGGCCTCCGGCCCAGCCAATTGCAGAAGAAGAGGCGGCGGGTACACAAGAGAGCGGGGGGAGAGAGAGAGAGAGAGAGAGAGAGAGAGAGGACAGAGGGCTCCCGAATTCGGCCGCGGAGTCAATCCGAACGCTGTCAGCCAATCAGAATCTGGAGTAGGAGAGGGCGTGTCGTTGAGTGACTTTCGGGTTGACGGGGATTGGGCGGCCAAGGCAGGGTTTAACCAATCAGATGAGGCAGGAGAGCGAAGGGCTACACAAGAAGTCGTACGCGGCCGGGAGCGCCTGGCGCGCCTCTCTGACTGCCCACCCCTCCCTCGGGTAAGAAGCGAAGCGTGGGAACGGGATGGGGGAGACGGAGCCGGAGGGAGCGCGGTGGCGGCTGCAAGGAGCGCACTGAGCTGGCACCAGGGAACCGCCACCCACTCGCTCATTCACACGGACGGGAAGCGGAACTCGTCTCCCCCGTCCTAATCTTTCTGTTTGGACTGGCATCTGGAGGGTCCCGGCAGCATGAAGCGGGCACACCCGGACTACAGCTCCTCCGACAGCGAACTGGACGAACCCATTGAAGTGGAGAAGGAGAGCGCGGACGAGAACGGGTGAGGGCGCCGGGAAAAATCGGTCGCACATGTAGGCAGGCTGGCAGGCTGGCAGGCAAGCAAGCAGGGTGGCTCCCTGGTTCTTGGACTTGCCGCCGCCGAGGCATTAGCTCCAAGGTGGCGTGGATGTTGCGTGACACCTCGGCTCCGGGTAGGCAACACCGCCTACACCCATGGAGGCATGCGGAAGAGCCCCCCTCGCTCTGATCATAAAGCTAAAGTTATGCCCACATGCCTTAAACCCAGCCGAACCCAGCGAAACTCGCTTCCGAATCAATCGGTTTCGAGTCGGGTACCTCTACTAGAAAGCCGGCTAGCGCTGTACAGGTTGGAGTTAAGATTTTGTTTCTGAATGAACTTAATATGTAAAGCGAGAAACAGCTGCTTGTGGGTATCCAGTTTCACTTAGAAGTTATCGCCAAGAAAGAGCACTCTGCACATGCTTGAGGCAGCCTTTCTGGGTTTTAAGGCTTTTCCCCAGGACTTAACCGCTGACTAATACATGCTGGTATGTATTATACATACTGGAAAGCAGATCTTGGCTCTCAGAGCAGGAAGAAATGGATGGTGTTGGGTATCAGAGTTACCTGGAAATAACATCAGCATATTCTGCACCCATTTGCACACTTACATGTGGGTCTGGTGTAGGGGTGGGAATTGTGTTCCATTTTCTGGGTTGGATCTGTACTCACTTCTTCCTTCTTGCTGTTTTTAGAAATTTGAGCTCTGCTCCGGGTTCAATGTCACCAAACACCACTTCCCAGATCTTGGCAAGAAAAAGACGTAGAGGCGTAAGTCCCTTTGAATTGCTCTGATATGTGAAAACTCCCCCCCCCCATCCCCACACTGCCCAGTATTGCCTCTGGGTGGGGAAAAATAACACATCCTTTCCTTTCAGATTATTGAGAAGCGTCGGCGTGATCGGATCAACAATAGCCTATCTGAGTTGAGGAGGCTGGTGCCTAGTGCTTTTGAAAAGCAGGTAAGCTTGGGAACCCCAGTGTTGCAATTTAGTCTTATTCTCTGGTTCTTTTTGTGCTTAGCTGGAGCCCAACTCCCTTTGCACTGACATTTGTCTTTGCCTTCTTAGGGCTCAGCCAAATTGGAGAAAGCTGAAATCTTGCAGATGACAGTAGATCATCTGAAAATGCTGCACACAGCAGGAGGGAAAGGTAAGATTTTTTTTTTGGTGTGTGTGTGTGTATAGCATTGAAAGGCTGCCTTGGCGGTTAATTATAGGAACTGCAGATCAACAGGATTAGTTGGAAGCTGAGACTGAGAAAGTAGTTGTGTTCTCCCAAGGGTATCCCTGATATTGTTTAAGCAATGCTATTGTAATTGTGGGAGCTCAAGAGATTTCTCAGAAGTACAATACCTTTTGTATGGAAAGAGGTTGGTGGGAGAACTCCCAAAAGAGGCCAGTGAGGATCGAGTGCTGCCTTTGTGGGTGGGGAGAATGCAAAATTTCAGTAATGAAAAATGAAAATGGAATGGAATCTTCTTTGAAAAGAACATTAATGGTTGGAAACTTGAAAAGAAGAAACCATATTGGAGCATTTTATAGTATGGTTACTTAGTACTGCATTGCACAGTACAATAGGGCTACTTTAGCATAATGTGATGAGAGTCTAAACAGAAACATATGCAGTGTTTGCACTTAACAAGTGAAATATTCATGCTATTCAGTGGCTTTAAGTTCCATTCTAAATAAAGAGACATACTTTCAATTTAATGTGTGTGCGTGTGTGTGGATATAAAATTTACATAAAGTGCCTTTGAAACAAATAGATAATTAGATTGTAGGAAAGGAGAAATCACACACACACAAACATTAAATTGAAAGTATGTCTTTTTATATAGATTGGGGATAGATAGAGAGAGGGGGGGAGGGAAAGAGAGAGAGAAACAGAAACAGAGAAATTTCTCCTTTTCTACAATCTAATAACTTATTTGTGCCAAAGGTACTTTATTTAAATGTACAATTTCTTATTTATTTCTTGGTTACATTTTAGGTAGGGGCAAGTAAGAAAATAAGTGTAGTCATGTAATGATGCAAGTCCTGTGACTTATATACTTGGATCTACTGTTTAGATGCAAGTGTGAAAGAATAAGATTTAGACTCTGATGTCTCAAATACACATTTTGTGGTTTTTACTAAATGCCTTTATTTTAAGTTATCTCTGTGCTGATAACTGCTATAGTTTTATCCTGTGAGTTTCTTAACCAGTCCAAAAAAACCCCCAATGCAGGATACAGATATACAGTAATAGATGTATAGTTACAAATCATAGAAAAGCATGGATACAAGAAAGTGATGTAATTTCTTAACAATAATGTACTGTTTACTGATGCATCCTTATAATAAGGTGGTACACAGTAGTGCAATTTACAGGCTGTAATTTGCATCCTATTAACTGGAGAATACTCTTATTAAAAATCAGAGTTGTTGCTTCAGAGTGTTCGGATGAGAGCCTCTCATTTGGCAACATCCAGAAATGTAAGAGTAAAATTTCCATACAGGTTAGAGTATGGGAATTATAATCCAATTTATTTGAGGCTCTAGATTGTGGATTATAAGTGGTGATTGCATTTTTTTGCTGACCATAAATGTTTGTTAATTATATTGTGATAATACAGTAGCCAGTTCATCATGATTTTCTGAAGATAAAATTGCAGTTACTTGAGGCCCCTTTATCGGAGTGAGGCTGGAATTGAACTGTACATTGTGACTCCTTAGAGATTATGGCCTTTGTGTTGTGTGAACCCAAGGGATAGGGATAATTCAGCAAACAATGATTAATTAAATAGTTGGTGTGCTGGGTGAACTCAAGTTGGGTTTACTCATTTCTGAGTAAACATGGATAGTAAAAATGCATGACATTCAAGGTTCACTTACTTGGACGAAAGATTTATTAGGATCAATGGCCTTTTTTTTCTGGCAGAAGCATGGAATTTCATTAAGACACAGATCAAATTCCTACCTTGAATCTCATCATCACTTAACTGGAAAATTTTAAGCCCTGGCTACTTTTCTTCTTAGCTTTGTTATGTAGCTTATTAGAAATGCACTAAATTACAGGAATTTTTTTTAAAGGGTCATGTGCCATTTTTTAATCTCAGTAATATTCACAGTACTCCTGTAAAGGAATCAAACACTATCATCTTCCACTCACTTCTATAATAAGATAAGATCTGTTCTGCTAATGAGTTTGTTTCTGTGGACATTTAAGTTGGGCTTGGGGTTAAGAGTAGGAAACAGAGAAGAGACAGATGAGATTCATAGTTCAGAAGACACGTTCTATAGTTCGAAGTGGGGAATATTTTTCTTTTCTGTCTTTACCTATAGTTGTTATACTCCAGGTACATGTGCAGCATGTAATTGCTATAACTGCTAAAACCTATTTGTCATGCAGCACATCTGTATGCATTCAGGACTCATTTATTTGGGTGCACAGCAGTTCCTGCAGTTTTATTCTGATTTTTAATGGTATTTTATTTAGGGAAAGCGATTGTTATTTGAATGAAATGAATGTTCAAGAGACAAATGAACCTGTGCCTACGTTGCCCTAAGATGAACGTGATGTGTTAAGGTTTGGGCATAATACAATATGGAAGACAGCTATTGCAACTTATTAATCAATCTGTAGTTAAAACAAAAGCACAGGAGAACGTTAGCTGTGAACCCAGCCAATGGACAGGAACCTCCTTCTAATGACCCCCCTCTTTAATCCTTTCTTCTAGGTTATTTTGACGCCCATGCTCTCGCGATGGACTACCGGAGCCTAGGTTTTCGTGAGTGCTTGGCTGAAGTAGCCCGCTATCTTAGCATTATAGAGGGGCTGGACAGCTCTGATCCTCTTCGTGTCCGCCTTGTGTCTCACCTGAATAATTACGCCTCTCAGCGGGAAGCAGCAAGTAGCTCACACAGTGGGCTTGGACAGATTCCTTGGGGCGGTGCGTTTGGACATCACCCTCACATCTCCCATCCTTTATTGCTGCCTCAGAATGGGCGTACCACTTCAAATGGTGCAGCAGCTTCTTCAGAAGGCCATCACCAGAGCAGAAATGTGCCTCCCCATGCCGAGTCCTCTTCCTTGAGACTGCCCCCTAATGGCTCCATTGGACCAGTGCTCCCTGTGGTCACTTCTACTTCTAAGCTCTCCCCTCCTTTACTTTCTTCCATGGCCTCCTTATCTGCATTCCCCTTTTCCTTTGGTTCGTTCCACCTATTGTCTCCTAATGCTCTCAGCCCGCCAGCCTCAGCACAGTCAGCCAGTCTGGGCAAACCCTACAGACCATGGGGGACTGAGATTGGAGCATTTTAAGAACCAGAGTTATGTATGTGTGTATGGGACTGTAAATATCCATCTGAACTGTGGAGCTTTCAACTTTGAACAAGTTTGAATACTTTTAACAGTTTGGTGTCAAAGGTACAGTTTCAGTTTTAACAGGATGTGTACAAAAAGAGTTTTTCTTTTTCCCTTCATTTATTAGGGCAGACTGAGAGGCTTATCTAAATCTTTGAATTATAATAGATATTAATTTTAAAGAATTATGCTGTCTACTGTATGATGTTAGTCATGTTTTCAAATGATCCTATTTGTCTGAAAACACTGGTTTAAAACAACTAGAATTTCTGTCTATATTATATATTATTTTTCTTTGTCAGGACTTCAACACACCTATGTTGCTCTGCATTGTTTGATAGTAGTTCTGAGATATTTTTAAACAAAATATTTTCTTAGCCATGTTCTGACTTCTATATTTCTGAACAAAACCATTGACAAATTAGATGAAGCCACTGTACTGATTCCAAAATACATGCATTGTTGGCTTGTTGTATTTCCCAGGATAATCCATGCTTTGGACTTTTTTGGTGCTGAATTATTCCACTTTTCATTGGAACAAATTATTGCAAGAGTCACAAAAAGTTTATAGACTGAAGTTTTTATCCTCTGCCCATTTTCTGCTTCTGCAGTTAAAGTCATTAAATGAATCATATTTGGTGCCTAACTTCAAATAATTTATTTTCCATTCGATTTGGTGTGCCTTTTATTCAGTGAGTTGGAATTAAGATCACTAATTTAATTTGAAGCCATTACAGTTACTTTCCTAGTTTTTATAAACAGAATGTTTCTAACGTTAAAGGTCCCCCCCCTTAATTTTGGGTTTTTGAGAAAGACGTTCTGGTGCTGCATTATCTAAGTCCTATTTCCCATTTATTTATGAAAATATCTTAATGAGATATTGCAATTAACATTGCTAGATTCAGCCCAGCTATCTAATGGTTAAGAGATTGGTGGCCACTTCATCATTTTAGTGTGAATAATTTAGGTAGCATCTTACTCCATATGATTATTTTTAACATGTTGATAAAGCAGGACATGAGGTCATTCCAGTAACTTTTTTCTGTTCTTCCCAAATTCCTTTTGTTTGTCTCATATCTTGAAGTCCTACTTATGACTCCCAAAACTAAGATGGTTTGATGAACAGAGAAGAACTCAGTTACTTGGCTCCTGTCTCACTAGTGTAAAAATAAAACATAATCTCTATGTTACAGTGTGTCATATAAAGTCTCGGATATAACAATGGGAACTATGCAAGGATACTGTCATGTTGGCTTCTCTTCAACATGCAATTGATCTCCCTTGGAAAGGATATAAGAAAAAAAATAAGGATTTTCACTGATAGGGTAGTTCTGCTGGTGATGAGAGAAAGTTGGAGACCACCAGTTGTAAATTACAGAACAAAAAAGTTTGAGAGCATCCATGGAAATTTAGTCATTCCTGAAAAAGATAGGATAGGGCATAAGGTATAATTAGCCAGTTTTGAGAAAGTTGAAGACTTTCCTTAATCTTTCAGTAATTCAGAACTAAAGCTTTATTCGGCAGTGTTACAGGGCTTTCCATGTTTATAGTTCATGGTTATTTATACATATAGTGCTCCCTAACATCTTGAATTTGAAGTTTTTAGTCCATAACAAAATATACAGAGAAATGTGACATATATCCATTTAAAAGTACTAGCAAAATGAATACTGTGAATAATTTAAAAGAGATTATTTGTTTAAAGCTGTATAATTTATCCTTTTCACATAACCAAAGCTTTTGCAAAATAGAATTTGAGAATTTTACTTTGGGATCACAAAGCAGATGAACCTTAACATCATCAACAAAAATAGTTACTCTATAGCGCAGATACTTTTTTCTTATACAAAATGTATTCACTGAACTTTGGAAAGAGGAGTTGGAAAGAGGAAACAAAATAAAACTGAGGGTATTAAAAATGATTTTCTCAGTTTGGAAAGGACTGTTGTATATATTTTGGGCTGGTTTTATAAGAATCTATTATGTTCCTTAAAGATGCTCAACAGTTTCACCCAGTTGGACCTGAATACTTTTATACTTGTGTTGTGCCTAAATAAAAGAATAAGAACAATCAAGTTGATGGAAGGTTTATTTCATTAAACAAGGGGAAAAACTTTTCAACCTGTTACACCATTACTGTAATTACTGTTTGGGGTTGCTTTGTGTGTTATTTTCTACTGCATTTTGTGCCCTTACTTCGCCAGAGCTTACAAAGAAAATATGTATCGTGAACCATTTTTAAAGCGATTTGAATTGTTTATGCACCAATGTTTTAATTGTTTGGTTAAGAAGTGTATTTAATGTGAGTTCTCTACAATAACAACAATTTATTTTTTACAGATTGCATATTAAATAATGTAAACTCTAAATCAGATGTGTTCAACCTTGTGTTACTGGGACCTTGGTTAAATAAAATAGTCGTATGCAAGGAGTATTGCAGCAGGCAAGGCAAGCATGCAATTTTTGAGTTGCTAACAAGATTTCAGTTAAAATGTGTAAATTGAGTTCTGAGTTGCTTCCTTTCCAGTACAGGAACTTGGAATGCACATCCATAATTAGAAATAAATGGCATTAATGTCTGCATTAACATTCATTTGAAAGAAAGGGATCACAAGAGAGTAAGAGAGCCGAGGTGGCGCAGTGGTTAAATGCAGCACTGCAGGCTACTGCTAGATCAGCAGTTCAGCGGTTCAAATCTCACCGGCTCAGGGTTGACTCAGCCTTCCATCCTTCCGAGGTGGGTAAAATGAGGACCCGGATTGTTGGGGGCAATATGCTGATTCTCTGTAAACTGCTTAGAGAGGGCTGAAAGCCCTATGAAGCGGTATATAAGTCTACTGCTATTGCTATTGCTATTAAAAGAGGGAAACAGTGAGCCCTACACATGGACCACAATGAGCTGACACTGGTTGTTTACCTAATGTGCTTGCTTCTGGGAACCAGAAGCATGGTAGCAAACAGTCAGCACTAGGTCATATCTTTTCATGTGTATCCATCATAGCGTTCCTACATACTTATTCCCTTTCCTCCTCTCACCACCTCTGCTGGCCAGTCCACATAGCTGAAAAGGTTGGGGACCACTAGCTTAAAGGGATTGTGCTTGTTTAAGCAATCTCTCTGCTCTGGAAAGGGATAAAAAAGATCAGGCCAGGCACAGAAAAATCCATGCTAAATGATTAATGCTGAAGAGAGAGAGGGAGAGAGATTGTGAAGGTTGGAAATGTGTGCATTGGTCACAAAGTTATTTTTTCAGCACCGTTGTAACTGCACAAGGCAGTTGATAAACAAGGTCTATAATTAAAGAAAAACAACAAAACACTAACAAACATCGATCATGTTTGGACAATTGCAATGAATGAGGATAATCTTGTATTGAAACTATTATCTATATCAACTCTATCCTATCATCCATCCAACTCTCTATCATCTCCATCTATCATCTGACAATCTATCTTTTCACCTATCTTGTTACTGCAGTCACTGATGTAATAAAAAAAAGATTCCCAGACAATTAATTGTTCCAGTATTAGATCCCCAATAGTATCTGAAAATTCTAAGCCACTATATTTTATATTTAAGCTTGTATTCTGCCTTTTGTACAGGAGCTCAAGATGACATACTAGCAACACAACAAGAATTCTGTGAGAGAGGGCTGCTATGTGCTGAAAACTACGCTGTTTCCCTGAAAATAAGACCTCCCCAGAAGATAAGCCCTCCCTGAAAATATTGCAACATGGCAGCAGCCATGAGGTGACCACACTCGCCGCCACCTGCACCTCAAAAATAATAAGACCTCCCTAAAAATAAGACCAAGTGCTTATTTCAGGGGTCAAAAGAAAATAAGACTGTCTTGTTTTCAGGGAAACCCGGTAGCAGCATGGTGTTTCACCATTTTTAGGCAGGGAACACATAAAAGATATTGTGTATTAAAATAGCTTTTAAAGGAAATAAAAGTTATAACCTCCCAACTTTCCCTCAAAGCAATCCCGTTTATGTGTTTGAATCAGCCATTGCTACTTCCCATCAATCAATTTATTCCTGTAGCCTGGCTCTGCAAAAACATTGACAATATAATGGTGCATTATAAACTTGTGAAAGATTCACATCTTAAACATCTGGACATTCTTCCTTTATCAATTAAGAAAATAACTTCCTCACAAGTTCACACAGGGTGAATTAAGGGGAGTGAGAAAGCATTAACCTTGGGACCCTGGTGGAGAAATTGGATTCTAAATGGAAAACAATCCATTTGCTGAGATTTCCCGAACCTTAATGTATTTTATAATAGTAAATCTTGTTACAGAAAATTGCTTTATGTAGAAGCAGAAAATCTGGATTATTCCCATCCTTGTTTTAAGAGAAAAAAACTACTATTGAATTCTGATAGTAGGACACAGTAAAATGATATTATGCACATTTCCCAGATTTAATAAATGAGTAGTACTGTAGCAAGTTTTTTGTGTTATATAAGATATAAATTAAGACACTTTCCTATCCCAACATTTATGTTCCCTAAACGTTTATAGAGATTCCCAATCTCCAGGTTATAGTTGTCCCAAAGGTGCTTTTTCAGGAGGCAACTGGATTTTCTTGCTTTTTCTTTGAAGATGTTGCACTTCTCATCCAAGAAGCTTCTTCAGCTGTGGTAGGATAGTGGGGAATGGAAGGATTTATATTCCTTGCAGACAGCTGGTCATTTACATCCTTTTAGAGCAGGGGTGTCAAACTCAAGGCCCATGGGGCCACCCTGGAAACAGCAAAGGACTGGCCCACAGTGCCTCTGCCAGCAAAAACAGAGTTCGGAAGGGCCGTGTGTGGCCCACCTGAGCTCCATTTTTGGCTGCAGCATCCTCTCTCAACCCTCTTCCAGTGAAAACGGAGCTCGGGAGAACCACATGTTGCCCTTCCCAACTCCATTTTCACTGGTAGAGCGCTTGGGCCAACATAGGCACCTCCAACATGAGTAATGTCAAGCTGGCCACATTCCCCCCCCCCCCCGTCAAACACAACCCTTATGTGGCACTCAATGAAATTGAGTTTGACACCGCTGTTTTAAGAAGGTCGTTGAAGCACTTGGAGGTTTATCTGTGTCTTAAGGGTCACCTGAGTAGTGCTCGTGGTTCCTGTAGTCTGCAATTTTTCCTCTGGAAATCCATTCCTACTCCCACCCCTTTCAAAGGGTGTTCATCCCAAATTGTACAGCTAAAAGTCTATAGAGATTCTCAGTCATCCAGGACATGATTGTCCCAAAGGTGCTTTTACAGGAGGCAACCGGACTTTCTTGTTTTATGTTCCTTATATTTCTGTTACAAATGGAAGATGCTCCTGAGGACAAATGAATGGACAGAAGATGTAAGTGATGACTGAAGACAAGAACTGTAAAGTATGGGTATTAATGAAGATTAGTTATTGTTTGGGTAAAATAACCCAATACAGATACGTTTCTGTTTTGCTTAATAGGCCATTGTTAAACAATGGCTAAGAATGATATTTAAATCCAGTCTTAAAGTTGGTTGAAATATGTAAGACTGATTTGGGATTAGTTCAATTACTTCTCTGAGTAACTTAAGTCTCATTGATTTTGGTCTAGTTTTAAACCACTAAGGATAAACTTGTGCTTAGGGGAGATGACAAGTGAAAGGCAGTATACTATACAGATAGTCCTCATCTAACAAATGCTCGTTTAGTGGCCATTTGCAGTTATAATAGTAATGAAAAAAAACACTTTATGACCAATCCTTACATTTATGATCTTCGCAGGTCTGTAAAGCAATGCAAAGTAAAGCTGAAGTAAGGCCATAAGCACAGTTGTAATTTTACTTAGTGATCCGTTTGCTTAATAACCCAGTTGCCAGTCCCAATAGTGATTGTTAAACTAGCTACAACAGTTTTTTTTTAAAGTCACTTTGCTTGAAACTACATTTCTGATAGGTTAAAGGATTAAGGAATTCATCTCCGAAAATAATATGATAAATAGTAGGTAGAAACATGAATTTAGTGACAGAAAGTTGTGCGTTTCATTAGCCCTTTCCTGTTACTTCTTACAAACTTGGCACTAGCAATAATTTTCTGTCTGCTGTTCTTTACGTTTTTTAAAAAAATATTGTCTACCTTTACCACAGGTGAACTCCAAGCATGAAAATTATAGAAAACATACCCAATAATAAAAAGAGAGATTTGATTTATCTGCTACTTGATTTATGGTACCTACCACTTGATTTAGCTACTATTTATAACAATAAGCTGTTTAAAACTATTTCTGTAGTATCAAGTTTTTGTTGAACTGTAAATACCTGAGTTTGATGAATGTCCTTCAAGAAACCAGTCTACAAAATAGAGCCTCTTACTGAAGAGGTTCTGCTTCGTCAGCCACAACTGAACAAGAACTTTATTGAAAGCAAGTGCTACTTTGGAGGAAAAGAATGACATTCTTCCTCTACATAACTGTATTTCAATTAATTATCTAACGTACATCCCTCAGATGCAATTTGCATTTTAAAAGTCCTGCACGGTAAATGCAAATATATATTTATTATCTGAGGCAGATGCTCTAATATCTATGGTGCATTAGTTCATGGACATAGGACATATACAGCAAGGCTGAGGGAAATTGCAAATGTACCAAGCATTCTTTAAACAGTTTAAAAATAGCTGTTCCCTGTATTACTTTGCAAGGAAAACAGCAGTTAAGTTAAACAATGTCCCTCGCCTCATATTGATGCCTTACTGTCTGTAGATTCTCCCTTTGAATTTTCTTTAGGCATTATTGCATCATCGTTTTAAAGGAAACTATCAACAACAAGAGGAAATCCTCTACTAGTCCTGAATAGTCCTTATTCAAAAGGTCCTTCCGTTCTGTTGGGAAGTGTATGTAGTCAGAATAACACTCTATGAAACATGTGAATTACTGCAGCAAGAAAAATAACCATTCCCCACCCAATGGACAATAATTGTGGACAAGAGTAAGCAAAAAATCATTTACCTGGAGACGTTCTAGCTTCTTCCACCTAAAATTAAATTTGATAATGAATATTGCATAGTTTATATATTGTAGTTAGGTTTGTACAGAAACAAAAACTATTTTAATATCTATTGCAGTGGTGGGATTCAACATTTTTTACTGCCGGTTCTATAGGCGTGGCTTGGTGGGTGTGGCTCGGTGGGCGAGGCAAGGGAAGGTTGCTGCAAAATCTCCATTCCCTCCCGATCAGCTGGGACTCGGGAGACAGATAATAGATTGGGGTGGGGCCAGTCAGAGGTGGCATTTACCAGTTCTCTGAACTACTCAAAATTTCCGCTACCGGTTTTCCAAAACTGACTGGTCAGAATCTGCTGAATAGATTACCTCTGATCTATAGCAGAAAATTCCCAAACAATATATGGGAATTGTGAATATTAAAGCAGTGGCATATCTTGATCATGACTGTTTCACAATAAAATGTAAAAAAGAATGGATGAGAATCCATGTCTAACTTGTAAGTTTTCCTCAGATCCAAAACAGTGGCTGTGCTGCAAGCATTGGGGGTTGTAAGTGGGTGATATTCTCATCATCATTAACAATTTCCTATGCAACAATGGTTTTGCATGTTCAAATCTTATATACCATTTAAATGAAATAGTCTGCAATGAAAAAATGTATCACTGGGTATCTGCCCAAAAGCCTCCTTCCTAGAATTGCACTGTCCTGGATACAGAATTTGAATGTTGTTCCTGGATTCTGTTGGAGCTACTCTTCCATCTTAGGAGTTAAAGCCCTAAGTATTTTTACCAGGACCGGGACCACTTTGGCCTTTAATTTACACATCAGTTGAGACACACATACTGTACATGCATACATTCTTATTTCCTTTCCCCACTCATTCCATGTCTCTACTTGATACAGACAACACAATCATTGTTATCCCTCCCAACTGACTGTCCCAAATGTGCTTTTCCAAAAGACAACTGGGCTTTCTTATTTTTTTTTCCTTTGAAGCAACATTTCAAAGGAACTGGAACTAAGAAGCGTCTTGGATGAGAAGTGAAACATTTTCAAAGGAAAAAAAAAACCAAGAAAGTCCAGTTGCTTTTTGGAAAAGCACCTTTGGGACTGGATTCAGTTGGTTGGGATTTCTGGCAATTGTAATCCCAGTTCATCTGTAAGGTACCAGATTGTGAAGTGTATCAATATAACTTTATCAATCTTTGATATGATGATATTCCCAAGAACAGCAGTTATCAATCGGAAATCTAAAGTTTACTACTTCTAGCCTGATGACACTTTCTAGACCCATGATGGCGAACGTATGACACACGTGCCACAGGTGGCATGCGGAGCCATATTTGCTAACACGGCAACTCTCAGCTCCAGACCACATATGTGCGCTGACCAGCTGATTTTCAGCCTTCCAGAGGGCCGCGGGAAGCCATTTTTTGCCCTCCCCAGGCTTCAGGAAAGCCTCCTGAGCATGGTAAGAGTGAAAAACAGGGAGTTCCAGTTGGGCCAACGGGCTGTTGGGCTGTTTTTCACCCTCCCCAAGCTCCAAAGGTTTTCCTGAAGCCTGGGGAGGGCAAAAACCAGCCCAACGGCCCAACTGGAAGTTCAGGAACAAATTTCCAGTTGGCCCATTGTGCCTGTTTTTCACCCTCCCCAGGCTCCAGAGGCTTTCCTGAAGCCTGGGGAGGGCAACCCCCCTATGAGGGTGCGCACACATGTTTAGGAGTCATGTGCGCATGCTCAGGGGTCTTGTGCGCTTTTGCAGGTGGGTGGGCATGCATGCATGCATGATACTGTGCATGTGCACAATTTTGGCATACCTTTAGAAAAAGATTAGCCATCAATGTTCTAGACCATCAAAGCTCTCTATGATCATAACTCCTGAAACTGACTGCACAATTTTCCGTGATTGTTAGATGAGAACGATATGAAAACTAATGTAATAAAATAGCCAAAACAAATTAAGAGAAGATCCTTTAACCCCATCCACTTGTTGGACGATGTACTTCACCAACTTTATGCCCTAAAAGAATGATGTTGAATGAAATCCTTGGTAAATACAGTATCATATGCCATATAGATAATTTCCTATCTCATATATATAATATCTTATTACTTGGGAAGTCCTTATATGGTGCAAATATGAGCCAAGCTTTTATTCAAGTCAAGTTTGAAGCCATTGATGCTGATGTATGTTGAACTAACATACACTGAAATGTTCACCTAGACAATTTTTGTTGTTGTTGTTCTTCAAAGACCCACATGCTACAGGATTGTTTCAGCTTTTGTTAGTGATTTAAATTGGAGATGCAGAGACAGATTGCATGGCAAGTGCTCTTCTTATAAGCTACGCCTGCCTTTTTTTGTTCTCCTGCTTTCCCAGTTCATAATTTGGTGGTTGCTATTAAGCATTCAGTGCAAGTAAAAAGTGTCACAGTTACAGAGTGCAATGCCCTGAAAGATACAGAGGCCAAATGTTCATTTGATTCATTTCTTTTTCTTCTTGTATCCTGGTATGTCAATGTATTTTTTCTTCTTGTTTAAACATGTTCTAAGGATGAGTTTCACCAAACACATAGCTTAAATTTTTGTTCTTCATTCCTTCATTCAATTACTATTGGATATCGGACTCTTATATTGAACATTAAAGTAGTTGTGGTAAAGAATAGTTTTCTCCTAGTTACCCATTAACCCATAACCTAGATCAGGTCTACTCCCTTCACATTCTTGGAAAAACACGTTGGTTGGACAAGCTGAAAGTCTGTGTAACATTTATACAGAATTTTATGGTCAGTTCCCACCAATTAAATACATGATGTCCATTTTTAGAAACAATAGTCTTTAGGAACAATAGTTCAGCATGGAAAAAGAATGGATTCTAAAATGTTTGTTTTGCAAAGCAGGATTTTTCACCCAAAGAATGACATAAAATATTTGTGCTCAGTTTCACAAGAATTGGCTATTGTACAATTTTGTCTGTGTGGCTTACACATATTTAATAATACATGTAGTGTAGTTTTAAAGAATAACTCAAGCTGCAGAGAAAAATAAACTATTACTCCTGACATGATCATTTGCATTATTCCCATATAAATTTCAGTGCTGAAGTAGCCCCTCCTAATGTGACATTTGGTGGTCTTTAAAATAGACAATGCTAAATGGTAACTGAATAAAAAAATAATTATTTTCAATGCCAACTTCTTTTTCTTTTCTTCCACTTTCCTTTCTATCAGCTTTAAGCCCCTTTTGGTCCCCAAAAATCTTCTTATAAAAGAAATACGTTTCTTACGAGCAGATTGCTTACAGCTCTTCAAATAAAAACAAACGGGCTATTTTACAGCAGTTACAAAAAGGTCGATAAGCACCAAGATTCATAAAGTGACTACTTCTTATTGGCACAGTAGTTCAGTTGGGGATGGAAGTTGCATTGTGGGTTTTTCTTTTTTTCTTTTCCTCGCCTTACAGTAAATAGTATCACCGTTGACCCTTTCTGATTTTGAAAAAAGAGGAACTAAATTAGAACTGATTGCTAATTTAAAAGGAGAACATCAGCAAATATCAGGTCTGAAGGCTAGGCTGAGAAGTAAAAAACAACAACAAACCAACACAACAACTCAGAAGAGGGCAATGGACAATAAGTATGTCCATGTGTTCAGGATGTCCCAAAGGTGGTCTTTTTAAGGAGGCAACTGGACTTTCGTGTTTTTTTTCTTTTGAAGACATTTCCCTTTTCCATCCAAAAGCTTCTTCAGCTCTGTCAGGATAGAGGGGAATGGAAGGATTCTGTCAGAGATGAAGCAGCTTTTTAGATGAGAAGTGAAACATCTTCAAAAGAAAAAAAAACATGAAAGTTTTTCTGTTAAAGTAAGAAAAAGTAAAAGAAAGAAATCAAAGAGAAAGCTAAAAGTACAATAAAAGAGAAAAGAAAAGCGGAACTTTCAGGAGAAAGTTGCCTCCTGAAAAAAAGCACTTTTGGGACAACCATGACCTGGATGACTGAAAATCTCTACAGATTTTTATGTGTTCAGAATATCAATTCAAAGTGAAGAAATCTCTACTTTTATCTATTTTTATTTTTCTAATAAAAGGTGGAACCAAACAACTCTTGTTTATTTGTTACTTCTTATCTTATTAACTTCACAGAATAATTTAAATCCAGTCTAGACTTAGAGTAATGATGGCAAGAGATTTTAGCGAAGAGCAACCACAGGGTTGATATCTTCTTAAATTGTTAAAAAATGTGGTGGGGCCATTTAGGGTCAGATCTAAAGTAAGGCTACCATATTCAGATTGCAAATGTGAAGAAGAATGTTTCACAATATTGACAACATGAAATATTCTGAGAGCTGAAGTTCATATATCTTAAAGATGCTGAACTTGAGAAACACTGAGATAGAAGATCACAAAATGATAGCAAAGAAATGTAGGCAACTCTCTCTTTGCTGACATCTCATGGCCATATGGATTTTTGCAATCCAGGTATGGTAATCCTAACTATCTACTGGTATCTCATGTGTCTAAAAGCATGTTGCCCCAAGATCAGGGAGAATAATTGTTTTTTTAAACTTTGTTTACTTTTTAAAGTAAAGCCCTGATAATTATAATTGGAACAAGAAGAGTTCTTAATCCTGTTCTGCTAAGGAAGGTCACTGAAATTCTGTTTGCTTGTTTCTTTGTTTAAACTATTGATCCTGCTCTCTTATGAGTCAAGTAACACTTGCTAAATATACAGAGTAACTCATGGATTCAGTCTGCTTATTTAGACACTTCTATCAACAGTGCCATAAGTGCCACACTCTGAAGAAAGCTTTTGAAAACACTCTTTACTGCTAGAGGGTGGATAAAGGTAACTAATTTTCTCTTCCTTACCAGTATTTTACAAGGAAAAAAAACTGATATTAAGTAAGAAAAAGTAAAAGAAATAAATCAAAGAGAAAGCTAAAAGTACAATAAAAAAGAAAAACAGAACTAGAAAAACAGAAAAAATACAAAGAAATGACTAAGTACAATTATAAATGTATCTCTTTCTTTAGGTTTACAACCTAATATTCTTCTTTATTTAATATATCCTGTCCAATCACCAAAGCCTAACTCATAAGTGTATTTTTTCTGTTTTATGCAAAAGGTCCTTAAGAGGTTTGCATCCAGCAATAAATGTAGATGTTGTCTCTTTTCTGATCAAATTATCCCGTTCAGCAAGTTCCATCATTGTCACTAACCATTCCTCCAGGGTGGGTAATATCAATCTTTCCATTTTTGATACTTCTGATCTTCCAATGGTGCACCCATTACTACTACAATTAAGTCCATCTATCTAGCTGTTGATAACCTTTTTCTTGGATATTCTTTTTCCCTGATACTCTCAGGAGTGTTCTCCAACATCAAAGTTTAAGAACACCAATGATATTTTTATTTTGCTTCTTTAAAGTCCAACTTTTGCTTCCACAAGAGAAAACCATTGTCTATACAATTCTGTTAGGTATACATTACAATATATGAATATTCTTTTTCTAAGGACTTTGTTTCTATTTTACACAGTAGTAACTTGCAGCATATCTCTTGATTGCTCATATCTTTACTGTTGATAGTTGCTTTTTAAAAGGCAGAAATTAGTCATTGTTTCAGTACCATCATTGTTACTTTTGAGGCTGGTTATTATCTTTGTTTATCTTTGTTATCTTTGGTCTTCTCTATATTCAATTATTCCAGTTTTTTTCACTGTGGTCTTTGATGTTCATATCAAAGCTTACATATCATATGCATTGTTAGCTATCAAATTAATGCCATCAGCATAACATGATTTGTTGATATTTCATCCTCCAATTTTAAAACCACTATTATCTTCTTCCAGTTCCTCAATTTACATATATTCAGCATGGAATCTGAATAGATAAGGATATATAGCCTTTCTAATTCCTTTGTCAACCTAAAAGTAATTTCTTTGTCTTTTAAATCTGTATGTAGGTTTATCTTACAGGAGATTGAGAAACAAGGTTCAGGAAATTTTCCTAAATGCATTTTACCACTTGGCACAATCAAAGTCCTTTCTATAATCAATGGGTTATATATTGATATTATTTTTTGCTTTCTCAGTTAGTTGCGTGAAACACCAATAATATGTCCTGTTTCTCTGTCTTTTCTATGAACATTATGAATATCTATTTCTATATAGGGCTCTAATCTTTGTTGGCTATTCCAAACCATTATTTTTTAAGTATGTGAGATTGTGGAGATTGTATGATACTTTGCTCTCAATTGTCCCCTGTCTTTGGTAGTAGCAATAGCAATAGCACTTAGACTTAGACAAAAGCACTTCATAGTGCTTTACAGTTCTCTCTAAGTGGTTTACAGAGTCAGCATATTGCCCCCAACAATCTGGGTCCTCATTTTACTCACCTAGGAAGGATAAAAGACTGAGACAACCTTGAGCCAGTGAGATTTGAACTGCTGAACTACAGCTAGCAGTCACCTCGGCTCTTAAACTGATCTCTTCCAATCTATTAGCCATATTTTCCAAATTTGCTGACATAATTTGGTTAGAAACTTTGTGAATTCTACATCTTGCCATATCAGGGGTGGGTTCCTGCCAGTTCTAACCTCCACAAATCTACAGTGCCGTTTAGAACCGGTTCCAGTTCCCTCCCCCCTGCCCATCCACACATCATAAAGATGAAGAACAAGAGGAGGAATTCTGGGAGTTGAAGTCCACAAGTCTTAAAGCTGTCAAGTTTGAACACCCCTGCGGGTTTTTTTCTAAAGGGTTAGGAGGCGCAAGGGGCTTGTAACTTGACAGTTTTAAGACTTGCGTGCTTCAAATGCCAGAGTTTCTGAGCCAACATTTTGGTTGCTAAGAAAGAGTGTTGTTAAATGAGTTTCACCACATTTTACAAGTTGGCCACACCCACCCAGTCACATGGCTGGCAAGCCACTCCCACCTGGTCACATGGTCAGCAAGCCACTCCCATCATCACATGGCCAGCAAGCCACTCCCACAAAGCAGGCCACACCTTCAGAAGAGGTTCTAAAATTTTTTGAAACCCACCACTGTGCCATATGCAGAGAGTAGAAAACAAAGAACGGTTAACAAAGTAATGAGGAGCGAAACATAGTGCTTGAGTCCAAAACAAAAGGATATTATTTAGTAAAATTACATTTTACTCTAATTGCACTTCAGTTTAAATAGACTGATTGCCAATTGAGTTTTGATCTTGATTTTTTCTCCTTTGGAGAATTTCTTTTGAGAATGCATGCCATCACAGGTAAAATGAAATCCTTGGTTCACAATACGTTGTATCTCCTTGATCTGGATACTTGGGGTGAGAACAAACCAGGACATCTATAGGTGTACTAAGAATCATAGGGCAAAAAGATTTGAAGCTTAAAATCATAATATTTTCTGGTTGGTATGTTTCCTGAATGGAGATCATCTCCTCAGGGAAGACAAGATCTTCCATATTGGGAACAAGCCTATTTGTAACCTAGGTCTAACATCATATGGTCAAATAGTATGAAGAGCAGAAGGGAAGCTTTGCAGGACGAGTTATCTAGAACAGATTTCTTCTCCTTTGAGTCCCATCCTAAATATGTGATCTAACTGAATGTGGCCAGTTGACATAGGAAACAAATTTTTCCAAACAGTTTTTTCAACCTTGTTAAAATGATTCACACTGGATGTGAGTATACGTTGTTAATCCACTTCCAGAAACTTCTCCACTTTCAGTGCACGCTTCTCTTTTTCCACTAGTCTTATAAGAAAACATCCAAAGAAGCGACTGTTTTCCAAAGTGGTATAGGAAAAAACCAATATATAACCATAGCAGACTGACGCTAGGTAGCTCGGGAAGCATGCACTGAAGTCCACTTAGCACACAACATTTAATGAGCTGGAACACTGTCTTATTGTAATCATGGTCTCTAAGGAGTGCTATAAATGGCAGGTTTATTTTGTTCCCCATCAGTTCTTTTATAAGAATGTTGCTGGTGCTTTATGCTGAATTGTAAGCGCAATTTTATCATTCAGATAGCCTATAATAGCATGCTTGCTTCTGAACTGGTTGATTAGGAAACAAGAAAAGAAGGTTAAACAGGGTGGTAGCACTAAACACTTCTTTATTGAACTGCATGTAATTATGGTTAGTTGCATAGTCCAGTCCTCTGGGCCAATCATAATAGAGCAAAGATTGAATGATTAAAATACGTCACTTAGTTCCTTCCCACAGAGACATCAGAATTTCACGATATGTGCAGTTTCTTGAGTCATGAAAGCAAAATTTCCAGTATCACTCTGAAATTATGTTTTTTCTATATTTACACTTTTCAATTTGTGTCCAACCTCTTCCTCTTTCTTTGTTTTTTTTTAAAAAAACTTTTGTTCTTTTAATATAACATAACATCCAAACTTAAGGTACCCTTTCTGTTAGTTGACTTGAGCATTCTGAAGAAAAAGGAAGGTGAGAAAACTTTCAATAAGTTGTATTCTAAAATTGGTCTTTGGAAACTGCGTCCTTCATAGAAGGAAACAATAAATAGTTTCTCTACTGAGAATAACTGAAGAAGCAATCAGAGAGAGAGCCCATCAAGAGAAGTACAATGCCTCTCTAAGAAAGACATTTGAGATGTGGTGGAGACACTTCAAGGCAGCCAATAGTTATTTGTTATATAACTGATCCATTTAAGAACAGCTTTCTTTTTCTCTCTCTTTTCTTTCTTTTTTAGGTAGGCAACATGATTAGAAGTTAGTTAGTTAGGACAGAAAGAAAATGTCTTTTAATAAAAGGGTGACATGATTAAAAGTTAGAATAAGAGATAGAAATAAGAGAAAGGGAGAATATTAGCATTTATTAATAAAATAAAACTAATAACAAGAGAAAACTTTCAGACCTGGAAGCTATCTTTTCAATTGGGCCTTCAGGCCTGCCACATTTTCTATATGGAGTATGGGTGATTATATATACATTCTTTTCTCAGGGAGCCAAAGACACTGGGAAGCACCTCCAGTTTTGGATGGTGCCTGATTGTCCATGTGATAGACATGTGGGTGCTGGGCAAGGTCTTGAACTTTCAACTGGGTGAGGAAAACCTGGAAGCTTTCAGATTCGGGTTTTCCCAGATGTGCCTATTGGAAGAAATGTCCTTCTGGGTTCAGCTCCAAGTGGGGAAAAAGACACTGGAAACATAGAGGCAGCTTGGAAAGATGGTTTAATGGTGGACAGGACCACATGGCTTGAGGTTCTGGGGGAAAAGGTGATCACATGCTTCTAGATATTGGGTGAAGAAAAAAAGAGGAAGAAGGGCTGAAAGTTCCTGGCTTTATATTCTCTGTTCGCCCTCACCTCCCTGTTTCCTGTTCCTGTGTAAGAAATGTATTGTGATTGGTTGTTAGACTCCCATGGGACCATGCAGGGGCAACTCTTTAGGTTGTGCTTTGAGTCCAGGTTTGGTTGAGCATTGCTTTTTCCCAGATGCCCTGTAGTGAGATGGATAAAGGGCTAATACTATCATACCTTAATCCCATCACCCTGGAGCTGAGTTGTTATGTAGAATAGACTGGCCCAGGCTTTTTAAATGGCCCATTAGCAAAGGTGGGGGTTATTAAGAGTGAGTCTGTTTCCTGCCTGAAAACATGTTTCCCTATTTCTTATCCAGGGAAATATAATATTCTACCTTTTCAATATTTTCCAAGATATTTCATTTTTCTAGGAAAGGGGTGGATGCTAACTTCCTACATGCCAATATGACATCTCTAATAAAATGAGAGTTTGAGGAAACACAAGCCTTGGAGTCTTCTTTTGTTAGGGGTGTTACTTGGAACCCTGACAAAAACATGGAATAATTAAATAATGACAGATTATGACTTAATATTAATGTATTATTACTAGAAATATATACATTGGTTGGTTGAATACAATAACTACGATCATTTCTAATAGTTTTATTTGCATTAGAATGTATGACACCCAGGTGCCACACTGTTCATGCATTTCCCCCCCCCCTCTCTCTCTCTCACACACACACACACACAACAAAATAAGGAACTTGTGGAAAAAAAGAACAAATGACAGAGCTAGGAACAGCCTTCAAAATACTGCAGGGGATTATTAAATTTTGAGCAGGAAGGTAAAGATAAAAGAGCTGAAGGCACAGGCAGTATTTTCTGTACAGAGTAAGGAAGATGATCTTGACTAAAGTAGCTCAGATCCATTATCAAAAGAACAAGGAGAAAACACGGTTTAAGTCCCAAACAAGAAGCAATTTAGTGCAAGTGACTCGGCAGACACCTCCTTAATTCACATGAGTAAAAGGAAGAGAAGTGAGAAGTAAAGCAGAGTTAGATCTGCAAGATTCTGTCATTATAACTAGTGTTGATTAAAATATTATGGGGATCAATCTCTCTCTCTTCCTTGGATTTCTGTAGATCTGAAATGTGCCGTTCATGAAAAAGCACACCATACATGAAAACACAAATCTGTTTTTCAAATGAAAAGTTCTATTTAACTGCAGCTGCAAAGTCTGTGTATTTTCTGCCAACCCACCTTGTTATCCTCCAAAAATTTTGGATTGCAAGGGTTAAATTTAGTGCACTAGATTTTTAAAAGTGTTTTAATCTTGAACACTATTTAGAACATTTAAAATTTATGATTTTAATGTTCTTGAACTTTAATCCTGGACCTTGTAACCCAAGTAGCTACTAATAACAGTGCTGGGATACTAGCAAATATTTAAAATTTAAATTTATTTTAACAAATTATATTGTAGATGTGAGGGTTTTTTTTAAAAAAAAAACACCTTAAAACATGTTTGGATTTTACACCCGAAAATAGTGCTTCCTCCCAAGTAATGCATGTTCCTATCCAATGGAACATGCCCTCCCCACTTTACCATTCTACAGCTGGTGCCCAGAGTCACCGGGTGATCTGGGCAGCTACAGAAATCAAGGAATAATTAAATGAAAGCAGAATCTAAAAATGACCTAGTTGTACCATTAAAGGAGGAATTTCTAAAGCAGCAGAATCGGCAGGGTTAGTTAGTCCTTACTGGATGATAAAACATCACTAAAGATTTCTTCTGTATTCATTACATTCATATGTAAGAGTTGAGCATGCTAAAGACTTATTCACTTGTGGGGGCAGATGGCAAATTAATGTTAAAAAGTTCAATTAGGTATGTTTGCCATCTTGAGTTATATATAAAATAATAAAGGTATGCAATAAATAAACAAATAAAAATAAAAGTTCTGCATCCATGATTCAACCAAATGGTAACTCTCTGTCCCATTTGCTTTAGAACTACTACTTCTCTTTGCTTCATGGTCCAATGTCGCCCCCTGGTGATGAGCTTCTATTTTACAGATGTTTTTTAAAAAAAATCCAATGTGACATTAGATAAAATATGTATGTTGAGATGGAGGTACTTGTTTCTAACAACTGTTAATACATCCTGTATCTCTACAGACTTTCAGGGTGGGAATAGCTTCCCTCATCCAGTGAGATTACTCCGTGAGTCTCCCATTGACACCTTCGGCCTACTGTGCTTACTTGCCTACCAAAGAGATAGTCAATGAATCAAAAGCAATGGTAACTCCTGTGACTCTTTCTCCAAGTTGCAGTTGCTCTTTTTCTGGGTGGGTGGGCGGAGCCTCCTGTTGCTACTACCGGTTTGCCTGACCCAGGCCGAAACCAGCAGCAACTCACCTCTGCTGTGACAAGGTCTCAGTATCACTTCCCTCATATGAATTTTTCGCCTTTCTTGCATGCCTGATGGTGCCTACCTCTGACACCTCAAGTATGGGTACTTTAATAGCCTGCAGGGGGCTGCTGTTGATCATGGCACAGTGGCTGCAGCTAAGTCATATGACTTGGTTACAGAAAGGCTAGTAATATACTTTAGCATTTATTCTTCACAAGTTGTACCAGCTACCCAATTGCTTCTTGGCATATCTCAATGGTTTGTTGTTGTCTTATAAGACCCAGCAAACTCACCCAGTTTGAGACAAAGAATTTGATGGAAAGCATCTTCTGATATGCACCAGCCCAGGCAAATTGTTTTTGAATGGGACTTGCTTATGATCATTTTATCTCAACTTAGGTTTACTCAGATGTGGTGCCCTGGGTATGAAATTTCCTATCTTTGGAGGAATGTCCAGTGTCTTGTGATTCCACCAGTTTCTTAAATAAATCTGCCTTTGATTTTCATTTGTGCTAATGCTGCTCTTGCTGCCAATTGTTTTATCTTTTGGTTTTCACTTTTGATACATTGTATGTTGTTCTAAATTTGTCAATCTAATAATCATTGTTATTTTTCTATGGAATAACTTGAATATTGCTTTCCAAACAATCCTGTTTATTCAGAGATAAATCCTGGTTATGTATTGTGCCTCCTTGTAACTTGACAGAGAAGCAAATTTTGCTGAATTCTATTGTCCCACTTCTCTAAATTCTCTAAATCAAAATTCTGATTTGAAGGAAAAACTACTGCATGTATTAGAACACACGCTTGCGCTTTATATTCGGACTTACTTTAGGAAAAGTTCTTTATCTCATTGCTTCCTTCCAGTCCAGAAATTTACATGCCCCGACTTGGTAGCCCCACCCTCTTTCAAAATGGGTGAAAAGAAGACTCTCTTGGGACTACTGTATGTAAAGGTATGCATCTTCCTGGACAGAGGTGGGTTTCACATAATTTTACCACCAGTTCGCCACACACAGAAACTGAATGTGTGCCTTCTGCGCATGCACTTCGTTCTCTCTCACAGCTTGCAAGCGTGCACACAGCTTAGAAAATGTGGCTAAATAGGATGGCATAGCATCAGGGCAGGTGGGTTGGTCCACCCACAGGTCGCCACTATCGGTTCTCCTGAACCGGTTCAAACTGGCTGGATATCACCAGTCCCTGGAGGATTACCATAGCCTAAAATCCTCTTCAGAATGTTTCTCTGGTTGCTCTTTTATCCTGAGATGCAGTGAATGGCTACTAGGAGATTGACCGTCAGTGGTACCTCTCTCAATTCTGGAATTCCTTCCCTGGAGACTGGTAACCAGACTGGTATCTGGTTCATTAGCTTTCCGATACCTGGTAATGAGGAATGATGTTCCAGAAGAGGAATGATATTCCAGAAGTTGGGTGCCACATCAGAAAAGGCTTTTCTTTGGGGCCTTGGAAGCCAGCACACCTTGGTCAATGCCACCAACAATAAGCTTCTCCTGTCCGCTTGGATAGGTAGAAACAGTCAGAAAGAGATGTCTCAAAAGCTAAAGCTGTAATTGTATTACTTTTATTCTACTGCACTGAAAAGAGTTGAAAGTTAATGCTCCCCCTCTTTTCCTTTACCCTACTTCTCTCCCCCCTTCTTTTCCTCCCCCACTTCCCTACTATCTTTATTTTCACTTGTATTCTACATGTTGATAATTTCAATATACACACACACACACATGAAAGAGATGGCTTCATAAGTAACCTGGATCTATGTTGTGGGGCTACCAGCACCTTGAAAGGAACTCAAAAGCAAACTGGTGTCACATGCGCCTATTAACCACCCATGGGACTGCATTCTGTGCCATTGGAACAATCTGAATGCTCTTCAAGAGCAGCCCCATGTAGTGTGCATTGCAATAACCCAAGTAAGAGGTCACAAAATATAATTTCTTCTTCCATTAATAGATTTTTGCAGTAGTTTCAATAGAGTGTCCAGTGATTTGCAGGTGGTATAGTATGAATTTAGAAGGATGAAGTTACCTTGAAGTAAGATGGGCAGCCTATAAAATAAATAAATAAATAAATAAATAAATGATGTTGTTCAAAAATGATTCAGCTACTGAGAAGAGATACATATTTGATGACTCCTGACTTGTGCAATAATCTTTTGACCACACTTCTTCTGTATCAAATAGACATTTCTATTATTTATCAGCTTTACAATCATGTAATAGAAATATAAAAGATCAACCTGGCAGCACTATGCAGAATTTGCAAAAGTAATTTCAACCATCAAAACTGAATCAGTTGTATCTTTCCTCTGCCTACAAAAATATTTCCAATATTCGGGGTTTGTTACCAAATGTTTTAAATTGTTCTACATCTGCTCAACGGTTCTTAGTTGAGATTTTACATATACCAAATTTTATGCTGAAATTGATAACTCACATTTTATGACAGTGAATTTTAGAAAAGTAGTAGAAAGTTAACAACACCTCCATCCCAGTGGTCCAATTCAGTCGGTTCTATCCGGTTCAGGCAAACCAGTAGCGGTGGTGGCGGGAGGCTCTGCCCACCCGCTTGGACGTCATCGAGTCCTGTTTTTGATGGAGGTGGTGCGTACATTCACATTTGTGAACCAGTAGCAAAGGTAAGTTGATGTCACCCCACCCCATGCCTAATATTTAATATAAGAATAACAGTGTCATTCCAATAACGCTAGTTATTAGTATTATGCTGACGAAAGGCATCAAGTGAGACAACAGATGACTCTCTTTTTTCAGTTCACAGAACTCCAATTCTTTATTAATCACATCTTGCTCACAATGACATACAGGAAAATAGCACTAATGAAGAGTAAAATACGCAGGCAGCAATTTCCAGGAGAGTTTGGGATACCTTCAAGCTGGCAGCTGTTTCAGACAATATGTGTGTTGAGTTTGGTGATATTATTTGACACAAGCACCTTGGCTAGCCATCCTGAATGCTTCAGCCCTCATCATTTAGATAGTGTTTTAAAAGTAGGCAGGACAGACTAACACTATAGAGCAGAAGTTAGTAGGATTAAGACCAGCTCACTGTTTTGGGATGAAAAATAGCACACGGAACATCTTACAGTGTTATGAAATCACAAAGCTTAAGACTGGAATTCTGTCTGCAAAGATGCTCTTAGTCTCTTCACAGATTTTAGCAACTGGAGACAAGACAATATGCCTATTTCCCAAATGGATATTCTTCAGACACTGTGGGTTATGAAACTTTGGGAACTGCAATCTAGGAATTGTAGTGCCAACACAAGAGGGTGCACCAGGTTTTGAAAAGCTAGAGCAGTGCTTCTCAATCTCAGCAACTTTAAGGCATGTCCACCAACTCCCAGAATTTTCCAGCCAGCATTGGTGGCTGGGGAATTCTGGGAGTTGAGGTCCACACATTTGTCAAGTTGCCAGGTTTGAAAAACATTGGACTAGAGCCTTAGAAAATGAAACTGACTGCAGTTTTTATACCTATAAATTCCATGAATTTTTCTGGCAGTGAATCTGAAACTTGGAAATTTTGGAATCTGGCCAAATATGGTGGTTCACTCCCTGCTGCATACAACGCCTTTTTAAAAAGTATCCATGATCTATTTCGCTTCTTGTTGAGAAAATTCTTTTTTGTTTCTAAACTTAAGATGTGCAGCTTTACTGAATACTGTTTTATACCACAATAAATCCTGATGTGTTCTAAAGGCTTTCTCCTTTAGATGTCTACGGGGGTTACATTTCCCTGACCCCCATGGAGCTGGTTTCTGTCCAGCACGGCTCTGTTTTCTCTATGGAAGAACACTGGGGTTGTAAATAAATTATGATTTCTTAATGTTCTATGACTTCATTTTTCTAGACCATTTAATCAAATAGGAATGCCTACCTGTAATTGGCTTATTGACTTAAGCTTATTGATTGCAAAGCTTTCCATGTTATTAAGTGATGACGCGACAGTAGCACCATAGACCTTCTGCTGACTTGGTTTTCCGTTAGAACGAGTATACAGTTTGGCATGGATTTTGCTGCAAAGAACTTCATAGCAAAGTTCTAACAAATTTAACTGAATGAAAACAGACAACATCAAAAGCCTGTTACAGGACGTGTAAAGATTATGAAATAACTTGCATAATGCAATACTTGTATTTTTTAACAAAAATGTAAGTATTTACAAAATAAGATCCAAGTTTTAATTTTAAACATCAAGCAAATCATTCTGCAAAGACTGCATTGTTTTAATTTTTTTTGTTTCATTTTTATTGAGTTCTTGATTCATTTTTTTTAAACCATGTCATACATTTCCTATACTAATATTTCATGATCTGTAATAATATAGGCAGGGGAGTTATCCGACTCCCTCTACTGCTGGGCTCAGCCAGACAGTTCCACCTGGAGCTCCTTGTTTCTGCGGACCTCTGCAGCATGCCTTTCCTGGAAATAAAGGGGCAAAATAGAGACAAGTTGAACATCTGCTTTCCTCTCTTTCTTCAGGAAGAATGTTAAATGGCAACAAGATATGGCCATCAACTTTAGCTTGAATAAGGTTATAAAAGAAGCATTCTTAATGAAGTGGAACACAACTCTTGTTCTTTGATTCATGATAGCAGAAAAAGAGAAGAACTGAGTTGAAAGGAACCTTGGAAATCTTGTAGTCCAGGGGTCTCAAAACTCCCAGAGTTCTTCAGCCACCAATTTTGGAATTTGGGGAGTTGAAGTCCACAAGTCTTAAAGTTGCCAAGGTTGGAGACCCCTGTTCTAGTCCAATCCCCTGCACAAGCAGGAAGTCCTAGACCATTTAAGACAACAGATTGCCAGGAAAAGGAAAAACAGAATAAGGAGATTGCCTTCCTACCCTTTTCTTTCAGGACAAGTGCTATTCTGAATCTGGTTCATAATGCATTCTGCAGTCAATCTGAAATTGTTTTATTCACAAACTGAATAAAAGAAAAACTTAATAGAACAGTTTGGACTAGGCATCTAGTGCCCACTGGAATGCTGAAGACTTGTGGACTGCAACTTCACAACACAAAACTACGCCTTGTGTGCCTGTCTCACGAGATAATAGAGTAGAGTAGAATAGAATAGAATAACAGAGTTGGAAAGGACCTTGGAGGTCTTGTAGTCCAACCCCCTGCTTAGGCAGGAAACCCTTTCACTTCAGACAAATGGCTATCCAACATCTTCTTTAAAACTTCCAGTGTTGAAGCATTCACAACTTCTGGAGGCAAGCTGTTCCACTGATTAATTGTTCTAACTGTCAGGAAATTTCTCCTTAGTTCTAAGTTGCTTCTCTCCTTGATTAGTTTCCACCCATGCAGATGGGGGTCTGTGTTGCCATGTGATAGTTGCTCATCCGCCCCACCCCTCTGCAGATACCTAAGAGTTTGAATAAGCCATTGTGTGTGAAAAATCTATATTGTTTGAAATCATGTGCCCACATCTTTCCCCAGAATCAGAAGTTAGCCAAACATTTTGGTAGATAAATGAAAACATCATTTGTGCCAATAAATTTATACATCTGCCCTATTCTGGTATTCACAGAAATGACTGAGAGCTAAAAGGAAAAGTACAAGATCTACAAATGAGACATCACATCAATTCAGTCCTGAACCTAATGTACTTAGTGTGAATATGCTTGGAAATGTCCTGCAATCACATAATTGATTTATGAAAATTGCTAATCTGGAAGGAGCTTCCAAGCATATTCACTTTAATGTTAATAAAGGTTTGCTTCAAGCCAAATTCATGAAAGTCAAGGACAAAGTGTGTGCAATGAATACACACACACACACACACACACACACACAACTGAAACTAGTGTGCAGTTTTAGCACTCAGACATCCAAACAGGGCTAGGCTATATGAAGTATGTTGAAAGGTAAGAGAACCATAGGTGGGAGGGTTATATTGCTTGCATGGTCTTACTTCCATGCCAGACAAAATCTCTATATATTTGTGATCCCTTTTGTCCACCTGAAGGGGAAGGTTGACATATTTATGCATTTTAAAACATGAAGCTTTTCATATATTTCAGCTGTGCCTCGCCTGGTGCTCTCCACATGTGTTCTATTTCAATTCCAAGATTTTTCAGAATTTTGCAGGCTGAAAGCCAAAATACAAGGTGACTGTCTGGGGAAGAGTGCATAGATTAGTTAAGGCATTATTCTGAATTCAATATAGGAAAGGGACAAACCTCATTATGCATCATATTGAATCAACAGGGGGCTGGTTCAGAAGGGGGTCATGTCAGGGGTGGGCTTCAAAAATTTTAACAAGAGGTTCTCTGCCCTTGTTGCTGGGGGTGTGTGGCCATGGTGTACGTGGTCTAGTCGGCCTCCTACACCACGGTCCAGGGGGGTGTTTTTTCCCTCCCCAGGCTCCAGAGGCTTGCCTCAAGCCTCTGGGAGGGCAAAAATGGCTTCCCCAGCTCTGTAGGGCCTCTGGAGCTGGAAACAGCCCCAAACTTCCAGTAGGCCCATTTTTTGTCTCCCTTGAGCCTCCGCGTATGCCCTGTACTTACCTGCATCCAAAATGAGCCACGTGGGGACTCCTGCAAAGGGTGGGGTGGGCGGGGCAAACCAGGAGTGGGATTTAGGGGTTCTTCCAAACTGCACAGAATCTTAGCTAGAGGTTCTCCTGAACCCCTGAAAACCCCCAGCAGCCCACCCCTGGGTCATGTACAAGAAAGTGACAGGACATTGATTGAATAGTCAGAATGTTCATCTTCAGTTTTTTAAAAACCTGCTGGCAGGGAGTTTACTTCCACATTCACTTGAGCATAAATAAAAATCTTACCTAACTCGAACATTACTACTTAGACATCCCTACTCAACATCTGAGGAGGACTGCTTTATCAGCTCTGTTAGGCTGAATCTCAGTTTACTTTTTGTATGTTGGTTTGCTCCCAGCTTGGTTACCTTCTCCTGAAGACGTTCAACAAGAGCAGCTAAGTTAGCTTCACGGTTTTCTTTGATCTGTTCCATTTTCAGTATCAGTTTTTCCTCTGCCATTTTGCTGAAGTTATTGTTCTCCTCCAAAGCCTTCTGAAGGACTTCTCGTTCATGTTCTCTCTTTTCTGCCAGTTGTTTCAGCACCTGGGCCTCCTGGGACTGTATAAAGTTGAGAAATAAAAAAACGAGCCAGTCAATTATAAAAATATGGAAAGAGAATAGATTCAGTATATGTCTAATGTTCAGAGACAAAGGATGACTAATTTGCCAAAGTAAAAAAATTGGCAAGTACAAATTCTTATTCCTGTGTCTTCTTTGGACCATAAGGATGGGGAGGGGAAGATTAAACAGTTTTTTCCTTTAAATTTGGGACCGCTCAAAAAGATCTGGACTGAATATAAAACTGATACAATCTCTTGTGGGTAAATTTGCAGAATACAGAATAACAAAGTTGGTAGGGATCATGGAAGTTTTCTAGTCCAACCCCCTGCTCAAGCATGAGATCCTATACCATTCTGGACAAATGGCTGTCCAATCTCTTCTTAAAAACCTCCAGTGATCCACAACTTCTGAAGGCAAACTGTTCCACTAATAAATTTTTCTCTTAGGAAATGTCTCCTTAATTCTATATTGGATCTCTCTTTGGTAATTTTCCATCTCTTCTTGTCCTACCTTCAGGTGCTTTGGAGAAATAGGGCTACCCTTTTCTTCTTTATGCCAAATATTAGAAGACTGCTATAATTTCATTGAGTTTGAGTTAGAGACATCAGCAAACCAGTCAAAAATTAATACCTTTCATAGAACTTTCTTAAATAGAAAGTTTATCTTAAATAAATCAGTGGATCTGGATACTTGAGAGACCGCCTTCTGCCAATTACATCCCTGCGACCAATAAGATCACATAGATTAGGCCTCCTCTGTATACCATCGGCCAGCCAGTGTCGGCTGGCAACTACAAGGAGGAGGGCCTTCTCAGTAGTAGCCCCGACCCTTTGGAACGAGCTCCCCGTAGAGATTCGCACCCTCGCCACCGTCCAGGCCTTCCGCACAGCCTTGAAGAACTGGCTCGCCCGTCAGGCCTGGGGACAAGGATAGTTCCCCTCCCGAATGATGAATGTATGTTGTTTACTATTTTATTATATGTCTTATCTTAATGTCTGTATTCCCCTTCCCCGATTTTATGTGAGCCGCCCTGAGTCCCCTCAGGGAAAAGGGCGGCCTACAAATATTAATAAAATCTACAAATCTACAAAATAGAATTTCCCTACCACAAAGATGTCTGGGTAACAACCAGTAGTATTTCTCAAGAGTAGCAAAATTCGGTGACATCCCCCCTGCCTCAACAGTGAAAATAATCATGAGCAATAGCCATTGGCACAGGGACAAATTAGAAGGAAGTTGGAAGAATAATGCATTTTAGGAGTCCTTGGTGTTCTCTGAGCTTGGTTGTTTTCTTGCATTTCATTACCCAAACTATATAACACCATCAGTACTAGTAGGGAGTGGGGTTTGCTTTCATTTTATATTCTAGTGACATGCCCTATCAGTGTTGGTGCGAGTGGATTTGGTGGTTCTTTAGTTGGTCTGTTGATTGGACATGAACAGATTCACCCATAGTTTCATCTGGGGAACTATGACCATACTAGGTCAAGTCCAAAAATGCTAAAGAATTCATGGAAGCCTGGCAGTCTGACAAATCATGACAAATCATGATTGCAGAAAATACGACTTCAGCAACAGTGGTCAACGCCTGGAATGCTCTACCTGACTCCATTGTTACATCATCTAACCCTCACAGCTTCAACATTAAATTGTCTACCGTGGACCTCACTCCATTCCTAAGAGGTCCATAAAGGGGGCGTGCATGCATGCACCAGCATGCCTACCGTCCCTGTCGTACTGTCCCCATTTATTTGTATTCATTTCCTTGTTCATGTCCATGTTTATACTTATATCTTGTTTATACATGTTATCCTGTATATGTTCAACAAACTAACAATAAATAAAATTAATAAATCAGACATCAACAAGCACATAGACATAAACAACATCTATATACCATTCAAAAGAGACAATCAACAAATCAAAGAGGAAGCAAAAAATATCAAAACACCTCCTCACCAGCAATCAACACCTAAATGAGCAGAGATTAACACCAAGATTAACATTAGATCAACAATCAAGAAGCAAACAATGCCCCAAAGGAACTGCCAGACAAGTAACAATAAACAGCCCAACCAGAGAACCACCAAGACTATTCCCACCAGCTCTGACAAGACAAGTCACTAGACTAGAATATAAAATGAGAGCAAACCCCACTCCCCATTAAACTGATGATGTTACTTTGTTTGAGTAATGAACCATCTGCAAGAAGGCAACCAAGCTCAGACAGCACCAAGGACCCCTCATTTCAACCATGAACTACAAATATTCTCCATTATCCATACCCTTTTAGGCTTTATCCCAGAACCAATGAAGCCAAAATTGTTTGTCCTACCTACCCGGTGGCTACAAAGCAGTATTGAGAAAAAGTTTTGGGGTGTGTTGAAATTTTGAGAGACCAAAAGTTAGACGAGGAAAGGAGTGGAATGGCAAATGCTACACTGTTATACACCATTATCAAAATTACTTTCCATTAATATTATTTATCCTGAATAAATTACTGTCTATTCTCAGATGTCTATGTATAGAACAATGATTTATGTCAAATCAAACACTTTTATTACGATCATAGATCAGAAAATATGATTTATGTCTGAAATATGAAATAACATGAAAACAGTTAAAAAGGGAGAAAAGGGAGAATTTAACAACCCTAGATGATAAATGGCCATAGAACTAGGAGCATAATTGGATTCTCAATTATATAATTTCCTTGACACTTGTGCATGAGGCTGACACTACTGATTAACAAACACTAATGTAATTACTAGGGAGAGGTTTAATTCTAAGGCTGTGTGAAATCAATTAAGAAGTTTAAAGCTATTTTCTTTGATAAGATGTTCCTGTAGGTTTTTGCTAGTTTAATTCTGTCCTACAATTTCAGTAACTTGGTCATGCTTCTAAACTACAGGCAGATATAACAAAGAACATGTTTCTGGTAATCTGTTGATTTTTTTATTTGTGAAGTACAAGTCAAAAAACCTGTATCTATGTGATTAGCAATCCTGTTTCTTAACACTGAAACTCAGGTATTTGGCTGATCTTAAGTTACAATTTCTTACATTTGCAAACATGGATCTCATTGTACACATCTTAAATGAAACAGATGTGGATTCAGTTCTGAACACTCAAGGATGAGCTTTAAGATGCAATTTTTCACATCAGTTCAATAACACACGTGTTATAGATTGCAAATGTAATCTTAAAATAGCAATAGCACTTAGACTTATATACTGCTTCACAGTGCTTTACAGCCCTCTTTAAGTGGTTTAAAGAGTCAGTCTTTTGTCCCCAACAATCTGAGTCCTCATTTTACCAACCTCAGAAGGATAGAAGGCTGAGTCAACCTTGAGCCTGGTGAGTTTTGAACTGCTAAATTGCAGTCAGCTGGCAGTCAACAGAAGTAGTCTGCAGTACTGCTTTCTAACCACTGCATTGGCTCTTATTATAAAATAACCCAAGAAATATCACCATGCATCCACTCTATTGTATATATGGTTAGATACCCTTCTCCTTTCTTCTGCAGCTTCCAGCTTTTTCTGGATCTCTCCAAGGGACACATCTTTCTTCTTTGGAGAGGCTACAGTTCGTGGTGCTTCAGAGATAGGAGATGGCGGCTTTAAGATGAGTTCAAAAGCTTGGCCAGAGGCACGTTTGTTGATATGTTTGACTTCCATATCTGTGAAGGTAAAGTTAAAATATCTAATTCAAATGGTATATCAATAATAGATAATTTGTGGAAGTATAATGACCAGAGGTGGTATTCAATTGGTTCTGATGAACCGGTAGTGGAAATTTTGAGTAGTTCGGAGAACCAGCAAATACCACCTGACTGGCAGTCTGACATCTATTCGCTGTTTCCCGAGTCCCATCTGATTGGAGTCCCATCTGATCAGCTGGATCTTCTTTTGTTCCCCTGCACAGAATGGAGCTGGAAAGCAGGTTAGTGGGGTGGGCAGGGAATGGGAATTTTACAGTATCCTTTCCCAGGAGTGGGGTGGAAATGGAAATTTTACAGTATCCTTCCCCCAGGTGTGGGAATGGGAATTTTATAGTATCCTTCCCCAGGAGCAGAGTGGAAATGGGAATTTTATAGTATCCTTCCCCAGGAGCAGAGTGGAAATGGAGATTTTACAGTACACTTCCCCTGGTGTGGGGTGGAAATGGAGATTTTACAGTATACTTCCCCCAGGTATGGGGTGGAAATGGAGATTTTACAGTATATTTCTCTCAGGTGTGGGGTGGAAATGGAGATTTTACAGTATATTTCCCTCAGGTGTGTGGTGGAAATGGAGATTTTACAGTATATTTTCCCCTGGAGTGGGGTGGAAATGGAGATTTTACAGTATACTTTCCCCTGGAATGGGGTGAAAATGGAGATTTTACAGTATACTTCCCTCAGGTGTGGGGTGGAAATGGAGATTTTACAGTATACTTCCCTCAGGTGTGGGGTGGAAATGGAGATTTTACAGTATACTTCCCTCAGGTGTGGGGTGGAAATGGAGATTTTACAGTATCATTCCCCTGCCATGCCCACCAAACCACATCCACCAAGCCATGCCCATCACTGGTAATGACCATAATTAAGCAATATGGGTAATTTTCACTAAAATAGATGCTAGAGAAAAAGCAGTACACTATACAGACATCAGAGAGGCAACATCAACGTGGCAGCGTTAGTGGCATGTAAACATGGCCGAGCGGGCATGGTGATGGAGCAGTATCCTCTATAGGTTTATCAGGATATCAACAATGGAACCGGGCACGCACCTCAGATGACCTCATTCACGATGCGTTTGTAAACGGGTATCCCTTCCAAACTACTAAATACTGTAAAGTGCCATGGCGATGACGGGAATCAGAGCTGCCATCCAGGGGGAACCTATGCATCACCATGCCTGCTCTGATGTCGATTGAGCCTGTAGCTGCATGTGGCTCTTCTACTCGGGTGCAACTGCTACTCTAACTCTTGCTCGGATGTGGCTAACCAGGAAAGAGGCTATGATGACACTGAGTGGGAGGGTGGCTGAGGTTGTGGGTCATGGTGATTGGTGATGGTGGGTGGGTGTCATCCAATATATATGGGTGATGGTGTTAACTTGGTTAGAACTGACTTGGATTTGTTTACCTTTGTATTATTGTCATTTAGTGCTGGTTATTACGTAGTTTCTTAGATAGAAATAAAAGTTTTTCACCAAACAAACTGAATCTCTGTTTGTGTGCAATGTGAACACCAGAATGTGACAGATGGCTTATATTAATAACAGGGTACTACATAATTTTATTTTGGGCTTGCAAGGATGTACTTTGATTGCTTAGGAGCCACAAAAAGAAATTGATACCATTAGTTTTAAATCATTGCAATAGGCTGAATTTTTTGGGTGGGGGAAAGAGTTAAAGTATAAAATTGGTATCCTCGCAGGAGTTTAACACACCCATTCAGTCACTTAAACCTCTCTCAGAATGAGAGAGAATTGCCAAGAGTCTTAATTTACCTCAAACCCATTAAGTAAAAATCAAAATAAAAGGATTATTGGAACTCTAGGAATGTAAATAGGTCTTTGATTATTACAGTAATGAAATCAGTAATAAAATATACATCTTTTAATGAATTAATGAATTAATATTTCTAAATTAATGTTTTAGGAATAAGTCACATTATACCCTCTGCTTTCCTAATATAACATGGTACTATTAAGAAAAAAGAAATGTTAAAGCTTTTCATACTTTAATGAGACTAATAATATAAAATTTTGAATATGCATTAAGAATATATTTTCCATCTCTGGAAATTGCATGATCAACTAATGTAATAGATTGTGATCTATTGATGGCAACTAATGTAATAGATTGTAGACATTTTACAATTATAGTAAAAACTAAGACTTCTCTAAATGACTATAAGCTATCTTGCGTTACTGAATGTAATGTATTTAATATATTTATATTTATATATCATGATTTAGTTGAATGGCAATAATATTAAAATATTACTTTTAATAATAATATTAAAGTTCTCTTAGGACAAGGGTCAGCAACCTTAAAGAGCCACAAAAATCCTAACCAGAAGCCACCCACTCAATTCTGGAGCCGACCAGAAGTCTAGTTCCCCCACCATAGAGTCTTCTCCTAGCGCGTTATCCTTCCTCCTCTACCTGTCCTATCTGAAAGCCCTATCAATTGTAGAGCTGTAGACCAGAAAACCTGCCCCTTGCCATAGAGTGTCTTTCTGGTGCACTGTGCTTCCCCGTTCCCAAATGGAAGCTCCTCTCAAAATTGTGGCACTGACCGGCAACTGGGAGCCACAGCAGAGAGATGAAAGAGCCACATGCGGCTCCAGAGCTGCAGGTTGCCAACCCCTGTCTTAGGACAAATGGTCAGTATTATTAACTCCTGTTATAATACTGTCAGAGGTATCTCTACTGGCTTCCTCTATCAAGCTCTCTGTTCCTTTGATTCTAAACCCAACAATTACATAGGAAATTAATGTGCTGAAAAGCAAAAGTCACCTTTTAGCATACTTTTTACTTACAATAAGGTCTCTAAATGGTGAATGGGTACTAATCAGTTCTTTGTAAAACATTTCTATATGCAAGGATACACCAGGAGGATAAGAACATGTGAATGATCAGAACTACACAAGCTGTTTTTCTATTAAGTGGAATTTTATAATCATAACATGACAGTCATTTTTTGGGAGTTTTCATGACATGCTCTCAATTTCCGAACATGATCATAGTTTTCCAACATGGTGCTTTCTAAAATATTTGACTTCAGAATCCGTAATCCTGTGCTGTTTTGCAGCATGGGAAGAGAAGTCAATGTATCTTGTAGGTTCCAGGTTGGAAATCATTGTTAAATAACAAAACAAGAGGAAAATGTGCATCTCCCATGGAAGAACACATAAACACTTCACTAAGGAAAACAATTGCTGCTGAAAACTACTTACCATCATATGTGTATATATTAAGGTTGCGAGATTCTGGGTAAAAACAGGAGCAGATCAAAGAAAGCATGGACAGCTCCTTCATCTTTTCTTTATAAGCTGAAAGGGAAGAGAATGGATTAGTCCTTTCATCTTTTCTGTTTACAGGATGTTTTGATTTAATTAATTAATCTGCTCAGACTCCAGGCAGTGAACTTAGATGGCAAATTTTAAGTCTGGTACCTTTGGGAAATTAATTGCTACTTGACAAAAGTATGACTTAAAAAAAGGTTGCTTCTTTATCATTGAAGTATGCAAGAATAGAATAGGATAGGATAGGATAACTTTATTGTCACTTTGAATGTAGACTAATCAGCATATATTAAAATGAAATTTCATTGCATATAGCTCTCAGAGTCACCACCTGCAATATACACCACATAACCATGACAAATAAATAAATAAATGAATAAATAAATATATAAATACTGTACATACACACATGCATAATACGTACATAATTATGCATATACCCACATATATTATTTTACAATGAGAAACAACACAGTTTAGTTCGGATATATACATGCACATGGCAAGAAAAATGAATCTTATGAGTTTACCAGACAGTTGGCCATATCTGCTCTTTCTGCTACATTCCCACACACACATCCTCATTTCAAGCCCACAGCAGTAAAGAAGGGTAAATCTTTCTTTTGTAGGTTCCCTCTACCATTACCGACATTGAGTTAAGTTCTCCAGCTAGCAAATGTTGTGATGGAAGGAAGCCAATAATTGCAACAAAGCCCTGGATCTCTGTGTCACAACTGTTTGCCATATTATCTCTCTTGAGTCTTCCAAACTATTGTCAAAAGTGCCCTGAGCTACCCTGGTTGCCAGCTTTAAAGGAAATTCAGAGGAAGGAATGCCTTTTGGCCTTTCACTCAGACAGTGACTTGACTGGCTCAGCTCCTATTCACTGTCATAAAGTTGTTTTATATTTGAGATGACAAGCTGCTAATATTTCCAGAGACAGGAGAGAGAAAACAGAAGACTTCAATTGACCCACACAAACAGAAAGCTTCTGGTGGACTAAGGGAATTAAGCCTTACTTCAGCCTCACTCTCTCACACAGATTTCTCTGAAGCCGTATTTCTCTAGCTGTCTACTGAGAACACAGGAAGAAATGAAATACCTAATGATTATTAAAAAGTAGCTTATGCACATGAAGTTTTCTTCCCAGATGAGAAGTGGCTTCCAGCTCTTCACTACCTATTTTGTGGAACATGAAATTACATCCATATCATATCTGCATGTAGCCAGGCACAAGTAATATGCTTTGTTTGATATGCAAATAATTACATTGGGTATGTATTTCTGATTAATTTTTATTTTGAGAGAATTTTATCACTCCTTTCCTGCTGTATGAGAAAGTGTTTCAGAAATTCCTCTCAGCTATAACATGGAGAAGTTCAAATACATGTTCAGTTACACATATAAAGACATTAATAATTATTGTGGCATCAGAGATATAAAAAAATAGGTGTACACCCCTCCCCCCAAAGCTCTTCTGCCTTCTTGTACTAATAATATATCAGCTTCTGCACACTCTGTCTTGTGATATCTATGTACAGTAGATAGCAGTGATGGATAACTTTTTTGGCACCGAGTACAGAAAACACGCGCAAAAGAGCTGGATCCCAGAAGAGAGCAGCTGACCAGTGTGCATGTGTGCAGCGGCCAGCTGCTCTTCCAGGTTCCGTTGCATGCATGCACACCGGACCCTGAAAGAGCAGCTGGCAACAACGCCCGTGCCCACAGAGAGGGTTCTGTGCATGTTCATCATCACAGGTATAAAGGCATCACTTTGGTTGTTTGAAGTATGTGTTAGTTATAAAACAAATTGAATTGGCAGAAAGGGATAAGTCTTTCTCTTGCTTTGGTTCAGTCCGGCTATGTTGTCCTCCTTACTATTTCCAACTTTGGCTTCCAAGTCTCCGGTAAGGTTTGGCACATCTTGCTTGCATATTTTGTTGGTTTCAGATTGAAGTTAATTACAAAATTATCAACTTGTTCTTCTTCATCACTGTTTGGAGCATAAATTTGGATAATTGCCAAATGACAGGATTCTCCATGAGGTAAAAATTGTGTTTGTTGGTCGTTAACTGTACTGTAGCTTAGTACTGTCCTTGCTATATTCTTTATGATTATGAAAAACAGCACCATTTCTTTCCTTTTTTTAGTCTTTAGTTGTAAACAGCATAATCCTCTGGCTGAACATGGCCAATTCAACAGCATTGCAATTCTCTGATGCCTAAAATGCTAATTTCATTCATTTATCTTCCATTGAGCTTTCCCATGTTTATTTCATCTTCCATCTGCATTTATATCTTTGCATCTTTAAATTGTGTTTTCTTGTATGTACACCTCAGTAGCAGGATATCCTGATTTTAATTAGCCACATCTTAAACACTATTAGTATTCCAAAAGATCTTAACATTTTTCTTCAGTAGCATACTGAGTGCCATCCAAAACAGTTGAAATGAAGCCTTTGCCATTGTTACTAAATTCACCAGCCATGTCTGGCTTCACTGCTGCTTAATATTTTAAATTTTTTAAAGATAATACTTTAATTATTAAAATATAGGAGAAAATATAGGAGGCACTAAAGGGGGACCTGCTAACTATTTTCAATCTACTAGTTTACAGAATGTGGTCACTTGAAGAGTTTCCACCCAGCTTGAATGAGAAAAAATTGTTTTCCTACTGGAGAAGATTGTTTTCTCAGTGACTGAGATCACTGAATGGTTTCATTAGAAGAAGTCAGATAATGCTCACATTCTTTTATGCAAAGGAATGGAATCTATGCTCATTTGAAAGATGCATTATTTATTTGTTTTCTTTATTAATCATATTTGCTATTCAGAGACTCATGATAGCTCAGATTTTCTAAAGAGGTCTGATTATATCTTCTTCCACAATTAGCACTAGTTGAGAAGATTGCATAATTCATGAGGTGATGGATGTATTAATTTGTATACATTTACTAACCCAAATAAAAGTTTCAGAGAGAAATCCCACCTCCCACCTTAATTGGACCTAAATGTTTGCAAGGTTTTTTTATTATTGTTGTCAAGAAGCATCTTTCATTAATTGTAGATACTTTGTGCTCACTATTGCACTTTTACTTTGTGATAAAACCACAAACGCATGCGTGGGAAATAGAATGGCTGCCGAATTCCACCGCTCCGAATGCTTGCGACCAAGAAGATATTAACCGTGGCGACCAGGACCCCTAATATGGTAACGGAGGGGTTCCTTTTGGACACCAGCCTTCAGCCTTCCCAGGGAGGTGGTCGTTTAGGGAGGGGGCCGCCCTTAAGCGGCTCCAGGAACAGCTCCGGAACGACGAGATCCTCCCTGGCGTGGCTTTTTACATCGGACTTTTTAAACAGCTGGGAAGCGGCGGCGACGGCTCTGTGCGAGAGGCGGAGGCTTTGGCCCTGCCGTTTGGAGAAGTGCCGAACCCCCTCACTGATTGACCAACATCGTGGGGCTGGCCTATGCCCCGAAGAGGAGGTGGGAGGCCCAGGAGAGATGTCTAGACTGGACTGGGACTGGGACCGGGAGGCAGAGGAATTGATTCCCTGTCTCCGTTACAGCTTCACTCCTATCCCCCCCTGCATTTTAAAAGGGCGTTTTGCCACGATTTCATCGCTGTGCCTGCAGGACCTTAAAAGTTCTGACCATCTATCGGCTTGGCTTAGGAGAAAAACTGGAAGAACCAACTTACGGACTCCCGGTGGCAGCCATTACCATCAGCTGCCTCCATTACAATTAGCACTGCCTCAAGAGTGCTGTGTTGGCCGGGAAACTGAACTCCCTCTAGTGGCCATTACGGGTATTTATTTGAAACCTTTACCATTACCCAGCACTATTACATCAGGGAGGCAGTGTGTTAAGAACTTAGACGCCCTCCAGTGGACATTGTTAGTATTTCTTTTTGGACATATACTTTTCTGGACCATTTACAGCTTCCTATTGGACTCCCACTAGACTTTATTAATTAACTTTGCGCAATTTATAATTTCTCTCTTTTCTTTCATCTTTTTCTTCTCCCTTTGTATGGGTTATATATGAGGTACGCATGAGATGAATGAATGTCCCACTTTTATGACCATATTGTTGTAAATTTTGTGTTTTTTTAACTTTCACGTGGGGACTGTTTGGGGGAGTGTTTGAGTATGTATGATTCGGAGGACCTGCCGGGAGTTGCGGGGGCTATGGGGGTGGCTGAGGGGACCAGAGACACGGGAGAGGGTCGGGGTATTGCGGTCGTAACAGGGAGGGGCAGATACGGCGGGGACTTTAGGGCAGGCCATTACCGGGGAAGGAGGGTTCGCTACATTGCAGAGATCCCTCCTTCCGGCCCTAGGAGTCCCACTCCAAGACCAGATGGCGGAAGTAGTCAGGACCCTGGTCTCAGGCTGTTGTCGCTAAATGCCAGGTCTGTTGTTCATAAAGCTCCTCTCGTCCGGGACTTAATTTTAGACGAGAGGGCAGACCTGGCATGTATTACTGAAACCTGGCTGGGCCCAGAGGGAGGAGTCCCCCTTGTAGAGCTGTGCCCAGAAGGATTTCAGGTGCTGCATCAGCCGAGAGCCCAGGGAAGGGGTGGGGGTGTGGCCGCCGTTATCCGGGAGTCGTTAGTCCCTCGTAGGGTCCCTGCTCCGGAGATTGTCGGGTGTGAGTCTTTGCTGTTAAAGTTGGACCTCAAGGGTCAAGTGGGTCTGCTGCTAACGTACCTGCCTCCCAACAGCGTTGCAGCAGCCCTCCCCTCGCTCCTCGAGTCGGTAGCCGAGCTGGCAATTGAGTTCCCTAGGTTGATGGTCCTGGGGGACTTCAATTTGCCGTCGCTCGGTGAAAACTCTGATGGGGCGCAGGAGTTCATGGCCTCCATGACAGCCATGGGCTTGACCCAAGTAATTCGAGGCCCAACCCACTCAGCGGGACACATGCTTGACCTTGTATTTCTCTCGGAGCAGTGGATTTGTGATCTTGGTCTGAGGGGGAGCGACATCATACCCCTGTCGTGGTCAGACCACTGCCTACTGAGGCTCGACTTCCGGAGGCCAAACCCCCACTGTAGGGAGGAGGAACCGACCAGGTGGTTCCGCCCCAGGCGCCTTATGGAGCCGTCAAGGTTCCAGACAGAGCTTAGGGTTATTCCTGACACTCTCGCCCACAGTCCGGTGGAGACTCTGGCTGCTGCGTGGCACTCGGCAGCGTCGGAGGCCCTCGACCGGATTGCGCCACTGCGGCTCCTCCGAGGCAGCGGATCCCGGAGACCCCCTTGGTTTACCGAGGAACTCCGGGAGATGAAGCGCCGGAGGAGATGCCTAGAGCACCGTTGGAGGTCCGATAAGTCCGAATCGAACCGAGCAATGGTAACCACCTGCACCAGGGAATACACCAGAGCACTTAGGGCAGCAAAAAGATCGCACATAGCTACCCTGGTTGCATCCGCTGAGTCCCGTCCAGCCGCCCTGTTTAGGATAACCCGCTCCCTATTGAACAAAAGGGAGGCGGGGGAACCCTTGCAGGGCAGGGCTGAAGAGTATGCCCAATTCTTAGCGGACAAAATTGCTCGGTTTCGGTCGGACTTGGACTCCACCCCCGCAGTTCCAGCCGAGGCACAGGGGGACCAAGTAGAACAGCTCTGGGTTGAGTTTCAGGACGTTACCCCCGGGGATGTGGACAAGGCCATGAGAGCTGTAAGTACCTCCACCTGTGTTCTGGATCCGTGTCCCTCATGGCTGGTTACGAACTGCAGTGAGGTGACACGAGGCTGGATCCAGGCGGTCGTGACCGCCTCCCTTCGGGAGGGGAACTTCCCCGCCGCACTGAAAGCGGCGGTGGTGAGACCCCTCCTGAAGAAACCATCTTTGGATCCAGCTGTTCTTAATAGCTATCGTCCTGTCTCCAACCTTCCCTTTTTGGGGAAGGTTGTTGAGAAGGTGGTGGCCTTTCAGCTCCAACGGTCCTTGGAGGAAGCAAACTACCTAGACCCCTTCCAGTCAGGCTTCAGACCCGGTTACAGCACAGAAACCGCTTTGGTCGCATTGATTGATGATCTCTGGAGAGCCAGAGATGAAGGACATTCCTCCATCCTGGTCCTCCTTGACCTCTCAGCGGCTTTCGATATCATCGACCATGGTATCCTTCTGCGACGACTGCGGGGGGTGGGAGTGGGAGGCACCGTGCTACGGTGGTTCTCCTCCTACCTCTCGGACAGGTCGCAGTCGGTGTTAGTGGGGGGGCAGAGATCGTCCCCTAGGCCCCTAAATTATGGGGTGCCTCAGGGTTCGGTCTTATCCCCCCTGCTATTCAACATCTACATGAAACCGCTGGGAGAGATCATCCGCAGGCACGGGATTAGATACCATCAATATGCGGACGATACTCAATTGTATCTGTCCGCCCCGTGCCAACTCAATGAAGCGGCAGATGTGATGAGCCGGGGTCTTGAGGCCGTTATGGACTGGATGAGGGTTAACAAGCTTGTGCTCAACCCAGAAAAGACCGAGTGGCTGTTGTGTTTTCCTCCCAAAGATTTGACTAATATTCCAACACTCAGGCTGGGGGGTCAAATTTTGCACCCCTCAGAGAGGGTTCGCAACTTGGGAGTCCTCCTGGATCCACAGCTGTCATTTGACCACCACCTAACGGCTGTGACCAGGGGGGCATTCGCCCAGGTTCGCCTGGTGCGCCAGTTGCGACCCTACCTGAATCGGGAGGCTCTCACAACAGTCACTCGGGCCCTTGTGATCTCTAGGCTGGAATACTGCAATGTGCTCTACATGGGGCTGCCCTTGAAGAGCATCCGGCGGCTTCAGCTAGTTCAGAACGCAGCCGCGCGAGTGATTGCGGGTGCACCTCGATTCACCCGCATAACACCCATCCTCCGCGAGCTGCGCTGGCTGCCTGTCGATCTCCGGATGCGCTTCAAGGTGCTATTAATCACCCATAAAGCCCTACATGGCAGTGGATCTGGATACTTGAGAGACCGCCTTCTGCCAATTACCTCCCTGCGACCAATAAGATCCCATAGACTAGGCCTCCTCCGTATTCCATCGGCCAGCCAGTGTCGGCTGGCAACCACAAGGAGGAGGGCCTTCTCAGCAGTAGCCCCGGCCCTTTGGAACGAGCTCCCCGTGGAGATTCGTACCCTCTCCACCGTCCAAGCCTTCCGCATAGCCTTGAAGAACTGGCTCGCCCGTCAGGCCTGGGGATAAGGATAGTTACCGCTCCCGAATGATGAATGTATGTTGCCTACCATTTTATTACATGTCTTCTATCTTGATGTTTGTGTTCCCCCCTTCCCAGTTTTATGTGAGCCGCCCTGAGTCCCCTCAGGGAAAAGGGCGGCCTACAAATTCTAATAAAACTCAAACTCAAAACTCAAACAAACAATAGGCTCCTGCAACCAAATCAGGGGTGCTTACATTCCAATGGCCACTGTAGGACAGTGGCTGTATGAACTGTTGCAGACCAAATCTAGTATCCAATAAGACACTCTCTTTATCTATCAGTCAGAAAATGGAGCATAAAGCAGAAATTATTTTCCATCCCCATTTTCCATTCTTCCAGGAGGTATTTCAATATTTCCAGGCTGATACTGTCAAATAGCCTGATCATCTATTTTAAGAACTCAAGATATCATGCAAACAAAATGAGCAGCAAATGCAGACCTGGGCTACAGCTGCCAGCCAGGTGAATTGGCCCCTGTAAATTGACTTATTTTCCATGTTTAGGATACCTCATCTAACACTGGGACTAACCCAGAAAAACCAGAATGTCTAGTCTCCTAATTATTCACACAAAACCAACAGAAATGGAAGATATGGGATTTAGTGCTCTACAACAGTGTTTTTCAACCTTTTTTGTGCAAAGGCACACTTTTTTCATGAAAAAAATCACGAGGCACACCACCATTAGAAAATGTTAAAATTTTTTAACTCTGTGCCTATATTGACTATAGGCAGGTGTTTTTCCCACGGCACACCTTAAACTATGTCATGGCACACTAGTGTGCCGCGGCACAGTGGTTGAAAAACACTGCTCTACAACATGAGAACTGGTCTATATCTCTGTTTTTCCCATAGTGGCTTGAGGTTTTGCACAGTTGCTACAGATAGACAATTAAAGTTCTGCTCAGGTGCATCTATGGAATAGTCAAAAAGTCAAGATGGTGGTTGTAACCACGCAATCAAACCTTACCCCTTTCATATATGCATTAATATTCCATGCCCATAAAAAGGCCCATGGCTTTGATTGTGTTGCTGTGACTGCTTGCTTCTATGTTTTGATTCTTCCTTGGTGGATGATCCTGTTTCCTGTGCTACAAGAATTGAGTGCTACAGAACTTTTTCCAGACCTTCAGAGGAAAGGATGTAATAGGTTGGCTGCAATTACACTAGTCCAGCCACTTCATAAGTTCAGCTGAGCCTCTACAACTCTTATGGCCATAAAGTGTTTGTTCTATTTCTTGTTTGGCCAACAAAATTATATTCATTTCTCCCCCCCCCACTTATTTTAATTTTAGAGATTTATTTTGCCCTTCAAAACAAGTAATGAATTAGATTGTACATTTAAACATAAATACATGCATTAAATCCATAGACTTAAATATCTATCATGCCATTCCTTTTACAATGCTATGCAAAATGAAGGAAAGGAAAGGAGGGGAGAGGAAAGGAAAAAGCTATTCATTAGACTTCTCCACATCTTTTTGTCCTTTTAAAGCTTCTGTGCTCTCATTCATAATATCCTTCATACATTCCCTTTTATTCTTTAGATTTCTCACTTTCTTTTTGAGAATAGCACTTAGACTTACCGTATATGTCGCTTCATATATCTATTATTCTTCATTATTCTTCTTCATTATTATTATTCATATATCTATTATAATAATATTATTATGAATATATATATATATATATATATATATATATATATATATATATATATATATATATATATATATATATATATATATATATATATTCATATATATATTACCCCCAAAATCTAGGTTCTCATTTTTACCCACCTCGGAAGGATGGAAGGTTGGGTCAACCTTGAGCCTGGTGAGATTTGATCTACCAAATTGCAGCAGTGAGTAGAAGTAGTCTGCAGTACTGCATTGTAAGCACTATGCCATCGCCGCTCTTATCATGTGAACCCAATTCAAACATGACTTTTCCCATCTTCTGCTTCCTCTTGACACAATCACTGTTATTTCACATATTTGTTTTGGGATTTATTCTCTCCATATAATCAAACTGCCTTAGTGTAACCCTTTTCTTAACCATCCATTTATTCTTGATCCAATCTCTACTTATGTTACTATACATACTTCTCATTACCACATTATTCAATTTATATGTCATCTAACATTCTTACCTTTCAAAATTGGGGAAAAGCACATTTTTGCACTCAGCTTTCCCCTTTCGTCTTTCCACAATCATTCATTCCTCACACAGACCATATACAACCGGTATCTTTCCCTCTTAAAATGTCCTCCTCTTATTTCCCAAAATTCTACCAAGGTGATATCATCATCATCATTCTCCTCGTCCTCTAGTTTTTAGCTACTAAAATTGTTCATTTCATGTTTTTGTCAAATACAACTACATTAATTTTCAGATCCATGCTCATCAATGCATCAGGCAATCTAACATTTGTTGCAAATTATTTAGATTCTCAGTCAATAGCACACCATCATCTGCATACAAATGTACATGAACATTCACATCCCCAGACACGCATTCACTAAACATTATTCACACTTATGTTTTATTTTTATCCTACATATGTGTTATCATACTCAGAATTGTTCTAAACAAATTTATGTTATCATATGCTTTCTCCTTCTAACAACTCCTCAATTTAATTTAGTCTCAAATCATTTAATCACCTTTATAATTTAAAATAACTGTGATTCTTCTGGAGGGCTCTAGTTCAGTCCTCTTTACCCAGTCCCAGGATATTTTAAATCTATATTTCAGAATTATTCTGTTTTATTTAATCTTAACCACCCCTTCTGTCTTTAATTACATGCTATGTATCCATCTTTTACTTCCTATGCATATTATGAAGTACCTTTCTTTCCATCCTGTTTCTTCTCAAAAATTATTCTATATCATTTTTTTCTTACCCTCAACCTCTTTCAACTGTTCCTTCCTCCAAGCATTTTTTTCTCATTAGTGTGACTCTGCACACCTCTGTGGCATTCTATAACATAATTCTTCACTCTTTGTTCCAAGTGCTTCTGCACTCTTGTTGCTTATATTCATGTATTATTCTTTCTGTTGAAGGATTAATCTATCATTTAATATTGCTTTCATAAAGGCTTCATATCTAATCATTCAGCAATCACACTACTTTCACATTAATTTCTTTCACTAGTTTGTTGGTTCCATATCTATTTTTTTTCAATTCACTTTTGGCTCTATCCAAAATGAATCTCATATCATCCTTTTTTCAGCATGGTTCTCTTATTTTTTTATCATAAAAATATTAATCAGTTTTGCTTTTTGATTAATTTCTTTGCCATCTCTGTATATGAATAAAATTATACTTATCTGAAACACATTCTTTATTTTTTAAGCAGATACTCACTAAGTAGTCCACATTCTCCTTCATTCTTGAATGAATAGTCTCTGAATATCCAATTTATTTTGTCTTCTCTCATCTCACCCTCACCCAATTTAACAGAGTAATTCCCCAGATCACATTTATTCAGAATGTTGCAGTTTTTTCTCAAAACTCATACTATTTTTGTCTATTATCATCACTCACTAAACATAACATGCTTGCCACCAACCTATAGATTTCTATTTTGATATGCATGCAGAAAAACCCACGACTCTGATTCAGATATTCGGACATCCATGTTAGCTCTTAGAATTAAATCTACACTGGCACATCTTTTCATGGATTCATAATCCAATCTTCTTTTAGCTCTATTTATTTCCTTTCTTTCTTTTAGTTTACCAAACTCAAACATATTTTTATTTCTTTAATTTCATTCAATTAATTCATAGTATCCCTCATTTATTCTTCATAATTGTAAGTTGTATTCTTGATATCAGGTTGGCCATAAATATTGATCTGAGAAGTTCTTGGTGCTCATTGAATGTGGTCATTTTCTTACAGATGTTTCATTACCTAAACTTGCTAATATCTTCAGTGCTAGTCTAGGTAACATAATCTGCAAGAAAACAACCAAGCTCAGAGAATAGCAAGGACTCTTCATTTCAATCTTGAATTACAAATATTCTCCTTTATTGGTAAATATTGATGTCTGCAGATATCTTGACTTTGGTCAATGGAGGCTTTTGGATAATTGAATCTTTCACATTATCACTTTCTGTGATAAAAGGTGTAGATTTAAGTTATCAGATGTACCTGCATCATATGAAATATTCTCTGCTAACAGTAAGGACAACACCAGTCATGGGGAAATATTTCACAAACATAACTAAAATCTAGATTTACACCAAGCATACTCACATTATTCTATACCTAGAGATTAATTTGCTAGTCAATACTGTGTTGTTAGCATTCCACCAATTTGGAGGTAATACATATTCAAAATACCTTACTTTAACATTAAAATAAAACAAATGTACTCTAATTTTTAGAGTTTATATTAAACTTTAGTTTAAACCTCAGTATTCATTAATTATTATAAAAGATCACTTCAACAAAGGTAAAACACATTAGGTAAAAGTCAAAGTACAGAAAGACTTGATCGGTGCTTGACTCATGTTTAAATATAAGGTCAAAATCACACTATTTTCTTTGCAGTAGTACGAAAATAATTTCCATGGACTTTTCAGTTAACGTGCAACCATTCAATTCCCTGGGCATCTTCCAACCAAATAGCTCATGAAGCCCAGATAAGTCTACATGTTATCACCTATCCTGGCTAAGAAAAAGGAAAATCAAGAAAAAGTATATAAGTATCAAATATAAAAACAATCAATTCATTAAAGAAAATGAATATATTGAGTTACATTGATTTTTCCTTCAAACAAGAATATTAAAATATTCTTCAAGAGATTCTGGTCTGATATCTTTTAAATATGTGTGTGTGTGTGTGTGTGTGTGTGTGTGTATGTATGTATGTATGTATGTATGTATGTATGTATGTATGTATGTATACAGAGTTTAATCTAAGAGATACATAAACAAATGACATCAGTGATGATTATAACATCAATCTTTTAAAGTAAAATTTAAAAAAGCCATCATTGGCCTTTGATTTTCAATGATCTAGTCTGTTTCTTCCTCTGCTTCTATTGTATTAGTTTGTTTTATTGTTGTCCTTTAGGCAACCTTTCCATATGTGTTTGCATTCCAGATGAATGTTCTGTTTTGTGAGAGACACCACAAAGGAAACAATGAGATTGAATTCTTATGAAGCATGAAATGCAGGCCACCGAAAGGTTGTCTTTCTTTTAGCCTCCCATAAATGTATTTACATTGATCTTTCAGTGATTTCATTACCAAGAGCAGTCTCATAAAGTTTGAAGGTTAAGTGATCTGGCTATGCAGGGTGCTTTTAGTTTTATTCTAACCACGCTGGCAGTTTATAGCCTTTTTCTCTTTCATTGTTGAAGAGACTGTTAGGGGTATTCATTAAGTTAATAAGGTTGGATTCAGCTGACCCTCTTTTAACAACAACAAAAAGAGAGATAAGTACAATGGCCACAAACATATGTATGTACTGGGTTCTACCTTCTTTCTAAAATCCCCCTAAAATCTAAAAGAAAAATATGCATTCTATTGATGGGTAAGGATAAATAATTCTTCCTTGTTTGTTGATTTAAAAAAACCTTCAGCAATGTCAAACAGAGAGGAAAGTTAACAAGGCAAAATAGAGGCTGATTGCACAGGGATATTAAGAAAGTAAAGTTTAGATCCGTGACCATGAAATTGAAGCCCCATTTTTTCTTTATGTCTTCCATGCATATTGAAAAGTGACAGGGATTTGATCATATGGTAATTTTTTTGATACTCCATTACACAGATTTAATTTACTTAGTTTGTCAAACATGTAGGAGATAACAGGTATAAGTATAAACATTGACATGAACACAGGAAATAGGTACAAATAAATGGGGAAAATAGGACAGGGATGGTAGGCACGCTGGTGCGCTTACGCATGTCCCCTTACAGACCTCTTAGGAAAGGGGTGAGGTCCACGCTAGACAGTTTAAGTTTAAAGTTATGGGGGTTTGAAGATGTAACAATGGAGTCATGTAGTGCATTCCAGGCATTGACCACTCTGTTGCTGAAGTCATATTTTCTGCAATTGAGTTTGGAGTAGTTTAACTTGAGTTTGTATCTTTTGTTTGCTGTGTATTATTGCGGTTGAAGCTGAAGTAGTCATTAACAGATAGGATGCTGTAGCGGATAATTTTGTGTACTATGCTTAGGTCAGACCTCAATTGGCGTAGTTCTAAGTTGTCCAAGCCCGAAATTTCAAGCCTGGTGGCAGGAGGTATTCTATTATGAGTAGTGGAGTAGTCTTCTCGTGAAATATCTCTGGACTCGTTCAATTGTATTACATATACAGTGTGGATTCCAGGCAGATGAGCTATATTTGAGAATAAGTCTGGCAAAAGTTTTGTATGCTATAGTTTGCAGTATAATGTTACCAGAGAAGAAGCTTTGCAAAATTAGGTTAACAACTCTTGATGCTTTTTTGGGAATGCTGTTATAGTGAGCTCTGGGGCTTAGATCAGATGTCCCTAGTCTATCTAATGTTGTCTTCTTGCACTCATGTGTTCTCAAACTTCAAATACCTGACAGTTGGGAATTTTAAAAAAAATCATTTTCCAGAATGATAAGAACTTCTAAGGGATGAATAAGTTTCAAAGAAATGTCTTGTCTTTAATTCCAAATAAGTGTGTGGAACCAAGAATTCTTTTTTTTCTATATGCAGTATGTTTAATGAATATGTATCTATGCTCCCATGAAAGAGTCTATTGAAGAAGAAAATAATTCCTCATTTTTAAATGTTAATGATTCAAGTTTCTAACAAATTAAGGGCTTTAAATATTTATTACCCTGTTCAATCCCACCCTCTTTCAAAAATTCAATAATGTACATATTTATGAATCTTGTCTTTTCTGTGAAAGAAATTAGTCTAAAAAAACATTGATTACTGCAGGACCACCTACTGTCTTTGGGTTAAGTCTGGATGGAAGTGCTTTCACTGATCCTGGTATTTTAAGTTATTGAAAAACAGTCATTCAGGTGGTCACCAAAGATCCTGATATATTAGCATCAACTCTGATTTCAATCTGTTGTCTTCCAACAAGACTCTGACAGCCTCTAAGCACTGGGAGAAGAGTTGACACCACAGCCTAGAGTGCTGATGTGCTATTGGATATTATTGATAATGCCACACCCTGAACTATTAAATGGCCTCTTTCAGCAGCTTCGTATAGAGTTTAAAAAGCAGACAAAAGACTTCTATAACTAGTGGTGGATTAAGGCTCATTGGTGCCCTAAGCACCGACAAATCTTGGTGCCCCTACTTTGTACATATTGTATAAATCTTCATTGATTTTTTTTTCTTTCTCAGCTTTGTGGTGCTCCCTTTGGGCCTGGTGCCCTAAGCACGTGCTAAGCACGTGCTTAGTCTATTTAATGGTTAATACACCACTGTCTGTAACACCATACAAGTCAGGAGCAATCAGGCTGAGATTTTTCCACTACCAAAACATATCATAACTACTCATTAAGGAAGTATTTGAACCCTTGTAAGAAAATAACTCCAACCAACAATCCTCATAGGTGGGGTACCATACCCAAAAGTACCATACCATGGTTGATGGTATCAAGAACTGTTGAGGGATCTGAAAAGACAAGGGGGGGGGGGACACTTCCTCCATTAGGTCCAAATGCAGGTCATCCAGGAGAATTACCAATGCTGTATCCATTCAAAAAATTGGCCTGAACATTTATATCCTTTCCCTTCAAATCCAGATTCCAAAATATTCATAATGTATACAGTTTTTTCCTCATATATTATAACCCCATAACAATTTCCACTATTAAATGTAAATATTTGCACTATTAAAATAAAAGCACTATTGAAAAAGCAAAACTGGCACATTAACTGGTATTAGTTAATGTGCCTGTCACATTACATACTAGGAGACTGTAAGCAGATTTTCTGTAACTCATTTTACTTTAACAAATGGAATTGTATAAATGAAATTGGTTTTAAATCGCAAAGTAGTTCAAGCTCTCCAGAATATTGCCCTTTTGTCATCAAAATATCAAGGGAATAATTATCATTCATTTTTAAGTACATTTATCTTACTTTTGTATATGCACATATTATTTAAGTTGAGAAGAGTACTATACAAAAGACTGGCCATTTATGAGTCGGACTGCCCCTTAAGAAAGAACAAATCCTCTGAAGTGTTTTAAGTTTTTTCAATAACTATCTTGTCTTTGGCTTCCAATAGGATTTTGTTTCCTTTTCTCAAAATGCAACTTCTGAAGCTTCCTCTTGAAGTTCTTTGTCATATTTTTTTAAAACCAGATTTCAAAGTAGTCCTTGTTCTACACAGGGTAAAGCAAAATGCACACATGTTTGACACTGTTTCTTATGGGAATATATTCATCCAACAGCCAGTCTGTATCACATTATTGAGCAATCTCTTGACTAATTTCTTTAGTCACTGTTTCTCAAATGGTTTAGTCAACTTGTAATTGACAGCTCAGTTTAAAGGATGCAATGGTTGTCAAATTAAAGACAAAGGTAGCTGTAGTAGAGGGAGAATGCTTGGATTCTTAATAACCAATATTTCATCTCGTTTGTTTGTTAACAATTTGTGAAGTTTCAGGTGGCAGCACTGAGAATTTTCAGATTACAGAGTTCTAATCATAGGATAACTGAAAACTACCAACTGTACATATAGAAAAATGCTCTGATTCACCACCAGGTAAAAAGCTATTTTATATAACCTTTTTTGGCAAAGAGGAATGTATCGCTAAAGAAAAGTAACAGTTCAGTAATGCCCTATCTTTACTCTTCAGGCAATGTTAATTGCAATGATAATTGGCAAGTAGGCAATATTAAGATCAAAAAGGTCCAGATTGCCTTCAACGTCCCTAATTTGTAGCCAAAGATGATCAAATATTACGATGATTGCAGTTTATAGCATTTAAGTCCATTGAACCAGAACTTGCCAAGTTGGGGAAGACTGGCTTATGCACACTGATGTTGCTGTTGTATTGTTGTTGTTGATGTTCTTAGTTTGATAATGAAACTTCTGTAAGAAAAGCACCAAGCTCAGAGAGCACCAAGACTCCAAGACATGCAGTTGGCACACAACAAAATTGACAAAGAGACAATTAAGGGGTCTACGTGCAGGCATACCCCATCTCTGAAAATTTGTATTATGAAGTAGTGGTTTGGGCAATCTCTTTGCATAGACCATGGAACTGACCTCACTTACGGAATGAATGTAGTCGTGCTGGTGAAAGCTTGTGCATGGTAACTTATCCATGATTTTTTGTGAGAGAGAATTCACAATCAGAAGGGTGTCTGTAGGGAATTGTCCAAAAAAAGTCAAGATAGTAATTCCAATGTAAAATGACAGGCAGAGCAACACACATCACAAGTAGAATAGCTAGAACTGCCAGGTTGACATATTTGATCACCCCTGTGGACACTCCTGCTTTGCAGGCTAACTGAAATAAATAAACTAAACACCTGTTTCACAGCAGCATTAAAGATCTCCTTATAAAATAAATCCCACAGTATGATATTCTATTCCAGTGACATTTTTAGTATTCTGTGTGAATACTAAATTAAAAAATATTCATGATCCATGCCATTGTTCTGCTTTCAGATTCTATTATCTTCTGACACAATAGCATAATAATGATGATGAGTAAGAAATGGCACCAGCAGAGATGAAAAAGAATCCTGGTTTTGTTTCTGGATTGCCTTGGGATACCCTAACAAAACATGTCTTATCAGCCTTAAACCTCTTTGAGGTAGGAAATAAGTGTGGGCTTCTGGATTTCATATGCAAATAGCAGACAAAGCTTATCATTATAATTCTCCACTTCACCAAAATATGGTTTCTTAGAAAGGTTGTAAGTTCAGCCTGAAGCTGTGATGCATAAATTATTGAGTAGGTGTATAACACTTTGTACTTTAGCATTACTGTACATTATAGGAGAATTAAATTTCAGAGATCATCAGCAGAACAATTTGACTTAAATCTGAAGCTGGATAATGATAGTAGAGGGGTGTGTGTGTGTGTGTTTGTGCATGCGTGCGTATGTGTGTGTGTGTATGTATGTGTGTGTGTGTATGTGCATATATCTATATCTATCTCTATCTATCTATCTATCTATCTATCTATCTATCTATCTATCTATCTATCTATCTATCTATCTATCTATCTATCTATCTATCTATCTATCTATCTATCTATCTATCATCTATCTATATATGTAATTAGTGTCACAACCCCTGGTATGCCCAAATATGGGAGGAAGCTAACTGCTCACTTATTTATCAGCACAAATACAACATATATATCTATATCTATATCTATATCTATACATACATACACACACACACACACACACACACACACACACACACACACATATATGAATGATATACAATTTAGATATATGTACTGAATATAAAATCTGGCTCTGTATTGTTTATTCAATACACATTCATACTGTATTCATCTGGACTGTTCTCTCTGTCTCTCACAATCTCTCTGTCTCTGTCTCTTCTTCCTCCTCCCTCCCCCCCTCTCCCCATGCCTTTGAATCAATGTGGACTCCTGGAGACTGGCTTAACCAATCACTGCAGTTTTCTTGGCAAGATGTCTGAAGTGTTTTGCCATTGCCTCTTTCCTAAGGATGAGAGAGAGTAACTGGGTCAAGGTTACCCAGCTGTAGCAGATCCACAACTCAGTTTCCCAGTTTCTAGTCTGATGCCCTTGTCATTGCATTAAACTGGCTCTCCTTTCCACTTTAATAAACAATTTAAAGCAATAAGACAGAAATATTGTTTTCTATAGGGACACATGCTCATACTAAGGATGACAAGGAATAAATGAATACAAATGGATACACTTTGTTCAAACTGATTTTTTTTTCCAAAATGGTTTTTCATTATAAGAATATCAGTCTATATCTTGGTAAGACAAAAATATATAAAAGTGCTTGCTTCTCAGGCTTTATTGGTAAATAAAATGGAACAAGAAAATAAAAAGGTGCCATTATTACATCTCTTGGACAGTTTTTTTAAGAAATGCTATAAATGGAGGCATAAATCTACCAAGTTTAGCATGTAATCCTGAAGTGAAAAAGGTCAATTTACATTGCTTTAATGAGGAATGATCTAGATTCAAACCTTGACATATGTAGCAGACATTAATAAAATATCTGCAGAGGCTGGATAGGTAGAGACTTCCTATTCACAAAATGGGTCTAGGACAATTTGCCACGGCCATGGCAAGTGGCCATGGCAAGTTGTTCCATTCTGTCACAAAATAGCTTGTGATACTAGCCAAGGCTAGTCCCAAGGAATCCATTCATCAGGAAGCAAACTGATGAAGTTGTTTGCCTATTTTCATTAATCCTCCAGGATGGTCTTTAACATTCCATTTTATCTTTTAAAAAAAATCCAAACAAACAAACAACCACTTGAAAATGAACACTACCAGGTTGCAGGAAAGAGTGTATTTTCAGTAAAGATAGTGAAATGATTCTCAATTCCTTGATGCCCCCCTTTTATTGCATTTTTGAAACCCTCTTTTTTATTCCTTCTATATAAAAGATACCCTAATGAAATATTTTATACAGAAGATTCATCTAAAAATGAATATCTTAGATCAGGCCTATAGAATAATGCAGCTCTTAATGTGCTTTGCTTTAGATTGAACATCATGAAACCTCAAAGCGTCTAAATCCCATGGATTCCTCTCTGTTTTGATAGATTTCTTACAGACACAATTGTCAAAAATTAAACATTTAGAATAAATCCTAAAACAATTAAAACACAAACACAATAATCTCCCCAATCCTTGGGAGAAAAAAAGATCCAGAAAACCTTCATGCTACTTAAACAATTGGATTATCTGGGCTCTTTCAGTTAGGATTCAAACCTTGTTATTGCACTGAGGTGCCATTGGCATATTGGTTGATCATTTCTGCAGGAACTGGGGTGGTGGAGGAGGATCTCTCTTGGATCTCTCAGTGGCCTTCAGCATGATCAATCTTCTAATTCTTATGGACCAATCTATAGAATTACAGAAACTTATCTTTGGTTCTGGATGGAACTGTACTTCCCACGAGAGTTGATGCACAATTTAGGAGTCTTTCTAGACTCCCAATTCCTACACAAAAACAGATGGTAGCTATTAATAGGAGGGGTATTTGTCCAGGTCCATTTTGTATGCTAGTTGCCAGGAGATCCTAATCAGCGTCACTCATGTTTTAGCCACCTTTAATCTGGTTTCATCAATGTCTTTTACATTGGGCTGCCCATGAAAGTGATTAGGAAAACAAATCATGTTCCAGAAGGCAGCAGCATGAGTAGCCTTTCTTGGTATGTGTAACTCCTATAACTATGAATTGGCTCCTGGTGAGTTTCCTGGTGCAATTTAAGATGCCGATTACCACCTTTAAAACTGTTTATGATATGGGACCAGGTTATTGGCCTGTTATAATAATTTTTGCTCATCCCATGAGCCAGGATGGATGCAGTACACATCCTTTATATTACACAAAGATGTTAATAGGATCCAAGCTGTGGGTCCTCTCTTGTCATGGTGTATGTAAAACCATACTGCTTGAAATTTAGATATCATTGTCTTTGTTGGCCTATTGTAAACACCTGGTTCTTCTCCTGGTATTTGGCTACATTGTAGGATGTGGCCATCCTCATTTTTTGTTTATATGTTGGTTGACTTGCTCTGTGCATGTGAAATGGTTTTTAAATGATTTTAATTTGTTTTCTTATTAGTGGTTTCCTAGAGTTGTGTGTTGAGCAGGCATACATTTAAAGGTATGTAAATAAATACATAAACCTACAGAAGGGGCACAATCCTATCCTTTCTGTATAACTTCCTCCACATAGCCCTTCTTCTATTGTTAGGTCTGGCTCCTATCCACCCTATTCTAACAAAATTGTAAACATTTTATGTCATTAGCATTTCTTATATGCTTTGGAGAGAAACCAAAGAAGTAAAATAAAATAGAAGTGATATCTTTTTCTGCATTTTCTCTTTCACACAAGAAGAAACAATATATAACTCCTTGCGCATAAAATGAAAAGAACATTATGGAATGTAGCTACTGGATTGTTATAAACCAGCATCTGGAGAGTATATTCTGCCCACTGTATAAAGAGGAGGCTATATTATTAATGAATAATGAACAATTATTATATTTATAATTATTATTAATAATATAGTAGGTTCTATTTTAATAAATAATTGTAATGATTGCCTAATGAACAAATGTCAAATTAATTAACAATTAATTCTTATTGAATAAACTTACTACTTGTAGTTCTTAGTATATTATGGGGTGAGATTGAGGAACAGCTAATATGAAATGGCTAAAATGTTAAATTAGGATTGTGGAACCTCAGGTACAAATCTATTCCCATTATGGGAGGTCACAATCCAATGCTGTGGGATGTTGCTGTGAAGGAAAAGTGGAGAAGGAGGTACCGTGTTTTCCCGAAAATAAGACAGGGTTTTGTTTTCTTTTGACCCCCAAAATAAGCGCTTAGCCTTATTTTCGGTGAGATCTTATTATTTTTGAGGTGCAGAAGGCGATGAGTGTGATCACCTCAGGCTGCTGCTGTGTTGCAATATTTTCAGGAAGGGCTTATTTTTTGGGGAGGGCTTATTTTAGCGCATGCACTCAAAAGCCCAATTGCGCTTATTATCCAGGGAGGTCTTATTTTCAGGGAAACAGGGTGTTCAGTATGCCACCTTGAGTTCCTGAAGGAAAGAAACACAGAACTCTAAGAAATAAATAAAATAATGGATTGCCAAGCTAATTATCTTTTGAAAGAATTTACATGTATATTTACAACCATATAACTGTAGCTTGAGAGATTTTATTACCAATAAAATTTGTAGGTATGAGATTATTCCTCAAAAGTTGAATCTGTGTCAACTTCCTCAACCAGATGTTTATCAACATGTAGAACTTTAAGTCCTGTAAAATCCCCACCTCAGTCAGATTTTTAAAAATTCTTAAATGCTAAATTGCAAAAAGTCAATAAAATTATTTATTGCTTATGAAGTATTTAGGATGGATCTAATGTAAATATGAGTGAATGGGCACCAAACCTCCCTTTATTCACATGCTCTCCAACTATTGTTCTTTTGGATTTAAAACTGAAGCAAGGTTTACTGGGAAAAATATACTTTCTGTCTGAAACATTTCAGGGAAAAGACTCTTAATTATAGGACTCTAAGGAAATACTCCTGACCAAGCTTTATTGTTATTGTGATTGGATAATTGATAATGTGAACAACTAAGGTTTTATTAAATAATCATTTGGACTCTTTTAAAAGCAATCAATATGCTTTTTATATGTTTGAAAATGGGAAGGAGTGGCAATTTGAAAGAAGTAGAAAGCATATCTGATTTATTATAACAATATGTCAGCATATTTTTCTTTGGTGGGTGATTGCTTTGATTTTACATTGGGATAGTTTAGATTTAATTTACCAGCACTGATCAATTATTTTATTTTCTGTTGAAAAATTTTCTCAATGTCAATGAGGTGACCTGAACAGAGCATAACTGTAACTGGTGCCTTCACTTCCTGCAAGGCCTCCTGCTTTGCCTTGTTCTAAAGTGAGCTTCTCCGAGGAGAAAGAAAAAAATATGGGGGTATCCTGCTTGAGAATGGTTTGTGATCTCTGGGATACGCTTTCTGTAGTTGTTAAATTTAAATCCATCCCCTTCATGCAATTGGAGCAGATCTGGGGTTAAACAAACATTTGATATCCATTGCTATAGCAATTTGGTCTACTATAAATCACAGTAGAAATAATGCCTATGTGGTTTAGAAGAAATGGGAAGATAAAAATGCAATCAATTTGTTGCCTTATAGATTAGAATTCAGTTATATGTAGAGCTGAAAGAAATTTCAAAATGTTTCAAAATCAATGTCATAATTTTTAAGACTTATCACATGTTATAAATATGAATTTCAGAGAGCAGCATAGGAAAACAGTAATTACATCAGCCTTGCCCATTTGATAGTTTTCTAGTGAGATTGAATTATGGTATCATACTTTTCAAATTGCTGGAGGACCCAGCTACCTGCAGAAGGTTCTTGAAATTAGATGGAAGACCCTGTGAAATTGAGTCGAGGACCTTCATTGTTCTACCCTAAAGCACCAAATGTTTTATCAAATGACTCAAGCTTTTGAAATCTAGTTTATTTCGATTAAAAGTAAAGCACACATTTAAATCTCTCCTCTTTTCAGTACATCAGTGGATGAAAATAAAAGTGCATTTTTGTTAGAGCTTGTTTATTATATATATTAGGACAGTCTGGAAGAAAATATGAATATGCAATTAGGATCTCAAAAAATTGGAAAACAATAATACAAATGACCAAAATCAGAAACAAAATGTAACATGGCACATAAAACCTTTTTCAAATAGGAACTCCCATTTCATAACCTTAAAGGTTTCCAATAGTGAAAAATATACATGAACAAAAGATAAAAACATCACAATTTAACCAATACAGACACATTATCCCATTCTCTTTATTGCTTAATAAAAAGGTGCTGAAACAATAATGGGTTAACCTGCCTTAGAAGATCAAAAATGACTTTTTCTAAGAAGGGAATCTCATTCAACCTGGTTCTGAACATCTGTTACTGATGTTTCATGATACGAGCTTTTGAAGTAATCACAATTTTGCTCACCCAGCAAGCACTCCTGAAGAAGGTGCAAAGTAATTCTAGGTAACTGATAGCTAAATTGAGAGACTTTATAACAAATCTTTTGTTGGCAGTAAAATGTTAAGTTAGCTAAATCTGGCTCTAATTAGATGCTTCCTCCCTTTTATTTCACAAAGAAATGCCTCTAAGGATGTACAGGTCCTTTCCCTCCCACTACTTAAATATTAGGGATGTGGAAGAGTTCTTTGCACAAATTGTTCCATGGAAAATTTAGTGTTGAGATGTCCATGCCTAAACTGCAATGTAACTGTGTCTGGAATTTTGATCCATGAATTGGAGGAAATAGGGCTGTTTTGTTCTGCCTAGAAATGGTTGTTGCAGAGTGAAGGAAAGCTAAGGATATTGGTGGGTGGTGGAGGATGAATAAGCATGTGTGATATATTCCCTGGGACACTGGTGGTAATGACTGAGGGATAGAAAAAAAGGTGAGGAACAGATAGGAGTATGCTGCACTGAGTATTATGGGAGAGAAAGAAGACACATAGGACGTTACCATTCTCACTTTATCTGGGTTTTGTTTTGTCTGAAATCTGAAACTAGTGAGATGTTCTGGTTTTGGTTTAACCAAACCATGACTGACCTGAAATGGTTCAGCAGAACTTCTGGAATATGATGGTTTGTTGCACGGATTCCAAGCAAAGCATTCCCATTTCATGGACACACATAGCTTTAACCGAAATAGCTCCAGGGGACAATATTTCCATCTTTAAGAATAATGCACCAAAACATTTTCATTCATTGGAGGATTTCATTGCAAAAGTGAGAAATCACACAGCTGGCATGGCAAACAGTTGCCCTGCATCATGAATGAGGTAAAATCTATTATAAATTCTATATCTATCTCTTTATCAGTTCATTACTCGATTTTTTCTAGAAGCACATTTTGTTTATTGTAGTAATTGCTTTTAGATGCATTAATTACAGACTTCCATCTTCATGAAAATCAACCTCCCTCTGTTTTGTCTAATCCCTAACACTCATTATCCGGTTGCCTTAGATTGAATACCACGTCTTTGCTCTTATCCCAATAGATTTTCCAAAGATTTTAATTATAATTTAACGGATTCTTCCTTATCCTTTTTCAGGAGAAAAGTCCTAGACCCACCCAACCACCATCAAGGGAAGAAAAAAGCATTAGTCATCCCTATATGAAAGAGAGGGAACAGCAGAATGTTGCTTGTAAATAGGAAAAAAAAGTTATTTCAGATTTAGATGAGTTAGATAATAAGATTTTCCCCCCTAAGAAGCCTCCCCACAGTTGAGACCAAAGAATGAAGTGTTATTAATGGAATGGGGAAAAATGGAAACTGTTGTTTATATGAAATGCAATTAATTATCCAAGGGACAAATGGCTGCTTTTACATATAATAGCAAGAGGACGGAATAACTGGATCTATTAATCGGTAGACCTCTGGATGCCTCTCATCAGTATTCCAGGAGTCTTTTTAACTATGGTGCCCAAATTCAGAAAAGGGGCCTCTTGCAGCGATCAGTCTTTGACCAACGAGGCCAAATTATCAATACTGATTTCCGGATTGCTGCATTGGGGAGGGAAGGGAATGGGTGTGAGCAAGCACTGCGGGGCTGGCCAGACCCTGATGGCTCCTGACTGCTTGTATTAGCATATGCAGCTGTCTGATGCCCTACCCTCAGGAATAACAAAGCCCTCTTCCACCAGGTTGGAAAACAGAGCAATTTTGAATGAAAGGGATCTGTGGGCATCCAGATCAATTCTGAATGCGTCTAGGAGGACAACATATGTGCCAAGGCTTTTGTTTCCTGGAAGCAAGTGCAGGAAAACTGATGTTTTCTTCAATCGTGCCCTGATGAGTTATGGGTGGACCAACTTAGTAAGTTAGTATTCTGAGATAACATCACTTTCCTTTTATTTTCTTAATGCTTAAGGAGGAAGGGGTGTAATTTTATTTTATTTTTAAAAGTCTGCCAAGTGTTTGATGTTATGGTAGCCAGTGCATTTCTCAGTGCTTTCTGAGAATCACCACACCCTTTACTGCAGTATCACTTTTCTCCACGGGCTTTATTGCAGACTCAGGGAAAAATAAAAAAAATAAAGACTAAAGAGAAAGGGGTTGGAGGGAGGAGTGGGGGGGGGGAAGAGGCCGTTTCAGCCATTTGCACTTTGTAAAACTCGGCTGAATCGGAGGATTCGAGGTAGGATCTTGATCCCCATGGGGAAAGCAAAGTGTATTTTGACACTCCCAGGACTGCAGTCCCGATTCCTGGAGAACACTCCGGCGCACCGCAACCTTTCCCTGCTAAGATGCAAAGGGCGGGGAGCGTGCAGTCCAGGGGTGTGGCGGAGGTTTATTGAGTCTGCATGGAAAAATAAAAAAAAAATAATAAAGGCGGGGCGGGAAGGAGGCGGGGGCGCGCCAGCTTTTGCTCTAGTCAGACAAAATAAGACCAAACTCGCGGGAGGCATTGTAATGAGTAGGCGATTGCTGTATAGAGAAGAGGAAGAGGAGGCTAATCTAAGTGACCTACTTCAGGGCGCACACAAACACACACACACACACACACACACACACACACACACACACACACACAGAGGCTGCACACCGGCATCAATGGATCAATGGATGCAGCAAACCATCAAGAGCATTCGGGGTAAAAAATCAGCGACGGTGCCACGGAAGACATCTAGGGGAAGGCGGAGTATTTGCTTTCATGTCCTCCGCTCCCTTCGTGTGTCTTTCTCGCTACCCGCGGAGGGGGGGGGGGACAGAGAAAGAAGGGAGGGGCGAGTTCCCCCGGGGCTCCTGCGAGGCGGCGGCGCGCCGGCGGCGGCGGCGGCGAGATGGGTGGGGTCGGTCTGCATTGTGCTCGGCTGCCTGAACGGGTGGCGTCCAACTCTGCAGGTGCGCCCTCACCGGGAACGCCCGGACTCAGCCCTAGCCTTACACAAAAGCCCTGCCTGCCAGCGCCGCCCCAGCCCTGTCTTTGCTGCCGAAAAACAAACGCGCTCGCGTGCACACACACCCAGACACACAGCTCAAGTACCACACAAACGCACGCCTCGCTTCCACCTTCCACCCCGCCGCACAAAGGCGCTCGAAAGCAACGCGCCTACTACATTCGGGTCCCGACCTCTCTTGCAACAACCCTCGCCAAAGGAAATGTTGTCTGTCTTCATTGCATCCACGTGGCGTGCGGGATGGCTAGGGAAAGACGACTGGCCGGCTTCCCCCCGGCACACCCGGTGCAAAAGTCGCTCGCCCTGGTTTTCTGAGCAAAGGCGGCGGAGACCCGAGCGACTGGCAGAATCGGAGGTCAGAGCGAGCAATGGGGAGCTAGAAACGAGACAGCCCCAAAGACACAATAAGTTCTCGCTCTACCTTCCCCCCCGTCTGCTGCCACAGGGGTCCTCCAGAAGAGCATTTTTCTGAAGCCCCCAAAGGGACCCTGGTTTATCCGACGTTAAATCGGAGAAAAACAGGACTCAGATTTAAGTCGGACGAAACCCAAGGAAATGATTTGGGAATCAGGCTATTAAAAAGATTGAAATTAAAATAATAATAATCTTCAAGTAAGATCACGACTGCTTAGCCCTCTCCCGATATGGCTTTTAGAAAAACCCAGGCTAATCACAATCATAATATAATATAATAATAATGATATTTCTCCCTTTTAGAAATACAATGCAGCACCAAGGACAGCAGAAAGGGGGAAAGGGTTGAAGAGAGAGAAAGAGGCTTCAAGAAACGTTCGGTTTGCCTTACCCATTGCAGTTTTAGCCATTGTAGGTGCTACAGAAGCTCCGAGCTTGCGAAGGCAAAGAGGTCCAGCTACAGCAGTGGAGAGAGCGCGCGCGCGAGGAGACTAAGGCACTGAGTCAGCAGAGCGGGGCTGAGCACAAGAAGGAGCGAGAGGCAGGAGCCCATGAATAATTATCACCCCTCAGCCTAAGCAGATTGGCTCGAGGGGTCCCCTGACATGACTCCCGCAGAAACAGATTCTCTGAGCATTAAATATTGATCTGCCTGTGGTGCTGGAGTACAAAGTGCCAGAATGCAGTTTGAAATGGAAATTGGCTCTGGAGTGCTGTGTTCCCCCTTTACTTTCGCTTTTATAGTACATTCCATGTCAAGAGCTTAATATCCTAGCAGAAAAACCTATTGGTCTTGAAATCTCTGGCTGTTGCTAGATGTAAAACAGGCACAAATGCATTCTAAGAGAATTTTGTGGCACTAACAGAAATAGGAGGGAAAGTGGGACAATTTAAAGGCTATTTGTTTTCCTTTTATCCACTTTGCATAATGCTGATGCTTAATACACTATCTATATATAAGGATCTTATATAATTGTGGCTGAAATGATGGGCATGGTTTTCTATGAGTAGGGCCTACTGAGCCCAGTCATGCAAAATTTAATTAAGATTGGATATAAACTGATCACATTTTTTCTTAAAACAAGCATTCAGTGCTTTTGTCTTCTCTTTCTTGTATCACTAAAGAATGCCATAAAACAGGTTTTTGAAAAAGACATGGGGGACTTACACTTTCAGTAATTTAGATCTATAACAAAATTCAGAATAATTGCTTGGCTTAACTTTCCCATTTTGTCTGTATGTGACAGTGACAAGTTGGTATTCTTTCATCTGGAGTACAGAGAAGTAGGCTGATTATCATCCAGCTAGACTAGCTGGGTATGAATTTGAAATATTCCTTCTTGCCCTCTCCTTTCAACATTCAGCCAATAAGGGCTTATTATAGAGAGGAGTAAGATGGTGCTGACGTGACCTAAATTGTCTTTTTCTTTGAGACCCATACATGTCTAATATATTATCTGATTTAACATGTTCTCCAGCTTAATAAAATAGAAAGATACTTTGTCACAACTATCTACAACGAAATACAAGACCAAAATGGGAAATCTTTCACTTTTTGTCAAAGGACCTGGTTTGGGTTATATATTGAGAGTTGATGAAGCTGAAACCAAATAGGGCTGAAATAACTTCAGCCTTGCTGTCCAATGTGATATTTTCATCACTTTTTTTCTGGTACTGTCTCATTTCTTCTCTTCCCTCTTGAGATAAGATTTCTTCAGAGTAAACACATCATTTCTGACCATTGAAAAGAAATGTTGGATTCATAGATGCTTCCAAATGCAAGCCTCAAAGAAATAAACTACAATTCCCAGACAAAATATGTTAGCTATGCATCCTCTTTCCTATTAAATATTGCCTCCATCTTGAGTGGATTATATTTTCAAATATAAGACCTGGATTAAATGATCCTATTATACATTACTCAAGAAGTTTTGAAGATAGGGAATCTCTATTGGGATCTTTAAAAAATTGGAATGCATGACCCTTACATTGTCTGAAGAAATTTATCATAATGTGTCCATAACTGGAAATTTGACATCCATAGATACTTCACATGTTTTTTTTTCCTTTTTACGACCTTATACTCCTTTAATTCAGGGTAGAGTCAGAGCGACTGGCCACCCTTCCTGACATCTATGTGGAGTTCACAGCGGATATTTTATCTTTGCACCCTGTGAACAGAAAAAACCATCTGTTGCTGTCTATGACTGAATCTCAATCTTCCAATCACCTAGGCCACCATGCTGCTCAGCTATTTCACAGAAGTTGCCATAAATCTACTCACATTTAAATTTGCATGATCTAAACTAATCCTTGCTTCTACTTTTACAAACACACAGTTGGATGAGGAAAATATTTGACAGAGCTTAGACCGGGCTTCCCAGTTTGATAGCGTTCAGATCACTAGGAGTAGAATTCACAAAGCATTAATTATTAGAATTGTAATCCCTAAACATCTGAAAGGCATTCAGTTGGATTAGGCTAACTTTGATAGTTAAGGTCCAACATTACAAGGTGATGCAGCAAGTGTCCATCACTTCAATAGGAGCTTACATCTTTGCACCCCTCTATGTTATACACAGAGTTCTCTTTGAATCAGTAGGGGAAACCCCAGTGTTGTTCATTGTAGAATATTGATGTGCAAACAGGCTTCTGGTGATAAAACCTGTTATAGTTAATAGGGGCTTTTTACTGGCAAAGCCCATTGTGGTAAAAAGAGAACAATAAGCAGGAAAGATAGGGGTTTCTATTTAGTCCATGGTGAGTAATGTATAAGCTCAGTAGTAGTTTGTACTTTGTAGTTCAAAACATCTGAATGCTTCCTATCTCTAATTTAAGCAAATGGAATCAAAATTGGCTTTGAAGAATAAAATTGTTGCTACAGTGTAATGAATGTAGTCTTAATGTTTATGAAAGAAATCTGAATTCATATCTTCACACATTTTGAGGCAATTTTAAAGTTACACTATAACAAGTTCCTTGGATATAAGAAAAAAAAGAGAAGTTGCTGAGAAATTACAGTAGGATTAAAATCCAAATAGAATATTTTGAAATGGGCAATATTTCAGTTGGAATGACACCACCTTTTACTTAATTGTGATATTGGCAAAGTAGCTCACTAAATTTTCTTTGAGTTCTTTTGTCAAATTCTGCTGCTAAAATACAAGGTAAGAATCCAATCATCAAATAAAATAGTCATAGTAATTTATTTGTAATTAGGAATTGCCATGCAGAAAGCCAGCATCCTGGAACTGTCCTTGGTACTGAAAGACCATGTATATTTTTCACCTGTTACAATGCCAATTGAACTACTTAGCTGAAGTGGTTACTAACAGGAAATAAGAAAGCCTTTCTCACCCTACTAACCTAAAACTGGCAATAAAATGATGAATTGGGGTTTGAGTGTGAAATATATGTTACAGATAATTAAGAAAGCAATAGTAAATAAAAGTCTATAATGTCTATAAAACTGTAATATCATGATACAGATTCATTTGAAATAATATATTCAATTCTGGTCAACACAAAAAGAACAATGTAAAGTGGGAAAATGCAAATAAAGAAAATAAAATAATTAAGTAGTTAAACTAATTCTTTATAAGTAAAGGATACAAAAATGGAAGATTTTAAATGTGTTAATGAAGTCCTTCCACAAGATGAATTGGGTGCAGCTAGCAATGTCTTTTTTTAAAAATTTAAAAGTAGTGACAAATAGGGAGAAATAACTGAAGTGAACAACATTCAGATGCAAGGAAAGTGAACAGGCATTCCTTCCATCCTGGAATACTAGAACTGAAGGTCATCTAGTGAAGTTCTACTATGGTAGATTTAGAACAGACAAAAAGATGTGTACATCTTCACCTATATAAAAAACTGCTGCCACAAAATATAGGAATGATTGACAAATTGGATGACTTAAAAAGTATTTAAAGAGATATTGATGGAGTCATGACAATGAGTCATAATAGCAACATATAACTTTTACATCTAAAACAATATTCTGTTGAATAAAGGTTGCCAGATAAGAAGCTCCTGTCTTATAGGCTTTCCATAAAACTGTGTTTAGTTTCTGTCAGGACAAAATTCAGACCTCAATGGGACTTTTTTAATGAATCTGTGGCACTCATTAGATCTCTTTATCAGCTATTTTAAAGTTGGGTCTTATTTGGATAAATATTGCAGCTTCTCATGTTCATATGATCTGTCATTTTTATACTTATGCCTCAGGAAAATGATACCTGAAAGTAGAAAAAAGAAATAAAATACAGAAGGTAATTCTCATAGTATTTGTTTATTATCAAATTGGAAAGGTTTTTTTTTTTTAAAAAATCTGAATATGTTGAAACATTGGTGTTATTACTATATGTCAAGATAATACATTTGATTGTTTAATTACTGTATATATTTTGTACTTTACATCCCCTGAGTATAGCAATATAAATATGAATATTAAAAATTAGGATATTCAATTTAAAGCCTTATAAAATATTAATCCCAACAAATTTTAATGCCAGTGTATGAAGATACATGAAATCCTATAACAGTTCTTTTCCTCTGTGATTTGGAGAATGGTGGTAATGGAAAGGACAATGTGAGACAAAAGGGAGAAGGGTGTCTCTCCCTGTGGCTCTTCCATAGTTCATTAAATTTCCATATTTGAAAAGAAAATGTGGCAGGATAACAGGCCACATTATTAACTTGTCAGATAGGGGGGAAAAAGCAGCTCCCTCAGGAAACAGGGAGGAGGTTGAGTAAGTGTCATAGAGATTTCCATCATCAAAAACGGTCCCAAGAAATTATATGACTATGCATCATTTCAAACCTTTAGTGTATCCATTATTTATGGGGAGTTGTTATTGGGCTGTCAATGGAGCACTCATACTGAATTTTTCTGTGTGGGGTTATGCAAATTGTAGAGGAAGAGTGAGTTAAATTTCAGAATTTGACATGTGAATTGCCCTGTTTTATAATGTTTTCTGTCAATGATTCTTTTTAAACTTGAAGTAATGCAAGTCCATCCATCCATCCATCCATCCATCCATCCATCCATCCATCCATCCATCCATCCATCCAATATTTTATAATATTTACTTCTTAACTCATTTTTTATTTAAAAAAATATATTAAAATATTGTAATTCTTGAAGCTAACTCAATCATGCAGCTCTTTGTAATCAGAACCCAAACATCCTTCCAAAAAGTAAGGTACATTCTTAATGGCCCAGAGGTTAAAGATATTCTGTATTTTGGGAGACAGAATATTTCAGAGACTGGAGCAACTTCTCACAGGATCTGTTGATAGCCCCATCGCTCACATTTTCTCTGGGTGGGAATTTCTACCATAGCCTTCCTCAGAGAATGCACAGTGAGGACCAAATTTAACCAAAGTTGACATCCAATTTCCAAAATTTTGAGTCATATTAAATATTAGGGTTTTGAACTGGACCTGGAAGCAAATATGTTACAGCCTCAAGCCCTCACAGCTTCAGTCCCAAACTGTCTACTGTGATCTTGCCCCATTCTTAAGAGGTCCATACTGTTCCCATTTATCTGTATTTACTTTGTTCATGTTTATGTTCATACCTATACTTGCTATCTTGTACATGTTTGACAAACAATCAAAATAAATAAATAAATACATAAATAAAACAAATAAATAAATAAATAAACAATAGAGCAATTCTGGCATTGGTGTAATATCAGAATATTAATACAAGTGAAGAAATGAGAGTTAAGATACTTTTTATGGAAGTAAATGGTTTAAGCACAGGATGATTCTTTATGTTTTGAAAAAAAAGAAAAAAAAGAAAAGAATCTGATGATTATGAATATGTGTTTGAACTAACAGTATAGTAGGCATTATTTTGTATGGTCATTTCAAATAACTGGAAATTTATTTTGTACAGGGTGATTGCAGTGAGATTATTAAATACATAAAGACTGAGGGGTTCTAAAATATTCATGATGGAGGAATGGCTGGTGGAGGTTAGCAGAGATGGCAAAATTAACCTTTGATCAGGAAAAAGACAATAACTTCATTTGTTAATGACTGAAAATCTTTTATGGACTTTTTGCTGAAAATGTTCAAATGTTAACATTTTGCTGGCCAAAACAAAAATGGGCCCAGTAATGAAAAGGTTAGCCATCACTGCCCTAAATTATATAGGAACCATGAAGATGTTTTTATTCCATGAGAACCTCTCTAAATATTGGTTTAATCAAAGGAGATCTTGCTTCATGTGCTAAAATAATTGGAATATGACACAAGACACTCTTTGTTATGATGCTTAGGATTATATCTTTGGAAAATTCAGTATGTTTTAAACATAAAATGAGTTGCAAAAAATTGTTTACACAACTTTTACTTTGCTTTTATCTTCATTCAGTTGTATCCTTGGAGATAGTGCAGAAGGCGAGAAAGAAAAGAATTATTTAATATTTTTCCTGATGCTATTCCCCACTCCTGAAGTTCAAAAATTTATTTGTTCATGTATAACATTTCATTTTAGTTTAATAAAGTATCATGCTTCTCTTACCTTTGATTTTTTTCTTTATAAAAAACAGTTCCCAGACTTGAGTTTAGCATGCAGAAGAGCTCCTCTGAACAGGATTACTGTACAGATCCGTTTAAGCAGTTTTTGTTCTTTTCCCCCTGTAAAGAAAGCTAGAAACATAGAAGACACACAAGGGAGAAGGCAGGTTGTAATGCTCAAGCACTTTAAACACTTAAGGACGAAAGAGTTATAAATAAAGGGATTCCAATGTTGAACTATGTTGGATTCAACAATGTTGAACACAATGTCGTGTGTTGAGAAAAATACCCAACAATTCAACTAAATTAGTTTCTAATGAGTTACTAGCCTTTCTTTCTGCAGAATATATTCCCTCAGCTGTTTCTGTAGGCTTTTGAAGGCTTACATTTCAGTGTAATAATAATAGCCAGAAGGAATGAAGCTACTGCTGTAAATCATAAGAAAAGAGACTCACATTTAGTTCCCAATGTTGAAAAAGACTGCAAGCTGTTATTATTATTAACTAGTTCAAGAAACCAATTAAAACTGTAACTCAGTAATCTAAAAGAAAAGAAGAAGAGGAAAAGAAATGAGTTCTATCTTCATATTTAGAGTTTATATGCTGGCAAAATAATTATATTTTAATTGGATTAAGATACTGGTTTCATATTGAAAATAAAATACAAAAGCCATATCATTTTCAATTATTTACTTCTTATGTTTAATTATTGCAATTCAGCTCTTCTTGCAAATAGTTTGCTGAACACTAATGGATAAAGTTAAATGTGTGAATACTTTATAGTATTAGTATCAGGATGTTCTAGCAGAAAGTGGTTTTGTTTTGGAAATTGACTGTTGGAAGCAGTGATGTACAACAGCAGAGAACAACTGCCTGGGTGGGTAGATAGTAAGAATACAGTAGCAAGTCATCTGTTATATCCTTGGAGACGAATGGACTTTTCTTGCTCTGTCATGGCAGTGAGGTGATTATGAGGTTTTAAGTTTTCTTCCCTGGTCCATAATTCTTATAATGTATAATTGAGGCTGTAAATAAATGACATTTAAATCAGATAATATCTCAATCCTGTGTGATACCCTCCCTATAAAATATAATTTTTATTACTGACTTTTATTGCAGCATCACTTTGATTGGACTTTTGATTTAGCAAGTTAATTCTGTTGGATTCTTCCAGAAGTTTACTTACTGATCTTTTATATTACCTATTGACAGTGGTAGGATTCAAATAATTTAACAACCAGTTCTTTGCCCTAATGACCAGCTGGGTACTTGGACTTAACTTGGACTTAATCTTCGTAAATGTCAACGTCCACAAGGCAGTGACCATTGCATTGTGAAGGCCAGGGGCAGAACGTCACGGATTACAGAGTTGTTTATCCGTGTGTTGTCCTGCCATTGGGTTCTCAGCTTGTTTCACGGTTCCGTCGCCACGGGAACCAACACTCCCCATTTATCCGGGCTTGTGACCGGCTATGGTTTCTCATAGGCTGGGTTCCAGCTGGGTAAGTGTGGCTCAGTGATCATATGACCATGTGAGTGTGGCCAACTCAACATCATTCAGGTCAATGGACGCTTGGCCTTAGCTATTATAATGTAATAAGAGTTAACTGGAGAGGCAGTTTCTCTAAGTAGGGTAATTAAGATTAGGCTAGAAACAATACCAGAATGTTTCCTTCCTGCCTTCCTTACAGGATTATCCCAGTAAAGTGGAAAAAAAAAACAAAAGGAAATTTCTTCCAAATTCCAAAAGGAATTTTCTTCCAAAAGGAAATTTCTTCTCTGAACTGCTTCAAAAGTTAGCAACCGGTTCTCCCAAATAGGTGAGAACTGGTTGACTCCCACCACTGCCTATTGACAGCCCTTCTTTCTTCAAAGTGTTGCTAAGCTTCTATTTTGTTGCTTCCTGAAGGTATATGATTTCATACTGCTTGTTATTGCTGGCAAGGCAACTATTTTAATATGCTCTACACATCTAATTAATCACCAAAGATTCATTATTTGAAAATTATAGAAAGAGAATGTTACTTTCCATTTCAGTTCTATATTAATATATTTCACTAGTAGAACTCACCTAAATTACCATCACAATCAGTTAGATTTATGTCTTACCTTTCCTCAAATTGCTCCTGGTGGCTTCCAGGGGATGTTGCCACCTTGTCCACACAAAAGCAATCCAGTTGAAGGAGGCTGGATTAAGTGAAAGTGACAGGCTCACAGTTTATCTGGGGGGGGGGGATTCCTATGACACACAATGGTTTTATGTTTGTGTCTGTCTGGCATGAGTCCAACTTTAAATGTTTGACAATATCTTGCTTGTCATTGTAAGCATACTTGGGAGTGATTCTCAGGATCCTATGTTTCATTGTTCATAATTATACTTTTTCTTATTTCAGCATTGCCTTTCAAGATTAACTACTAATCTCTCTTAAGTAGGACAGAAAACATAAATTTTTAGTCTTTTCAATATTGTGATTTCATTTGATTTATTTAAATATTTCTATGTCCTTTTCTGTCATGGATCTCCAACTCTTGATTTATATCATACATTTATTCATAATTAAAACAGTATTTTAAAATGAGAAAATATTAAATAATAATGGATTAAATTTATAGGCTGCCTGACTCCATCTCAACAGCTACATTGGGGAAAAAGCCTGATACTAGACATTCATTGATTAAATGATTTATCCTAATTACATGTTGCTGGAACTGAATCATCCATTTACTAATGATTGCCAAATTTTTCATGACAGCTAAACACATCATTAATATCTCCAATCAAAAATGCTATTTTCACTATATGGTAGTCTTAGGATATTCTGATTAACATTCAGTAATGAACACTGTATAATGAGACACATTTATTGAATGTCAAGGCCCTGGACACCACTTAAAATGATAATTATGTAATGAAATCTTTTTCAAATAGATGTTATAAAATTATTAAAAGGATGGGAAGGATAAACTGATTCTATATTTTAATGGTTATTTTTCTCATGTTGACATTTACCTGCTAGCCTAATTCTTATTTTAATATCAGATTTTTAAAAAAGTATTGAAAAAAAAGTTATACACTAATATGAACTATGTCAGTCCTTAACAATTTTGTTCTTCCAGAATAAATATAATAATGCTGAAACTAAATATTGCATCAAATTTAGTACCTGTACATATGTTGTAGATGCTATTTCTATTTGGAGCTAAGATATTCTGAATTCACCTAGGAAATGGTTTGCCCAATTTGTCATCTTCCTTATTTGCTTCTTGGTCTGAGGCAAGAGTTATGAAAAATAGGGATCCATTCTTATTAGGAGAATGGATCCTTATTAGGACCTTAAAAAGCAGCAAGACAGCTTTTCTTTGAAATAATGTGACTCATATGCATAGTAAAAGCGATATCATGTTTAGGTAACTCATTGAATATATTTAATAATATTTATCACTTAGATACTCTGTACCATAAATTTAAAGCACACAGATTTTTCTTTTCAGTTTTACTGAGCAGTATGAATGTTTTAGTGGTGGGAGTCAAAAATTTTACTACTGGTTCTGTGGCCGTGGCTTGTGGGCATGGCATGGCGTGGTGGGCATGACTTAGTGGGCATGGCAGAGGAAGGATACTGTAAAATCTCCATTCACTCCCTACTCTGGGGGAAGGTTACTGCAAAATCCCCATTTCCTCCTAATCAGGGAGGCAGAGAATAGATGGGGGGGGGGAGTCAGAGGTGGTATTTACCAGTTCTTCAAACTATTCAAAATTTCTGCTACCGATTCTCCAGAAATGGCCAGAACCTGCTGAATATTTACTTTAAGAGGTAACAAAGAGTTTGTACCTCATTTCCGTCAAAAAGGTGGAAAATATTTTTCTCAGTACATGAGCTCAACTATTAGTGCATACAAAGAATCCTGGTTCTAAAGTGATCATGAAATTGACCCTGGAATTCACCATTCAGGAAAATTCAGTGATATAATTGAACATGATCTTATTGATACTGTTATTGTTGATTAATTGACTGATTACATTCCATCAAGTTCTCATATTTTAGTGACCAAATAGTTGGATTTTCTCCACGACAATCTGTCCCTAACTTGGTAAGTCAGGTGCCCCCTTCACTACAGGAACTGAATACACTTATCTTGCTCATGGTTGTCCTCTTCTTCTCTGTAATTTCACCTTTCCCAGCATTATAACCTTTTCTAAAGAGCTTGATCCAGAGTAGGATAATTTGAGGCTGGTAATTTCTTCCTAAAATGAAAATCCTAGACTGATTTGTTCAATGATCCATATATTTACTTTCTTTGATATCTATAGTATTTTAGGAGCCTTTTCCAACATCAGAATTCAAAAGTGTCAGTATGCTTCCTATCTTGCTTTTTCAAACCAAATTTTGCTTCCCAAAAGTGCCACAGGAAATACCATGACTTGGATGATTCTGTCCTTTGTAAGTTTAGAAACATCACAGCATCTGAATATATTTCGCAAGTGCTTCATTATTGTTAATTTCCTATAAGATGCCCCACTGATTATTACAAAGTACAACATGAAGGAGCTCTTGTTATCATAATTCATATCCTATTGACCTGCTTTGAACAAAGAAGGGAATTGATTACAGTGAGATTACTATTATCACCATTATTCAATATAAAGTTTGAACACAAACTTATATTGCAGCACCACTGCTCTTCTGTTCTTTTCAGAACACAATTGAGATGTTAATATTCTTATTACAAGTATTTCCTTTATAGGCCACCACTTTGCAAAATAATCTTGTCTGCTCTTCTCTTTCAATGATATGCATTTGCTTAATATCTCAAATACATTTTCTATGCAAAGATTGCTTTCTGTGGAGCTGCTTGATAAGTTTCTTATAGTCCATGAGTGGTAATCTTTTGGAAATAATTTATTTCCAAAAGATTAACATACTTAATGTTTTGGGGGGCAATAGATGGGATGGGTGAACACTACTGCTGGCATGATGAAGAAATACACTACCGTGTTTTCCTGAAAATAAGACAGGATCTTATTTTCTTTTAACCCCCAAATTTTGCTTGGGCCTTATTATCGGGGAGGGTCTTATTGGTTTGTGGTTGCCAGCTGGCTGCTCTCTTGCGAGCGGGTGCCCAAAGAACTGGGCACAGCCTCAGGGGCAAACGGCTGTGTTGCGCTGTCACAGCAGTGCAACAAAGCCGCCATGAGGTGACTATGCTCATGAGCAGCCGCCCAGCAACCCCCCTTTCCAGCTGGGCAGAGCGCCACTCACTGACCCAGTAATATTCCAAAGGCTCTAAACTGCGTGGTGCTCTACCTGGCTGGAAAGAAAGGTTGCACGAGCACTTGTTCTACCTCCAGCTCACATGCCTCCCTGCCTCACCATGCCCAACTCTCCCTGCAAGGCTGGCCAGGGCACCACTGCTGCAAGGGCCCCACTGCCACTGTCATGCTTTGAGATAACCGACTTCCAAACTCCAGAGATCCGCTGCCAAGTTTTATGCTGGAGCATGGCGGCGGCCGTGGCAGCAGGGTGGCAGTGGCGGCGGCGCCCTGGCCCAACCCTGCAGGGAGAGTTGGGCATGGTGAGGCAGGGAGGCACGTGAGCTGGAGGAAGAACAAGTGCTCATGCAACCTTTCTTTCCAGCCAGACAGAGCGCCACGCGCTTAGCACCTTTGGGATATTACTGGGTCGGTGAGTGGCTCTTTTTCCAGCTGGAAAAGGGCATTGCCGGGTGGCTGCTCGTGAGAGAAGCTGCCTGGCAACCCCCCGCTCTAGCTGAGCACAGCACCACCCACCAACCTAGTGGTATCCCAAAGGCGTCAAGCAAAGTGAGCATCTTTGCCCCCTTCCCCCTGGCTCATGCGGTTTTGCGCCTTCAGGAAATCGCTAGGTTGGTGACTGGTGCTCTGCCTGGCCTCCGGGGGAGGGGGGGTTGTCCAGGGGGCTTATTATTGGGGGAGGGTGTATATTTTTGCCCAAAGGATAAATATGGCATGGTCTTATCATCAGGACATGTCGTAATTTCGGGGAAACACGGTACATAGGAAGATGACGCACAGTAAATAATGTTTTCACATACATTGACAATGAATTCCCCCCCCCAAAAGACAGAATGGGATAACGTGCCACACTCCACAGCCAACTTGTTGCAGCCAACTCACATGGCCAACTTGCCATGGGACAACTCACCACAGCCACCTTGCTGTGGGACAATTTCCTGCGAGACAATTAACCAATTCAATTTAATTATTTAAAATAAAATTTAAAAATATTTTAATTTTTGTCCCTTTTTTTGTATTCTTTCTTTAATGATTCTATTCCACCATTTCTTTGAGTGCACCTCTTGTCCTGCAGCGAATTGTCCCATGGCAAGTTGGCTGTGGATAGTTGTCCTGTGGCAAGTTGGCTGTAACAATTTCGCTGTAGTAAGTTGTCTACAGTGAGTTGGCCAAAAAGAGGCTGATTAATTGGAAGAGATTTCTTTGGTTTTTAAGAACAGAATTATATTCTAAGATTTATTCTGTTTGTTTTTGAGATTCAAATATCAGATTTAAGTGTATTGCTCCATATGCGTTTACAGTTCAATAGTCTGTAAATGAAGTTTGCAGCCAGAAGATCAATTTCTATAATAGCAGTCATAATTTCTACAACCAAATTGGCACGGATCTTATTTAGGCAGAGCTAGGATGTCATTTTACAAAATATCACTACATGGGGTAGTTAATCATTTGTTAATCGATCTTCTATAGATATTAATTTTGCCCAAGAAAGGAGTTTTGGAAGATGTTCTGATTTGGGGTTCATTCAGCTTCAGTAAGTAGATAAATGGCTATCTACAAAAGAAGAGACAATCCCAAATCTCTCCTCAGTTATTTACCTCGAAACAATGATTAAAAATCATTATATGACATGTAGACAAAAGTGAATGCAATTATGAGCTTTTGTGAATATGGATTTTCTGCACTCATTAAATCAAGATCCAAATACTGAAGAAAAGTGATTGTTATTTATTTATTTATTAAATTTGTATGCTGTCCATTTCACTGTCAGACAACTCTGGCAGGTTCCATACCAGTAGTATAAAATAAATAACAGAATAAAACAGTTGCAGGGTTAAAACATAGGGCACCAAAAGTTAAAACATCAACATTCATATTAAAATGTATAAAAAGAACAATTTTCTTGACTCTAAGACTTTCTTATCAACCCAGATGATACATACTCATGCAAATTCATTTATTTCATTAACATTTATAACTGATGCGGGGAAAGAAAAGGAAAATTAAAGAATATTATTAAAACATTTTATGTTAATATTCCTTTTTTTCTTTAAAAAAAGAAAGTTTGGTGTTTGAAAGACTTATTATGTTTAAGAAATACTGCATAGAGATAAGAAAATAATTTATGAACCATAAATATTACCCTTCTTTTTTAGAGACTGCTAAGTGGAAGGTATTGCATAATATGTGCAAATTAGTCTGCTCTCTCTGATTTTTTAAAAATTTGCATACAGCTGCATGCGTGAAATAACATTGTGCTGGAAAACCTCCCAAAACCTAATTTCCTCAATAACAATTTCCTTCCTCTCTTTTTTCGTTCATTTTTTTAAAGCCATTCTTCACAACAAACTGAAGTGTGGTTAGCATTGTGATAACATAACTCTGCCACAACGTCAAAGGACGTTGATTCACCCAAGAGAATGATTACTATTATCCATGGCCCTACTTTGCATCTCAATGCCCTTTGGCCATTGACAGATGCCACATGACAAACCTTATTGTTTTGGAGCAATGTTCTATACAATAATTGATAGGTTAATTAGCCATTAAATGATGTTGCTCCAAGAGGACAATCTGGCTTGTTAAACTAAAAAAAAAAAAAAAAAGGAGGATCTTGTTAGCATTGTTTCCCAGCAGTAAGACTGATTTTTACAGACTTCCTTTTTTAAAAAAGAAATCAAGACTGACATACGTAAATATTTCTCTTCATGGATTTTAACTTCAGCTTCTATATTGATATTGTTCATACATTCCAAGTTGTAAGAAATATTTTAATAAGCATTTTAATGTGCAATGTTACACTTTGAATATATTATATAATATACTGGTGAAACTCGAAAAATTAGAATATCGTGCAAAAGTTCATTTATTTCAGTAATGCAACTTAAAAGGTAAAACTAATATATGAGATAGATTCATTACATGCAAAGCAAGATAGTTCAAGCCATGATTTGTCATAATTGTGATGATTATGGCTTACAGCTCGTGAAAATCCCAAATCCACAATCTCAGAAAATTAGAATATTGCATGCAATCAATAAAACAAGGATTGTACATAGAACAATATCGGACCTCTGAAAAGTATAAGCATGCATATGTACTCAGTACTTGGTTTGGGCCCCTTTTTCGGCAATTACTGCCTCAATGTGGCATGGCATGGAAGCTATCAGCCCGTGGCACTGCTGAGGTATTATGGAAGACCAGGATGCTTCAGTAGCGCCCTTCAGTTCTTCTGCATTGTTTGGTCTCATGTCTCTCATCTTTCTCTTGGCAATGCCCCATTGATTCTTTATGGGGTTCAGGTCAGAGGAATTTGCTGGCCAATCAAGCACAGTAATCCCACGGTCATTGAACCAGGTTTTGGTGCTTTTGGCAGTGTCGGCAGGTGCCAAGTCCTGCTGGAAAATGAAGTGAGCATCCCCATAAAGCTCATCTGTGGAAGGAAGCATGAAATGCTCCAAAATCTCCTGGTAGATGGCTGAATTGACCCTGGACTTAATGAAGCACAGTGCACCAACACAGCAGACGACATGGCTCCCCAAATGAACACAGACTGTGGAAACTTCATACTGGACTTCAAGCATCTTGCAGTGTGTGCCTCTCCATTCTTCCTCCATACTCTGGGCCCTTGGTTTCCAAATGAGATGCAAAAGTTGCTCTCATTGGAAAAGAGGACTTTGGACCACTGAGCAACAGACCAGGTCTGTTTTTCTTTAGCCCAGGTAAGACGCTTCTGATGTTGTTTGTTGTTCAGGGATGGCTTGACAAGAGGAATATGACATTTGAAGCCCATGTCCAGGATCCGTCTGTGTGTGATGGCTCTTGATGCACTGACTTCAGCGTCAGTCCACTCCTTGTGAAAGTCCCCAACACTTTTGAATGGCCTTTTCTGGACAATCCTTTCCAGGCTGCGGTCATTCCTGCTGCTTGTGCACCTTTTTCTTCCACACTTTCCCCTTCCACATAACTTTCTATTAATGTGCTTTGATACAGCACTTTGGGAACATCCAACTTCTTTTGCAATTACCCTTTGAGGCTTTCCCTCCTTATGGAGGGTGTCAATGATGGTTTTCTGCACAATGTCAGGTCAGCAGTCTTTCCCATGATTGTGATTCCTACTGAACCAGACTGAGAGACCATTTAAAAGCTCAGGAACCCTTTGCAGGTGTTACGGCTTAATTAGCTGATTAGAGTGGGACACTTTGAGTCTAGAATATTGTAGCTTTTCACAATATTCTAATTTTCTGAGATTGTGGATTTGGGATTTTCATGAGCTGTAAGACACAATAATCACAATTATGACAAATCATGGCTTGAACTATCTTGCTTTGCATGTAATGAGTCTATCTCATATATTAGTTTCACCTTTTAAGTTGCATTACTGAAATAAATGACCTTTTGCACGATATTCTAATTTTTTGACTTTTACCTGTATATGTATGTAGAATACAGAATATTAATGTATATACAGAATACTAATGTATATACTATATGTTTATTTTGTTGAATATTCCTTCTCTGACATACTAATATATTTTGTATCTCAGAGTGAGGGAATATTAAGCAAAATAAACATCTAAGCATGTATTGTTCTCTTCAAGAGAAAATATATTATAGCTTATATTTCTTTTATTTGGAAATTGGCCAAATCAGATGTCCTCACACTAGTACTCTTGAAATGTTCCTGGTAATATTTAGAATATTCTTCCAACATGGCTAATTTGTTTACATTACAGAATTTCAAACAATTTTACCACACTGGTTAGGATTTCTGGGAGCTGTAATCTCAATATATTTGGAAATATTAAAGGTGGAAAGACTGGCGTTAATTAACCTGCTCTTCACAGAAGAATGCCGCATACAGCATAGTGCTATATCTATTATTTCAAGTGAGGATTTAGCTCAGATTATCCAATCTTTCCTATACTAAAGGGTTTAAAGAAAAGATTAAATTGATAGTTGATAATCTTGATAATATAATATCATAATCATGATAATAATGATATTATTATCATAATATAATAAAAGTAGTACACATAATAATTATAATATCAATAGAAATGACAGTACTGAGTCATGCCTTCATTACCATATGCAATGCACGTTGGATGGAACTTCCCTAACCTACTACTAGATAAAGTAAAAAAATGTGTGTTAGACAGCATCACCACCAGATGGGTTCGTAACTGGCTGACCAACCACACTCAGTGTGTAGTCCTTAATGGAACTCCATCTACATGGAGGGAAGTATGCAGTGGAGTACCCTAAGGCTCTGTTTTAGGCCCAGTACTCTTCAACAGAAGGACTAGAGGAGACATGATAGCAGTGTTCCAATATCTCAGGGGTTACCACAAAGAAAAGGGAGTCAAATTATTCTCCAAGGCACCAGAGGTTAGAACAAGAAGCAATGGGTGGAAACTAATCAATGAGAAAAGCAACTTAGTACTGGGGAGAAATTTTCTGACAGTTAGAACAATTAATCAATGGAACAGCTTGCCTCCAGAAGTTGTAAATGCCCCAACGCTGAAAGTCTTTAAGAAAATGTTGGATAGCTATTTGTCTGAAATGGTATAGAGTTTCCTGCCTAGGCAGGGGGTTGGACTAGAAGGCCCCCAAGGTCCCTTCCATGCTATTGTATTATTGTAGTATAACTCTACTTTTAAATTTAGCACAACTTCTGAATGCTTGAAATTGCAATTTAGTCCTCACCAGTCTCACTTGGATCAAATTATGCTAACTGTCTACATATGGGAAATGTGGTCTGAATTTATGTGACAAATATAAGAAATTGCAGATTTTTAATCCTTCGTGTTTGCTATAATTAGAACATTAACTATAGTTAGAACACTAATGTCCCATTCAATATTTTTATGCCCTAACCCCTTCATCCTAATTATATTATAGAGAATTAATTGAACAAGAATAAAAATAGATTTATTTGTATTTAATTTGCCACATATGTAATTAATCACACCTTAGCCTTGCATGATGAACTACTTATGTACAAAACTCAAAGCATAACCAATTGATTTCTGTAGTCAGGTTGTGAATTTCCATGTCATAGGTATGTAGCTCAAAAGAATGTGTGCATTCTAAAATATCTAATTTGTCCAAAATTAATAAAGTAATTTTTCTTGGGACATTATAGCTTTAGAACATAACATAACAAAATGCCCATATGTTTTAACAACATTGTTAGATAACTATGTTATCTAACATATAGTACCAACATAATGTATTAAACTGATTGTACCCTTTATATTTCTTCCCAAAAGCAATGTGTAAAGCATTATGGGAGATGCTTTATCTAATGATGTTTTTGGTTTAAAGATTAGACCATTGGGATTCTCCTGATATATCGTAATTTGTACAATTCTGGAATTATTTATTTATTTGAATTTATTTACTGAATTTTTTGCAACAGTAAACATGTAATTTTCTACTATACGCATTAGTTGGAAGGTAATGTACATTCACATCTAATTTGATTATATTTATTAAAAACAATATATTTTGAAACTGGTTTGGAGAACTTTTTTTTACCAAGGACATTATCCCAGGATAACAATGACAATAACATCAACAACATAAATAAAGTGCCATCGTAGCATCCTTTTACTTGTATTTATCACCTTTTTTTCATGAATTTCATTTGCTACATAATTTAAATCTAAATGACTACTGATTGCTTTAAACTTACATTACTGCCAAATGAAATTAGATGTATGTATGGTTCAGTGAATAGTTAAAGCTGATGAATTAGGATGGAAAATGAGCCACCATTCCTTTCAACTAGGTATGGGAATCTTTTCTCCAGCAAACAGTTATGCCTTACAGTTTCCCTTCATGAAATGATAAGTAGAACCAACTTCAGCAGAAGGCAGAACTATTGTGAGGCTTGTTAGATCCCAAAATGACTACATTTTATGATAGGACTGTATAGTGCTCCTTATTTCTTGAAGCTACCCCTTCAATTTTATACATTAAAAAGGCTATGCTATATTACCATCAAATGGCTATGTACTTTAGCATTTTGTTCTCCCAATGAATAACTACATGCTGAATAAGTTCATAGATGAATAAATGTAAGAACCGTCTTATTTATATTCCATAATTTGTATGGGAAGCCATACATCCTCTTTACCACTTGTGTGCACATACCCACTCAGTTCACTTAGGGACATTTGGAGAGAAGAAATAGCCAAACAATGATGCTGCAAGACCACAAAATTAAGGATGAAGCTGCAACTTTTTCACCTCAGCTAGAAATATTGATGACGGCCGACTTAATTTCCTTTCATTATCCAAAGTAAGTTCTTCACTTCTGTGACTATGAATGGATATTAAACTGTGTGCACTGTTTAATTTTAGACCTTACCCTGTTTTTGCATATCCCAAAATATTGGGATAAGAAGTTACAGCTTTGAGCTACCTGAAGAGAAATAACACATGCCCACCTACCATCCTGTTTCCCTCAGAATTTTTATTTGTTTTTGAACAAGGACAAACATAAAAAAAACATCTTCCATTACAAATTGTAGAAAGTGTGTCAGTTGGTTACAATATTTCCATGCATCTCTTCCATAGTCACCACCTGCTTTTCATATCAAATTGCATGTTTTAAATTCACCTATATTTATGTATATCACAATTATTATATCTCATCCTTAATTTGACTATAATTGTTTTTACATCCTTCTATATATAATATTCAAAATATAGAATAGGATTATATGATAACATTCCATTAAATCATCCGAAGATCATCCAATCACAATACATCTTTAGAACATATTCTAGATAAAACTTTTAAACCTCCTCTCTTAATCTCCATGTGTTGTTTATATAAAATTTCATATTATCAAACTAATATATCTATATGTATTTTTATCATTATTATTAATCATTATTTAACTACAGCTATTATCACTTCATTTTATACATACTACTAGTAAACTAAATTTAGCTTAATTTTTTATTATACACTTTCATTGCATCAACCTGTATCTTTCCAGTAATAGTACGATCTTATATCTCTTGCCATTTGTAGCATTAATGTTCTAGTTACTTTCTTAATAAACAAACATGTTATTCCTATCGTATCTCATAAAAGCTTGAAACCCAACATCTGTTCTTTCCATCAGCTTATCTTTGGTTATCACTAGTGCTTCTGTCAAGATTTCTCTCCTTCTATCTTTTTTTCTTCTGTGCTTTGAAGTCTGGGGTAGAGTTCCAATCCATCTATCTCCCCTTTCCATATTCCGCTCTTGCCATTACCAACCATGCTCACTTTGTTGTCAGTATCCACAGTTTTCTTATCTCTTTGCTCATTTTTTTCTTCCATCTTTTGAACTCTGTCTTCCACTTTCTTCATTTGGTAAACATCTTCAGTTTCTCCATCAGATTTTTCTATTTTGTATTCCATATTCTCCAATCTCTTTTCAATTCTCTCTGTCACAACTAATAGATTTTGAATTTCAAACATAATCATTTGCAATGTTACAGTTTCTTTTTCCTGCTGAGCCATTCTTTCAATTTTGCAGACACTGCCACTATAGGGTTCAAGGCTATTTTAATAAACTTCAAACAGGTTCATTTATTATCTTTCAAGTCAAAATTTTGTCTTCCCTCCAATAGCTAATGATAGAACTTTCAAAAGGCACCTGTATAAACAACTTGTGCTCTTCCTACTATCACTGTCAGTAAATAAACTGAAAGAACCTTGAATATCAAGTGATCAAACAGAAAGAAGAAAAAACTATGTATCCAGCCTCTAGCCTCTAAGTGGCAGTGTAACTGCTTTTCCTCCTGTTCTTAACAACCCTCTTTATAATCCTTCTTATTATCTTCTTTATATTCCAAGCTTAAGAAAGAAAAAAACCCCTTAAATGGAGATCAAAAACAATCCAATCAATCAAATCAAGCATTATAAAAAAAGAAGAATTTTAATCCATAAGTATAAGAAGAAAGAATTAATCCATTCAGTTTAAAAAATAGGGAGCAAAAATTCCATCTGTGAAAAAAAAATAGAAACTGGATAACACACTAAGTTCAATGCAGATCAGTCTTGCCATGTACAGTCTTCTGTCTTCAATCTTAACTTAAATTTTTTTCTTGGGTAGTCTCTTCCTCTAATAATAAAATTTCCTCACCAATTCAACACACTTTCTCTTTCCGCTTTCTTCCTGTTCTGGAGCTGTCCCAACTTCAGCAGCTTCATTAGCTGCATTTCTGTCGGCGGAAAAAAAGGGCTATTCCTGGATCTTTCAGGGACTTTGCGGTGTCCCTGAGATCAGCAGGAGGTGCTCTTCTCAATCACTGTCTCTGTGGGATGGTTTAGGTCCAAATGGACCATACAGCGGCAGAAATTTGACTGCGAGCTCAGAGCACCCAGATCGCACGTCGTGCCGTCATGATATCAGCTGTCCTTCCAGCCTCAGAAGAGGAAGAACAGCAAGCATTCTGTATAAGCTGCCCAGATAGGTAGTAATTGCCCCAAATGGTCCAAGGAGCTCCAGAGTCAGGTAAGATCTTGAAGCAGAGTCTCCTTAATTCCCAACCACTATCTCCTTCACTACAAAATAAGGGGTACAATGAAAAATCTCTGCAGAGTTTGGAATCTTCTTTATTAAGTGACCCCGGATATTTGAATAGCAATGTATGGAATTGACAATCTGTGTTTGCTGCAGCTTTCTGCTGTGTGTGTAGGGAAGAAGGGACTATATTGAGTTGCACTGCATCACTGTGTTTTCTTATACTATTTATGTCCTCTTCTATTAGTACTGTGAATGCAAATAATTTTATTATGATAAAATAAAGATACATAACTAACAGGTTACACAGAATATTGATAATTATTGTTTATTTCCATGTTCTCCGGATTTCTATTCCAAAAGAAAAGAAAAGAAAAAGAAAGAAAAGAAAAGATTTTGGTAGAATTTCCATTTCCATGGAAGGGAGAATATTCTTCCTGTCAGTTAGTTAATTTAACAGCAGTGGCAATCTTGTCTATTCAATTTTTAATTTCAGCCCCAAAAAATTTATTTATCATTCCCATTTTGTAACCTTAATTTAGGAATGATTCTGTTTCCTTACCAAGGACCCATAGCTCTTACTAGCAATCTGGTGAAGGCAATTGTTTAGACATATTCTTGTGCCCCAGAACTGTCAAAAACTCAAATGCTATTTTAAACCAATGCTGAGCACAATTCTGTACCTCGTTGGCTTTTGTTAGTCAAATAAAGTTTCAGTTAATTTTTCCACATCCTTTACCCCTTATGCTGACTTGACAAAAATATTGCTTAGTTTGTACAAAGATAGAATTAGGAACATTTATAATTGATCAATATGATAAGTATAACTAATTTGGAACCTGGAAGTTTTATCACAGCACCATTTGTTTCTACTTTATGATATTAAAAAGAGAAGCAGAATTAAAAACAATAAAATTCACCAAAAAACAAAGATCTCCATAAAAAAAGAAACTATATCCATTTGCAGGATCTGTAAAGGCCATATTGCTAAAATAAATAAATAAAAAGCAGGTAGTCCACCTGGGTACTGATGAAAACTAGCCCAAATAGTAACAAGCATTCTTTTCAAAAACTACACCTGCATCAGTTAAAGAAATATCTAAAATTTGGGTCAAAAGTGCTTTATTAATCAAGTTATTAAGGATCAGGAATAAGTAATACAGCATCTAAGAAAGGTGACATAGATGATCTGGAAATTTTTTATCCAATCAGTCTTCTATGTATCAATGTCAGTAATCTCTGACATTGGAAATTAGCTGATTAGTTGGTGCTTTGCAGTCAGAATGTATTGATGATGGGCAAGTGAGGTTGAGAAATCTTATTCCAATGAGAATTTAGATGGGGAATAACAGACTGTAGTTTAATTCTGGCAACATCAGATGAATTTGAGTTTTGGTGCTTTCTGGTTCTATGACTACGCCATCTTTGATGTGCATGGAGTTGCACTGCTCCAGATAGTCTCTGGATTCATGACTCTTGTTGAAGAGACATGGCAGCTATGGCTAGGGATATCTTTATACAGCAGGGGTGTGAAACTCGATTTCATTGAGGGATGCATCAGGGATGTGTTTAACCTTGGGGGAAGCAGGGGGAGCATGGCCAGGGTGGGCATGGCCAGCTTGATGTCACTCGTGTCAGGGGCACCTGTGGCAGCCCAAATACTTTGCAAGTGAAAATGGGCTCCCAATTTCTGTTTTTGGCTGGGACGTCCTCCTGCAACCCTCTGCCAGCAAAAATGGACCTCGGGATAAGGCCCTCCCAAGCTCCGTTTTTGCTGGCAGAGGTTTGCAGGAGGCTGTCCAAGCCAAAAACAGAGATTGGGACCCCTTTTTAACTGGCAGAGGCACCACTGGCCAGTACTTCACTGTTTCCAGGGCAGCCCTATGGGCCAGATATAAGCACCCCATGGGCCAGATCCAGCCCATGTGTCTTGAGTTTGACATCCCTGTTATACAGCAGTTGCACTTGTTCCTAAATCACAGAGCATCTGCTTACAGTCATTCATGCCATAGTTTGGATTTCTATAATGCATTCTATGTGAAGCTGTCATTGAAGAGTATCCAGAAGCTTCAGCTTGTGCAGGCAGTTATACCTAGAGCAGTATACCCCTAGAGTGATAATGTTATACTTCTGCTTCACAAGCTGCATTGGTTGCCAGCCTGCTTCCAGGTCCAATTAAAGAGTGAATATCTAGCTGAGAAAACTAAGTAGGATTAGAGTTATTGAATACGTGGGTGGGAAAGCACCAGGACATCACAAGTCTGTAGGCTAGATGGAGAAATAATTATAATAATACATCTAAGAGAAAAGCACTGACAAACCAGTTCCAGATTGTTGCCAAGAAAAACCATAGTGATTCCATGTCATCATAGGAGTTGATCTTAACTTGAAGATTCTTTACCTATTAAAAAAGGACAATAAGGAGATAATAGAGAAAAAGCATGAGGATAAATGAAAAAAATAAATGATTATATTATCTAACTATAATACTTCTTTTTTCCCCAACAAGTCATGCTCCTGGTGATTTTGCATGTTTTATTGGCAAGAACATGATCTCGAGAATCTTCTAATATTCAGGAAGACAAATAGAGCAATCTTTGCTGGAATTTGGATAGCTACTCAATAATCAGCCATAGGTCTTTTGCTGTTAACAGACAGTAAGTCAATCTGTGTACTCCTTTGAATGAGTCACTATGACTATCTAAGAGACAAGCCAAATGAACTTTTCCAACAGGAATGCCTTTAGAGATTAAGATTATGCAGGAAACAAAAGATTTAAACATTTTTTTGTTAAACAAACAGAACATATTCATCAAAAGGATTGGGGAGCAGCCAGAGGTTGAGGTGTATATCTAAACTAGTAACATGAAGAAAAGTAAGTTGTTTCCAAAATGTTGTATGGCATTGACTGCAGAAAATGTGCTCACTTGATGGAAAATTGAGTGACTAAACACACCAATATTGGTCAATATTTAATGAGAGCAGCAAATTTTATGATTCAGCGTTTGATGGAAAGTGTTGACTTGGCAAGAGGCTTTTTCTTCACCAAGGAAGGCCTTGGATTCCTGTAAAAGGGTTTCTCTGCCCAGTGACATAATTATGTCAGATGGCAAGACCTGGCCAAAAGTGACTCAGAAATGATTTCATGGAGACTATGAACATCCCAGCAGTCAGAATAGTCTAGCTTTGAAGGTCCCAGGGAACAAGGATAGAATATTGTTCAGGTTAGATAGTCAAAATCAGCTAATAAGTACACAGGATGTGTCTCAGATCAAAATTTCTAGGATGGAGATCAGATTTGACTGGGTTGAATGCATTTATCATTAGGAAACTTCTAATGCTTTCATGGAGCCTTGTGAGATCACCTTCTGGACTGGAGCTGGAGTCAACCTACTTGCTCCCTCTCCTGGATTCAGGTACCTTGCACTTCTACATAATTCTTCTACTGGTTTGGGGTGGGTGGGGCTTGGTGAGGATTTGTATTAGGGAACTAATATAATAGTTGATTTCTCTCCTTAGGTTATCAAGTACTTAAGGTGATGTTGTGCTGCTATTAAGTCCCAGTGACAGTAGAGATGGGAATGTTGGTGTTGTACCATCTTTCAGGCTCTTCCCTTCCTAGGTTGCTGAATTCCATTGTTGGGATAGTAGTTGAGACCCCCAAAGACTTGTGATACTCAAGTATTTCAATTTGGCATCCCACAACATTGAGTCAAGGAATTTCTTGGCCATCATTGCAATCATGTACATATCACACCTGTGTTCTAAAGCGCTATGGTTTTTAAGTTGTGTGAGCCAAATAACAAAGCAATTAATTAATTAATTGTTATGCCCATTTGATCCTTTTCCCAATACCAGTAGTGTGACACACAGACACACAAAAAGATAAAGGAAAAACAGATGAAAGTTTGATCGCACCATTACAGCCACTTTTCTGACTTTTAAAAAAATCTTTTTTACCATATCCCTGAGGATACCCCAAGCTACCAATATGGTAATTTGTACGCATAGGTGGTGGATGAATCCAGATAAAGGGATAGAAATGCTGCTTTCCTAGGAGCTAATACATGTAGCGAGAGTAGAAGATAGACTGGAAAAACAGAGGGAAAATCTACTGCCAAGGCAATGATCTGATAAACAAAAGCTGAATCCATGCCAAAAAAGTAGCTTAGAAAAATGTCTCAGACAGAGTCCGCCTTAATTCATAGGAAGATAAAAGAAGGCTGATAGCAAAGTTTCCTTCAATAATCGGATCAATTGAGTCTGGATATCAGTCAAATAAATACTAATAAACAATGAAAAATACCTTCCTTTCTGTTGTGAAAAGAGATTTTTCTGCCCTATTTACCCTCATCACCGTCTAGTGCTTGGCAAGGGTTAGGATTGTATTCTAACTTAACTATAAGAGCAGAGATAATAAATGTTTCCAGGAGAGATTCATAAAAAATGTTGAGTCACACAATGGTTATCTAAGTAGTTATAGGCTAGGATTCCAGTCATATATGCTCCAATCAGCACCTGACTAGACTACTGCATTGTGCTTGGAGATTATCCAGCGATTATCCACCTGATATAATATATAACAGTAAGGTTAATGGCAACACACACACACACACACACACACACCAGTGGTGGGATTCAATTTTTTTTACTACTGGTTCTGTGGGTGTGGCTTGGTGGGCATGGCTGGGGAAGGATACTGTAAAATCTCCATTCCCTCCCCACTCCAAGAGAAGGTTACTGCAAAAATCCCCATTTCTTCCCGATCAGCTGGGACTTGGGAGGCAGAAAATAGATGGGGGCGGTGCCAGTCAAAGGTGGTATTTACCAGTTTGCCGAACTACTCAAAATTTCCGCTACCACTTTTCCAGAATTGGTCAGAACCTGCTGAATACCATCTCTGACACACACACACACACACACACACACACACACACACACACACACACACACACAAACACACACACACACACCTGAAGTTTTGGAACCCAAACTTGTGTAAAATATTTTTCAAAATGTCACATATGGCAGAAATCATTGACAGATATTAAGAGAAATATCTGAGGGCCCACTTCTGCCTGTAGGCACCATGTTGTCTATCCCTGTTCTGCTCTGGACACTAAGCTTTTTTTTGATAAAGTGCATATCACATTTTCTGTGCTTGTTCAATCCATCTGGTAACTCAATGCTTTGCCTGCCCCACTGGATAAAAGGGAAAGCTATGAGTCTGAAATGCATCAGTGATGCTTTCATTCCATAAAGTGGAATAATTCCTGTGGAGGCCTTTCAGGCATAGCCTTTTGGTATTTTAATAATGTCTCATTAAATTCTAATGGCTGTTTGCTGAAACATATCATGTAGGTCCTGATATTTTTTCTAACAGGGTTATCTTTTTTAAAAGAACAGCCTTGAATTATAAAGGAAACAACTGTCTCTGGAAGAAATTGATTGCATTTGTGAGATAATGCTATTGTGTTGTATCACCAGAGAAACAGTGTCTGTCTTAACATCTTTTATTTCCTTGGGAGCTGTAGCTACAGATTTAGCAAACTGAACTACAGGCTGCTTTGTGGAAGGCATAACTGTCAAATCTCAACAAACCCACACATCTGTAGGGCTATCTCATTACTTGTATTTCCCTAACAAAAAATGACTCTGCGTATTGTTTAATTATGAGCCAATCTTTTACTCATCAGCATGAAACTTGAAAAATCTGATAAAATGTTTTTTGAAGACTATTCAGTGAATTCAAAGTGATACTAACTACATAATTGTGCAATTGTTTGACAGATTGGTTAATTAAAATAAGGAATTTAATAAGTATAAATTTAGTTTTAAATTTCCTATTTCTTTTTCTTTCCAGTGATATATCTTTGATGTTGCTCTGGAAACAAATTTAAATGTGATTTTATTGTTTTATTTTGTTTTATTCTATGAGCTTTTTATATACTATTCCTTAACCTGTTTCCTTATTCCCCAGGTACTTGTACAAGGGCACTAAATGTGCTTATGTTTTTAATGTGCTTAAATATTTAAGAATATAAAATATTATTCAGTTGATATAAAAATGGGTAACTCTTTTGATATAAATATTTTAAAATCATATAAAATACTTTTTATTTCTAACCAGATCTTCTTTCTCATTTGAGCATACCTCAAGGCCATATATAATTTGTGATTATTTTGTCCTTTTAAAGGCATGATATCCTTATAATGAATCTCAAATCCCTGAAACCATATTCAGATAAATTGTTATTACAAACTCAAAAACTTTAAGGGATTCTAAAATGGCTGCCACTGATTCTCATAAGAACATTTTTCACAATACTTTGATTTTGAATGTATTACATGTTTGGAATTTTGTTCAAGAATCAAATATATATGCCAAAATCTTATTTACACTGGACGTCAATTATCTTCAAAATGCCATGCTGAAATAATCAGCATTGCAAAATAGGATGTCAATTCCTAAGATGTGCATAATTAAATATAGTATCATCAGGATACTGACAGAATATAAAACAGTGCCTTGGGAGAAATAATAGCAAACCAAGAATTGTGTTCTATGAAAGGTCATATTCTTGAATTAGCTAGCTTTAAATGGTTGCCCTTGAATTGCCCTTGACGAGTCACTCAAGACCTCAAGTAAATGCTTTTCATTGAAGGTGAAAAGAGTGGAACATTCTGCATGAAAAGCACATTCTCTACTTGAAAAACAGTAAACAATCAAACATTCTTCACTTTGCAAAACTAAATCTTGAAAGACCCCATGTACATTACAGTTTTTCATATTATTGCATGGTATCCATGGGTTTCATGGAAGATCATCGGAAAGAATATTATTAATGAAAATTTTACCCTAAATACAACTTGCCCATAGTTACCAAGTTTGCCTTGAAATGTGCAAAAGCCTTTTGTTTTATTTATTTAAGGAACTTGTTTGCTTGTCCCTCTTATTTACCATAATTCTATTATTATTATTATATACTTTATTCATTAAACATGAAACTCAGACAACTGAACATTCAAAAATGCATTACAAATACAGTGACTGATGTTAATGGTTGATACGATTTGCTGCCAGCATCCTAGGTACCAACCAGGTACCTTCTTAAAATATAAGATGTTCCGAGTAGCGCAGTTTTGTGCAGTTCCACTGTTGCTGTTGCAGGAAACTGCAATTTGTGGATGTATCTTGTAAAATTCTTGGACATGGTGCCAAGTGCCCCGATGACAATGGGTATCACTGTTACATGCTTCATCCATAGCCATGTAGTTTCGATGGCCAGGTCACGATATTTCATTATTTTTCTAGTTCTTTTTCTTCAACTCTGGCATCTCCAGGAACAGCAATATCAATAAACTCTACACTTCGGCCCCCTACAACCGTTGTGCTCTAAATGACGAACCGTTTGTTTTCGAAAGTCCCACAAGGTCTTCACCTTCTCATTTTCAATAACCTTTTCCACTTTATGTTCCCATGACTTTCTGGTTACAGGTAAATCATATTTTTTACATAATAACATCAGCGGAACTGCACAAAACTGCACTACTCGGAACATCTTATATTTTAAGAAAGTACTTGGTTGATACCTAGGATTCTGGCAGCAAACCGTATCAACCATTAGCACCAGTCACTGGTATTTGTAATGCATTTTTGAATGTTCAGTTAGCTGAGTTTCATGTTTAATGAACAAAGTATATAATAATACCACCTAAAGGGCTACCTCGCCCTTTGGAAATTCTAAATTTATTGTACTTTAACATTCTGATTCTGCAAAAAACCATCCAACTTGGAACAGCTTATATCCTCTGACGTTACCGTAACAGTTCCTAGATCCTTGGTTAGGACCAGGGGTGGGTTCCTCCTGGTTCGCCCCAGTTCACGCGTACCGGTTGGTCGGTGAACCCTGAAGTAATTAACTTCCGGGAACGCCGGTACCAGTCCTGGCCCCTGTCACAGCAAAGCGCCCTTTTGCCGGTGCGTCACAACTCGCTCGCTCACTCCCTTGCCCGTCTGCAACTCGCTTGTTTGCTCCCCCGCCCGTCCGCACTAAGCCCAGCCTGCTGCTCACTGGAGTCCAGCCAATCAGTGAGCAGACTGGCCTCATTTAAAAGCATGGTGCCAATGGCTAACATTCCACTTTTGAAAAGAATCTTTCTCTCAAAGAGTCTTTTCAAAACGGTCTTGTTGCCGAGACGCCTTCACCTCGTTCAGTTCACCTTCCCTTTGCCTTCCAGGAGCTTGCTGCTTCGCCCACAGGTAAGCAACCAAGTCCCAGCAGCAGGACTCAGGATGCTAGTGGCGGGACTTTGAGTGGGTGGCAGCGATAGTACTGGTGGTAGCAGCGGTAGGAAGCCAAGTGGGGGGTGGTAGCGGCGGTAGCGGCGGTAGCGGCGGTAGCGCGGTAGCGGTGGTAGCACGGTAGCGGTGGTAGCGGTGGTAGCAGTGGTAGCGGTGGTAGCGGTGGTAGGAAGCCAGGTGGGGGCGGTAGCAGCAGTAGCGGTGGTAGCAGCAGTAGTGGTGGTAGTGGCGGTAGGAAGCCAGGTGGGGGCGGTAGCGGCGGTAGCGGTGGTAGCGGCGGTAGCGGCCTAGCTTTCACGAGGGAAGGCCTCCTCTTGCAAAGTCCCTCGCCCACAGTTCGGCGGAGACTCTGGCTGCTGCCTGGTACTCAGCGGCATCGGAGTCTCTCGACCGGATTGCGCCACTACGGCCCCTCCGGGTCAGCGGATCCCGGAGGCCTCCTTGGTTCACCGAGGAGCTCCGGGAGAAGAAGCGCCGGAGGAGATGCCTAGAGCACTTGTGGAGGTCCGATAAGTCCGAGTCGAACCGAGCACTCCTAACAACTTGCACCAAGGATTACATCAGGGCACTTAGGGCAGCAAAAAGATCTCATATTGCCACCTTGGTTGCGTCCGCTGAGTCCCGCCCAGCCGCCCTGTTTAGGATAACCCATTCCCTCCTAAATAGGAGGGATACGGGGGAACCCTTGCAGGGTAGAGCTGAGGATTATGCCCAATTCTTAGCGGACAAAGTTGCTCGGTTTCGGTCGGACTTGGACTCCACCACTGCAGATCCAGCCGGGACACAAGAGGATTACTTGGCAAACCATCTCTGGGTTGAGTTTCAGGATGTTGCCTCTGGGGATGTGGACAAGGTCATTCGAGCTGTGAGTGCCTCCACCTGTATTCTGGACCCGTGTCCCTCCTGGCTGGTTGCCAACAGCAGTGAGGTGACACGTGGCTGGATCCAGGCGGTTGTAACCGCCTCCCTTCGGGAGGGGCACTTCCCCGCCGCACTTAAAATGGCGGTGGTGAGACCCCTCCTGAAGAAACCATCCTTGGATCCAGCCATTTTAAATAACTACTGTCCTGTCTCCAACCTTCCCTTTGTTGGAAAGGTTGTTGAGAAGGTGGTGGCCTTCCAGCTTCAACGGGCCTTGGAGGAAGCTAGCTACCTTGACCCCTTCCAGTCCGGCTTCAGACCCGGTTACAGCACAGAAACCGCTTTGGTCGCATTGACCGATGATCTCTGGAGGGCCAGAGATGGAGGCCATTCGTCCATCCTGGTTCTCCTTGACCTCTCGGCGGCTTTTGATACCATCGACCATGGTATCCTTCTGCGACGACTGCGGGAGGTGGGGGTGGGAGGCACTGTTTTGCAGTGGTTCTCCTCCTACCTCTCGGACAGGTCGCAGTCGGTGTTGGTTGGGGGGCAGAGATCGTCCCTGAGGCCCCTAAAATATGGGGTGCCGCAGGGCTCGGTCTTATCCCCCCTACTATTTAACATATACATGAAACCGCTGGGCGAGATCATCCGGAGGCACGGGATAAAATACCATCAATATGCAGACGATACGCAATTGTATCTGTCCGCCCCGTGCCAACTCAATGAAGCGGTGGATGTGATGAACAAGGGTCTTGAGGCTGTTAAGAACTGGATGAGCGCTAACAAACTGGTACTCAACCCGGACAAGACCGAGTGGCTGTTGTGTTTCCCTCCCAACAATTTGGCTAATGTTCCACCTATCAGGCTGGGGGGTCAAATTCTATACCCCTCAGATAGGGTTCGTAACTTAGGAGTCCTCCTGGATCCACAGATGACCTTCAACCATCATCTGTCGGCTGTGACCAGGGGGGCATTTGCCCAGGTTCGCCTGGTCTGCCAGTTACGACCCTACCTGAATCGGGAGGCTCTCACAACAGTCACTCGAGCCCTTGTGACTTCTAGGCTGGAATACTGAAATGTGCTCTACATGGGGCTGCCCTTGAAGTGCATCCGGCGGCTGCAGTTAGTCCAGAATGCGGCCGCGCGAGTGATAGTGGGCGCACCGCGGTTCGCCCACATAACACCCATCCTCCGCGAGCTGCACTGGCTACCTGTTGATCTCCGGGTGCGCTTCAGGGTCCTGTTGACCACCTTTAAAGCCCTTCATGGTAGTGGATCTGAGTACTTGAGAGACCGCCTTCTGCCGATTACCTCCCTCCGACCGATAAGATCGCACAGACTGGGCCTCCTCCGAATCCCATCCGCCAGTCAATGCCGACTGGCGACTACACGGAGGAGAGCCTTTTCTGTTGCAGCTCCGACCCTGTGGAACGATCTCCCCGTTGAGATACGCACCCTCACCACCGTACAGGCCTTCCGCGCAGCCCTTAAGACCTGGCTATCCCAACAGGCCTGGGGATAAGTCTTCGATTTGCCCCACCCGAGTGTGAATGTTGAATGCAAGTTGTGTTTTTATTACTTTATTTATTTTGTGCACATATTGTTTGTTTTGAATTTCACCCCCTCCCTGATGATTGTAAGCCGCCCTGAGTCCCCTCAGGGAAAAGGGCGGCCTATAAATCCAAATAAACTAAACTAAACTAAAATCCGCGGCCTCGAATACGCCACACAGCCAAAGGCAGATGGGGGGGCGGCGGCCTAGCTTTTGCAAGGGAAGGCCTCCAGGCCTTCCTTTGCAAAAGCCGTGGCTTTGCGTATGCCACGCAGCTGAAGGTGGGGGGGGGCAGCGGCGGCAGGGAAGGCCTCCAGTCACGGCCTCATGTATGACATGCGGCCGCCTTCAGGTGGGGGGGGCAGGTGGCGGTGGCCTAGCTTTCACAAGGGAAGCCCCCCGCCCCCCTCTCTAGCCTCGTCTAGCTGGCTAAGCCTGCCAGGCAACCTAAGTGACCCTAGCCTTGTCCCTCCAGTCCAGTGTCTTACCTGTTCCTGCTGCCTGCCATCGCGACAAGGATCCATCCATCGCATTGGAGTGCTGCTGATTCTGCCTGTTGGTAAGTGACCCGTTCTTTTATTATTATTTTAATGTATTTTAAAATAATATTTTATTTAATGCATATAATTTTTTAAAATAGTTTTACATAAAAGTATTGAGTGTAGAATATTTTAAAATGGTTTACTTTAATTTATTTTGGATAGAATCTTTTTTTAAATAGTCTAAGACAATTTAAAAAAAGATTCTATCAAAAATAAATTAAAGTAAACCATTTTAAAATATTCTATACTCAATACTTTGAAATGTATTGTGCATAGAATTTTTTATAATAGTTTTACATATAAGTATTGAGTGTAGAATATTTTAAAATGATTTACTTTAATTTATTTTGGATAGAATCTTTTTTAAAATTGTCTTAGACTATTTAAAAAAGATTCTATCCAAAATAAATTAAAATAAACCATTTTAAAATATTCTACACTCAATACTTTGAAATGTATTGTGCATAAAATTTTTCTAATAGTTTTACATATAAGTATTGAGTGTAGAATATTTTTAAATGGTTTACTTTAATTTATTTTAGATAGAATCTTTTTAAAAATTGTCTTAGACTATTTAAAAAAAGATTCTATCCAAAATAAATTAAAATAAACCATTTTAAAATATTCTATACTCAATACTTTGAAATGTATTATGCATAGAATTTTTTATAATAGTTTTATTGTAATTTATTGTGTATGGAATATTATTAATGGTTTCATTTTAAGTTATTGTGTGTGGAATAGTTTGAAATGGTTACAGTATAAATTATTGCTTGTGCATTGGAATAATGGTTACAGTATACTATGGCTGGTACAATAACTTAAAATTAATACAGTGTAAATTATTGCTGGTGGATTGGACTAATGGTTACAGTATACTATGGCTGGTACAATAACTTAAAATAGTTACAGTATAAATTATTGCTGGTGTAATACTTAACAATGGTTTTTAAGGATTTCTTTTATTTATAGAATATTTTTTTAAATTATTTTTTGGGAATTTTATATTTTAATTGTTTATAAAATATATTTACCACAAGAAATGTTGTTCCTTTTTGCAAATGTTTTCTTTGTATGCAATATGTTGCTTTTAAGTGTTCAGACCAGGTTTATGTGTCTCAAAGTGGCTGCTTTTCTAAGGACAGGCCAGGTTGGTGCAAGGCAGTTTTGCTAGATTTAGTGTGTTTCACCCTCGTTGTTTAGGTAATTCTGAGGTGGTTGATGGTTCTGTGAGCGCCTGTCCTTTATAATTACCCACAATGCCTTGATGGTTTTTATTCCAGGGTTTTTGTCTTTCCTGTCCTTAGGCTTGGGAAAAAAAACTGGTTTCATTTGCAGTCTTTTGGGGGGGGGGGGTTTCTTATTTTTTGGTGTTTTCCATCATAGTTTTGTGATTGTGTGTGTGTGTGTGTGTGTAATATCCCACAGTTATCTACACATTAATAATGATCTAGTAATATTTCCTTATACATTTTAGGGACCTTTCCTTACATAATTGGTGTTTTCTTTTATACTTTTGGCTTTCTAATTCTTGTTTCCGTTAGTTGGCAATAGCTAAAACCAATCCCACGTGAAAAAGTATTCAAAGCCTTCTTGATTTTAATTGTCAATTTATTTATTCCTGCACATTGCAATATTTATTCATTTACATATCTCTGTTTTTCCACTGTTGTGCAAACACAATTCCAGCAGCTGCTAACATGTGTAAAATTAAATATATATTATACTCCCTTTCAAATAGCCAACAAAATATTTCTGGTTTTAATTCCATATCTTCCTTTATGATTGCTTCTAACCACTAACTTCTGAATAGCTTCTTGGACCAACCTAAGTATTAATTCATAATTTCATATGAATTCATACATTCCTGTCTTTTGGAACTGAAAACTAAATTTCAGAAAAAGGAAATCTGTAAATCTGACCCAAGTAATTCGGGGCCCAACCCATGCAGCGGGTCACATGCTCGACCTCGTATTTCTCTCGGAGCAGTGGATGTGTGATCTTGGTCTGAGGGGTAATGAGATCATACCCCTGTCGTGGTCAGACCATTGCCTACTGAGGCTTGACTTCCGGAGGCCAAACCCCCACCGTAGGGAGGAGGAACCGACCAGGTGGTTCCGCCCCAGGCGACTTATGGACCCTTTGAGGTTCCAGATGGAGCTTGGGGTTATTCCTGATACCCTCGCCCACAGTTCGGCGGAGACTCTGGCTGCCGCCTGGTACTCGGCGGCGTCGGAGTCTCTCGACCGGATTGCGCCACTACGGCCCCTCCGGGTCAGTGGATCCCGGAGAGTTCCCTGGTTTACCGAGGAACTCCGGGAGAAGAAACGCCGGAGGAGATGCCTAGAGCACCAGTGGAGGTCCGATAGGTCCGAGGCAAACCGAGCACTCTTAACTACCTGCACCAAGGACTATGTCCGAGCATTAAGAACTGCAAAAAGATCATATATTTCTTCCTTGGTTGCGTCCGCCGAGTCACACCCAGCCGCCCTGTTCAGGATAACCCGCTCCCTCCTTAATAGGAGGGATGCGGGAGACCCCTTGCAGGGTAGGGCTGAGGATTATGCTCAATTCTTGGCGGACAAAGTAGCTCGGTTTCGATCGGACTTGGACTCCACCGCAGTAGATCCAGCTGAGACACAGGAGGATCATTTGCCACATCAGTTCTGGGTTGAGTTCCAGGAAGTTGCCTCTGGGGATGTGGACAAGGCCATCCGAGCTGTAAGTGCCTCCACTTGTATTCTGGACCCGTGTCCCTCCTGGCTGGTGGCCAACAGCAGGGAGGTGACACATGGCTGGATCCAGGCGGTTGTCACCGCCTCCCTTCGGGAGGGGCACTTCCCCGCCGCGCTCAAAACGGCGGTGGTGAGACCCCTCCTAAAGAAACCATCGTTAGATCCAGCCATCTTAAACAACTTTCGTCCTGTCTCCAACCTTCCCTTTATTGGGAAGGTTGTTGAGAAGGTGGTGGCCTTTCAGCTTCGACGGGCCTTGGAGGAAGCTAGTTATCTTGACCCCTTCCAGTCCGGCTTCAGACCTGGTTACAGCACAGAAACTGCTTTGGTCGCATTGACCGATGATCTCTGGAGGGCCAGAGATGGAGGCTATGCGTCCATCCTGGTTCTCCTTGACCTCTCAGCGGCTTTCGATACCATCGACCATGGTATCCTTCTGCGACGACTGCGGGAGGTGGGAGTGGGAGGCACTGTTTTGCGGTGGTTCTCCTCCTACCTCTCGGACAGGTCGCAGTCGGTGTTAGTAGGGGGGCAGAGATCGTCCCTGAGGCCCCTAACATGTGGAGTACCTCAGGGTTCGGTCCTATCCCCCCTACTATTTAACATATACATGAAACCGCTGGGCGAGATCATTCGGAGGCACGGGATAAAATACCATCAATATGCGGACGATACGCAATTGTATCTGTCTGCCCCGTGCCAACTCAATGAAGCGGTGGACGTGATGAACCGGGGTCTGGAGGCCGTTAAGAACTGGATGAGTGCTAACAAACTGGTGCTCAACCCGGATAAGACCGAGTGGCTGTTGTGTTTCCCCCCCAATAATTTGGCTAATACACCAACGCTTAGGCTGGGGGGTCAAATTTTATACCCCTCAGATAGGGTCCGCAACTTAGGAGTCCTCCTGGATCCACAGCTGACTTTTGACCATCAGCTGTCAGCTGTGACCAGGGGGGCATTTGCCCAGGTTCGCCTGGTCCGCCAGTTGCGGCCCTACCTAGATCGGGGGGCCCTCACAACAGTCACTCGAGCCCTTGTGATCTCTAGACTGGAATACTGCAATGGGCTCTACATGGGGTTGCCCCTGAAGTGCATCCGGCGACTACAGCTAGTCCAAAATGCAGCCGCGCGAGTGATAGTGGGCGCACCTCGGTTCGCCCACGTTACACCTGTCCTCCGCGAGCTGCACTGGCTGCCTGTTGGTCTCCGGGTGCGCTTCAGGATAATGATGACCATCTTTAAAGCACTCCATGGTAGTGGATCTGGGTACTTGAGAGACCGCCTTCTGCCGATTACCTCCCTAAATCGACCAATCAGATCGCACAGACTGGGCCTCCTCCGAATTCCATCTGCCAGTCAATGTCGACTGGCGACCACACGGAGGAGAGCCTTTTCTGTTGCTGCCCCGACCCTATGGAACGAGCTCCCCATGGAGATCCGCACCCTCACCACGATCCAGACCTTCCGCGCAGCCCTCAAGATCTGGCTCTCCCAGCAGGCCTGGGGATAGGCTTCCAATTACCCGCCCGAGTGTTTGATTGCTGAATGAAAGTTGTGTTTTATTATTTTTCTTTTGTTCACAAAGTGTTTGTTTTGACCTTGCACTTCCCCTCCCCTGTGGTTGTAAGCCGCCCTGAGTCCCCTCAGGGAAAAGGGCGGCATATAAATCCCAATAAAACCTAAACCTAAAAACCTATTGCTCTGGGAATATGACGATCATTCTTGAACTATCTTCTTGGATGAAAGACTATATCTTTCCTGTTTGTTTATATCTTTTCTGTTTCTAATTCTTCCTGAAAAGACTGTACATTGTTAGTTGAAAGCAGAGGTCCCTTCTTGTTACCTACAGAGTCCTCAGCTTACAACCACAATTGAGTCCAATCTTGTTTTATTTCTTTGGCAGCAGTTAGATTTACTTAGCACAATGAAGAAGAGGCAACAGAGTATAACCGCTTTCTTCTCCAAAAAAACAAGAGTTGAGGAATCAGCTGATCCAAAGCAGTCATCAGCACCGCCAGCCGTACCAGTCGTACCAGCATTGCCAGCTGCACCATCCGCACCAGCACCGCCACCCGCACCAGCACCGCCAGCCGCACCAGCACCGCCAGCTGCACCAGCAGCTCCAGCACGACCACTACCACCAGTTGAGGTCGGAGAAAGCAGCAAGTCCATCGACTCCACTGCAGTTCCACAACTTCCTGACTGCTGGAATTTGCAGCAATACAAACACTTCAAGTATGATGGACTGGAAGTATCTAACAAGAAGGTGAGTTGTGAGTACTGTGCAAAACCCATGTTCGCGTTGGAGAAAGGTATTCATGTTTCCAAAGAGTGGAAACATTTCCAGGTGTCACCAGCAGGGAAAAGCAAGGATGTACAACAAGCACCGCTGAGAAAAAAATTAAGGGAACATTTTCAGTCAAAGACAACCTTATTTGCATGGAGACTAGTAAGCAACAGGAGCAGGAAGCTTTCACCAAATCCCTGGATAAGTCAACTGAGCAACATTTATCCAGTACTTGGACAATATTTTCCACCATTTACGATCTGGCGCAGAGATGTAATCCATTCTCAGACATCGAAGCGCAAGTAAATTTGCTGAATACGCTTGGAGTGGATGTGGGAGTTGGCTTGCATTCACGAAGATCTGCAGTGAAAATCATTGACTTCATTGCAAAATAGATCAAGACCACCGTGTTTTCAACGATTATTGCAAATAATCGAAAGGTGTGCCTAATAATTGATGAAGCCTCAACACTTTCAATAAGAGCAGTGCTGGTAGTTTTTGTTAGAGTTGAGGATCCAGAATGCCCAGCAACCATCTTCATTGAGCTTCTGGAATTACAGAGACAAGATGCGGAGACCATATATTCCACAGCAATGGAAAGCTTGCACAAAGTTGGATTCACCACCGAATATCTACGGAAGAACTTAATCGCTTTATGCTCCGATGGTGCCAACGTTATGCTTGGAAGAAAATCTGGAGTCAGCACCAGAATAACTCAAGAATTCCCAAACATCATCATCTGGCACTGTTTGAACCACTGCCTGCAACTTGTGCTGGATGATGCAATTAGAGAAGTGAAGCAGGTCAGCCACTTCAAGATCTTCCTGGATAAAGTGCACACCATCTTCCACAAATCCTGCAACAGCCAGAATGACCTCTTCCAAATCTCTGAGCAATTGGGCATTGAAATAGTGAAGATTGGCAGAGTTTTGGGACCAAGATGGGCTGCCTGTAATTTAAGGGCAACCAGGGCTGTGTGGTGTGCTTATCCAGCGCTACATCAGTTTTTTCAAGGCAACGAAAGGTTCCCAGGCATGGCTTCCCATTTTCAAAATTTAAATTTTTTGCAGGATTTGGCCCTGATGATCGACATCCTAAATGAGATTTCTGTCCTGTCAGATGCCCTACAGGGGAAAGCGACAAATATCATCGTGGCCAAAAAGTTAGTGTTGCGAACAATCGGTGCTGTTGAAGTGCTACTACAGAAAAAGGGCAAATATGAGAGAGAACTTAAGGAATTGCTAAAAACAGAAGCCTACCAAAACATGAATTTAGATCCAAATCAACGATTTGTTGCCCTTCCCCATGAAAAACTTTTGGAAAGCATCATCACCAATTTAAAGAAAAAGCTGATGGATTGCGATCATCTAAGAACAGGTAGCCTATTGCCAGCAGCACAAAAGTTACACTTTATCACCTATTTGGAGCCAGGTTGCTGGAACATGAAAGATGTAGTTGTTCCATGGGGTGACGCAGAGGAAGCATTGGTTGAATTTGGCCGTATTTTTAATTATGAAATTGATTTGAATGACTACAGGGATTTTTTGGAAAATGTGCTGAAAAATCTAGAGAACTACAAAATTCCTGACAGTGTCAGAAAAGCTAGAGACATTGGAAGGACAATTGCTGTTAGTTCAGCAGAGGCGGAAAGGGGGTTCTCAAAAATGAACCTCATTTGTTCAGAGCAAAGAACACACCTAATTGTTCCAAACATCAGTAACCTGATGGTGATAAGTGTTGTTGGCATACCTGTTGAGAGATGGGACCCAATTCCTACAGTGAAAGTTTGGCTCAGAGCACACCACCACATGGCTGATGATCCACGCATAAAGACGAAGAAAGCTGCAACAGAGGAATCGGGAAGCCTAAGAACACTATGGAGATAACAACAACCAGAAAAGCAATAAGACAAGTAAGTACTTGAGTGTATCTCTTTCATTGTGTTATTCTTATGTAAGGTGTAAGTGCCAGCAATTAAAGTGTTGCTTTCTGTGTGCAGGTTTTCTGAGCCAAGTAAAGCCAATCAACCTCAACCTAAATGTTATACGGTGATGTGCAGAAGATCGGCAAGCCAGCGATGCTTCCCCTGTAAGTACCTGTCTTTATTGCTGGGTGTGGTGTGCTTTGTGTTGTGTTCCTCCTTGAGATAGTGAAGTGCCAGCAATTAAAGTGTTGCTTTCTGTGTCTCTCCTTTATCCAGGTTTTTGGAGCAAGATGGTGAGGTGGTGGTGCAGAATACGCAAAAAAGGAGAGTAATTTTCCTTTTTTATTATTTTGTGTGCTGGTTTCATCCCAATGCAGTGCATGCAATTAGTCTTGCTTTCTGTGTCTCTTCTTTGTGCAGCCCATTCATTGGAGTCCGTGATACTGAAGACTGGCAAGAACAGGCATCTTCTATCTGTAAGTAGCTCTTTTATTGTTTTTGTACTTATTATAATCTTATTGTAGTTCATCCATTGGGGCAAAGAATTCAGTGACATTGTCTTGGCCACTCCCATCCAGTCACATGGGCGTCAAGCCACTCCCATCCAGTCACATGGGCAGTAAGCCACTCCCATCCGCTCACATGGGTGGCAAGCCACTCCCATCCGGTCACATGGGTGGCAAGCCACTCCCATACGGTCACATGGGCAGCAAGCCACTCCCATCCAGTCACATGGGTGGCAAGCCACTCCCACAAAGGAGGCCACGCCCACAGAGTAGGTTCGAACAATTTTTGAAACCTACCCCTGGTTAGGACACGAGCTGTTGAGCTACCAACCAGCCCCCAAAGGCTGTGAATCTCATTAAAGATTAATCAAATAATAGTTTTATCATAAAAGTTTAAATACAAAACAGAAAAACTAACAAAATGAAACTAAACAAAAGCATACATTCAGCACTAACAATAACAAAAAAGAAAAAAGAATGGTGTACCCCACCCAAAGAGAATTTACCATAATTCTGGGCATCTGACAGCAACAACAATAAAAACATCAAGGACTCCTGATGTGTGCAGCAATGTGTGGAATTAGAGCATGAGATGGATCACTACAAAGATTCCCTTAGTTGTAGCTGTTATCTGCTCCTCAATCAACAGCTGTGTATCTAGGAAGACTCCCAAATTCCACGCTAACTCTACACCATTGAGAACCAGAGATTACATCTTTCTGGAACCTGGGCACCTAAGTCCCAAAGCCAATCTGACTGGCTAGGGTTGAGTAGGTGTTATTCCTATCCTTTAAGACCCTTACAGCCTCCAAACTTTGGGTCAGCACCTGAATGACAACACATGCTTTGTCTGGAATGGATATTCATTGTTTACTTATTACTGTGCACTATACTGATGACTCTTCACCTATTGCTGACAAATGACCTCACTCAGCTGTTTCATGTAGACATGAAACAGGAGTAGCAACAGGCCAGAGCTCTGAGAATCACCACTGCACTTAGGGATGGATCTCCTAGCTGCCTCAATACTGACTGGACTCAACAGTGGAGGAAAGAAGAAAATCAATACAACACAATGCCCTCCTCCCACTTCCAACCCCAAAGCCTATCCAGAGATTCAGGAAAGCCAAAATGGTTGCAGTGTCAAAAGCACTCCAGAGATCATCCACAAACACGATCAATGCCATTTCAGTGGTGTAACCATATCTGGACTCTGACAAAAAAATTATCTAGATAATAATTGCTTGGATGTTTCCCTATAAATGTTATCACTGTCGGGGGAGCTATGCAAAAAGCCTTCTGTGAAGAAAGTTACTAAGATTGTGTATTTAATTAGAAGTTAACCTCCTGGAGTTCATGAGTTCATGAGAATTGAACTCTTATATAAATTGCATAAATACAATTCCAGAAAAGCCGAACTTTTCTGGCACACATGTACACCTGACAATCAGCTGGCCAGCATCCATGTGCACACTGGTTTTTGGCATGAAAACTACCATGCACATGAAGGACAGGTGATAAACAAAGTGGTATGCAGGTGTACCAGAAACCAGAAAACAAACAGGCAAAGCCCCACATGCCAGGTGACATGGCTTTGCATGCCACCTTGGGCACACATGTGATAGGTTTGCCATCACAGCATAAATACATTTAAAATGAAAGCAAAATCCCACCAATTTCACTAGGCTGTCAGAAGGTTCTGGGTCCCTATTTCTGGAAAATCTTTGTCCTACTCTTGCATAAGTTGGAAATTGGAAGTTACTCAGCCACAAAGTGTAGTTTCAGCAAATACTATTTCAGGAGTCTGAGGCTGAGACATGACACTGCATCAAGGTTTTAAATTGGTCTCTTTGCCATGTTACTGGAGAAATAATTTTTTGAGTGAATTCTGCTTGCTGAGAGCTTGGGGAAAAATTAAAGGAAGTTAAATTTTGTAGCAATGGGACTTTGGCCCCATTGGTTCCATTTTTTAGGTTAACCTTCCTGGATGCTGCTAGACCCAGCAGAGATATATAAAGATTTACAGCCATCTGGTTTTCCTTTCTTGCATGGTACATTTCAAAGGATGAATTGCCCAAGAGGCCATCTGAAGCATCTGTGGTATGTAAGCAGGCAAAAGAAATTCAGCAACAGAGGATAAAATTTTCATGTGTATCCACAACTGGCAGGGAGCAATTATAGATTCCTTGGAGCTTCCATTGATCCATTTGACACATTGTAGAAGTAAAATTAATAACCCATAGAGTAATTATTATTCCTTGTTACCTGTATACAGATTTTTTTTTATTATCGTGGACAAGCTTGTTAATCCAGGGATAGCAGATATTCACAGAAAATAACTGTAAAGATTCCAGCAAGCCAAATAATTTTTGAGACCATTTTCTATGAGTTGCCATATAACATGCTACATTGAACACTTGTACATTAACAATAGATGTGAAGCCGGATGAGTTATGGCTTCTTATCTTAAATATAAGGCTGTTTTTGATAACTAATATTAATGTTTATCAATTTCTGTAATGCTTAATTTAAACAATTAAATAAAAAATAATCTAAAAAATTAAATTACATGAATATACCCCAATCCCAAAATATAGGGATGCAGTGGCTCTGTGGCCAAGATGCTGAGCTTGTCAATCAGAAGGGAAGGTCATCAATTCAGTGGTTCGAATCCCTAGCGCTGTGTAACAGAGTGAGCTTCCATTACTTGTCCAGCTTCTGCTAACCTTGCAGTTTGAAAACACGTAAAAATGCAAGTAGCAAAATAGGGACCACCATTGGTGGGAAGGTAATATCGTTCCATGTGCCTTCGGCATTTAGTCATGCTGGCCATATGACCATGGAGATTTTTTTGGATAGTACTAGCTCTTTGGCTTTGGAACAGAGATGAGCATCGCCCCCTAGAGTCAGGAACGACTAGCACATATGTGCGAGGGGAAACGTTACCTTACCCAAAATTTGCATGTACATACCCAAAAGTGTAGGGAAAAAATAAACCAAGCTTACAAAAATGGACATTTCTGAAGAAATGTCTTCCCAATACTTCTGGAATTCTGGAATGTGACAAGATCTTGTTTTCTAGGTCAGAAGAAAACTAATTATAGGAATTCATAGGAAGAAAGATTCAAAAATCATACTGGCAGGTATTTTTATTAGGATCAAACAAAACGAAATTTTTGACTTCACAAGAATATTTGACTAAAATTTCGTAGTGGTTTGTTTTGTTGTTCTTGCTGTTGTTATTGTTTTGTTTTTGCCTTTGAGTCAGCATTGATTCCTGGCACTGCTTGGGCAAGTACATGCAGGTTCTTTTGGCAAGATTTAAGAAGGTAGAGGTCACAGCCTCCTGCTTTCTAGTTTGATACCTTAACTGTAAGAAAACCCAAAAGCGAAGTGAAATAGTCTATAGATTTGGCCATATATTTAAGTTATGCAGTCTGCAGTTGAAAGTCAGTTTTAAGATGTTAGTTATAGACTGGAGGCAGACCTAATGTCAGGAGTGAGATCTCAGTGACTTCAAATCCAAACAGATGAACTTTCTTTTGGAAATTAAAATTTGCTAGATTGAAAAATCTGTGGACAGTTGTATGGAACAACTCTTCCTTGATCCTCAGCTATTCTGTCTATGGAAAGGTTACTCTGCAGCGAAAGTCTTCTTGCTTATTCCTATCTTAATAAATGCAGTCAATTTATACATGTGAATGTCTTCCTAGAAAAAAGAGCCTCTAAAGCATCCACCGCTTCATTCCCTTTTATAAGTGAAAAACCTTTGAATAGATGCATTCTTCATTTTATAAAATGATGCATTTTAGATATCCTTAATTTGTTAACTTTGTGAAATTAAACCTAAGAATTTAGTTCGCTCTTTTGCACAGAATATAGGTTATTCATAAGCCGATTAATTTTTCATTTTCTTCTAACACCTTTTTATGAAAATCATTTTTTAGGATTTTAAAAATTATTATTACTATTCGCAACAACAGAATTGTATCACAGTGGCCAGTTGTTTCGCTGGCATTGATTACTAGTTGGGCCCCACCCAGGGGCCTAGGATGTCCTAATGTATTTTCGTAATACGCGTGCAGTTCCAAGCAGTGCGGCTTTTTGCATTTGACTCATGGTGATTTTGTCAATTTTTAACTGTTTTAAATGTAATTCCAGTGCTTTTAGAATAGCACCCAGTGTGCCAATTACCACTGGAATTACCACTGCTGGTTTGTGCCATAATAATTGAATTTTGATTTTTAAGTCCTGGTACTACTACTATTATTATTATTATACAATTGTATCACAGCGGTCAGTTGTTTCGCCGGATTTGGCATTGGTTACTAGTCGGGCCCCACCCAGGGGCCTAGGACGTTGTAACGTATTTTCATAATATGCGTGCAGATCCAAGCAGTGCGGCTTTTTGAATTTGACCCATGGTGATTTTGTCAATTTTTAACTGTTTTAAATGTAATTCCAGTGCTTTTGGAATAGCACCCAGTGTGCCAATTACCACTGGAATCACCACTGCTGGTTTGTGCCATAGTCGTTGAATTTCAATTTTTAAGTCCTGGTATTTTGCGATTTTTTCATGTTCCTTCTCAGCCACCCTGCTATCACCTGGTATTGCAATGTCTATGATTGTGACCTTATTTTTCTCAACCAGTGTGATGTCTGGTGTATTATGCGCCAGTATTTTGTCTGTTTGTATGCAAAAATCCCACAAGATCTTGACCATCTGATTTTCGGTGACTTTTTCAGGCTGATGTTCCCACCAGTTTGTTGCTGTTTTAATATTATAATTTTTGCACAAATTCCAATGGATCATTTGTGCTACTGAATTGTGCCGCAATTTATAATTAATTACAATTTATTATTATTATTATTATTATTATTATTATTATTATTATTATTATTGCTTAATTTCTTTGAAAGTATGTGTGAATGTGCATGTATGTATGTAGCAAACATTTGGCTGAATCTGGGATTCACATTGGAGAAAAGAGCAGAATGATGTATGGTTCTTGATTTCTCCATGATTTCATGTCAATCCTGTGAGTATTCTATAGAAAAGTATAAAAGGTGCCCACTGAGATATTATAGGGGTAGGGAGGATCAGCCTCTTCTTTCTTTTTTTTAGGAGTTTCCATCGGATTCTGGTGTTTTTTATTTTTCTGTTCTGGAGCAAATCTGGATTCAATCCAGCATTTCTGAATACAACTCATTTGGGTTCTTTGTGTTTTAGCCTTGAAAAGCAAAGCACTATAAAGATTGCTGGTGTGATTTGGTACCCATTCATTATTAATGTGCAACTTCTTATGCCATAAAGACTTATTCCTTGTTTATGTTTCTATTAGAAGAAATGTCGTTTAGTGGAAAATGTTCCCAGCCTTCGGTTTGAGAGAAAATGTCTTCAAGCTTATTAAAATGCCTTTACGTTTATTAGTTTAGTTTAGTTTAGTTTAGTTTATTTGGATTTATAGGCCGCCCTTTTCCCTGAGGGGACTCAGGGCGGCTTACAATCATCAGGGAGGGGGTGAAATTCAAAACAAACAATATGTGCACAAAATAAATAAAGTAATAAAAACACAACTTGCATTCAACATTCACACTCGGGTGGGGCAAATCGAAGACTTATCCCCAGGCCTGTTGGGATAGCCAGGTCTTAAGGGCTGCGCGGAAGGCCTGTACGGTGGTGAGGGTGCGTATCTCAACGGGGAGATCGTTCCACAGGGTCGGAGCTGCAACAGAAAAGGCTCTCCTCCGTGTAGTCGCCAGTCGGCATTGACTGGCGGATGGGATTCGGAGGAGGCCCAGTCTGTGCGATCTTATCGGTCGGAGGGAGGTAATCGGCAGAAGGCGGTCTCTCAAGTACTCAGATCCACTACCATGAAGGGCTTTAAAGGTGGTCAACAGGACCCTGAAGCGCACCCGGAGATCAACAGGTAGCCAGTGCAGCTCGCGGAGGATGGGTGTTATGTGGGCGAACCGCGGTGCGCCCACTATCACTCGCGCGGCTGCATTCTGGACTAACTGCAGCCGCCGGATGCACTTCAAGGGCAGCCCCATGTAGAGCACATTGCAGTATTCCAGCCTAGAGGTCACAAGGGCTCGAGTGACTGTTGTGAGAGCCTCCCGATTCAGGTAGGGTCGTAACTGGCGGACCAGGCCAACCTGGGCAAATGCCCCCCTGGTCACAGCCGACAGATGATGGTTGAAGGTCAGCTGTGGATCCAGGAGGACTCCTAAGTTACGAACCCTATCTGAGGGGTATAGAATTTGACCCCCCAGCCTGATAGGTGGAACATTAGCCAAATTGTTGGGAGGGAAACACAACAGCCACTCGGTCTTGTCCGGGTTGAGTACCAGTTTGTTAGCGCTCATCCAGTTCTTAACGGCCTCAAGACCCTTGTTCATCACATCCACCGCTTCATTGAGTTGGCACGGGGCGGACAGATACAATTGCGTATCGTCCGCATATTGATGGTATTTTATCCCGTGCCTCCGGATGATCTCGCCCAGCGGTTTCATGTATATGTTAAATAGTAGGGGGGATAAGACCGAGCCCTGCGGCACCCCATATTTTAGGGGCCTCAGGGACGATCTCTGCCCCCCGACCAACACCGACTGCGACCTGTCCGAGAGGTAGGAGGAGAACCACTGCAAAACAGTGCCTCCCACCCCCACCTCCCGCAGTCGTCGCAGAAGGATACCATGGTCGATGGTATCAAAAGCCGCCGAGAGGTCAAGGAGAACCAGGATGGACGAATGGCCTCCATCTCTGGCCCTCCAGAGATCATCGGTCAATGCGACCAAAGCGGTTTCTGTGCTGTAACCGGGTCTGAAGCCGGACTGGAAGGGGTCAAGGTAGCTAGCTTCCTCCAAGGCCCGTTGAAGCTGGAAGGCCACCACCTTCTCAACAACCTTCCCAACAAAGGGAAGGTTGGAGACAGGACGGTAGTTATTTAAAATGGCTGGATCCAAGGATGGTTTCTTCAGGAGGGGTCTCACCACCGCCGTTTTAAGTGCGGCGGGGAAGTGCCCCTCCCGAAGGGAGGCGGTTACAACCGCCTGGATCCAGCCACGTGTCACCTCACTGCTGTTGGCAACCAGCCAGGAGGGACACGGGTCCAGAATACAGGTGGAGGCACTCACAGCTCGAATGGCCTTGTCCACATCCCCAGAGGCAACATCCTGAAACTCAACCCAGAGATGGTTTTCCAAGTAATCCTCTTGTGTCCCGGCTGGATCTGCAGCGGTGGAGTCCAAGTCCGACCGAAACCGAGCAACTTTGTCCGCTAAGAATTGGGCATAATCCTCAGCTCTACCCTGCAAGGGTTCCCCCGTATCCCTCCTATTTAGGAGGGAACGGGTTATCCTAAACAGGGCGGCTGGGCAGGACTCAGCGGACGCAACCAAGGTGGCAATATGAGATCTTTTTGCTGCCCTAAGTGCCCTGATGTAATCCTTGGTACAAGTTGTTAGGAGTGCTCGGTTCGACTCGGACTTATCGGACCTCCACAAGTGCTCTAGGCATCTCCTCCGGCGCTTCTTCTCCCAGAGCTCCTCGGTGAACCAAGGAGGCCTCCGGGATCCGCTGACCCGGAGGGGCCATAGTGGCGCAATCCGGTCGAGAGACTCCGATGCCGCTGAGTACCAGGCAGCAGCCAGAGTCTCTGCCGAACTGTGGGCGAGGGTATCAGGAATAACCCCAAGCTCCGTCTGGAACCTCAGAGGGTCCATCAGTCGCCTGGGGCGGAACCACCTGGTCGGTTCCTCCTCCCTACGGTGGGGGTTTGGCCTCCGGAAGTCGAGCCTCAGTAGGCAGTGGTCTGACCACGACAGGGGTATGGTCTCACTACCCCTCAGACCAAGATCACACATCCACTGCTCCGAGAGAAATACGAGGTCGAGCATATGACCCGCTGAGTGGGTTGGGCCCCAAATTACCTGGGTCAAGCCCATGGCTGTCATGGAAGCCATGAACTCCTGCGCCCCATCAGAGTGTTCACCGAGCAATGGCAAATTAAAGTCCCCCAGAACCATAAGCCTGGGGAACTCAATTGCCAGCTCGGCTACTGACTCGAGGAGTGAGGGGAGGGCTGCTGCAACGTAGTTGGGAGGCAGGTACATTAGCAGCAGACCCACTTGACCCTTGAGGTCCAACTTCACTAGCAGAGTCTCACACCCGACAAGCTCCGGAGCAGGGACCCTACGAGGTACTAGAGACTCCCGGATAACAACAGCCACACCGCCACCCCTTCCCTGGGCTCTCGGCTGATGAAGCACCTGAAATCCTTCTGGGCACATCTCTACAAGGGGGACTCCTCCTTCTGTGCCCAGCCAGGTTTCAGTAATACATGCCAGGTCTGCCCCCTCGTCTAAAATTAAGTCCCGGACGAGGGGAGCCTTGTGAACAACAGACCTGGCATTTAGCGACAACAGCCTGAGACCAGGGTCCTGATTACCCGCGCCATCTGGCCTCGGAGTGGGACTCATAGGGCCGGAAGGAGGGATCTCTGTGACGTAGCGAACCCTCCTTCCCCGGTAATGGCCAGCCCTAAAGTCCCCGCCATATCTGCCCCTCCCTGTTATGACCGTAATGCCCCGACCCACTCCCGTGGCCGTGGTTCCCTCAGCCACCCCTATGGCTCCCGCATTCCCCGGCAGGCCCTCCGAATCAGTCACACTCATGTACTCACTCAGTCAGTCCCCACGTGGTAATTAAAACACAAAAATACAGCAAAATGGAGTAATAAAAGTGGGATCATTCATTCTATCACTAGCAATCCCATGCACTCACCATACCAGTGAAAAATTAAAATTAAAGATTAAAAATTACGGGGCACTGCAACAGTGCGCTATCAGGCGGTGATGTAACACATGAGGAGGGAGCTGCTCCGTTCTTCTCCCTCTTCTATGTCCCAAAGGAAAGTCCACAGCTGGAAGGCCAGAAATTAATGATATACAAGGCAGTCACATGTGGGGGGGGGCAAGGCAAAAATGCCTGATGTTTGTAAGCAGAGTCTGTCCAGTCTTGTCTCTCTTAAGGTCCCAGAGGAGGTCAGCAGTCCACGTAGAAGACAGTCTCTTTCCTGAGGTTATATAAGGTCCATAGTCCAGTGGGCCAACGTCTGAAGCTGGCCCCAGCTGCTCAAGGCAGAGGGCGAGAAAGCACCAGTTTTCTTGGTGCCAAGGCCTTGTCCCTACAGCTGCCATCATCTGTTGCTCCTAATAGGCAATCGATGAGATGGTAGAAAGGCAGAAAAAGCTCCCCAATGACAGGGGGGAGCGACAAAGGAGCAATGCCTGAGGCAGCTGTGATGATAAAGGGGCCAGAGGATGGGGGAGAGGAGGAGCGTTCAGGCCTCTTTTCTCTTCAGATCAAAGCGTAGAATAATAATAGAGCTACTCAAGGCTACGTTTTCCATCCTCCATTCAGTCCCCAGCCGAACAGATAGCGGCCCGGAGGATCGCAGGACCACAGGATAAGCAGGCAGCTGGCAATAGAGCAACAGAGTAGGACGGGGGGGGGGGGATGTCCGGAGGGGGGGGGCTACGGCGGTGGCAAATACAACCAGCCGCCCAACCCACAGCTCCCAAATGATTTCCGGCGAGTTCTAATAACCCCCGCTGTTCAGATGACAAAGAACTGAGCCCCCCCGAGCTCACCGCACCACTCCGAGTCCGTCACAGCCGGCAGAGAGAGAGGGAGCGCCGAGAAGTTACAAAGTTGCAAAATGCTGAGATCGGCAGCGTGGCGCTGCCATCTTCTCTCTCACGCCGTAAATCGCTGATCCGAGCCGCCGTAGTTCCGCTGCTCCAAGGGACGGCCACAGGCAGCTGCCGACAGAATGCTGGCCCTTACAGGATTCCTGGGACCAAGCCCTTCCAGGGGGCTTTGCTGGTATTGTTGGTGGACTCCGGAGGCTCTAGAAATCTTTAGTATTTAGCACCGGCTTCTATGGAACGAGAAGCCAGGCAGCCATCCGGGTCCCGCACATGCGCAGAAAGGTCTTTGCCCTCCCCAGGCTTCAGGGAAGTAATTAGAGTAAAATGTTTTATTTAGAACACAATCAATACACAGATTCATGGTGAAAATTAAAATGAAAACATTTGTAGCCATTAATCTTTATTTTTATTTTATCTCAACTGAATTTAAACTATGTTTTACCATTGCAAATAGAAACATCAAAATGCATAGAAAATGTATATATTCCTTGCTAAATAAATGTATAACACCATAAATTACTCTAACTCTTAGTGCTATATATATTTGTGTAATAATTTAAGCATAGGGAAAAATCAAGGATATATATATCTTTAAAATGATATTTAAATCAGCAACCTCTGAAGCCCATTCAAAAACTGCATTTGATGCAAAATGAAATGGGACATATACTATATTGCCAAAAGTATTTGCTCACCTCCCTTTACTCGCATATGAACTTACTGTAAGTGACGTCCCATTCCTAATACATAGGGTTCAATATGACATCGGTCCACCCTTTTCAGCTATAACAGCTTCAACTCTTCTGGGAAGTATGAGTATGTTTATTGGAATTTTTGACCATTCTTCCAGAAGCGCATTTGTGAGGTCACACACTGAAGTTGAACAGGTTTACGTGGCCTACCATTTTGTGGCTGAGTTGCTGGCAATATAGTGTATATTAGCAAATCAAAGTCGCTATAGTCATATAACAATTATCCCATAGTTGTTGCCTTAAACTTTCAGGTACAAATTCAAACCACTCATTTTGACCTATAAAATCCCACTTGATTTAACACTAAGCTAGTTGCAGAACGGTCTTCTCTGCGTCCAACTTACCTAGTGCAGATCTCTTGCCAAGTGTTCATGGTTCCCCGTAGGTAGGGGAAGAGGAAGGGGGCTCTTAAGAGTTTTTCTGAAATAACCCTACTTCATGGAACATGCCTGGCCTCAAAATTAGCCTCCAACATTCATTATAGAAATGGTTAAAGGCAAAGTAGTTGCACAGAAAACTTTGTATGGCACTTTATGGGGGTTTATGTCTTTATAATTGTTTATGTTTTTATTCTGTTTTAATGTTGTAAAAAGGTGAAAGTTTTTGTTGAATCTGCTGGTATTAATCAATCAATCAATATTTTATAACACTCTTTTATAAAACTCAATTTAGAATTTTGTACATAGAACTGTAGGTAATGGACCAAAGTACACAGCTGTTAATTACATATTTGCAATGATTTCTGTCAGATGTTTAAAAGCAAAATGAACCCAAGGCAGCCCACAGTAAGCAAGAGGATGCCACCAAGCATAAGGTAGCATGGGTGGCTGCAAGCAGGGAAAATGAGAAAAATGATGAAATGTGAGTGCTAACATCCATGTGTGAATATCTGGACCTGCATTATTGTACCAGTCATCATGTTGTCCCAGAAAAGACTGGGTTTATGCCTGGTGATCTCAGTCCAATTAATAAGTAAACCAGAGGTGGAGATATTAAAATATTTTTTATTCTGTGGGGATAAAAAAATGTCCGGGAATAAGCTTTCCAATTTGGCAGACCAAATACCAACTGTTTTTATAGGTTGGCTGGACACAAAGCATTTAGCAGAATGAAGCAAATGATGTTTCCTGTTAGCAACACAAGGTAAGACAAGATAATGAAACAAAGCAAAACAATGAAATAAAGAAAGATATGTTTCTTCCCAGTAAAACAAAACAAGACTTGTAATGTCTCTGATTGACACAGCAATCAAGTATATATGAAGCACTTACATTCAGGTCAATGTCAGGTTTCTTTATTCAGAGGTAGAAGTCATGACTCCATCAATTCAGTCAGGTAGTGATTTGAGTGCGACTTCTCATCCTTATTAATAAGCAAGTTCCCATAAAATAATAAAATGGTTAAAATAGAAAATACTAAATATAAAATGGCTGAACCCTGGCTCATCCAGGGTGCAGGTACATCACAGCTGTTCTGTGATCATTGTATACATATCATCATTTTGCATTGTCCGAGTTTCCTACAGACATCACTGGGCCCAAACCATCTCATGGAGATGACAATCATTGAGCTGCATTGAGGGTAATATTTTAATACCTTTTCTAAGGGTAGTGTTACTTCAGAAAGATCCTATGTTCTTGCTTAATTTGGAGCAAGATCAAGTTGGAACGGAAGAAATCTCATCTTTTGTTTTTTATTGGCTCAAATGAGTATAGGAAAAGAAAGGTTCTTTTTTATTATTATTATATAAAAAAGGTTCTTGTTGGTAGCTTAGCCAAAATGGGATTTATCTGACAGAACCCCCTGCTGGATGCTGGCTCTGTCTCCTTTTGATAATGTTACTAGCTTGATAAATCAAGGAACACCTGTGGACCTAATACATCTTGCTTCCCAGTCAATTCTTCCATGACAGAAATTGCAAGCAGGAGGCAGCTTTGTTCTGCCCTGGACTCTGAGGTTGATTCTTCTTCTTTTTTAAATAAACGATTTACTGAAGGAATAGGGAGGATGCTTTCAATTTTTCATATTGATGGATAAGTACTATCTCCTTTAAATCAGACAGGAATAGGGTTGAAGAAGATCCTGTCTGATCTTCCAAAAATATGAAATGAATCTGAATAAATATTTTGTTCACATTTAGCAAGGCAAAATCAGCTACACTTGTTTCCTCAACATTACAAGTGAAAATGTAAGAATTTGAATACATGACAAATCCAATAAATGTTGCAATGTTAAATTGCAAAATTCAGCAGCAAATTCTAATATCTGCCCTAAGAAGAATCTATACTTACCCATCCTCACCACTTCTTACAAGATAGGTGAAAAGTAAAATGACCTAAAGCAAGCAATTAATAAAATCTTTCAATTAAGTATATCCAACAGGCAAAGCTATCTCAACACAACTCTATTGAATTCAGTAGCATTATTTAGTCACTCCCCAGATTTTAAGTGTACAACAATGCAAACAACATATCAACATTTTCATTTACCTTTTAATTAGAAATGCAACTGTAGTGCAAAGAATTTTTCTATTCTAAAAGTTCCTGTTAATTAAGAACCCAACCCACCAAAAAGATTGATTTATTTACTCCCATTATTTTCAATCTATCAGAAACAATAATAAAACTTTCAAGCATTCCACTTCCCACACAATGTTGGATTTGACCATGTCCCTCTGAATCATTTCTCTAATAGAAATAAAACTGTACTTTATAGGATTCTACCTCTATGTACCTCTTACAGTACAGAAAATTGTAGATCTCACTAATCCCCTTCCATATCATTTCCATTTCCATTTCCTGTTTTTAAGGGACAGGAAGACCAGTTGTTTTGCTGGTTCAATGTTGCATATAATCAGAGAGCAGGATGAAAATCAAAGGAAAGTATCAAGAGCAATTTTTCACCTTTCCATTGCTGACTTCCCAGACAGAGATTTCTGCATGGCGATAAGGGGAGGAATCAAAGCACTGCATTATTGCAATTACAACCCCCTCACCTTTCTAGGTGTATCTTGGTGCCCCACAATATACAAAGGGGAAGGGCTTGCAGCCACATTTTTGGCAATATATTGGATCCTGTACATTCCTTTGTTGCCACAGTATTCTGGATTCGGAGTGCCACAATACAGAATTCAGATGTTTGTAAAAAAATCCTAGATTTGGTTTTTACCTTCTTTCCCTTACTTCTTCTTTCAGTCACAAAATAAAACAAAAGAAAATGTGAAAGCAGATCAGATTCCCATTTCTATTAGCTGAGTCAAATGGAGCGTCAGTGAACCAGATATCTACGCTGAATCTATGTCTGCACAACGTTTTCTTTCTCATTGTGATATTGCATAGACGACCCTTTAAGATGGTGGAAAAGCCAGATATTTTAGATAGTTGGTATATATATCTCTTCTCCAGTTCAGTTATAAAGATTTGAATATGTAATTTTGTTTAATTCTAATCACAATTTCCCTTTTTTTTTATATATATACACTACTGAGAATGGGTTGCAGAATTTTGTACTGGAGGTCACTGTTTACCAAATGAATGCAGTGGGAAATAGTGTTAAAATTGGTCTATTTCAGAAACGATTTAATGCAAAGCTGTGTGCCTAATGTTTGCGGGGTTTGTAAATCTTCCATTCTACACTGCCAAGAAGCATTCCTGTATAATACATGAAGATCAATATATACTATCACCAGTAAAATGCATTCTGCATCAGAGTGGATGATCTATAATCAGGCACAACATTCCAACATTGAATGGCCTGCTACAAAGATATCAGTATTTATTCATGAGTCATGTCATTTAACTCTTTTGGTGGATCTCTTATGTGCAATAAGAAGTCAAACAGTGATAAGTGATCACCAGAGCCAGTAGTGACCTTCCAAAATTGGGATAACAAGGAATAAAAGAATTCTGAAAATCGAGCCAATACATTCTGGTGCTTAATTCTGATAGGTAGAAAACAGTTTTTCAAGATAGGTATTTAACCTCTCAAAGCCATTTAGTAAGATGATGTGTAAGACAGGTGAAAAACTCATTATATTATTATTATTATTATTATTGTTGTTGTACAATTGTATCACAGCGGCCAGTTGTTTCGCCGGATTTGGCATTGGTTACTAGTCGGGCCCCACCCAGGGGCCTAGGATGTCGTAACGTATTTTCGTAATATGCGTGCAGATCCAAGCAGTGCGGCTTTTTGCATTTGACTGATGGTGATTTTGTCAATTTTTAACTGTTTTAAATGTAATTCCAGTGCTTTTGGAATAGCACCCAGTGTGCCAATTACCACTGGAATTACCACTGCTGGTTTGTGCCATAGTCGTTGAATTTCGATTTTTAAGTCCTGGTATCTTGTGATTTTTTCATGTTCCTTCTCGGCGACCCTGCTATCACCTGGTATTGCGATGTCTATGATTGTGACCTTATTTTTCTCAACCAGTGTGATGTCTGGTGTATTATGCGCCAGTATTTTGTCTGTTTGTATACGGAAATCCCACAAGATCTTGACCATCTGATTTTCGGTGACTTTTTCAGGCTGATGTTCCCACCAGTTTGTTGCTGTTTTAATATTATAATTTTTGCACAAATTCCAATGGATCATTTGTGCTACTAATATTATATTAATATTATTAATATTAATATTAATATTAATACTACTAATATTATTATTATTATTATTGTTATTGTTGTTGTTGTTGTTTTGCATTTACAAAATTGGGCAAGGCTTATTGATGTATAACAGCATTTATGATATATTTCAGATTTAGCCATACTTCTAGATAAGCTGAAGCTTAAAAATAGGACTATTTTAATATTTCTAGAGTAGGCATAAAATCAATGAGAAGAGTGATAGGAGATAAAAATGCTTCCAGAATTTAGTGGGATACTTGAGATTCTATTTTGATAGAATGCAAAATAAACAGGAACCAGAACTTACAGGATTTCTCAGTGTGCCTGGAAAGTCCCAGAATGATCTTCTTCCATCATATCAAGCAAGTTCTTTAAAGTACTTGCTTGATATCATGGAAGAAGGTCATTCTGGAAATGCAAGTTAGAATCTGCCAAATTATTCCTGAGTAGGATCAAGCATGTTTGCATAGTCCAAGTAGGTGTACATTATTTATTTAAATATTATATTTGTTAAACATCACATTATAAAGAAAATGACTTTGAGGCTAGGACTTGGATGTTAATTATTAATATCAACTGCAGTGTAATGATTCCCTTATATTCATTTCCTTAATGGCACTGAGTCAAATATTGCTGCCCATAGTTATCAAGCAGCATTGCCACATAAATGGCTTTTCAATTTTTGTCTTGTTTGTTATATAAGGCTGAAGTAATTAGTTTTAAAATTGTAGCTGTAATATTGATCCTGTTAAGATGAATGATGTTCCATCATTTACCATCATTGAATTGGTAAAAGGTAAATTGTTGCATGAGAGTTTGACCAAAATAGCTGCAGGAAAGAAAATAATGATAGGTCTGATATTTAGCACAAGGTAAAAATTAAATGCTGGGTTAAGATGTTAAAGGAAATAGATCAATTGGATGAGATTGTCAGTGTGTTTAGATAACACTCCTATAATATACTATCTATTAATCATCATGAAAATTAATACAGAAATCCTGTACTTCTAAATATTAAATGCTGGGTGCAAACACAAAAGATGGATACCACCTTTATGTGCTACTTCTAAATATCAGGGGTAATATAGCACACTCCTTTTGCAAATGCAGTGTTTAAGTGTACAGCTGTTTGACTGAGCATTACGCAGATGGGTTCCCAAATCATGTGAAATCAAAGTGTGTTTGAATCACTGTTATTTATAGAAAATACTGACAGAACAAGGTTATATATCACACTAGTGGGTTTCATAGATAATTTAAGAGCTGAGCCGAGCCGAGCCGAGCCGAGCCGAGCCGAGCCGAGCCGAGCCGAGCCGAGCCAAGCCAAGCCAAGCCAAGCCAAGCCAAGCCAAGTCAAGCCAAGCCACAAGCCGAGCCGAGCCGAGCCAAGCCAAGCCAAGCCAAGCCAAGCCAAGCCAAGCCAAGCCAAGCCAAGCCAAGCCAAGCCAAGCCAAGCCAAGCCAAGCCAGGCCAGGCCAACCAAGCCTAATATGGTTTGGCATAATATGTGAATCCAATAATTTTTTAAAAATTTTTTTCTTCTGTTCAATCATGTCTGATTCTTGGAGTCTACCTAGAGAAATCCCTGCAATTTTCCTTGCAAGGTTTTCCAAAAGTGGTTTGCCATTGCCTCTTTCCTAGAGAAAAGGAAGTGCCTGGTTCAGGTTCACCTAGCTGGCTTCTGCCTAGGGTGAGACTAGAACTCATGTTTTCCAGTTTCTAGCCTGATGCCTTACCCACTACATTACACTGGTTCTCATTCTCTCTAATAAGCGGTGCAATTCTCTTCATTGACTTTTCAGAAGTTGAAATGTTTATTTATGAAGTTTGCCTGACAGTCTGAGACCAACCTGACTTTATCTGACAATGTACTGTAGACATTGAGCTTATTCATATAATAAAAAAAACAAAATAGAAATTAGTTCAAATAGTAATTAAAGATAAAAGACTAAAATTATAGAATTATGTGTACAATTAATGCCCAAAGGCCATCTGGAAGAACCATGTTTTCACCCTCTTCCAGAAGGCCATGAGGTTGAGCCATCTGCACATCAGGGGGCATTCTGTTTCACAGTTTTAAGACTGGGAGAACAACATCTGGATCTGTTAGATCAAGTGAATGAAGGCACGCTCAGGCTTCAGAGTAACAAACAGCTCTTTATTAGCACAAGTCAACTATGTACAATCAAGCAAAGGTTCAGTCTGACAGGAACACTTTTATAGGGAGCTGTCAGACCCTTCGACCAATCAGATTGAATCTCTGTTCCCACCAGAACAGAGGGCCTTGGTGTAAACCATTACCAATGTTTCTGGTATCTAACACCCCACCCCTCTTAGATGGGCTCAACTGACTTGTGATGTAGTCACGCAGGTAGGCTGGCTTTCTGGTGGCTCGCCCAGACCTGCATAGTTCAGTTGGTGGATGTTCTTCAGTCAGGTCAGATGGACCTGTTGTCTCCACAGCTTTGCCTGGTGGAAGCTCCTGGAACTTCTCACAGACCGCAGCTGGAGTTTCTGAAGCCGGTTCGCTTGGAACTTGCTGCGGGCCTACAACAATTACAGATAAGTGCCTCGGTACCTTTGGGATTGAGTTATCTGTGGAAGGAGTGAATTCAGGCTCCCTTTGTGTAGAACTTTGGCTAACTCGTGCAGGAATCACATCTGGTTGCCTAAGACTGGAGTTGGAGATGCGGCCACAGAGTTGGTCAATGTGCTGTCTCCAATTTTGACCGTCCTCAAGCTCTAATAAATAAGAGCGAGGCCCGCTGATGCCTATTACTGTGGCAGGAATCCAAAGAGTTCCCCCAGCATAGTTGTGGGCATAAACTTGATCCCCTATGCTAATTTCTTATTTTGCCAGTCAAATCTGGGGGCGACGCGGCAGAGTAGTTCGGGTGTACCTGGTCTAAGTGGGACCTTAGCTGGTGACCCATTAGAAGCTTGGAAGGGCTTCTACAAGTGGTAGCACTTGGCTTGATTTGCTGTATGAGGAGGAATTGATCAACCCATGTTTGCCAATCTCCCGGGCCCATCCTGGATAGGGCTTCTTTTGCAGATCTCACCATTCTTTCTGCCTGACCATTGGAAGTTGGATGGAATGGAGCGACCAGGGCATGTCTGATTCCCTGTGCTGCTAAATAGGTCTCAAATTGCATGGCTGTAAATTAGGGCCTGTTGTCAGAGACCAAAACATCGGGCAGGCCGAGAGTGGAGAAAAGTCTCCATGGTGCCTTGATGACCGCTTCTGCCATGGAGGAGGTCATGATGACTATTTCTAGCCATTTTGAGGAGGCGTCCACAATTACCATAAAGATCTGGCCATGAACAGAGCCAGCAAAATCTATGTGCACCCTAGACCAGTGATGGCGAACCTATGACACGCGTGTCAGTGCTGACACGCGTAGCCATTTGGGGTGACACGCACAGGATTCATCCCTAAGGTGACCAGACGTTCCGCTGTTGGGACGCGATGCATCTGTAGCGGAGGAGCGGGATCCCGAGGGAGACTGTTGCAGAAGGGCGAAATCTGAGATTTCTTCGCTTCTGCGGCAGGATAACATTTGTTCTTTAGAGGAAGGGGGGGAGAGACCACTACAGTTGCATTTCTTTTCTTGCTGGGGATTTAGAAGTCTTATGTTCACTTTTATTCCCGGGGAAAAAAACAAACCCGAGCCTCCGCCGTTGTCCAACCCTCGCGTTTCCTGGCAAGAAATCCATCCCCCATTATGACGAGGTATGCCGGCTTTCGATTGGTAAGGCATCCTCGGCATCCCCCGGGTGATCTCCGGGCCCCCGGCTTCCCCATCTCCTCTCCTATGGGGAGACGTGCATCATAATGTTGTAAGCTGCCCGGAGTTACCTGTGTGTGAGGTGGGCTGCCCTATGCATTTGCGTTTGTGTGCTGGAGAGAGAGTGAAAAAGAGAGGGAGAATTATATTAATTAGAAGCGGCGGTGGCGGACGTCGGCAGCGACTGTAACGACTGCTCGGGCGAGGTGCGGAGGAAGAACGGAAGGTCCCTCCTGCCCGCGACGACGGCTCCAGCCATGGACGACCAGGCTGGCCCCAACAACAACAACGCACTGCTCTTGCCGCCACCTCCGGATGGGAAGCAACCACGCCTGTGCGGCCCCTGTGCTGAGGTGGGAAGCGAGTTGGCAAGGCGTGGTTGCTTCCCACCCGGAGGTGGTGGCAAGAGCAGCGCGTTGTTGTTGTTGTTGAAGAAGACGCCGGGGCCAGCCTGCTCGTCCATGGCTGGAGCCGTCGTCGTGGGCGGGAGGGACCTTCCGTTCTTCCTCCGCACCTCGCCCGTGCGGTCGTTACAGTCGCTGCTGACGTCCGCCACCACCGCTTCCCTCGTCCGTCTCGATTGCTGGAAGCAGTAACAAACGGCGCGTCTGCTCCGCTGTCAGTGCCTTGACAGCCACCCCAGCCGGCGGCTACCGGGCCTCGCTGGAGTCAATTGCAAAACCGCGTTCAGCGCTTTGAGGACCTGAGGCATCTTGGGAAATGCAGTTCCCTATCGGAAAGAATGGAGTAGCTGTGAATTTGTAACAACAGAAGATAATAACTTGGTGCTTCGCAGGTTACGAAAATCTCAAGTTTGATTTGCACACTGTTTTTTAAAAGTTAGATAAAGAAATTATGCTGTGAAAGCGACTAGAAAGCCTCCCCTCCCCTTCCTGTGTGCGAGAAATGGAAGGAGAGGAAGGAAGGAGGGAGGGGGGAAGGAAAAGAAGAAGGGATGGGGGAGAAGATGGAAGGAGAAAAGATGGATGGAAGGAGAAAGAATGGGAGGAGAAGGAGGAAGATGGAATAAAAAAAGAAGAAAAAGAAGAAGGGAGGGAGAAAAGAGGGAAGGAGGTAGGAAGAAAAGGGGAAGAGAGGGAAAGAGCAGAAAGACAAAGAGGATGAAGTTGATAGGCAAGAGGAAAGAGGAAGGAAGGAAAAAAGAAAAAGGGAGGGAGAGAGGAAAGAAGAAAAGATGGAACTAGAAAGGAAAGAAGGGAGGGAGGGAGGAAAGGGGAAGACAGGGAAAGAGCAGAAAGACAGAGAAGGTGAAGGTAGATAGGCAGAAGGAAGGAAGAAGGAAGAAAGAGGGAAGGAGGGAAGGAGGAAGGAACAGAAGCGAAGAGGAAGAGAGAAATGGAAAGAGCAGAAAGACAGAGAAGGTAGATAGGCAAAAGAAATGAAGCTGAAAGAATGGAAGGAGGAAGGAAGAGGAAAGGAGGAAGGGAGTGAGTGAGGAAAGAAGAGAGGATGGAAGGAGAAAGGAAGGAAGAGAGGGAAAGAGCAGAAGACAGATAAGGTGAAGGTAGATAAGCAAGAGGAATGAAGGAAGAAGTGAGGAGTCTCGAGGAGGGGGAAAACATTTAGTGACCAGAGTTACAATGGCATTGAAAAAAGTGACTGATGAACAAAGAAGTTACTAAGCAGGTATGTTAAATAATTTGTTTTTGGTTTATTAAATACAATTATATTGCAATTATATATTTTTGTAGTTTAAACTATAAATTGCACAAAATTATGTTTTTGTCGAAGTGACACACAACGCGAGTTATGCTCGATTTTTTGCCGATTTTGACACACCACCCCAAAAAGGTTGCCCATCACTGCCCTAGACCATGGTGCTTGAGGTCACTCCCACTCCTTAGTAGGGACCTCTGGGGGAGTTAGTCTGGACCCCTGGCACGGTGTGCAGGTAGCCACCCATTCTTCTATCTCCCTGTCCATGTTAGGCCACCACACGTAACTCCTGGCCAAAGATTTCATCCTGACAATTCTAGGATACCCTACGTGCAAGGCCTCTAATACTGCAATGCACAGTTTGGGTGGAACAATGACCCAGTCCCCCCACAGTAAACAACCATTTATTACTGACAGTTCATCACATTTGCAGTAAAACATTTTAAATTCAGATCCCACAGGCCATTTGGGCCATCCCCTCCAGACCCAGTTCAAAACCTGTCAGAATGTAGAGTCTTTCGCTGAGTGGCGGGCAACGTCACAAGATGAGACAGGACCAGCCTCAAGACAGTCAATGAGGAGGACTGGCATCTCGGTGAAAGGATCTGCAAGCAGTTCAGGCACTGGGCATCGACTCAAGATGTCGGCATGCCCCAAGGTAGAGCCAGGTTGATGGACGAGGTGATAACTGTAGGCCGCGAGGAAGATTGTCCATCTGGTCATTCACGGTGACAAAGAAGGAGGGGTAGGCCAGTCCCCAGCCAGAAATCCTAGCAATGGTTTGTGGTCCATTATAAGTTCAAAGTCATGGCCACAGATGTACTCGTAGAACCGTTTCACGCCGGCGACTGCAGCCAGAGCCTCACAGTCCAGTTGGCTGTACTTCTGCTCGCAGCAGACAATGTTCATGAGTAATAGGCGATGGGTGCTTTGGTTCCATTGGGCATGCGGTGGCTGAGGACGGCTCCTATGCCAAATGGGGAAGTGTCGCACATTAGAACAAGTGGCTATATTGGACCAAAAATGTTTCCGCTGATAGCAGTTTCTTCACCCCGGCAAATGCAGCTGCTTCAGCTCTACTCCAGGACCACTTGGCATGTTTGCTGAGAAGCCGATGCAAAGGCTCAGCAACCGTGGCTTTCTGCTTGAGAAAAACATTGTAGAAGTTAAGGAGCCCTAGGAACATCTGCAGTTTGGTCTGATTGCGAGGTGTAGGGGCGTCCTGGATTGCTTTAATTTTTTTGTTGGTCGGGTGAATCCAGAGTCGTCGATGAGTTACCCTAGGAATTCAACCCTTCGCACGTTAATTTGGCATTTATATTTTTTGAGGCGGAGGCCTTTGTCTCTGATTCTGGCCAGAACAGTTCCCAATCTTTTAAATAACTGCACCTTATTTGCAGCCGATACCAATATGTCTTCAAAATAGAGGACGAATCCTGGAATCCCCTGAAAAAGCCGTTCCATGACACTTTGGAACAGTCCAGGGGTGATACTAACTCCGAATTGAAGGCAGGTGCATTTGAATGCACCCCTGTGCATCACAATGGTTTGGGCCTCTGCCATGGTGCCATCTACAGGCAACTGTTGGTATGCCTGCACCATGTCCAATTTTGCAAAAACTTTTCTGGGGCCTAATGAATGTAGTAAATGCTGTATAATGGGTACAGGATAAGCGCTTTGCTGCAAAGCTTTGTTTATAATGCACTTGTAATCTGCACAAATGTGGACAGACCCATCAGGCTTGACAGATGTCACTATAGGGGTCTTCCAGTGTGCGTGATCTACCGGCTCTAGGATTCCCTGGCCAATCAATTTGTCTAGTTCCAAATCAATTTTAGGGCAGAGAGCGAAAGGTACTGTCCTGGGTTTTAGCCTGATGGTGGCTACATTGGGGTCCAAGTTAAAAGATATTGAAGTCCCCTCATACTTACCTAGACCAGTGCTGAAGCCGTCTTGAACACCTGTGGTCCGCAGTAGCTCAGGAACATATTCTTTTTCCGGCCTTCAGAAAGGCCCATGAGGTCATTGGCTTCGAGGAAGCAATCGAACCTAATCATGTAGGATTCCCAGTGTTCGGTGGCTGGGTTGTACGGAGTCAATGGGGCCTGTGTTGTCATCTTGTGTTCCTGAGCGCATTTGAATTTGCTGCTCAAAGATGGCTGCTGCGCCATGCTCCGGGCTGGATTGATGCTGGATTGTCGTGCTCTTTTTGTCTGCCTAGTTGCCTTCTGATCCCATCCTCATTGCCAGTGTTAGATCGAATGAATGAAGGCACATTCAGGCTTCAGAGTAACAAACAGCTATTTATTAGCAAAAGTCAAATATGTACAATTCAGTGACGGTTCAGTCTGACAGCAGTCCTTTTATAGGGAGCTGTCAGACCCTTCAGCCAATCAGATTGAATCTCTGTTCCTGCTGGAACAGAGGACCTTGGTGTAAACCTTTAGCAATCTTTCTGGTATCTAACAGGATCTCTATGTTATAGGTACTGATTCTGTCCTACAAGTGTTGTTCTAGCTTACTTAGTAATTTTTGAAACACAGCTGAATGAAATCTGAAAGTCAGACATATAACTGTAGCCCAAATTCACAAATTTATCCATAAAGGCAGTAGAGAATATAATTCATTTACTGATAGGAAATGTGATTTTAAAAAAAAAATTATGTTCCCCAAAACACCACTTGGCAATTGGAAACACTTATCAATTTCTTTCTCTGGCAATATCCATAGATGTATCTTGTAACACAACCAGGGAACAAATTTGTCCATGTCCACTGTCAATTTCTGGTTGCCTTAAAAGTGAACCATATTTGTGAAAACAATTTGTATAAAATATGAATAAAATTGCAGGATCAAATTCTCTGCATAAAATGAAACGGTCAAAAGTGGTCTTCATTCATGATTTATAATATGCACAGCTACCAACCTTTGTCCTGTGTTTCTGGATATATTTACCTGTTTGTAAGTCTCTAAATGCTGAGTCCCTTTTCTTCAATGTTGCCATGACAACACTGCTACCATGAACACATTCAGTTCTTCTGCCTACATTCAGAGATCACTTCACAGCCATACAAGTGGCTAAAACAGTAAGATGTGAAAAGAACAGAAGAGGAATCAGACGAAAATTCCTTTCTATTCCCTTTTATAATTTGTTGATGAGGATTTGTTGATTTGCGCCAAGTTTCACTGAAAATTAAATGTTCAGGAACATAAAGAAAGGATACGATGTCTGTAAATGTTACTCGTTGACTCAACTATCTATCAGAATGGTGAAACAGTCAGCTCTACATGACTTGTTATATCTATCAAGCTTGTGAAATGTTACCCTGGAGAGATGAAATCAATGAAAGAAATAAACAGCAAGGCTGTTAGGTATGCTTATCTAAATTCTGTCCAAAATGATCACACCAACAATAAATTGGCTTTTGTCCCAAAAATATCCAACCATATATTCGTACTCTTCTTTCCAATGAATATAAAAAATTCTATCAGGCATCTGATGAAAATATATAGAACTATTCCCAATTAAGTATGGTGTACTACAGGCAGTCTGGGAGAGAAAACAGTACAGGGAAGCAGATGGAATACAGTCCTGAGAAGTGAAGCACTTGCAAGTTCTTTCAGGGAATGTAATTGTAACCACCTCTGGTTTGAGGACTGGGTTGTCAATGGTCATGTATATCTTGAAAAATTACAACCAGTATGTTTCATTTCTATGCATCTATTATTGTTCTTATTATTGTTCTTGTGCCTGATTACAGGTATCATTTCTTTTTTGTTGTCAGCTTTTTCATATTAAATACCTTGTTGTTAAGGTAACATCAAGCCTAAATAACAGCAATAAAACCTGAATTCTAGAATTCTGAGTTCATATCCCTGCTGTCAACTTGTAGCATTTTCTAGAATCATCCAACCATTTTAGGTCAAAATAATAATAAAAAAGATAGAACTTTTAAAAATCATTTCAGCAAAATAGTGATGTTCTGAAGATACTGTTAAGTCATTAAATTGGAAATGGGTGATAAAAGGAATAATAATAATAGGATTTTGTTTATGTTGGCTGAAATTGCAATGGAGGAATAACTCATGAAATAATCTTGCTGCAATCTAATTAGGATCTGTCAAACAACACTTGCCAAGACCTGGATTGCTAGACTGTACCCCTCCTGATCCTCCCTCAACTGGGTTTGATACCATAGATCATGCTGTCATTCTGGATTGCCTGTAATGTCAGATGCTATGGAAGTCTCACACTGAGCTTGGAGACTGTGAGGATCTGGACACAAAGCAAGAAGCTGAGGTTAAATCTTAACAAGCCAGATTTGCAATGTGTCTAGACAACTGATTCTTTGATTAACTCTGCTGTTGCTCTGAATGAACTAGCACGAGACTTGGATATCCATGCATTGGATATCTCCCTGGACTTATAATTATTACCCACTAAAATAGGAAGTGGTGGCTATAGCCGGGGGTCCCTTATCCAGTTTCGACTGTTGTACTAGTTGTGGCCATACCATGCCTGGAATTAAAGGAAGTGGTAATGTAACTATTGCCCTCAGTACTATCAGGATGAATGTCTTCAATGCACTCTGCTTTGGGCTATCTTTAAAGACTACCTTGAAATTGCAATAGATGCCATGTGTTATATATGGGTGAGAGCCATTATAGCGTTATTACAATGCTGCAGTTTTCATTTGGTTTCCAGATATAATTACAAGTTTTGGTTTTATGGTAAGCTTAAAAGCTCTAAATTGCTTGCATCCTATGGAGTTGCCATTCTACATCCAGGTACAACTATTCCAGCCAGTTTGTGGTTTTTTGGGGGGGCGGGAAATCAGTGTGGGTTCCTAACCGATTTACTACTAGTTTGCTGAGAGAGCATTTTGTGTGCGCGCCAAAAGTTTACTGAAAACTGTTCTGCACATGCACAGAAACATGCCGGCAACGGGAGAAGAGGCCGGTGATAGGAGAAGAGACCCGGGAACAGGTTCAGGGGCATGGCAGGCCTGGGTCGCTGCTGGTTCCAGCGAATCAGGCCGGAAAACCACTACCAGTCGGAACTGGTAGGAACCCACCTTTGGGAGATATATATGCAGCAGAATTATGCATTCCAAATACTGTGGAAAATTATGTTACTACAAAAAACCCAATCTAGAATTGAATATTTTAAATTCTGATTATGCTATCCTGATTAGTGATCATCTTTTCCTGGAGGGAAAATATGCTGGTGGGAGGCTTTTCTTTTTTCTTTGAAAAGTGAGGTGAAAAAAATAGCTTGAAGCTTGGATAGATATCTGTTCAGGAACTGCTATATATTCCTTTAATAATTGAAAAGAACTGACATCTGTTATTGATGACTAAAGATTTTTAAACTTGGTGCTATCTCCGTTGATATGAATGGCATGTTTCAGTATAAGAAAACTAATTCCTGGCCCCAGAACCTTAAAATGTGAAACCAAAGAAAAAAAAAGAGACATGAAATATAAAGTAATTAAGGAAATAGTTATTTCTCATGGGATTCTTTTTATGGGTCTGTAGTGAAATATAAAAATCTTAAATAGCCTTTCTGCTTTTAAAAGTTCCTTTGATATAGAAATCCTTATATAGAAGTTTTTGACTAAGTAGCTTTTTTAACTTATAGTCATAATTTGTCAAAATTATTTGGAAATTTTTATGTATAAAAACTAAGCACATTTTCTTAGTATGGGAACCAGCAGTTCCATTTTGTATCACATTGTATGTAATTTAAACAAAGTTGCTTGGTTTGCACCTATATAACCATTCATCTTTACTTGTGTTCATTCACAATAGGCATCTGTACTCTCCAAAAATCTGTTTAGATGGTCAGTGGGAATGGACTTTTGAACAAACAGTGTATTATTTCTATCCTTGTGTACTTCAAAACAATTCCTTTTTGATTCTCAATGGCTCACAGCCTTTTTGATAAAATATGTTTGTGAATTGTCCTTTCCCCCCTTTCTCTTTTTTCAAATACATATAGACCATTATTTTTTTCACGTGGCACATCATTTAAATTGTAAACATTACAAATCTTACCTGACACTAAAAAATATAAATTCACCAGTATATGTAATTTACATACCCCGTGTTTTCCCCAAAATAAGACAGGGTCTTATTTTCTTTTGACCCAAAAATAAGTGCTTGGCCTTATTTTCAGGGAGGTATTATTATTTTTGAGTTGCAGGAAGTAGCAAGCATGGTCACCTCATGGCTGCTGCTTTGTTACAATATTTTCAGGAATGCTTATTTTTGGGGGAGGGCTTCTTTTAGTGCATGCGCTCAAAAGCCCAATTGGGCTTATTATCCGGGGAGGTCTTATTTTCAGGGAAACAGGGTATTAATTCACCTGAAAAGATCTTGATTTTATTTTCTATTGCCTGTTGCCCGTAATTTTTTAATGTAAATTTACTTTCCAAAGGTTTTATTTCTTTTAAAACACAAATATTTCATCATTCGTCAATCATTAAAACATCAAAGTACAATTTTTTTGTATGCCCCTCCCTCCCGCCACCACCCAACCCCCCTCCTCCTTCCCCCCAGATTTCCCAGAACCCGTACACGGTATGGATTTTTAACAGACACAGTCTAAAATCTATTGAGAAAAAAGAAATAAAGAAATTAATGACATTCTACATTGACCTTAGCTTCTTCTTGCTGAACTAACTTTAAACAATTTAAATCATTTCTGATCTTAAGCGTAGGCTAACTGGAATTTCTTGGTCCTGTATTTATTTTGTATATAATCAATCCATTTTTTCCAGTCTCGTTTATATCTCTCATTTGAGTGATCTTTAAGATATGCCGATATTTTAGCCATCTCAGCTAAGTTTGTGACTTTCAATGTCCATTCTTGAATTGCAGGCAAGTCTTCCTTCTTCCAGTATTGCGCCACCAACAGTCTTGCTGCCATTATTAGGTGCAGAATCAAGTTAATCTCTACCACTGTAAAGTCAGTACATATACCTAGTAAAAATAACTGAGGAATAAACTTTATCCTTCTTTTAAAGATATTTTGCATAATAGAACATTTTGTAAAAATTTTCTCTCAGATTTTGAGCTTGTGTAAATTTCACATTTCTTACCCAGATTCTTTCCCATGTATCCAACATTATTGGTTCTTCAATATTTTGAGCCCATTTTATCATACAATCTTTAACTAATTCTGTTTCCGAATCCATCTGTATTAATACATTATATATCCTCTTTATATGCATTAAGCTTTGATCTCTTATTTGTTTAAACAAATTATCCTCAACTTGGATAAAACCAATTTTTTGATCTATTTTCCATCTAGCCTGTAATTGCCCATACTGGAACCATGTTTGAACTACCTTCTCCTCTTTTAATACCTCTAAAGATTTTAATTGTAATACCCCCCTTTCCGAGGAAAGAAGCTGTCTGTAAGTAATTCTGTCCTGTTTTTGTGCTATATTCATATTTTCAATTGCGTGTCTAGGAATTGCCCACATGGGTATCTTGTCATTTAATTTATATTGGTATTTTTTCCAGACCCGCAGTAAAGCATTTCTTAAAATATGACTTTTGAAATTCTTATCCAATTTTTTGTTGAATAACAGGTAAGCATGCCAACCATATACCAGATTGTGTCCCTCAATATTCAATATTCTATCATTAGTTAAATGAGTCCAATCACTAATTACAGATAATGCCACTGCATCATAATATAGTTTTAAATTAGGTAGTTTCAAACCTCCTCTCTCACGTACATCTTGCATTATTTTCATCTTTACCCTCGGCTTCTTTCCTGCCCATACAAATTTGTTGATACCCTTCTGCCATTCTAGAAGATTCGCATCTTTTTAAAGTATAGGTAACATTTGGAAAAGAAATAAAAATTTTGGTAAGATGTTCATTTTCACTGCCGCTATCCTACCCAACAAAGATAAGTGCAATTTCTCCCATTTTTTTCATCTCTGTCTGTATACTATGCCAAAGTGGTTCATAATTATGCTTATATAATTTCCCATTTGAAGTTAAGATGTTAACTCCAAGATATTTGACTTTTTTAACTACCTCACATCCTAGCATCAATCCTAATTCTTCCTTTTGTTTAGTATTCATATTTATAGCTAATATTTTTGTTTTTCCTAAATTTATTTTAAAACCAGACACTTGACCATATTGATTAATCGTATTCATTAAGACCATACTGGATTCCTGCGGTTGTTCCAATATTATGACCAAATCATCCGCAAAAGCGCAGACTCTATATTCTTGCTGCCTAATCTTGATCCCTTTTAAACCATCCAAGCCCCGTATTTTATTCAACAATACTTCCAAAGTTATAATAAACAATAATGGGGACAAAGGACAGCCCTGTCTTGTACCTTTTCCAATTTGAAAAGAGTCTGTTAAACTTCCGTTGACTATGATTTGTGCTGTTTGCTGTGGGTATATTGCTTTAATTGATTGTAAAAAATTATCTCCTATCTGCATTTTTTGCAATATCTTCAACAGAAATTGCCAGTTAACTCGATCAAAGGCCTTCTCAGCATCCAAAAATATAAACGCAGCAGGGATCTGGTTGTTCTTTCCCAAATATTCTAATGCATTAATAATTAATCTGACATTACTTTTCATCTGTCTCCCCTGTATAAAACCTGTTTGGTCCGTGTGTATCAATTGTTGAATAACCAACATTAACCTATTTGCTAATATTTTAGTGAAAATTTTATAATCTACATTCAGTAATGAAATAGGTCTATAATTTTTGGGTTGGGTAGTATCTTGATCTTCTTTGGGTATCAAAGATATAAACGCTGTCTTCCAAGATGGGGGCACTTTACCTTCCATTTGAATCATATTAAATAATTCTCTAAGAGGTTCTACCATTTCTAACTGTAAGTTTTTATAGTAAACCGCTGTCAAACCATCTGTACCTGGTGCTTTTCCTAACTTTAATTGCTTAAATACCTGCAAGTTTTCCCCCGAGGTTATTGGTTGATTCAATTTTTGCCTGTGCTCTTCTCTAACTGAAGGTATTTTCTCTTTATCTAAATATTTGTCTATATCTAAACCATTAATTTTATCCCCTTTATACAGTTCTGTAAAAAATTCCCGAAATGCCTTTTGAATCTCTTCCTGTTGAAAGACCTCCTTCCCTCTGTAAATCAGTTTAGATATATTTCGAGTTTTCCTTTTTTTCCTAATCTGATAAGCTAACCATCTGCCAGGTTTGCATTACAAAAAGTATTGTGTTTTGCATATAATAAATTAGTGGCTACCTGGTCAGAGATCAACATGTCAAATTGAGATTTTAATATGTTAATAGCTTCCTTAACCTTTGTATCGCCTGGGTTCATTGTTAACTCCAACTCTTTTCTCTTAATTTCCTCTTCCAGTTCTGTTCGTTTTAACCCTTGTTTATTTCTATGTGTTTTATTTATATTCATCAGCACTCCTCTCATATATGCTTTGCTTGCATCCCATATGAATTCCATAGATGTACCCTTATTCATATTCAAAACAAAATATTCAGATAGCAATTTTTTACAATCATTAATATACTTTTCATATCTAAAAAAGTTTTCATTCAATCTCCAAGACCTTCTTGCCTGCACTACCCTTCCCAACTCCATCCAAACTGGGTTATGGTCCGAAAGGACCCTAGATGCAATCTTTGTCTTCTTGACCCTAGAAAGCAAATCATTAGTGGTTAGTATAAAATCAATCCTTGAAAGGGATTGATGCCTGTCAGAGAAGAAAGTGAAGTCATATTCCTCTGCATTTCTTTCTCGCCAAATATCTCTCAATTCAAAGTCATCCATGATGTCAAAGAAAGGTTTGGGTAACTTTGCTCGCATCTTAGTATTTAGGCGGGAAGTCTTCTTATCTCTTTTAGTGTCTATCACTCCATTCCAATCACCCAATAGTATACAGGAACTATAGTCCCACTGTACTAATTCAGCATGAAGATTTCGATAGAATCTATCTTGCTGTTGATTGGGGGCATAAATTCCCAAAAGTAATGTCTTTTTCCCTTCTAGGATTAGGTCTAAAGCAATATATCTTCCGAAGGGATCTGCTTCTATTAATTCAGCTTTCATATCTTTTCTTAAGTATACAACTATACCATTCTTCTTTTCCATAGCGGAAGCTACAAAATGTTGACCAAGTTTTGAGTTAATCAAATATTTTTGATCAGTTGACTTGATATGAATTTCTTGCAAACAAATTACATCATTCTTAAACTGTTTGAGATAGTGAAATATTTTCTTTCTCTTCTGTGGAGAATTCAGTCCATTGACATTCCATGTTAAAATCTTAGTTGTCATCTTTGGTTGGCTGAAGATTTTTTAGAGCTTCCTGCATGGCCTGTTTAATCTTAGGCCTAGCTCCTCCCACTGCTTCCAGACTTGTTATTGTAGTTCCTTGATCGATGGCCGGTGATTGTTGATATTGTTGCTTTTTAGCTTGTTTCTCCATTCGTCTAGTAATCATGCGGCTAGGTCTTTGTTCCATAACACCTTGCGCTTCTAGAAGAGAGAGATGCTCCATCTTATCTGGTGGTTGTGTAGTTTGCTGTCTATCCTGTCCTTCTTGTGGTCTTTCTCCAGGTCCAGATGGTGCAGGGTATCCAGCCTTCAATATATTATAATAAAAATCTCAGGCTTTCCATACAGAGTTGAGGCGATATCTTTGCCTATCAAATGTAAATATAATGCCAAATGGTGCATCCCATCTATACTGTATCTGACGATTTCTGAGTTCTTCGACCAAAAAAGCGTAGTCTCTCCTGGCTCTTAACATTTGAGGTGGTATCTCTTTCAAAACAATCAGGTCTTGACCGCCAATTTGAAGCTTAGTGTTATAAGACGCTTGTAGTACCATATTTCTAAGCTCTCTTGTAGTGAAGTATATAACGATGTTTTGAGGAAGCTGCTTCTGCTTTGCCAGCCAAGAGTTAACGCGATAAGCTTTGTCAATTTGCCAGTCAAGGTTGGTCCCTGGTCTTCCCATCAGGCGGTCAAAAGCTTCTGATAGGATCTGTTTCAGGTTCTCCTGTTTCTCCTCACGCAGCCCCCTTACTCTTAATGTGAACTCCATTTGTCGCTACTGTATCATAATAATTTCTTTTTCAGCATTTTCCACTTTTTGTTCCACCGCCTCTGTTTTCAGTGTCAAGTTGGTATTGGCGTCATTAAGATCCTCTAGACTATCTTCAATTCCAGAAACATGTTCTGTCAATACAGTTACAAGTCTCAGCATTTCTTCTTTAATTTTAACAACCCTGGCATCGATTTTCTCATACAACTCCTGTTTAAGTCCTTTTATTTCACTTTTGATTTCTTCTTTCATTTCTTTTATTTCCTCTTTTCTCTCCTGCCTTATCACCTCTCTATGATCTCTAAGCTTATCTTCCATTTTAATTGTCTGTGCATTAAGAGCCACGCTTAGTTCGCTCAGGAAAAATTCTTTTGTTAACACATCCCCAGCAGGGGGCATAGGAAGCGGAGGCTGCAGCCTTGTGCCAGGCACTGGGGATGTGCCCCTGGGAATAGAGGGTGACGGCTTCAAATTAAAACTTGGTTTTGAAGCCATTTCAAAATTTGTCTTCCTGCAATTAATAAAACTCTACTGCCTGACTATGCAGCTTTAAGCAGCTTTAAGTAAAGAAGCTGAGTTTCTCCTTTTACTTTGAAATTTGAGGCTTGGCAAAACTTTCAGTGAGTAAACATTGTAACAAGACAGTTCAGCAGATTCATCACCATTTAACTTCCAGATAAGCAAGATTAATGAGGGAGTGAAAGTCTTGCAAAAATGAAACTAATTAAAAAGCTTCTGCTGGCCAATTGTAAGACAAGTGATAAGCATGCTCCTTTGAAATTTTGAGTTCTTGTGACAATTAACAAAAAGTATTCATTATTACCGGAGAAACCAGCCTGCTCGGCGTCATTTTAAAAGCCTCTAAGTAAATAGATTTTCAGAGGAGAAAAAGAAAAGAAGCTAAAATCTTGATAAACAATTATTGTCCACGCAAACGGATCCAGCTCATGATAAGAATAAATCAATCAAAACTTTGAACTGAGTGGGGGAGACCTACTTTGTTCCGCACAAGGCAGTTTGAAGTTCCCAGCACGGAGGTCGTTCTGCTTTGGGCTAGCCCCCCTCTCTCTGCAAGCACAAAAGCTGCAAAAATCGAAGAGCATTTGCCAGCAAAACTATTTCTTCTTTCCTTCTTGCCTGAAGGGTAAGAAAACCTGTTAAGATGTCAGATGGAAGATCCTCTAAGCAGGTATGTAGCCAGGAATTCGGAGGCAGCTGGTTTTTTGCTGCCACCACCAGCAGGCTCCACCCAGGAAGTCCGAAATTTTTTATGTAAATTTAGAAAGCCTCACATAGTCACACTCATTTTTGATGAAACCTGCCAACATTCACAATCCATAATTCTGACTATGGAATCTAAGAAATCTATTACCATGGCAGGCAGACAAGCTTTGCAGAACAGAAACAGAACAAATTGTAAAAACCATGTAGCTTATTGGTTGCCTTTCAATTTGCAAGTGTGCAAAACATAAATTAAATTTGTTTCAAACTTGTAAACTTTTTCTACATGCAATTGTGAACTCATAAAGCTCTTAAGATTCTGTCGTCTGCTGAAGTGACACCAATTTTTCTTTGATCCCTGCCAGGGTCAGGTTGGACATGCAAAGAAGTAAGGACACTGTATTGGGGAAGCAATGAAGAAAGGATTAGATTTAGATTTAGATTTTACTTTATTTGTATGCCGCCCTTTTCCCTGAGGGGACTCAGGGCGGCTCACAATTCAAGGGAGGGGAGAACAGACAAGTTACAAACATGAAAAACCATACACCATTAAAAAGCACAACAGTCATACCATTCAAGTGGGGTTGCAAGTCTTTAGCCCCAGGCCTGTCGGAACAGCCAGCTTTTAAGGGCTATGCGGAAGGCCTGGAGGGTGGTGAGGGTACGAATCTCCACGGGGAGTTCGTTCCAGAGGGTCAGAGCAGCCACCGAGAAGGCCCTCCTCCGGGTAGTTGCCAGTCGACATTGGCCAGCTGATGGAATTCGGAGGAGGCCTAGTCTATGCGATCTTATAGGCCTAGTGGAGGTAATTGGCAGTAGGCGGTCTGGGAAGGATCAAGCTTGAAGGAGGGAAGGATCAAGCTTGAAGAGCCAAGAAAAAGAACAGCCTGTCTCTATAAGGTCAGGAGGGAAGAAAGCCAATGCAAAAGAAGGAAAAAATCAATCAGGCAGAGGGAAATGATGCAAAAACTGAGACTTTAGAAGACTTAGCTGTTTATTTGTGCCTGTTGAGTGGTGCCATCTGTTCTGAGAAACCTTCATCAGGCAGCAGGGCATCAATCACTTTATTTTATGTAACCATGTGTTTTCTTGGGAAAATACATGTGTGCTTTATCATTGCCTTTTCCTGTGCAATGTGAAATTATATCTTTACTGTCGTTATTAAAACTATCACCCCCTAAATCTTCCTGTATTGGTGCTGCCTGTACTCTTGAGTATCTTTAATGGGATTATATTTTCTTGGCAAACTATCCCAGCACCCTTTGATCATCCCCATTTATGTTAATGCAACATCAACATAATCTTTCCTCCTTCACCCAAATATTAATATGGATGTGTGCATCTGGTTGCATCAGCTAAAGTTAGTCTCGCTAACAATCAAAGTAATTATGACTAGTTTGATTAATTCCTTGCTTTTTGGGATTATTTAGAATTTAGGGGTGGATGGGTACAAATAAGCTAAGAAAGCCTAAAGAAATCATATGTTGTATATTACATATAATATAATACTAAGCCATAGTAACACAGCCACAGTTGCTTTGGACAGCAATATAAATTTGGATAAAAATAAATATATAAAGTAAGCTAATATCAAACATAATTGAAACCATTCTTTACTATTCCAATCAATTATTCAATTGCCTCTTTCAGTGTTTGATTAATTCAAAACAAACAAACAAACAAACACACACACACACACACACACAAACATGCACACATGCACAGCTGGTCCGTGCCTTTTCCTGGGGGAAGGGGGGAACATGCCCCATGCACACCACATGCACCTGCCATCTACGCAGAATGACCTCATGGAAGCCACTCCCACAAACCCTAGCTACTGTGCCGCTTTTCTTAGTGGCGGCTGCAAAAAGAGTGGCAGGCCAGCAACACTAGGGCTGACAAGAGTGTGTTGAAACAGAGACACAACTTCCGATCTTCTCTGTATCAGCTGATCTGTGGGTTGCAGGCCAAGGTTAAGGGGCCTCCTGCACTTCAAAAATAATAAGACCTACCCCAAAATAAGGCCAAGCACTTATTTTGGGGGGAACACGGCACATACATACATACATACATACATACATACATACATACATACGTAGGTACATACGTACATACATAACCCCAAGTTCTATTATAAGGTAGCATGATGAAGTTTGTTCCCATTGATAAAGATAGATTTTCTCTTAAAATGCAGACTATAGTTTAGTAATGCAGGTCTCAATATTCTGTTCTCTTTTCAGAGATTTTCCTTTGCATATTCATCTTAATATTGCTCTTCTTGTTCTTTTTTCCCTCTTCTCTTATCTTCTTGGCATTTGTCTTTCTTACTCAGCACATTGTAGTTATGAATTGCTACCAATTTATACTAATACTTAATAGAACTTTGATATGATATCTGGATTTAAGAGTCCATGTTTGAATAAGAAATGCTAAGAGTAATATATGTCACAGTAATCTTTTGATTGTTCTATAAAATAATAACACATTTATTTCTCGGGGGGGGGGGGAAATGAGAGCATAATTCCCAAGGTAATCAAGTAATGCATTGTAATCTTCTGAAATTGTCTGGAATCAATAACTAACGAAATATTCTAAAGAATTGCATCTTTGAACATTATATTGCTACAGCTCTCTGCCTTTAAGGAGACTTGAAGTAAGCTTCATTTTTTTGCATAATAACTATTAAGATAAATATCTATTTTTGCAAGTTACACACAACATATAATTTTCAGATGTTCTCCTTTAATGGATATAGTTTCTTATAAAACACAGCTGTTTTTAATCATTGATCTCTAGCAGGAAAAATATTGCTAAGAAATTGTAACCTTTTTATTCTTCATATATTTTACTTTAATATGAGTCAGTATGAATTAATATTATGAAAGACCACTAAAAGTGATTTGTATGGATAGTACATATGTTCTTCATTACTACTACATACTGCATACAATTTTTAATAAGCTAGCATTTAGATAAATAAGTAAATAATATAAAAAGAGAAAAATAAAGGAGCTAGCATTTGAGATTAAATGGCCAAGAACTTTGTCACCCAAAAGGTGGAGAAAGGAATGAGAGAGTCAGCCATGCTGAATTGTTACTAATGGGGATGAAATGATTCAGGGATTGTAAATTGTAGGAATTTTGGGAGACGGTGACCACGTAATACTAGAATTCACCATAATTCAGGCACAAGAAACTGAGCAAAGTCAGATTAGTATTTTAGACATCAGTTTATGGGCATCAATTAACTAAGAGAAAGAATAGTAAGGACTCCATGGATAGAAATCCTAGAGAGAGAAAATAGTCCAGCATGCTTGAAAAACTCTTAAAAATGAGATAATAAAATTAACCAAAACAAAACAAATAAAAACAAAAAACAAAATTGCAGAGAAATAAAAACAAGAGATGTAGATGAAACCATTATAAATACACATAGATCTAGATCTGACAAACTGAGAGACAAAAAGGACGAATATAAAAAATGGAAAGAGGGGCAAATAACTAAAACTGAATACTGGCAAATAATCCAGATCTGCAAGGATGGTGTCAGGAAGGCTCACGCTCAGAATGAACGAAGACTTGGAACAAATGCCAAAAATAACCACAAAAAAAGTTTCTTTCAATTTGTAAAGAACAAGAAGAAAGTTAGGGAAATGGTTCTCTAATGGGAGTAGATGGAAAGGAGGGGATGGATGGCAGGGAAGTAGAACTGCTTAATTCTTTCTTTGCATGTTTTTTTACTCAAAAATAAAATAAAATAAAATATCAAAAGCAGCACTGTGGGAGACAGAACAGGAATGCAAGTCAAAACAGGCAAGAGATAGGTAAGAGAACACCTACTGTAGCCACTTAAGATAAAGGTAAAGGTTCCCCTTGCACATAAGTGCCAGTTTTTCCTGACCCTACGGGGCTGTGCTCATCTCCGTTTCAAAGCCAAAGTGCTGTCCAAAAATGTCTCCATGGTCATGTGCCTGGCATGACTAAGTGCCGAAGGTGTACGGAACCCTGTTACCTTCCCAACAAAGGTGGTTCCTATTTTTCTATTTGCATTTTTACATGCTTTCGAACTGCTAGGTTGGCAGAAGCTGGGACAAGTAATGGGAGCTCACTCTGTTACTCGGAGCTAGGGATTCGAACTGCTGAACTGCCAACCTTTCTGATTGACAAGCTCAACCACTGGGCCACCGCGTCCCACCGTAGCTACTTAGATGAATTCAAATCTCTGGGACCATATAGTTTATAGGCCAGGGTTTTGAAGAGCTGTCAGATGTGGTCTTGGAACCACTGAATGAATTTTTCTAAGCTCTTGTAGCATGCCAGAGGACTGGGGGAAACAAACCTGATGTGATTCCAATCTTCAAAAAGGAGAAAAATGTGGATCTAGGAAACTACAGACTAATCAGCTTGACATCAATACATAGGAAAAATCTGAAAAGGATAATTAAGCAGTGGTTTTGTGCAACCCTAGAAATGAACAAGGTGATTACTAAAAGCCAGCATGGGTTGTTAAAAGCAAGTCATGCCAAAGAAACCTTACTCCCTTCTCTAAAGTGACTAAATTGATAGATAAAGAAATGCTGTAAGTCACTTGACAAAGTAAATCAGAGCCTGCTTCTTGCTAATGTAGAGCAATGTGGAATACACAGTACAATTACCAGATCAGGGGTGGGTTCCTGCCCGTATAGAAGAGGTTCCACAAATCTACAGTACCGTTTAGAACTTGTTCCAGCTCCTTCCCTCCACCCGTCTGCACATCATCAAGATGAAGAGCGAGAGAAGGAATTCTGGGAGTTGAAGTCCACAAGTCTTAAAGCTGTCAAGTTTGAACACCCCTGGGGTTTCTTTTTCTAAAGGGTTAGGGGTGCAAGGATCTTGTAACTTGACACCTTTAAGACTTGCGTGCTTCAAATGCCAGAGTTTCTGAGCCAACATTTTGGTTGCTAAGCAAGAGCGTTGTTAAGTGAGTTTCAACACATTTTACAATTTGGCCACACCCACCCAGTCACATGACTGCCAAGCCATTCCCACTTGCTCACATGGCCAGTAAGCCACTCCCACCTGGTCACATGGCTGGCAAGCCACTACCACCTAGTCACATGGCCGGCAAGCCCCTCCCATAAAGCAGGCCACACATACAGAAGAGGTTCTAAAAAATTTGAAACCCACCACTCTACCAGATGGATTTGCAGTTGGCTGACCAACCATACTCCGGGTGTGGTCCTCAATGGAATACCTCTATGTGGAGGGAAACATGCAGTGGGGTACTTCAAGATTCGGTCTTGGGCTCAATACAGTTTGATCTGTAAGCTCATATCTAATTTCTATTCAACATTATTGTATACATTACATAACCTTTTTTTTAATATTCAGAAAGAAAAAACTTAACGTTTAACAGGAAGTGACGATCTAGTGACATAAATCCAGAGAAGGCAAAGCTTTGGCTGTAAAACCTTTGTAAAAAGCTAAATGCCAATGAATGTGAAATGTAAAAAACAAATTCCAATGTTCAAAGTAGAAATGTGTAAAGTAGGAAAGGAGAAAGGAGAAGAGCTAGACTTGCACCATTGTATTTTGCATACATAGCCTGCTGCCAAGCAAGATATATTTTCAGATATTCTAAATAGGTGGACAATTCTTTGGGGATTTCTATTCATGCTAACTAATTTTGTGAACAAGATCTTCCTGAATAGAGAGGAGAGATTTGGCAATGCAATGCATTATGAATTATTCATTTTTCTTCTTTATCAGCTGCTGCAGTCTGGTTGACTTCATATTTGTGTTTTGAAGGATTTTTTTGGAGAGCTCATAAAGCAGTGGTAGTAAATAGATAGACTAAAAAAGGAAAATAATCGATGCAATTTAGCTTATATCAAGAACACAGGAAATAATTTTGATATATTTCTGGTTTAAATATGGAGTTAGAGTGTCTAATTCAGCCTGCATTATTGTTATCATTCATATGTGGAAAGCACTTAGAAATTCTTAACATACAATATAGAAATTCAATAAGATGGTACAGATTATTTTGCTTTGTTAATTTAAAACAGATTTGTTTTTTTATATGGTTTCCTTTTTGTCAGGCATTATAACTATGTTTGCTACCATATATATATTTAAAATAGTTAGCAATTCACACTTAAAAGGAACATAAATCTTCTTTATACTGGTAAATCTTTGAACAGGAAATGTCTTAGTTGCATTTTATTGCTTGAAATGAGTATTGATTACCTTTTTAAAAAAAGAAAAAAACATTCTTTCATTATTAAAAATCAAACTGCACATCAATAATGGATCATAATCCAGTAATTGTATGTTTGCAATTTGGAGACTTCTTGTCTGCATTTATAAATATTGGTCACTTTTATTAACATATTGTTTTATTATCTTATCAATAATGAGTAACCTCATCATTCTTTCTGAAATCTGCAGACAGAGAAATTTCTACAAAAAGCTAGATAATCACAATTACACCATGCCCATTTACTATTCATTTTAATGGAACTTATTGATGAAAATTTCTGCTTTAATTATTTTTTGCTGTGATGGCAACCCCAATCAAACAGGCCCTAATTATATCAGCCTAAAGCAATAAAGCTGAATTAGTAATTTAAAAAAGGTTTCTTAAAGATTTTATCTCTTGTTTACAGTATACTTCAAAGGAAAGAGCATATTGTTTTGTAGCAAAATATTTTGTTTTTCAAAAGAAATTTGGCAATTATGCCAAATTGTATGAATCCATATACAGAGAAAAAGAGATGAGACAAGAATTCCTATAAAATATTTTTTATTCTTCTATTTATTCTTTTTATTTATGTATTTTGGGAATTTATGTGCTGCCTATCTCATATCCAACAACTCTTCTTTTGATAGTTAAGGTACTTTAAAAGCATAAAGTATGCTGAAAATACATGTATTTTTCCCTGTATGCTGGTAAAGATATGCCATTTCTAAAAGAAAGATTTAAATGTGTGATACAAAATTGCAAAGAAATGGCATTTATTGCTTGTGGCAATATAGAACTTAACTGTTTATGATGGTTGAAAAATTACAGAGGGATCTATTCTAGTTCTTTATTTGTACCTTTTCAGAATATTTAAAATTACATTTTTTTACACTTAGTGGGCCAATTATGATAATATAAATCCAGTAGGAATGAGTGAATTTTTTTTTGCTACATTTGAATGCAATTTCCTGCCTATCAATTCAAGGACCCATAAATATGATTCCTTTTCAAGGACAACATTTGATATCTTCAGGCCATTAGAATCTCAAACATCACATTTTATCAATATTCATATCTCTGCATTTGGGTGTGATCCTGAAAAATGTTCATTGCAAGGATATTCGTTATACTTGAATATACTACTGAATACAAATACAGTTATGTGTTTATGTAAAAATACTTGCAGTGATAAAGATCTATTGTCAGTTCTTTTAATCCTATCTCCTATGGCAGATTGGCAACCATTAACTGATTTGCTCCTTTGACATTACTTGTTTTCAATCATTGTTGATTATCCTGGGTGTTTTTCTACTGCCTCCCACTTGGAAAGCTGGCAGTTCTTGACTGAACAAAACTCATTCACCCATGTCGATTTTAATTGAGTTCCAGCATCCACATTCCTTCCATTATTCTAATCCAAAGCCTGGGAACATAACCAGGTTTTTTAACATTTGTGAAAAGATGGAGAAAGTATGGATCTCTAGGGAGATATCATTTTCAGAAGTCATATGTGATCACTGAAAAGGCATTCTTTGTGGGTTCCAGAAAATGATATTGCTTAATTGATGGAACCCAAAGCTAGTTGACTTCACTGGATAGGTGGAAATATCACTTAAATAGCTAGGACCAATGCCATGAAGAATTTTATGAGTGACAATGGAATTTTCTGGCTGCTGTATATAGTAACTTGCTCTGACAATCTTGGTTGAGGTGTGGTCTCTTCCTTGATGTTTCCTTAAAGTATTGGTTGCCAGGGAGGATGTGTTCCAGCTGTTTTCTTCAGGAAGGGTTGGATGTTTTTCGGAAAGGAACATCCTTCTAGTGGCCAACACCAGAAAAGCAGGGAACAACACCAGATAAACAATCAAAGATAAATACTCTCCAAATACAGCTATCTAACCTGATAATAAAATGTCTACAAGAAAAATAAATTCTGTGAACACCAAGAACTCAAAATTTCAAACATCCTGAAATGGATTTTTAAATCATATATTGTATGGCATCATCCCTTTTAAAAAAACAACAAAGATTCTCTTTCGGTGAGTAGCAAATTATTTTCAGTGCATCCTCGTGTCACCCTTCCAATGATATCTCAAAATGGCAGGGTACAGATTAAAAATGCTTTGAATTAAGTATTCCAATGAAAAGCTGTTCTGCTTTAATAATCATATTGAGATCACATAACACCTATTTCAAATCCATGCTATGCAGTTCTAATAAACCATGATGTCTTAAGCTAGAAGTTTGTTCTTTCTTCCTTTTACATTTTTCTTTTAAATCTTTGTCTCTTTTCCCCTTCATTTTCTTAAATTGCCTCTTTTTGTAAGAAATTCTTTCTTTCTTCTCCATTTTTATTTTTCATAATGCTTGCTCTCTATTTTTTTCTCCTTTCCTCTCTTCTTTGTGTGTATATGCATATGTATCATTGCCCTCCAGCTCAAAAGCTTTCTCTATCGTCTTTGACTCTCAGATCTCATCTTTCAATTCTTTGGAAGAAATCACTTCTAGAGTTCCCTAGTTCCTGATTCTCTTATAAATCCAAGATTATGTCCCAGAGGACCTATTCACACTGCCAGGTCATATAATTATTGGAGGAGAAGCTTCAAACTTTTTCCCATTACAGATCTCTGAAGCCACCAAGTTAGCTGTTTCACTTTTCCTAACATTTTATTATATCTAGGTCACTCCTTGTCTACAATAGTGGTGAATATCTATAGCTTGTTTGTAGGATGAGGGTGAAGGTTCATTCTCCAAGCTTATGGGTTGGTTTCTGAATGTTTCATTACCAGGCTATGTAACACCTTTAGTGGAGTTTAGGGAATGTCAGTGTTCTTTTTATAACAGCTTCAGATGTGTCAGGTGAGGGCCTTGTGATGGGTCAGGTGTGAGTCATCAGTGGATCTTGTGATGGGTCTTGTGATAGGGACGTTACATCAGGTCAGGGTCATTGAGAAGTGAACTGCTGGTGAAGGGTTGCATGGTTTCATTGAGGGTCGGTGCTGTCTCTGGTTCGCTGTGTAATTGATTTTGATTCTGAGGGGTTTATAAGCTGGTTGCAGGTCAATGTGTCTGTTGATGGAATTGCCTGTGGAGTGCAAGATTTTGATGAATTCATGAGAATGGTGGATAGTAGCATGGCTATTGATTTTTGTGTTGCTCCAATCGAACTGGTGCTGTTGGGTAGAGATTAAGGATTTGGGATTGTGGCATTTGACTGCCAGTCGGTGTTTGTGGATCCTGGTTTTTAATTGACATGATGTTTGCCTCATGTAGAATTGGTTGTGAGGGTTAAAGTTGATTTTGTAGCTTCCTACTGACTGTGCAATTTGTAAGCATGCAAATGTGAGTAGATAAATAGTGGGATAAATTCCCACTTCAGTGGGAAAGTAACAGTGTTCCTTTGGCATAAAGTCATGCTGTCCATATAACCATTGTTTTCAGACAGCGCTGGCTTGCTCAGTTAAGACTTAGAGATGAGCACCGCCCACTATAGTCAGACACAATTACACAGGATAAACCTTTACCTTTAACTTTGTGTACAAATTTAAGGTTCCAATCTGGATTGGTTAGCGAGACCAGCATACACAGGACTCTTTTAAAGACAGGTTCCCTGAGGATGGGCTCCAGCACGAGTCCAAAAGCTCAGAAGACCAAACCTCCGCTTCCAGTGACCAACCCAGATTGGATCCTGCAACATTATCCTGGAATACATATATATGCCTTCATTCATCATATAAATTTAACTTTGTAGGTACATGTATACACTGTCACACTGTACAATGTTTTGTGTTTGTGTCTATTTATATATACTAGCCAAAATCCTGGCACCCAAATTAACTTTTTTACGTGTCCTGGCAAACGCCTGCTTGATTGCACCATAGTTTAACTCCTTTACTTATTTATTTACTGTAGACTTTAAGATTTTACTATCAAATTATCATGTTATGCAAGGAGCTGTAAGGAAATATTAAGCTAATTAATATAATTCCAGAGGAGCAATTTTACAATGGGAAATTAGAAACAAATAAAAACGGAATCCCAAATTCCAGCAGCAATTTTAGAATTAAATGACCTATGATATGAGAAAGAACATTTATTGAGACTGTTATTATATTATTGCTGTCCAGGTTCCCACCTCCTTCTCCCAATGGTCTGATGATGTCGGTCAATAGTTACTGTTATTTCTGTTCCTTTTGTATTGCATTTCCCCTGCTATGCCTACATTTTCATATCCTTCCTTCAGCACCATTTATCTCTTTTCTCATTCGTTGCAAATTAGCCTCATTCCCAGGAAGAACATTAACCACAGTGCTGGTTTAATACTTACAAGATAGTTTTTAATATATTTTGAGCAAAGATTAAACCATTCAGTCAGAGCACTTGCCTATTAAGAGTTTTGTAAAGGGTGATATTTATCTCTACATTGCAATGCAAAAGTATCTCTTTTTCTTCCAGTGATCCTTCTGCGCTAACAAACTTCAATTCCCATGTAATGGAGGCAGAGGGTACAAAATGAGAACAGGCTTTGCATATATTCAAGGAAGAGACAGTGGGATTATTAATACACTAAATCCCAGTGGAAACTCATTATGTCCAACTAGTTACTCTTTAGATACGGAGGTTTTTTTTGCATTCAGTAAGGAAAAATAGCAGACAACAAAAGAAAGGATTATATTTTATAAATACCAAAACAAAATACAAAAATGATTCTGCATTTATGTCTATACTTTTAAAAATACACTTTCACAAGAGCCTTATTGTTTTTCCAAATTCTATTATTCCAATATGAAATACATGCTATTTCTGAACTTATTTTTTCAGTGGTCCTTATCAAGTTAATTAGTTTAACAATATTTCATGTTCTTCTATTAATCTTTTTATCCAATGTTGAGTGATACAATATTTTCCAATTATAACTGACAGTTGTATAAACTACCATCGGTATATGCCCAATCTTATCAACATTCTCTTTGCAAAGAACAACAAGGCAAATCCATACAAGAAGAAAATAATTTTACAAGATTAATAGCAAGTCACACTTTTGATTTCTTTTAGATTTGCAATCTGTTAATAAGCAACAGATACAAAAATAAAGGAAAATGGTCTGCTTTCAATAGATTTCATTTTCAATATAACATACTTAAATGAATGATTTATACCAGATCAATATTTATTTATTTATTTATTTATTTATTTATTATCATAATCATATGAATCAATTGCAAAAGGCAGTTTTACTTAGAACAGCTTACGACTGACAATACCTCTAACACTATTAAATATCAGCATCTGCCTATCCCAAGTCCTTGGGAAGGAATTGATAGATAGACAAAAATGCCAAATCTAGTCTGAACATCTGGCTGACTGTGAGATATAATAATTCATTAAATTTACAATCTGCCCAATTCTCAATGACTCTGAGAAATTTGCAATCATGGAAACATTTAGCAGCGAGATGAACAAAACACATATACACACATACAAGTACACACACAAACAGCACAAGACAGCAAACCAACAATGGTAAAGAAAGTAAACCATATTAAGATGCACATCTCTATATAACTCCTTCATTTAAGCAAAGAGGTAGGCTTGATTGCAAATGTCTTCTAGCTTATAGTGCTGGCTATCCACTCTCATGAACAGTTTATTTTTGAACACAGTGAATATATGGATTCTTAAGAGATAAACATATATATATATATCTCTTAAAGAGCCTACCTCTTTATATCTAGAAACAACAGTAAGAAGTGAAAATATCTAATAACTTATAGATTGTCTGATATATGGACACCAGCATGTCTTTATCTGGAAGTCTAGTCAATATGCTTACAAATTTTTCCAGATTATTTATTTATTTACCTCTATTTTGTCTGTATTATTTTACATATAACTCAGAGTGTCAAACACACTTTCCTCCAGGAGCGGGCTGCTGGGGGCTCACAGGGTTCGGCAGAACTTCTGGCTAAGATTCTGTGCAGTTCAGAGAACCCCCAAATTCTACTCCTGGCTGGCCTCACCCACCCTGCCCCACATAGGAGTCCCCACGTGGCCCATTTTGGATGGAGGTAAGTGCAGGGTGTGCACGGAGGCTCAGGGAGAGCGAAAAACGGGCATACTGGAGTTTGCTCAAAACAGGCCCATTTCTGGCCTCCAGAGCCCAGGGAGGGCAAAAACACCCCTCCCACTATGGTGAATGAGACTGACTAGGCCATACACACCATGGCCATGCCCACCCAGCAACCGGGCGAAGAAACCCTTGCTAAAATTTTTGAAGCGCACCCCTGCTTTCCTCCTCCTATTTCCCCTACAACAGATAGAGGGGGAGGGAGTGATTGGCTCAGAGTCACTCAGGTGGTTTCATAGCTTAAGGCGGAATTAAAAGTCTTCCGCTTTCTTGCCTGGTGTCTTAACCACGAGACCAAATTGGTGCTCATTTCTTAAATGAAAGTTCTGGTTAGCTTGTAAGATTCTTTGTACCGTGATCCTCAAATATTGTACTACTATGAACAAAGCCCAGAGGTTATTTTTGACAATGTTTCCACTTTACCTGTGCAAGCCTGATTGAAAAAGGTGTGTGAACCCCACTGAAAAGTCCAAAATCACAGCCTGAGAATCTCTATTATAACAGCATAGGATTAGGATTCAGGGTTAGTTTACTTGAAGAACTATATTTTAATCTATACCTTTTGTTTCCTTTACAAAAACTGCTATTGGACATAATAGGTTCTTGGATACTGTCAGGGCCAAAGAAGCAAGGACACATGAGTAGTTATTTTATGGATGTTCATCTACAAACAGAATCTTGCCAGACTAAAGCAATTATCTGCCATAACTATAGATATACTCTGAATTGTTAGAGAAAGTCCAACATTATCCTGTTTTTGCCAACAAAACTTTCCAAGCTCTTTGCCTCTTTTTAAAAATTCTTTTGAATTCTTTATCTAATTTTGGGTATTCCAAAATTTTGTTACCAAAAGCTGGTGCTTACTTGGTGTTTGCCTACTTCCAACTCTGATTTTGTCATATAAAATTCTAGTCTGCATACTTTATTATATGAAAAAACCCTTAAAACCCTTACAAATGCATCATATATGTAAAGCAAGCCCAATTAAAAAATTCTTACTGCATGTCTGAGATTAAACATAAATAATTACATTTAAATATTTTGTTTTATGCCACACAACTTTTAAAGCTGTTTGAGGTTTCTTATATACAATTTAAAAAAAAATAACTTCTGATCTTGAGTCCCCCCCGCCCCAAATTCAGTTCACATGTTACTCACTTGCAATCATCTTTTTTACATTGCAAGTTAAAAACAAAAATATTGCTTTCCTCTTCAAGATTTTTCCAATCTGTTTGTATTTGTCTAGGGGCTGCGCAGTACTTATAGATTGGCCTCGGGTGTACAATCTCTTTCCAGTCCACCAGCTAGTGCTATACACAAACCTTTTAATGGGAGATTTGGAAAGCTGCCTTTGTCACTCCTTCTCTGCCAAGAAAGTGACTGGCAGGATTGGAACACCATTAAAGGAGTACCACATGCTTGGTAGATGCTTCCAGCTGTTTTCCTGTTGTGTCACTTAATTAGAATTAATGTATGACACTAACACATTGTTCACAAAAGTCAGGATTGGATAGGATATTGCTATCCTCTGTGGACACATAGTGGCTATTACTTCCACTCAGAGTTCCTTTGCTAGATGAATGGCCATATAAATTTATAAGCAATAAAATAATGCATTTAATGCATAATAGCTCTGAGACACAGATATTCCAATATTTTGGGATTCAATTAAAGATACTGGCATGTACACATTTCCCTGTGTCACATAATGTTCAAGTACATCATAATAATCACCATCAGTCAATTGCAAAAGGCAGCTGTCAGACATGGAAACCATCTTTTACATTTGGGCCTTCAGGCATGCCATATTTTCCACATCTGCCTATCCCAGATCCTTGGTGATTTGCTTTGTGTGCAAAGGAAGTCCAAGCCTGTCGGTAACTTTGGTTTTTGGAGGCAGGTTGGTGTCCTTGTGCTTCAGCTTCCCGTCCAGCGCCAGGCCTCGCTTCTCCCAGTTGTTGGTCAGCAGTGGAGTCAGCGTGTAAACCTTGCAGAAGGTGGAGCTGGGAGGCAGGCAGCTTTGTAAGGCAGGTGGCCTTGGGAGGTAGGCAGCTTTGTAAGGCAGGTGGCCTTGGGAGGTAGGCAGCTTTGTAATGCAGGTGGATTGGCTTTGCTCGATGGGCATGCAGGCAGGGTTGAAGAGATTAGCGGCTTTGTGGATTGATTTTCACGGGGCCGCGACTGGCTTATTCTTCGTTGTTGTTTTCCAGGCTCTGCGGGAATCGCATATCCCATCCTCGTCGCCAGTTTTAAATATGTTTGTGAGGGAAAGACGCAGGAGCCATGGAATCAGAGAGTAAGATGTTTATTGCGAGATGACAAGCGATTCAAAAACGTCCCTGCAACTGTCAGGGTATTTATACTCGAGCCCAAAGCAACTGTCAAATGACCAGCCAATCAGAGAGCTGGCAACAGGGAACATTTGCATATATAACACTTGGGACGGACTCGACAGAGGAACAAAATGCCAAATCCACTCTGAACATCTGGCTGATTGTGCGATGAACCATAATATCATATTTATATAGAATAGAATATAGAATAGAATAGAATTCTTTATTGGCCAAATGTGATTGGATACACAAGGAATTTGTCTTTGGTGCATATGCTCTCAGTGTACATACAGAAAAATAAAATAGAATACATTCATCAAGAATCATAAGATGCAACACTTAGTGATAGTCATAGGTTACTAATAAGCAATCAAATTATACTATTAGATTATATAATATATATTATACATAATATATTTAGTGTTGATATGATTTAGTATTGGTTTTTAAGAGTTTTCTGCATACCAAAAATGAAGTAGACATAAAATTAAATATTTATTTAGCAACAACTGTTTCAGTTGGGATCCCTGCCTTTGGAACTTGCCCTGACCCAATTATTTTTCAGGGAGGCTTTGAAGTCCTTGAGTGTTGAGGCAAGATTTTAAATGAGGGCAGATGTTTGTTGATGTGCCCTGTCGCTGTGGTTGATTTTTGGTCTCTTTGTCGCTGGAACATTATAATTATGTTTTTAATTACAACTTGTTCCCAAATTGCAATAGAAGCCCAGTAAATTAATAACTGCACCTTTCATGGATATAATACTTGGCATAAGGTAGCCTTTAGTACACATTAGCCAACCCATTCTATACATGTGAAATCTCCATCATCCTTACAACAAACTGACATTATCTTATTTTATCATCCTGCAACTTGGAATTAAGAGTAAGATAGACACAGAAAGGGAAAGTCCAAAAATTGCAAACTAATATGTGGTTTCCCACAACTTCCTGCCTTATGTTACATGAACTGATGTAAGAAGGAGAGGACAGGAGCCAATGGACAATATAAATAGGGCAGGGCTACTATTATTTATACTGACTATAAATGGCATCATTTAAAAAGGAGAAGGAAATGGGAGTTTATTACGTGATGTTGCCTTAAACGCTAGTAGAAAATGTGGCAGCTTTGTTTATGTGCCACCCAGCGCGAACTATGTCTCATGGTGAATCATAGGACAAAACTTTGAACAAAGAAACATCATATGAGATTACAGAGTTGTCCAGAATTTATTGATTCCTATGATTTCTCATGGGGTTGAAATTTAGCAAATTTTAGAAAACAATTTATGTCATAAACATTATCATAAATCCTGTAGTCAACAGGTTTATTTAATTATTTTGTATGTTGTAACAGCATTGTTTTTATGCTGTTTTACACAGCATTGTTTTACTCATTCTGGGAGATCTTTGTGAGGTCCAGAATGTGCAGACTACTTAGCCATGACAAAATCATGTTGCCCGGGAATAAACTATGAGGAAGCTACTTACATGTAGTAAACAGATACATATTTGTGCTGTGTTGTTCAACGTGAGCTGCAGTATTTTCAAGGTAGATTCATCTCTGAATAACTCCCTGGATTTTAAAGATTTTTAAAAAAATTTCAAGCACATTAGAAGCTCTACCATTGTTGAAGGCATTGAGGAATATGGTAAGGAAATATGACTCAAGAGGTCATGGTATGTCTCATGTTTAACCAGGAAAAATGCCATGTTTATGTGATTTGATTTGTCTACTTTTTCAATCTCAAATATGGTATTTCAAAATAGTATATTATTTAGTAGGTAAAATTGACATAATCTTTAGTAATTTGCTCATTTTCTTACAATAAATTGCTATTTTTGTATAATACATTTGTCTTCTGTAGAGGTTCAGCATAAACACACAAAGTTTAAATGTATGATGAAGCTGGAGTAAGTGCATGGTTGAAAAACCTGACATTATATTTCACACATTCTATGTCTCTGCACATCTTAGTGTCTTGAATATGATGTTTATATTTTGTTTTATATATGTTTGGCTGAATGTACACTTGTGCTGTTTAGGAAATCTCACTAGCTAAGTTCTGCATTATGAGAAAATGTGCAAAAATTAGATGTAGGCTGCAAAAATCTAAACAACAATTTTTTTGGTGGTTTTGAACCATGATGATTCCTAGAGATTGCCTGGACAAGTCCTTGTTGTTTACTCGGCAATGTTTTGGAAGAGGTGGTCATAGTATAGAAGTGTTCATTCCATTTAGAAATTGCACAGCTTTTCCTGTAATATAATATGTTCTTGCAGCATATGGAAATCTCCAATTACTATAACTGATTTTTTTTAAAAAAATCTCTTCAATATGTATTTAATGTATTGTCTACTTTACAAGTGTCAAACTGGCCGCCCGCCCGCCATGCCCACCCCAGCTCCATGAAGGGAAAAATGTCATGATACACCCTGTGATGGCAATGTGATGCGGCAGCTATGAAACCTGTGTGGTCTACTTCTACAGATATTACTAGTAATAATGTTCAGATTTTGTTTTGTTTGAAGTAGAAAAAGCTATTATAGCAATATGATAAATGTTTATACAATTTTCTATTCAAAATGAGATATTTGGCAATTTTTTGTAATACTTTAAATTGGCCAGTCACATTTTTCCAGCTGAAAGGGCTGTGTACTAGGCATTATCAGGGACATCCAAGAAGAAGTGAAGTAAAACAAATGTCAAGATGACTTGCCAGTAGTCTGAACTCTATCTCAGACCTCAAAATAGGGGAGGAAAGGGAGAAAATTTGACAGAAGTAATGAGAGAAATTTTGGCAGAAGCATCAGTAATAATCAAAGGCAAGCTGATGGAAGGAACAGGTGGAGGGTTTCAAGTGTTTACAAGATATGAGCAACAAGTTGCTAAGAGAAGTCCATATAAGACTTACCAAGAAAGCAATCAGAATGCTAATACTACAAATGGCAAGCGATATAAGATTGCACTACTACTGGAAGGACATAGGATGATGTAATGAAAGGTCATAATAAAAATTTAGTTAAATTTAGTTAAATTTAGAGCATTATGTATAAAATGGAGTGTTAATAGTTACAGTCAAATAAATGAGTAACAATGATAATAATGCATACACACACACACACCAGATTGATAATATAAAACTCTATAAATATTGTAAATGAGGACTATGGAGAGGATGTTTAAAAGCCTTGTTATTAAATATGAACAATTTTTATATAGAATATGGTATAAAGATGTAATATTATTGGATGATTTTAGGAAGATGTAATGAAATTCCATAATACAGATTTACTTTAAATTTAAAATATTTTATACAAAAAGATGTGATAACAGTTATAGTCAAATGAATGTTTAATAATCATAATAATTGTATGTATGTATATGTATGTATGTGTGTGTATTTATATATATGTATGTATGTATGTATGTATATGTGTGTGTGTATATATATATATATGTGTGTGTGTGTGTGTGTGTGTGTGTGTGTGTGTGTTTATTTGTGCTGATAAATAAATAAAGGGAGACTAGTATAGATCTATTTCAAGCTATTTAGCTCTCATCAGCTAGCCATACCCTTACTGGGATTCGAACCTGTGCTGTATTGCATCTTAGGCAAATGTCTTAGCCATTATGCCACAGGTCTCCTCCTTATCAGCTGAAGCCAGGGAAGAAGGTATATATTTAGTGTCACAACCCCTGGTAAGCCCCAATTATGGGAGGAAGCTAACTGCTTCCATCATCTGTTAATCGGCTCGTCACAAGAGTCCATCACGACAGAAACCCAATATTTTTACTGTTGCCTTTGTTATATTTGTGTTTTTTATTTGTGCTGGTTGTGTGTCTATGTCTGTTTGTTTTATGTTTGTTTATATATGACTTGCCAGTGCATGACTGAAGCTCCGCCCATTTTCATATGTGATGAAACAAAAAGGGGTTGGGCTTCCATCATGCCATCATGACTTCTGCATGGACCTCTTGGCTGAGAACTCAATGAAGCCCATATACACAGTGTTAAAAATCAATAGTATCTAGATTGCATTGCTATTTAATGTTAACATTAAATAATTAACTGATACTCTAGAAGTACTGAGACTCCTATTGTAAACTGTCAAAAATTAAAATCTGAATGTTACAAAAGGAAAAAAAACCCTGTGAAAATAAGCATATCCTTTAGCATAAGAAACCTTAGAACAGTGTTTCTCAACCTTGGCAACTTGAAGATGTCTGGACTTCAACTCCCAGAATCCCCCAGCCAGCATTCGCTGGCTGGGGAATTCTGGGAGTTGAAGTCCGGACATCTTCAAGTTGCCAAGGTTGAGAAACACTGCCTTAGAAGGTTGTTAGGTATAACTCTTCTGTACAGCTTTGTGACTTACGTATAATTGTAGCTGCTTGAAGGAATGCATGGTCAAGCTGCCTCACAAAACCACTTGGCAGAAGTTCTCAAGGGCTCATGCTATTAAAGTGAATAGCTTATTACACAAATTAAGCAATTGGTTACAAAAGGTTTCCATAGGCAAGTGGATCACATGTTTCTTCCTTTCTGGCAAATTAGTTCTATAATTGAAGATTTTAATGTTACTTCTAATTCATTAAGAAAACGGACTTTTAAAAAGATATATACCCTGACACATCTGTTCCAATGGTAAAAGCACATATTGTAAACATTTGTTTTTTAAAAGGGCAGTTGCATAAAAGACATCTATTTTTTTTAAAAAAACATCTCACATCTGCACAATATCATACTAAAGTGCATTCTGCATGTTCAAAGTGGTTTTGTTTCACCACTCAAAAATAACTATTACCAATAATCCATTATTTTTGAAGTATGGGGAAGGCCAAGAATTTAGTTATTTTTCTTTCTATTTGTATGTCAAAGAAAAAATATACTTTTCTCTAACTACTTCTGGCACCCGTAGGAACTGCCATTAAGATTAAATATGGGATTCTGCATGGTTACTTGATGTAATAACTGTATTGGGAGTTTTTGCAAATCACATCAAGAGTAATCAGCATTCTAAACATTGTTTGTGGTCTCCTTTCTCTATCTCTCTTTATCTAATTCATTATTTTTTTTAAATATTTAATACAATTGCATGTAGATTTGAATGTTTGGCCTGTCTTACATATAGCAGATTTATCTCCCTAAATTGCTGTGGCCATTGGCCGTGTTGCTATTGAATGTGTATATAATAATTGTATGCAGATAGACAATAAGAGAAGTAAGAGTTTTTCTTTTTCTTTTTATAATGCTGTTGTATTTGTTTCCTAATTTGTTTCCTGATTTTTCGTTCTCTACTAGTTCATGTTAGTAATTTCTACTAATTGGTCAAGTATTAGATATAAAACCTATAATAAACAAATTGACTTTTCTGAATAGTGATAAGAAGATGCTTATTCTAAATATGAAAATTTGAATTCAAGAATATTCAGTACAAGAATCTTAGAAAATAAAGAATAGAAAAGCAAGGCTTCCAGGAACACATTTAGCTTTCTTTGGAGTAGCTGTAACATCAGTTAGAATAACTTTCATTCCAGCTGATACCAATGGAAGATATGACCTGATGCATGAATTGTTGTTGATAAAGACACCCTTTTCACTAACATCACATAGTAGTTCATTAAAAACTCATTTTTTTTCCAAATTGATGGGAATTCTTTTACAATTTGTTAAAAAGTAGATCTTGGTGTTATTCACTAAAGCAATTTAAAAAGTCATAGTGATTGTGACATGTGAAATAATACTATTGCAGGGTTTTCAATGGCATTTTAACTATCGGTTGATGGCAAAGCTGAAGCATGCATTGGCTTTATGTTTCATTATTTAGAATCAGTAACTATTAAGGACACATCTTGCAAATGCTGAAAATCAAATTTGGAAACACTCTGCTTGGCGACTAATAGAATCTATACCTCCCAAGACTGAACTAAAAGTCTAAATCAGCCTATCAAAATTATGTGTCACAGGACAATCCGTTTTCATAAGCATGATAGCCAGACTAATCAAACATCTGGTGAACCTTATGCTCAATGGAAACAAAGAAACGGTTTGTATTTCTTCTCTCTTGCAGGCACACAACCATGTAGCCAAATGTTATGCAAAAAAAAACCCCACACACCTATCAGCATCTAAAAAGGCACATACAATAGGGACCATACTGTATAAATACCACACATAGAACAGCACACACATTGCTAGAGAGAAGTTCCCTGAAGATGGGCTTCCAGCATGAGTCCAGAAGCTTGGAAGACAAAATCTCTGGTCCTGGGGACTGATCCAGATTGGATCCTGGAAAAAAATATAAATCTCACAAAAAGAGAAATCTACATTGATCTGTCATTTGTATATTCCTAATAAAACAAACATGAAAGACCTCTGCTTAAAATATTATTTCATAATGTTAAGGCTAAATTTGCAGTACTTTTATTCAATACTTCCAACTGCTTCCAATCCATCAGTCATCTATTTGTCATGCAGAGTATGCTTTGGAAAATAATGAATGTTGGGATTTCTGATGATAATTCAGAATCAGGCTAAATTGATCTGTTTACTGCAAGAAAGATAGAAAGGATGGAGCCATATAATAGAGAGTACAAAAACCAGCTGTCCAAAACAGATAATCAGAGTGTTAAGTGGTTAGTGAATAATATTGGGAGTGCTATACCTATTTTTAAAACAGTAATGGATGTCTGTAAAGTGTGGTATATGTTGTATCATAGTTCTTATAGCATTTGTGAGACACATAGGCTATATTAGGACATAGTAACACAATACTAAATGTGTTTTGTGAAATTACAGGTGAAAGGGACTTCCAATATTGAGTGTTCTTTAATACAAACACAACAGGGGCATAATGGTGTCTTAAATATATTTCAGTTAATCAGTCTTAAAAGGCATTTTCAAAATCTCTGCTCTGTTACCCTAACTAGATTTTCTTTTTAGTTCTGATTTTGGGAAAGTGGAAGTCAACCCTTTAAAATATGAAAAGGAGATCCCAACAGGTGAATGAAACAAATCAGAAAAGTAACCTCAAACAGGGTTAAACACAGCAGTCATTCAAAGTTTAGAACTATAAATGTTATAAAGGCAATAGATTATAAAAAGCATATTGTTCTGACAGCAGAAATTTAAAGGTCATAGAAGGGACACAGAACATTTTGAGTGGACAAGTGCTTCTCCTAAATTTATTTTGTCTTAAATAATTTGTACTGATTGAGATGAATTTAAGTGACATTGTTCTTTATACAAGGAAGCAAACTCGTAAACCAAATTCAATTTGCAATGAAGTAGTTGAGCAGAAATTAGGCAATGCAGAACATCGTTGATGGATTACTTTTAGTTCAGCAATGCAGTTGCTTACATCTGAGCAACTGCAAATACAGTATGTCCAAGAATACACCAATTGTCCATAACAGGAAACAGCAAATGAAAAGTTGAACCTGGCCCAGAAAAGAAAGCCAAGATTTGTTGCTGTTTAATAACTTAGTGCTGTTTATTCAAGTCTGGTTGATAAATTGGTAATACCCACAAGTCTTTTGCTTTCATTTTGGACAGAGATATTATCAGTAAGATCTACACAGCTGACCTTAAATTTGGGCTTTTTGTTTCATCCATCTTCACAAGATCAGCCCTTTCCTCCTCATACTCAGCATAATTACTATCTTTTGGTGTACAATGATTCTCATTTGTTGGTAGAATTGGTGGACCATGAATGAAATATGTCACTAGCCGGATGGAAACGAAGGGAACATTAATTAAAAGACAGTTTGGTAAACCTGGGCTATGATCAGTCTTCTGGGTGGTTCCTATTATTCATGGAACTGGGGTGAATTACTTAGTTTTGTATTTTTGAATTTTTCCATGGACTTTCGGGCTGTAATAATCATATGCGGAACTATCTTCCATAAAAGGGGGGGGAAATCATAATAATTGTTTTGGAAATACTGTGGGACTTCTTTAAATTCCCAATGAGCTTCATTAACTGGACTGGGAAAAATAAAAATAAAAGTTTATTTAGTTTAAAATGTCATTTACTTCCACATTTATTTTAGAATTTGATCTTTTGCTGATTATATTCTAAAGTAATAAAATTACTGATAGTTTTTATTTAACTGCCAATCATGTTACAATCTGACATCTGAGTGTAGTTTCAGTTCAATAATTTTTGCTTCCAGTTTATTTATGCAAATCAATGATATAGGAATGCACATAGGAATATAACAAAAACATATATAACAGGTGAAGAAAATAAAAGTCATTCACAACACTTATATTTTTACAGTTATCAACAATAGCTATGTTCAATCTGTGTTTATCCTACTTTAATAATAATAGAACTTACGGTAATAGGGTTGGTGCATTGGATTTGACATATTTGTCTTCCCATCAAGTCCTTCCCAAGGACTTGGAATAGGTAGATGTTTCTTAATAATATTACAGGTATTGTGACAGGATGTAAGCTATTCCAAGTAAAGCTGCCATTTGCAATTGACTTTTACACATCAAATTATCTTGATCAGTTTGATAATAAGGTGACAATATGAACCAGTGAACTGATTAAAATGTATCTGTTTCCTCAGGAAAGCCATCCAGAGAACTGAAATTCTTGCTTGGGTAATCAGTTCTAATCCAATGTATATTTTTGATTTTGATGTTGGATGTTGAAATGCTGGTGTTGTATAGAGGATAAGAATATGAAGCCTTATACTTCATACTTCCTAGATGTTAATTTTCTTAGATTAATCTCTGCTGTCTAGCTTAAATTTTAAAACCATAATAAAGCTGCGCCTGTCTTATCAGAATGTAATAAGTGTGTGGGTGCTTTCAAGAATTTAAATATAGATTCCAAATGCCAAGTGTTATTATGCACCTGCTTGTGACAAAGTTATCATACTATATAAGTAGTATAAGTATAGGGCAATTATATACTTTCAGTTATATCTTGGCAAAATAGTATGGAATGAGATAGAGATGATAGCAGAACAGGTCTCTCTCTCTCTCCCCCCTCTCTTTCTCCATTTATATACTATACATATCATTATCTATACACAGAGAGCATCAAATATATAATTGCAGAATCTGATATTCACATAGTGCTACACATATTACTGAAAACAATGTCCATGTGATTTTGAATATGAATATATATGCTTTCCCATTTTTATGTATTCAGTCTTGTATGCATATCAGTTTAGACTCTAGCAATTTTAAATTACTCTACAGTTCAAAAATTAGTTATAACAAAATAAAACAATCATAAGATTAAATATGTTTGACAATTCCTCTATAACTGCAGGTTAATTCAGTCCATAGTATGATATCACATTTATTTTTGTAACATACTAGTAGTCCTTACTTACTGACCACAATTGAACTGGCAACTCTAACACTAAATGACATGGTCATAATGTGAAACTTCATCTGACTGCACCCTACTAGGTATTAGTTCATCTGTTCTGACTGTGGTCATTCAACTGCAATTTTCAAATTGCACCTATTTGGCATCACACTTAATGTAGAAACGATCATTAAGTGTTATGTGACTGCAACTTAAGAGTTCCTGCTGACTTCCAATTGACTGGAAGCTGGCAGTGAAAATTCATAATTGCAATCCCATGACTACAGGATCCTGTGACCATTGCAAATTCATGCTGGTTGTCAAGCACCCAAATTGTGATAATGTGACCATGGGTGTACTGTGACAGTCCCAACTTCAAGAACCAGTCATATATCTCTTTTTTCAGTGCCATTGTAATTTTGAATCAGTGCTGAATAAGCAGTTGGTCATTGAGGACTACCCTCCTAAACATCTGTAGCAAAGATGCAATCCTGACTTGAGTCTGGAGACAAGCTGGAAGAGGTCACACAGTAAAGAAAGCCTTTTCCTACACCTTACAGTATATCATGTATTTGTCTTTGAATAGGAATCTGCAGAATTCCCTTTCTGTTTATCTGTTTCAGATGGGCAAATCTAATCACAGTTAACCCTTTTGAAGAGTCAAACTATATGTCTCTGTAGATAATCACCAACAAACTGGTAAACAGTACAATTTCACAAGAGAAGTATTATCCAACTAGGCTGATTTTTATGTGGTCTAGTTTTTCCATTACTCAGAGAACTAGCATTACAATTAAAAGAAACTGATAAAATCCATCACATATTTTAATACTGGAGAACTCAACAGCTTCTGTATTCTTTGTCTCTTGATAATGCATCTGATTGTGTCTTTGAGTCTTACCAATCTCTTCTCTTCTTCTATTGCTTTTTCTTCCACAGAATATACTTGTATAGTATAGTTATGTCCTAGCGAAGATATGAATCAGATGAAGCAACTGTTTTGATTTTAGTAACACACCTGTCTACATGGCTCTGCTTGATCAGTACTGTAAATCACTACATATCACTATTCTGCCAAGATGTATTTCGTGGCACGACAATTCAGCGCTCGTCAAAATAGCAGTGATAAAACTGCGTCGCTAAAGCTGCGATGTCATCACCATGCGTCATCACCGCCATGACAACAGCGCGGCGACAGAAGGGCGTTTTAAAACAGTGCAGCGGCAGAAAGCCGATTTAAATTAAGGTAAGGGTTAGGATTAGGTTTAGGGTTAGGTTTAGGGTTAGGGTTAGGGTTAGGTTTAGGTTTAGGGTTAGGTTTAGGGTTAGGTTTAGGGTTAGGTTTAGGGTTAGGTTTAGGGTTAGGTTTAGGGTTAGGTTTAGGGTTAGGTTTAGGGTTAGGTTTAGGGTTAGGTTAGGCTGAGTGCTTCGGAAGGCGCAGATTTGCCCTCCACCCTTATGTCAGCGCAGTAAGGTCGCATTTGCTTTAGCAATTTGGATGGCGCGGATTAGCACTCGCACTTACGTCTCCGCAGATAAGGGCTTCGCGGTATTGTGGTGGAACTGATATATTTAAGTTTTACTGTGCTCATTTTCTGAGACATATTTTCACTTCCCCAAGGTTTTGCTTACATGGGGATATTTTACAATACATCCACTCAAAATGTTCTAATTCTGAATGTTCTAATTTGAGACCTCAGAATGCTTTGAATTCAATGATATTATACTGGAAAACTAGAAAATTTTTACCACTCTGGCATTCATTAGGATACCCCAAGACTTACCATAGAAATTATTCACATTTATTCCCATTAATAAGTCAATGCTGAAAATATAGTATTGCCTGGTAATGGATCCTGCCTTAGAGTTACCTTAATAACATGAAGGCTACTTTATCATTTATTTTATCAATAATCCCCTTTCATGCTTTCAGTTTTCAGGCAAATTCAACTTACTTTTTGCCCTGCTTGGAACTCATCTTATGCATTGTCATGTGGAATCTGATTCAAGGTTCATTGGTGTCTGTAATAAAGTTTCCATTTTTTATTTCAGAATTTAAAGGTTTTTTTTCACCCCTTTCAGACTCATTAATTCAGAATAATCCATACTGGAAGGAAGTGGATAACAAATGTTTTGTGACACTAAAGTGGTAAGAAGCATTTATAGTACCATCACTGAGAAAGGCAGTGATGCTGCTCAGTGCTGTTAACGCTGTTTTATGATGGCTGATGATTGTAATTTATTTCCCACAGACTTAATGTTGTAGACTGTAAAATCATCATGTCGTAACTGTGCAATTGGGATACTGCTGGCCTAAGTGGAATCAATTTAGCAAGAACAGCTTCTACAAAAAACTGAAACAAAAAGTGTGTTTTGTGTTGGATCTCAGGGGATTTAGTTTTTTTTAAAAGAAATTTCCTCCCTCCTTCTCTCTATCATATATATGTTATATTTGTGCTGATAAATAAATAAGTCTCCCTTTATTTATTTATCAGCACAAATAAAAAAAACACAAATATAACAAAGGCAACAGTAAAAATATTGGGTTTCTGTCGTGATGGACTCTTGTGACGAGCCGAAGGACAGATGATGGAAGCAGTTAGCTTCCTCCCATTATTGGGGCTTACCAGGGGTTGTAAAAATCTAATAGATACGCTGATAACGGATAAGAGCCTGTGGCCTAATGGCTAAGATCTCTGCCTAGTGTGCCTAGTATGCCATATAGCCCAGGTTCAAATCCCAGTAAGGGTATGGCTAGCTGATGAGAGCTAAATAGCTTGAAATAGATCTGTACTAGTCTCCCTTTATTTATTTATCAGCACAAATTAAAAAAACACAAATATAACAAAGGCAACAGTAAAAATATTGGGTTTCTGTCGTGATGGACTCTTGTGACGAGCCGAAGGACAGATGATGGAAGCAGTTAGCTTCCTCCCATAATTGGGGCTTACCAGGGGTTGTAAAAATCTAATAGATACCTTTCACCCTGGCTTCGCTGATAACGGATAAGAGCCTGTGGCCTAATGGCTAAGATCTCTGCCTAGTGTGCCTAGTATGCCATATAGCCCAGGTTCAAATCCCAGTAAGGGTATGGCTAGCTGATGAGAGCTAAATAGCTTGAAATAGATCTATACTAGTCTCCCTTTATTTATTTATCAGCACAAATAAAAACACACACACACACACACACACACATATATATATATGTTTTTTTATTTGTGCTGATAAATAAAATTTATCAGCACAAATAAAAAAACACAAATATAACAAAGGCAACAGTAAAAATATTGGGTTTCTGTCGTGATGGACTCTTGTGACGAGCCGATAGACAGATGATGGAAGCAGTTAGCTTCCTCCCATAATTGGGGCTTACCAGGGGTTGTAAAAAAATCTTATATATATATATATATATATATATATATATATATATATATATATATATATATATATATATATATATATATATATGTTATATTTATGCTGATAAATAAATAAAGGGAGACTAGTATAGATCTATTTCAAGCTATTTAGCTCTCATCAGCTAGCCACACCCTTACTGGGAATCGAACCTGTGCTCTATTGCCTCTAAGGCAGATGTGTTAACCATTGAGCTACAGGGCTCGACTCCTTATCAGCGAGGCCAGGGTGAAAGGTATATATTTAAAGTCACAACCCCTGGTATGCCCAAATATGGGAGGAAGGTCACACTTCCACTCTCTGTCTTCGGCTCGTCACAAGAGACCATTCAGACAGAAACCCAATATTTTTTACTGTTGCCTTTTTGTTATATTTGTTATATTTATGCTGATAAATAACTTTATTTGTTAGTGACTTTAAATATATACCTTTCACCCTGGCCTCGCTGATAAGGAGTCGAGCCCTGTAGCTCAATGGTTAACACATCTGCCTTAGAGGCAATAGAGCTAAATAGCTTGAAATAGATCTATACTAGTCTCCTTTTATTTATTTATCAGGGGTTGTGACTTTAAATATATACCTTTCACCCTGGCCTCGCTGATAAGGAGTCGAGCCCTGTAGCTCAATGGTTAACACATCTGCCTTAGAGGCAATAGAGCACAGGTTCGATTCCCAGTAAGGGTGTGGCTAGCTGATGAGAGCTAAATAGCTTGAAATAGATCTATACTAGTCTCCCTTTATTTATTTATCAGCATAAATATAACAAATATAACAAAATGGCAACAGTAAAAAATATTGGGTTTCTGTCTGGATGGTCTCTTGTGACGAGCCGAAGACAGAGAGTGGAAGTGTGACCTTCCTCCCATATTTGGGCATACCAGGGGTTGTGACTTTAAATATATACCTTTCACCCTGGCCTCGCTGATAAGGAGTCGAGCCCTGTAGCTCAATGGTTAACACATCTGCCTTAGAGGCAATAGAGCACAGGTTCGATTCCCAGTAAGGGTGTGGCTAGCTGATGAGAGCTAAATAGCTTGAAATAGATCTATACTAGTCTCCCTTTATTTATTTATCAGCATAAATATAACAAATATAACAAAAAGGCAACAGTAAAAAATATTGGGTTTCTGTCTGGATGGTCTCTTGTGACGAGCCGAAGACAGAGAGTGGAAGTGTGACCTTCCTCCCATACTTGGGCATACCAGGGGTTGTGACTTTATATATATATATATATATATATATATATATATATATATATATATATATATATATATATATATATATATATATATATATATATATTAAGATATAGATCACTCATGTTATTTAAGTAGTGGAACTATCCATCTGAAAACATGATCCATTGCATTCAATAGGATTTGGGCTTTTCATGCCACTTCTTCCTGCCAAGACTAAAAGAAAATAGTTACACATTTATTGGTGTTCAAAGAGAAAAACATATTGCTACCAACAGGCAACAGAATCCATCAAAGAAGAAGCTAATTAAAACAGGGAAAGGATAGGATACAATAGGAAAGGAAAGGAGAGGGGAGGACAGGGAAGGAAAGGTTTAAAGCCAAATGTTTAAAATGGCTACTTCATAAATATTAAATTCCAGCTATCTAACAACTGCCTTGCTGTGAATGATGGTATGTAAGAGCAGATGAAACTGTCTGCAAAGGCATTGAAGAAGATCAATATGGTTCCCTAGCAACAGAGCTGCATTCCTGGTTCTGGGCCCACAGAGACCATTCACTCCCTAATCTGACCTACTATTCAAGGCAGAGTCTTCTCTATTTTCCATCTCCTGACTTGAGCAGATTCTGTACATAGCATCTCTCAATCTGTCTCTGGATTCCACAAATTTGACTGATACCGAAATAAGGGAAATAGATGTTACTAAATAAATGATTTTACATCAAGATTATGAAATGGCAAAATGAAAATGAAGATTCATGGGAGAAATATATTTTACAGGATGACTTTTATTTACAGGTTTTTTTGAATATAAAATCAGCATTTTTTAAATTGCACTGCTGTAAGTGGTTTAGTAGAAGCTATGTTACATGGCTCATATAAATACACTATTGTAAATACTAGATTTAAAATACATTAAAAATGAATATAAATTTTCTATCTTGCTGTTGAAGTTTACAATTTAATTATCAGGAATCCAAGAAACTATTTCTACATCAAATCAATAAAAAGTGTATTTTTCTTACAGTTATACCTTTTCAGAGTTCCCTGTTGCTTTCAGGAGGAAGAGGTTTCAAATAATAATTGAGATGACCAGTATTGAACTTAACAGATAGCATATGGCTTCAGCTTTGTCACAGCTTGGTATACATAGAAACCCAGGGGAATAAACTGTGATGTGCAGGAAAAATACGAAGAGGCCACAACCCTCTGAAACCCTTGAGGATTTAATGGTGAGGTATTGATAGGAAATAGCCTACTGAGAGCCAGACCGTTATACTATGAATACACCCTTTGAAAGAAATGGGCCTTAAGCTAATTGCAAGCAATAATCAATGAGGAATATTTGTCCTGGTTTGGTTTATTGGAGCATATAGTTCAATCTTTCTTCCAGTGAAACAGACTTCACTTAAATTGAACAACAAAGTCAAAAAATATGTCAAGTGATCACATGATTGACCTCTATTCTTCTTAGTTACCTAATAGATTAAATTGGTTGTCCATGTAAGTACGAAATATCCACTAAATGGATCCATGGAAATCTATATATATAAAAGCCAAATCCACTTACTTATCATGAAATCTCCAGAACCATAAAGCCTACAAACTTGAAATTTGGCACATATGTTCCTCTTGGCTTCTAGGTGCTTGGTAAGAAATAATTTTTCAAAATGATCATCAGATCATTATTTCTTACACAGTATTTATATATACTGCTCAAAAAAATAAAGGGAAAACAAAAATAAGACATCCTCTATAAGAATGGATGAAATATTCTTATTAAACACTTTGTTCATTACAAGTTGAATGTGCTGACAACAAAATTACACAAAAATTATCAATGGAAATCAAATTTAGCAACCCATGGAGGTCTGGATTTGGAGTTACACTCAAAATTAAAGTGAAAAAAAAAACACTACAGGCTGATCCAACTTTGATGTAATGTCCTTAAAACAAGTCAAAATGAGGTTCAATAGTGTGTGTGGCCTCCACGTCCCTGTATGACATCCCTACAACATTTGGGCATGCTCCTGATGAGGTGGCGGATGGTCTCCTGAGGGATCTCCTCCCACACCTGGACTAAAGCATCCCCCAACTCCTGGACAGTCTGTGGTGCAACTTGGCGTTGGTGGATGGAGTGAGATATGATGTCCCAGATGTGCTCAATTGGATTCAGGTCTGGGGAATGGGCGGGCCAGTCCATAGCATCAATGCCTTCATCTTGCAGGAACTGCTGACACACTCCAGCCACATGACGTCTAGCAGTGTCTTGCATTAGAGCCAACCGCACCAGCATATGGTCTCACAAGGGGTCTGGGGATCTCATCTCGGGTCCTAATGGCAGTCAGGCTACTTCTGGCGAGCACATGGAGGGCTGTGCAGCCCCCTAAAGAAATGCCACCCCACACCATTACTGACCCACTGCCAAACCGGTCATGCTGGAGGATGTTGCAGGCAGCAGAACATTCTCCACGGTGTCTCCAGACCCTGTCACGTCTGTCACATGTGCTCAGTGTGAATCTGCTTTCATCTGTGAAGAGCACAGGGTGCCAGTGGTGAATTTGCCAATCTTAGTGTTCTCTGGCAAATGCCAAATGTCCTGCACAGTGTTGAGCTGTAAGCACAACCCCAATCTATGGACGTTGGTCCTCATACCACCCTCATGGAGTCTGTTTCTGACCATTTGAGCAGCCATATGCACATTTGTGGCCTGCTGGAGGTCATTTTGCAGGGCTCTGGCAGTGCTCCCCCTGTCCCTCCTTGCACAAAGGTGGAGGTAGCAGTCCTGATGCTGGGTTGTTGCCCTCCTCCAGCCTCCTCCACGTCTCCTGATGTACTGGCCTGTCACCTGGTAGCGCCTCCATGCTCTGGACACTATGCTGACAGACACACAAACCTTCTTATCCACAGCTCGCATTGATGTGCCATCCCAGATGAGCTGCACTACCTGAGCCACTTGTGTGGGTTGTAAACTCCATCTCATGCTACCACTTGAGTGAAAGCACCACCAGCATTCAAAATTGACCAAACCATCAGCCACAAAGCATAGGAACTGAGAAATAGTCTGTGGTCACCACCTGCAGAACCACTCCTTTATTGGGGATGTCTTGCCAACTGCCTATGCTTTCCACCTATTGTCTATTCCATTTGCACAACAGCATGTGAAATTGATTGTCAATCAGTGTGGCTACCTAAGTGTACAGTTTGATTTCACAGAAGTGTGATTGACTTGGAGTTACATTGTGTTGTTTAAGTGTTCCCTTTTTTTTGAGCAGTGTGTATGTATGTATGTATGTATGTATGTATGTATGTATGTATGTGTAAACACTCTCTGATGCTAAGGACTTAGACATTATAATCCCCCACCCCACCTGAAAAGAATTCTGTTCCAACTCCCACTTGAGCATGGGAATGGCCAGCGTGTGAATCATCCGGCCTGTGAGCTGGGACTTTAGACAATGGGGCAAACCTGAGGGAGAGAAGGGAATAGGAGAGGAGAGGCCTCTGTGGGGCAAGTTTGAGGGAGAGAAGGGAATAGGAGAGGATCAATGGGGCCAGCCTGAGGGAGAGAAAGGGATAGGAGAGACCTCTGTGGGGCAAGCCTGAAGGGGAGAAGGGGAGAGGAGAGGAGACGCTTCTGGGAGGCAAGCCTGAGGGAAAGATGAGAGGAGAGGCCAATCATAACTACTTGTTAATTTTCAAGCTGTAAGTGTTCATTTATCAAGCCCAAGCACATAGTTACTTATTGCTTTAAGAGCATCCTAGCTCATTCAACTGCATTTGTTCTAATTAGATGTTGTTACACCATTTCTATGTCTTGCCATATTTCTCCAATCAAACTCCCAATACATTTGACTAAATGTATCTTTACTTCCAATAGTCACCTTAGGATGGTTGGCTGGCAATTAATGACATTATTGATTGAAATAAAAATTATTTGCACACAAGAAATGCATTCTTTTTTGCTGTTGCTGTTAGCTGTCAAATTTACTGTTGCAAAGCAGTAGATAACTAAACTGCATTTTTCTTTGCATCAATAGCATTTAAAAATGTAAGAAATTGTTTTGATTGAAAGTTTACTTATAAAGCTTTTTAGGTATGTGATCAGATAATTTTCTGGACCACCTCTCTCTGATAATTTCTATCCATCCCCTGAGATCCAGGAGGCATGTAACTGCAGACCCCATCAATTTATGAAATCTATCTTGGGAGTTCTAAATTATATCTATATACAGCTTCTAAAAGAGGTTAATTGTCCATTTGGGGCAAAGTATCATTAATATACTGATAATACCCAACTTTTACATCTCTGTCCAGACCAAATGGATAAAGATACAGTAGAAGCAGTAGAAGTCTTGGCTTGATGATTGTCAGGGCCTAGAAGAGCATTACAGGCTCACAGTCAAACAAAGCAAGATGAAATAGCTATTAATCCAAAGGCTGCTGATTCTTGGATAGTGCCAATTTTAGCTCTTAATAGGATTGTATTCCTTCATGGAGAATAGGTCTGCAGTCTGAGTTACTCCTATATTTTATATTCTGTTGGATGGCTATAATCAGGAAGACATTTGTTCAGCTTCACGCTCAGGTTAGTGTGCCTGTTGTGGCTTTACCTAGGGCAGGAGCAGAGGTGGTATTCAGCAGGTTCTGACCAGTTCTGAAGAACTGGTAGCAGAAATTTTTAGTTTGGAGAACCAGTAAATATCACTTCTGGCTGGCCACACCCCCATCTATTCTCTGCCTCCCGAGTCCCAGATGATCGAGAGGAAATGGAGATTTTCCAGTAACCTTCCCCTGCCACACCCACCAAGCCACACCACCAAGCCATGCTACACCCACCAAGCCAAGCCCACAGAACCAGTAGTAAAAAAATTTGAATCCCACCACTGGACAGGAGGCATTGAAAATGGCCATTGTGTGAACTTGTATTTTTTGCATGGATTTTGGTAATTGTTTTACATGGGATTCCTTTTGAAGATGATCTGTTGCATCAAGGATTAAAATGCAAACGTCTTCAGAGACTGAATAATTATGCGAGATAGGTGTATGAAATGTTACATGAATCATATGGTTTTCTTTGTATTAGATTATTCTTGTATTATTTTATTGTTGTACTCTTCATTCTGTACAATGGTCAGAGTCCTTCTAGAGATGGAGTGGAATATAAATTGTGTAGACAACTAAATAAAAATAAATGAAAACTGAATACAAAGAATTATAATTGTATTTCAGTACAATTACAAGTGCATTTATAGTTTATTTTTGACTGTCTATTTTTGTTGCTTTGTCTTTGCTGATGCACTATTTGTATTATCTGAAAAAGAAAAAATAGTCAAAAACAAAATTATGAAAAATAGAGAAACACAGCACCTGGCAAAGGTACAATCTGGAGATAAAAAGCTTGATGGAAGTGAGTCTAGAATGAGAAAAATGTTATATTTTCAGAGTTACTCCTATATTTTATATTCTGTTGGATGGCTATAATCCAAAGAACATTTGTACTAATGTAGGATCCCCCCTCAAAATAGGGAGCCGCTGACTGTTCAATCCTATCACGTATTAGAGATAATTCTGAGAAGTATATAAATATTTCCCCCATTTGTATAGGAAGGGATAATTGTAAGATGTTTGCCTGCCATCTCATGGAAAAGTTTGCTTAATGCAAATTGAAGTACTGAGAATTTATTCTGGCACCTGGGGCATTCAGCTTTGAAACTCATAGCAAATGTTATATTCATTCCTAGGACAAGCTGTCACATGTACCCTTTGATAAATTGATTCATGACTCCTGCCACATAAATCACTCAACTTCTTTTCCTGACAGGCAAAACTTTCTTCATGATCCAGGACTTTCATATTATAACATTGTGTAAAACTTGACAAAGGTAGCAATTCCAATGGCATAGACTTCTTGGATGGGCTATGGAAAATTATTCCTTCATCTTTACTTATATGGAAAATAGGAAAACTTTATTAACTTGCATACCTCTATCATCAATTCAGAAGAAAATTCTACTTTATTCTAAGCATGTACTGTATGTATGTGTGTGTGTATATATGTGTGTGTGTGTGTGTGTGTGTGTGTGTGTGTATATATATATATATATATATATATATATATATATATATACACACACACACACACACACACATATATACATATATATATACATACATACATGTATGTATGTATGTATGTATGTATGTATTTGTGCTGATAAATAAATAAAGGGAGACTAGTATAGATCTGTTTCAAGCTATTTAGCTCTCATCAGCTAGCCATACCCTTACTGAGAATCGAACCTGTGCTGTATTGCATCTTAGGCACATGTGTTAACCACTAAGCCACAGAGCTCGACTCCTTATCAGTTGAGCCAGGGGAATTATTAGATGTTTTATCAAGGCACCGGGTATGCCCCAAATATGGGAGGAAGCATACTGCTTCCCTTTTACCTTTCAGCTCCACCCTAGGAGCCTTCCAGGCCGAAACCATTTTGTATTGAATATTTTGTTGATAAATAAATGAAGGGAGACTAGTACAGATCTGTTTCAAGCTATTTAGCTCTCATCAGCTAGCCATACCCTTACTGGAATTTGAACTTGGGCTATTTTATATGTTAGGCATATATGTCTGTCTGTCTGTCTGTCTGTCTATCATCTATCTATCTATCATCTATCTATCTATCTATCATCATCTATCTCCTCTGCACCCTTACAAATTTATGAAACCACATTACAGTAGATAGTTTGTTTCATCCATAGCCTGGTTGGTTTGTGCATTACTGGGGTAAATTTGGAGGAGGGGATGTATGCAAGTTTATATATATATATATATATATATATATATATTTCTCATCACTATCTCTAGAATAGAAGAACTCGCACCCCAGAATTTGAAGACCCTCTGAGAACAGATGGAGAACACTCTTCACTGTAGCTTCTAACTCTTTTCTGATGACAGCACTAAAGGCTTAGTACTGTGCAGTTAATCCCTTATGCCATCTGCTGTAGTTAAAAATACAAAAAATTAAATAGTCCTTTTCGCATTAAAGTGTTACAGAAAATGGCAGCATTTCTAATAAAGGAATGTTAAAATATACGTTAAATTACTTTGTTTTTAAAAATTCATTATTTATAAATGTTCCGCTAAAAGTTCATCTTACCAGATAAAATACTCCATTACTGATTGCAGTAACCACAACCTAAAAGCTTAAGTAAGCTTTATTTCATTAACTACTTGAACTAAAAATTACATTCTGCCAAATAGCTGTTGTTTTGCAAGCTATTTTTTTCTATTACTGTTCCTCAAATGATACATCCCTATCTTCAGGGACCATCTTTGTTGTTGCTAATTAGACATAGTGAAATATACCAACTAACAGAATAAAACAATAATTAAATCAGTCTTGCAAAATTAAATATTAGCACCCAGTAATGACACTTGAAGTCCAGAGTGGTAATATAAAAGTATAACTGGGCTAAATGATATAATGACTCTAATCTTCTTATTTTATAACATCACATGAGAGAATTCAGTTTGCATTTGTTTTAATAATTCAGCTTTTGATTCACAGCTATCCATTCTTTCCTGGTGATTAATTTTTATAGACTTTCATTCTCTGAATTACCAACACATGTTATATGTCTGTAAAGTTCTATTACCAGGGTGTCATTTAAACATCAAAATAGGACATAGCCCTGAATTATCCCCATGGACATTTCAAAATACAATATAATGGAAGCATTTAGCATTAGAAGCTTGTTCTATATGAGAAAAATTATATACACTGCAATGAAGGGTCTCTCCCCAGTGGCTGCTGCAATGAAAGGAAGCCTGACCTTGTCATACTTCAATTTGTTTTTCATTTATTATTTTCACTCAGTTTTGTTTTATTGGTGTCCAGAGAACAAATACTTAATATTCCTTGGGAAGACTTTTGTTAATTCTCTTTGGTTACTTCTTCATGCTCATTTTCCTTTGAAGGATGATGAGGGCAGGACAGAATCCATGGAAGAAAAGAAGGGCCTTGGGACCAGAAGGGAAGGACAACTTTCTTGGGGAACTAAGAATATCTAGTATCCTGAGAGCATTGATATTTTTCCAGGTGTGATAATTGCCTACTCGCATAAAGTTATAATAGGGACGTGGTTGATCACAAATTTCCCATTCATCAAAAGGAAATCCATGATATTGTCATCTTCTATGCATTCTGCATCATCAAGGTACTTTCAATTGCGTGTCATTTTTCTCCTTTTGGGGAGACATATCAACAACATTCCTACATCACTTAAAAAACCTTCTTACTTTGGATCACAAGTGTCAACTCAAGGCCTGCAGGCTGAATCCAATCTGTAGAGTACTTAGATCTGCCCCGCGGGTCCATCCAGGAAACAGCAAAGGACCGGCCCACGGTGCCTTTGCTAGCCAAATGGGCTCCTGAGCTCCATTTTTGACTGTGATGGCCTACTACACCCCTCTGCCAGTGTAAACAGAGCTTGGGAAGATCACATCTGGCCCTCCTGAGCTATGTTTTCACTGGCAGAGGGTTGCAGGAGGCTGTTGCAGCCAAAAACAAAGCTCGGGAGCCTGTTTCGGGTGGCAGGGTGCTCAGGCCACCACAGGCGCCCCAACAAAAGTGACATTGATCTGGCTATGCCCACCCCAGCCATGCCCACCGCAGCCTTTCAAGATCAGATATAATCCTCATGCAACCCACAATGAAATTGAGTTTGACATCCCTGCTTTAGATGTAGTCCAGAGGCATTTGTGGAAATGAGAGTGTAACCTGCTTTTCATCACACTACTTTCTCATTTTAAATACATTTTTTATTTAAAAGCATACGGAAATGCTCAAAGGCAGGGTTGGTGGTAATTGTTGAAAGAATTGTTTGGAGTATACTGGTGCTCATGAGAACTTACTGCTTACCTCTGATTAGGATGTCTTTTTGAGTGTCTTTGTATAAAGCACACTTAGAGCTACTATTGCAGAAGTACAGAAATACAGTTTACATGTTAAACTTAATGATAATAATATTACTACCTCTAACCTTATTTCTGTTTTTATAGTTACTTCGTGTTGTTTTAGTGATAATACACCAATTTTGTGTGCATATAATTCAACATATTAAAGTCTTCTTTTTCCTGCATTCTGACCATAATTTTAAAAGATGCCTGAATACAGCGAAATTTAAATCCAATATTGAAAAAACTAAATTCTTCCATTGCTGAATTGATGAATCTATTGATTTCTTCTAGATACCTAAAAAAACCTCATTCTGGTTATAATAAACCTTCCATTATTGTCAGCTCTTAAAAAAATAAACATTGAATGATAATCTCACTTTATTAGAATCAGTTATGGCATGTCAGTGAAAACAGTTATTTTCTCATTCAGATCCGCAAAAAGTGAAGGTTACTTTTCATCATATTCTTTAATTGAATTTACTAATGATTTTAATGCTTCTACTAAGGAATCTCTGTAGATTTTATTCTGTTAGTCATTACTGATTATAGGGGGCAGTGCTCAACCCGTTTCAATGCTTCTACTAATATGTCTTTATGTAAACTAATATGGAATTTGTTTTTAATGAGCAGACAAAAAGTATATCTTATCATCATCTCAATTAGTTCTGTTTAACACTCCCCAACAATAATTTAATATTTCATCCATATCCCTGTAACCTAGAATGTGTACAGCAAGAGTTAAAGGGTTTGACTCAAACAAGTGATCCTTTCCTTATGCACAAAAAAATCTACTTGGCAAAGGGATTGTTGAGGGTTCATATGGTAGATGAAACCATTTAACTTCAAACATGTTCATCATGCTGATGATAAGGAAATAGGAAAGAACACCTAAATGAGTTATCTTCTTAACACAACAAAAGTGTTTTTTCTTTAAAAAAATGTTGTGGCTGTAAAATTATAGAACAAATATTTCTACAAATGATCATATCTCAATGGCTAGCTTTGAAAGATTAGACTAGAATACAATAGAATAGAATAGAAAAACAGAGTTGGAAGGGACTTTGGAGGTCTTCTGGTCCAACCCCCTGTTTAGGCAGGAAATCCTACACCACTTCAGAAAAATGGCTATCCAGCATCTTCTTAAAAACTTCCAGTGTTGGAGCATTCCCAACTCCTGGAGGCAAGCAAGAATACAATGGGGAATGCACATTGAAAGCCACATTCTAGTGTCAGCAGCCGTGAATGTGTTCATTGCATTCCTCATTGTAAAGAAGAAGGAATTTAATGTTTTGGAATGGCCAAGTCCCGACCTTCTTTCTAGAGAAACGTTGTAGAAAGACCTAGAGTGGGCAGTTCGTGCAAGGAAGTCCACCAACATGCCTGAGATATTCTACAAGGAGGCATGGGTTAAAATTTATCCAAGCTGCTGTGTAGGACTGATGAACAATTAATGATGATGATCAAGTTTTAGGTCACATTTAGGCAGAAATATTGAGATAGTTTTGAAACTTAAACACCACACCATGTAAACTAATTGGTGAACTAAATTGCAACATTCAGAGAATATTGATTTTGAATAGTTAAAAAATGTTTGAATGTATTAGTTTGGAAATGAAAAATTAAATATTACAGCTGTATCATTCATAAGAAAAGGTTTAAAGGTTTCAATCCAGTGGTGACTGACTCAAGGGGGTGGTGCTCATCTCCAATTCTCCAACGAGAGAGGCTGTGTTGTCTGAAAGATGCTTCCATCATCATGTAGCCAGCATGAAAATATGGAATGCTTTCCTGACAAAGTGGTACCTACTTAGCTACTTGCATTTGTGTGCTTTCAAACTGCTAGGTTGACAGGAACTGGGGTGAGTAATGGGATTTCACGCCATAGTGCAGTGCTTGGGTCTCTAACCTGGATTGTTGACTTTCCAGATAATAAGGTCAGCATCTCACATGTGATCTAAATTAATTTCTTCCCCATTCTTAAATGTAGCAAATTTTCAAAACATTCCATATGTGAACAAGTACAACAAAGAGGGTAAAATAATGCATTTTTAATCTGAACTTCTGTTTGATATCTTTTAAATATTTGATGACCATATAAACCAATCAGCAAAGGCTGAAATTATAAAGCAGAAGGGAGAAATAAATAAGCCAATCAAGTCTCCAAAATCTTCACATGGTATGATTTTGCAAAATATATAGCTATCTCTATTTCCTCCAGAAAGAAAAGAGATAATTATCTTTTATCCCAGATTAATTGATTAAAATATTCATCCCATGTTGCATTGTTATTAACCTTAGTGAAAAATAATTAGGCTCATATATTAACTTCATCTTGATGTATGAATCAACTTCAGATTATTTTGTACGATCAGAATTTTGTCTTAGAAAAAGATGATCTAGCTGCATATTCATACTTTCATTTGAGCAACCAATAAAAATGTACAATTCCTTGACTTAAAACCCTTTGATTTCTTATGAAATTAGTTAACTAATCCTTAGGTTCTATAATATTTGTTTCTATTAATATGTTCAGTACAAGGAGGATTGTAAAAGGATATCAACTTTTTAGGCAAAAATTATTTCTTTGCAAGTGGAACCTGTTGCATGTTGTAATCCATTATGAGATATGAGATGAACTGCACAAAGTACTTATCAAGACTGTATAGTTAAGATTTGAATAAATAGGTAATAAGAAGTTCTATCTTGATCCATCTATAAGTGTTAATTTTGCTCCAAGCTATTCTTTCTTTCCCTTTAAGAAGCATTTATTGTTCTCAAGGTTCATTTTATAAAACCCAGTATTTTTTTAAAAAGTGTCTAGTTTATTGCACATAAACATTATTCCATATGGAGCCAAATTCAGGAGTTAAAGCTATTTGAACAATTTAAATAGTAATTACATTTAAAAAAATGAAACACGTCAGTTGTGATGTATATATTCATGTTGCAGCATGCTTGTGAGTTACCAGAGAAGTGGGTTTTTTAATATATCAGCTGTCTCTATATTCTGTCAGCATCATCGCTATCTCTATCTCCTATCTATCTATCTATCTATCTATCTATCTATCTATCTATCTATCTTTCAAAAGCCACCCCCATGGCCAGCCTCTCCCAACTGGATCCCCGCCTGCCTCCCCTTGGCTCACCTGGACCAGGTTGCTGACAGCGGCTTGCACGGCATGGCTGCAGGGAGAGCGGCGCCTGAGAGAAGTGGGCAAAAAAACTTCCGACAGCTGAGCCGCTTGGCTTGGGACCAAGCGTCCTCCTTGCCACACTGCCACCGCTGGAAAGGCCCCCTGCCCAAGGCTGCCGGATGGCTGTCTCAAAAACATCGTGCGTCGGCGTGCGCACGCGCAGGAGGGGAGGGAGCCTTGCCCCTTGTCAAGTGCTGCGAGCGAGCCGAGCGGAGGGAGGGAAACCACTGATTTCTAAAGCCCACATCGGGAACGACACTTCAGAGAAATAAAACTTTTTTTTAACGGCGTCCTTTTTAAAATTGATGATTCGGTGTCTTTTCTCTTTTTTTTTGAAAATTGGGACGTTTTGAACACACCGCAGGACACGGGACATATTTTGAAAAATTGTGACTGTCCCGCCAAAACAGGACGTCTGGTCACCTTATGCTACCATTATGGAAACAAGGAAGTCATCCAGACCAGAAGGCAGAAATCATCATGGGCAGAAACTCTTCAAAATCCACTTCTATACTTATGCATTTATAATCCATACTTTTGAATGTAGGCAGATTATACCTTTATAGGGATGAACTACATATAGTTTGTATTTTATATGAAATACAAATACTTATATATTTAGCTTTAGATGTTCGTACCCCAGGACAATAAGTGAATTGTATTTTGGACCTAGGCCAAAAGAATTCTAATATCTTGATTGTAGGCCAGAAACTCATTTGCAACTGTATAACATTTCTACAACTGGCCTCAGTTCCAAAGAGCATACCAGTTTCAGCCAGTGGTAAAATTACATAAAAGTACATATTCCCAATCACACAAACATCCCCATAATGGGGAGTGTAACAGCTAATATTTCTTTTGGCATAGTTGAAAACAGAGTTATTTCTTTATTAAGACAGTAATTCCTAAGATATATTTCATGGCTTGTTCCTACAGATTGCAACAGTGATTATGTAAATTGGCTTTGGCTACTGGATTGCAAAAGCTTTATTGGAAGCACTTGCTATATAACAATTGTTTGTTAGCAAAAACTATCCTTCAAACTGATGCTGTTTGTGAATCTATTAAGGTGACGTTCTCTTTCAAATAAGATATGCTATATGTTCATTATGTATGTAGTGAGCACTTCCTAAAAAGTTTGTACAGTGTGTAAAAGCATTGATGTTCAGCCAAATTATATATGCCAATTACTATTCCAGACAAATCAAACTTTAGAACAACATTTCATAGGAAGTTTATTCTGTGCATTAGGAAAATTGGACATGGCTGGACATTTCATTTCTGTATGCAGGGCAATTCCTACTATCTGATATCAAATGAATAAATACATATTCTTTTTTCCTCCTTTTGCTTTCCCTGTTTCTTTTATGTGTCTGTATATTGCATTATTTTAATCCAACTCAAATCACATTTGACAATTTTTTTATTTCAATCAGAGCGCCTTTAAATATCTTAGCCACATATATTATTGTAAACTGTTTCCCTAGTCTCCTAAATGATATCACTGCAATGTATCATAAAAGCAATTCCATGCATATCTGAGTTATACAGCTATAGTATAAGTCTGTGGAAGAAATAATTTTCAATTAAATAATGCCCGGAAAGCAAGACTAAGAGCTTTAATCTGAGCCTGATATTTTAAATGTACATAAACAATAGTGGATGCAATTTTCCAAAGGCAGCAAAGCATTTAATTCTAATTCTTTAGCTATAATTCCAAGGTGAAGGTCCATCTTTGGCTAGATGTGTATATTTCACCACTCTAAATATTAAACATCAAATCCATCTTAGCGTGAAAATGCTAGTTAATTTATGCCTTGTAGCCTTGTAGGCCACCCTTTTATTTTTAAGTACTAAAATACATAATTGAGAAATGTAGGACAATTGTTTATAGTCATAGATTCCACTGCCAGAATTCCCCCTAAATCAATGCTAGTTCACTGACGCAATTGCATTTATAATCATGACTTTCCTCTATATACAATGGATTACATTTTAATGAAGCTTAGAGATTGAACTTCACATACATTCTCCTGTGTGCTGCTTGGGGAATCCAAGCATGGTTAACTTTGTCCATTAGCCTAGAGACTGAGTTATGTAAATTGGTGACTACGCCTCCTCTGACTGGATGGGTCAGTTTTTAAACTCAGTCCAGCCAGACGAGACGTATTCCAATTTTCTCCAGACTACTGAGACAGCTTCTGTTTGGATTCTTCAAGTGGATGATTGTGAGACTCGTTATGGACAAGTAAAGGAGAGGCGGCAGTTCGTTGCCTGCCCAGTCTTTCCATTCCTTATCCTTTGTGCCAGGTAATCTGCTGGCTTTGCAGCCGCTGCCTTTGGGCTTGGGGGCAGGCTCTTTGAGCCGTTGGATTGAGGCTTGGCACCAGGCTCTCGAGCCATTGTTGTTTGGGCGAATGGGTTTCCGCAATGAGGCTTCTCGCCGTTAGCTCCGCTGCCGCGCCTAAAGCTTTCCAACTGCGTCGGGTGCCTGGGAGACACCCACCGTTCATGGCACAGTTTATCCGGAAACAGCTGCGTACCACCCGCTGATCGCGGCGCGGTTTATCCAGCTCCTTAGCTACTGAGCGTGCCGGGAGGGTGCCGCCAATGCCGCCAACTCGCTCCATGCTGTGGAGTTTCAGGGTGGCTTTCCTGGCTGCAGGACAAGTTTGAAATTGGCGCTCGAATTGCGGTCGCCATTTTGGGGCCATTTTTAGCCCATGCGCCCTAGGCAGCTGAGATCAAGGCGTTGTATTTCTTCACGCTGGGAAGGCTGCTGAGTCATCGTCCCTCCCACTTCCCTCACTTTGAGCCTGGTCACCCTGGTGAGAGGATCGTGCTGCCGCTGCCTTTGCTGACCACGAGGCCTGCGTTCTTGCATAGTAAACCTGTGCCTTTTGTGCTATTTGAGTCTTTTCACTTCTAAAATTACAATGGCCGATCAATCCACCTCAGGAGGTATTGTAGAGCCCTCTACCGATGCCCAGCATTCTGCCCCAGCGGGGGTAAGCTCGAGGCCTGGCAGGGCCACCTCTAGAGCCAGCAGTCAGAGGCCCAGGGAGACCTCCGGGGCTCCGGATAAGGGCCATAAGAAAAAGGATAAATCTAAGACAGCACCTAAGGCCTCGGGGGAGGGTAGGATTTCCCCTCCCACGCTAGTGCCTCAGTGGGTTTCACCAGCTCCTATTCTGCAGCCAGCAGGACACCAGGCCTGGTCTCCTGATCGCCCCTTGCCTGTTATTTCTGAGGCTGGGGTGGGGAGGTTGGGGATCCAACTCCCCCCAGTCATTGCTGAGGCCCATGCAGCCTCGGCCTACTCGCTGCCACGTGCTGGGCCTTCTGCCACCTTTACTCCTACTGCTGCAGGCCTGAGGCCTATGGAAGGCTATGATCAAGGCCTTTCTCCAGATCTTTACCAGATGATCTCTGCAGCTATCTCCAGGGGGGTGGATGCTGAATTGCTCCGTAGAAATCAGGCCCCTGTAGTTGCCAGTGCCCAAGGTGGGCCTAGTCTCCAGGCCCCTCAAGTCGATCTTCCCGATCTTCCAGCTGGGCCTTCTTCACCTCTTCCTTCTACTTACAGTGAGGATTCAGCGTTGGTGGAGGAAGGGGAAGTGATAGATAGAGATTTCTCTGATGATGAGGGACTGATATTTGATCAACCTAATTCCTCTAGCTTGTTTCGCCCCACGCTATTCAAGTTCCTATTATATAAAGCTAAGGCCACTACCCATATGGGGGAGGTAGCTCCTAAGGACAGTTCTGCAGTAGGCCTTGATACTACCGAGCGCCTTTTTGCTGAACCAGTCTCACTGCAGGAGGTTATCCCTTCTCCAAAGCTTTTTCTGGATCTTATTCAAAAACAATGGGACCAACCGACTGTGGTTACCCCACGTAGCAATGGAGACAGGAAATTATACACTTCCACTCCTGACTTGGAAGGTATTTTGCAATTCCCGACTGTGGATCAGCCAGTAGCTGCCCTGGCCTCCCCGGCTCTAATTCCATTGGAAATTTCTGAAGGCTTGAAGGCAGAGGATCGCAAGGCTGAGACGGTCATTTGTAAGACCCACCAGGCAGCGGCCTGGGCCTTGCGCGCTGCTACTGCGGCATTGTTCTTTAATAGAACTTCAGTCCTTTGGCTCAAACAGTTGCAGGAGAGACTAGCCCCTGATGAGGTGCGTCTTCACCAGGACATCCCCAAAATTATGGCTGCCCTGGAATTCTCGGCGGATGCCACTCTTAATGCGGCCAAGTTCGCTTCTCGAGCTGTGGTGTCCAATGTGGCGTCTAGATGCCTGTTGTGGCTCTGCCATTGGCAGGCGGATGTTAAGTCTAAATGGTGCCTGGCATCCACGCTTACTAAGAGCAACAATTCAGCCTTGCTTCCACTGGTATTACTCATAGTCTTGAATGGAGTGGCACATCTCTTTCTTCTATTATCTGTTCACCTTTTTCTCAAGCCTAGAGAAAAGGAAAAAATTAAGAAACCAAGCCTTATGTCTATTTTGCCAAACTGTGAAATAGTTGCTGCTTTAACATACAGTCACATAATTTTTAACAGTCAACAGATTCTTTGGAGATAATTTGTTAAGAAATTCAGTTTCTGGACCTACAGTACAAAGCCTTGTCGTCTCTGCTTCAGTACCAATTGCTTATACATAGTGTACATATGTAAGTACAGAAATATTTCAATAGTATTCTCAACTCTGAAAATTATGAACTGGACAGATTTGCATTGCAAGCCAGATAAATATGGCCTAGAGCAACATTGCTTGCCCAATGTATTTTACTATTTTTCTAGCAAAAATGTAGAATAGAATTCTACTATGGTAAATTAAATACTCTGAGCCACTTGTGTACTGTGACTTCCTGGTCCCAATTTTAGACAGTCTTGCTATCCTCAGGTATGTGACACTGTTCAAAGTGAAATAACATCATTTTTGTTTTCTTCTAGAAATAAGTACCTCTCTTTTTTTCACAACCAAATGTCTAATTAAGAACTATGGATTAAGAGAGCCTTTTCCTAAGGAAAAATGACTCTCACATGTTATCTAGGAACTCTTAGTGCCCATATGATAGTGACTGCTGAAAATTAGCAGAATGGTTGCTGCCATTTTTGAGTACAGTCAAACAAAACTATGTTTCTAATTAACTGTGTTCAGTTCCAAGTGTGGAGAAAAACACTGCCTTCTTAATATTTCCCAAAATATTTAATTTTTCTAGGAGAGGTGGGTGCTAACTTTGTTCATCTGATAAATATGCAAATCAAAAGGACTGAAGAGAAGAATGACAAGAAGCAATGGATGGAAACTAATCAAGGAGAGATTAGTTAGAGAAATTTCTTGACAGTTAGTTTTGTGGCTCGGCAGAAGAGGGACGCGAAAGCCAGGGTTAACAAAACAGTCCAGGTTTATTCAACATTAAAAAGAAGGCGAGAGCGAACCTAGCCGGAAACGCGCACCAAGGTATTTACAATTATAACAACCAATCACTGGCCGAGGACTGGGCGTGACCGCTGACTTCAGTACCTCGGCCAATCAGTAAGTAACTGTGGCCAGGCTAGAATGTAATGCATACACAAATCCACTAATGAATATTTAACACCCCTTCCCCCCAGTTCTGCGCATGCTCCCGAGTGGAGCATGCGTAGTCGCGAAGATAGGCGGGGCGGTGCCAGACCCGCCCAGATCTCCTTAATTCAACAGCAGTCTCGGCGGAGGTGGACCTGCTCGTTGTAGCTCCTCCCCAAAGGGAGTGCAGCTCCGAGGGACGCCTTCACGGCACGACCCAGAAGGCGGGCTCAACAATGCAGGTAGGCTGGGCCGGGATGGCGCGTCCACAGATGTAGGGGAGGGCATTGGAGGAGTGTCTCGGGAGGTAGGAGCATCAGCCGGCAACTCTTCGATGGCGGTTTGAGCTGACGGATTCGCTTCCCGGCAGGGGGTGCCCAGACAGGCCGGGCCTAGTGTGGAGACAGCCCGTTGTAGCGATTCGTCGGATTGAGCAGTGTCTGGCTGTGGATAGGCGAGGCCTGGATGTGTGAAGGCCTCACACGGCAACCCTGATCGTGCGGCGTTGTCCCGTCCGGAAAAGTCCGGGTTGCCTGTTTCCGCTGGGAGGCGCCTCCTTAACTGATCCAAGTGGCGTCTCCACTCGGATCCATCAGCCAATCTGACCCTGAAAGAACAGGGGCCAGTCAGCGCGGTCACTTTAGCTGGAACCCACCTGGGCTCCCCAGTGAAAGAGCGGGCCCACACCAGATCCCCCTGTCTAAAGGAGCGGGAAGGGAGAACCCCCAGGTTGCATGGCTGGTCTCCGGAATAGAGCGGATGGAGTCTATCCAGGGAAGTCTGCAAACGCCAGCCCATCAAGAGCTCCGCGGGGCTTTTGTTGGTTGTCGGGCAGGGGGTGGAATGCTGGCTTAACAAGTAAGCCGCCACTCTCGACTGCCAGTCGCCCCTGTCCATACGGCCCAGCGCCTCCTTAGCCGAACGAACCGCCCGCTCCGCCCAGCCATTACTGGCCGGGTGGTACGGGGCTATGGGCGTGTGCCGGATCCCCTGCTCGGCCAAGAACTCCTGAAACGTGGTGGCTGTAAATTGCAGGCCATTATCCGAAACAAGTATGTCCGGCAACCCATGGGTTGCGAACAGTCTGTGTAAGGCCCGAACTGTACTCTCGGCCGTGGTGGAGGCCATCAGGACCAGTTCCACCCACCGAGAGTAGGCGTCCACCACAATTAAGAAATTCTGGCCATGGAAGGGACCGGCAAAATCTACATGGAGGCGTGACCACGGGCCTCTCGGAACCTCCCACTCCCGAGCAGGCCCGGCCGGAGGATTAGGCCTAGAGAGTTGACATGTAGCACAGCGGCCCACGTAGGCCACTATCTCTGAATCCAACAAAGGCCACCAGACATAGCTGCGGGCTAAGGCCTTCATCCGCACTATGCCTGGGTGATCCTTGTGGAGCAGAGGCAGAACTCGTGGCCGCAACGCAGCAGGAATCACTACCCGATCCCCCCAAATGAGACACCCCCCGTGGATGGAAAGCTCCGCTTGCCGAGCTTTAAAGGGCCGGAAGCCCTCCGCCACTTTGTCTGTGGGCCACCACCTCAAGACCCAGGAGGAGACCTGGGAGAGGATAGGATCGGCCTTCGTATAGGCCGCGACCTCCGCTGCTGAAATGGGTAGGCCGGAGGCCGCGATGGATAAACAGAGAGGGCTGGCACGGAGGCAGTGTCGGTCTCCGGCAGTGGGCAGCGGCTAAGGGCATCCACATGCCCAAGCTGCTTGCCCGGACGGTATTGTAGCGTATAAGAATATGCCGCAAGGAATTCCGTCCAGCGTGTCATGCGTGGGGAGAGAATGGAGGGGGTCGGCTTGTCACCTGCCAAAAGCCCAAGGAGCGGCTTATGGTCAGTGACAAGAGTGAAGTGCCGCCCGTAGAGGTAATCGTGGAACCTCTTAATCCCGGACACCGCAGCCAGAGCCTCCTTGTCGATCTGACTGTAATTACACTCCGCCGAGGAGAGCGTCCGGGAATAAAAGACCACCGGGGCCTCCGAACCATTCAGGAGGACATGGCTCAGGACCGCCCCCAGACCGTAGGGAGAGGCGTCACAAGCTAGCATCAGAGGCATCCTATCATTGTATTGAACCAGGACTGCCGATGATGTCAGCATCCCTTTGACAGCCGCGAACGCCTGCGCCTCGCGGCTCTCCCAGCGCCAGGCCGCGGATCGGTCAAGCAACCGATGCAGCTGCTCGACTAGAGACGCCTTATGCGGAATGAATGGCGCATAGAAGTTAAGTAGCCCCAGGAACGCCTGTAGCTCCACCTTAGAGGTGGGTGCAGGGGCGTTCCTGATGGCTGCAACCTTAGAAGGTGTGGGGTGGATGCCCTGGGCGTCAATCAAGAAGCCCAAGAATTCCACCCTCGGGACAGCAAACGAACATTTGCTGAGCTTCAACTTGAGACCCGCGCCCCTAAAACGCAGAAGGACCTTCCTCAGTACTTCGACGAGTTCTGAGCGGCTGGAAGCAGCGATCAGGACATTGTCGAAATACGGTACTACGCCGGGAAGCCCGCGGAGCAAACGCTCCATGAGGCTCTGGAAGATCCCTGGGGCCACAGAAACGCCAAATTGAAGGCAGCGGCAACGAAAAGCCCCACGATGGGTGACGATGGTCTGCGCAGCCGCCGCATCATCATCCACCGGGAGCTGTTGGTAGGCCTGCACCATATCCAGTTTGGCGAACGTGCAACCCTGGCCCAATGAATGGAGCAGGTGTTGCACCACGGGGACTGGATAGGGGTTTGCCTGAAGGGCCAGGTTGATCGTCGACTTGTAGTCGGCGCAGATCCTCACCGAGCCGTCCGGCTTGACGGGGAGAACGATAGGAGTCTCCCAGGGGGAGTGGTCAACGGGCTCGATGACTCCTTGCGCCAAAAGCTTATCCAGCTCGGCATCAACCTTGGCCCTCAAGGCAAAAGGCACCCTGCGGGCCTTCAGCCTGATTGGAGCAACCTGGGGGTCGAGACTAAGGGATATGGGGGTGCCTTTATAACAGCCTAACTGGCCATCAAAAACGTCCACGAAATCGGACAGGACGCTTTCTAGGGAAGAAGAGACAACCCGGTGCACCCCCCCCAATTGATAGACCCAGGGCAGGAAACCAATCCAGGCCTAAGAGGGCAGGGAGAGAATCCCTAACTACCAGGATGGGCAATTTTCCCACAAAGGGGCCATAAGAGACCGAAATGGGGAAAGAGCCCAAGGTGGGGATGAAATGCCCCTGATAGTCCCTTAAGGTGGTCTCAGCAGGCAGGAGCTGGCTTTGGGAAACCCTGGGGCAGAGGCGGGAGAAAAGAGCCCAGGACAGCAAAGAACGAGAGGAGCCAGAGTCCACCTCCATCCGGCAAAGCTGACCTTCCAGCTGGACTGAGGTAGCGATCTTCCGGGCTCGGGCGGAGGCTTGGTGAAGAAAGCAGTCAGCGGCTTGCGGTTGGCAATTGGTGTAGCAGTCTTCAACCCGCCGAGCGGGCCGCGGTGGTTGGCAACGCGGCTGCGCTTGGGGTTGGACAGCGGTTTGCAGGAAAGATGGAGCAGGCAGCGAAGCTCGGCAAACTCTAGCGATGTGCCCCTGCCCATTGCAACGGCGGCACGTTGCATTGCGGAAAGGGCAGGCTGTACGGGCATGGCGACCGCCACAACCCCGGCAAGGAGCGCCAGCTGTTGGAGGCGCAGCCGACTGCGGTTGAGGTTTGCGCTTCGGCTGCGTCCTAAGCTGCCCCACAATTTCATCAGATGGATCCTCCGGGGGTGGCAGGTCATCGACTAGGCACGTTTGCGACGAGGGGCCAGCAGAGTTGTGGGTAGGCGAAGCCAATTGTAACCGCTCGATATCGGCCGTGGACTGCTCCGAGAGCTCCGCTGCTCTGGCAGTCTCCACGGCCTGGAGTAAGGTAATGTCTTGATGGCGGAACATACGGCTTCGCAAGTTTACATCCCGCACACCACAGACAAACTGCTCCACCAAGTTTTCTTCTAAGTTGGTAAAGTCACATTGGGCAGCTGTAGTCCGCAAGGACTCTAGAAATTGGCTAATTGACTTGTTAGGTCTCTGCACCCGGCGACGGAAAGCGAAGCAGCGGGCGATCTTCGAGGGTGTCGGTGCGTAATGTCCTTTGAGCCTGGTCATTAGAGTGTCCCAGCCTAACTTGTACGCCGGCCTTGGAGCGGCCAAGGCTCGGGCGGAGGCGAACATGGAGGGTTTGCAACAAGAGAGAAAGAAACTGCATTTTTCCTCGTCGGTTTGTACCTGGTTCTTAGACGCTATGAGATAACACTCAAAACGCTCCATGAATCCCTCCCAGGATTCTCCCCCCGAGCCGTAGGGAGCAAACGGAGGCAAGGCAGAAGTCATCGTGGCTTAGATGCAGGAAGGACTCTTCGGAGTGGAGAGAGAGACCAGAGTTCCTTCAGAAAAAAAAAACTCTTCTCTCTTGTTCCACCCTAGGCTTCGCGGGAATCAAAGAATCCCACCTTCATCGCCAGTTTTGTGGCTCGGCAGAAGAGGGACGCGAAAGCCAGGGTTAACAAAACAGTCCAGGTTTATTCAACATTAAAAAGAAGGCGAGAGCGAACCTAGCCGGGAACGCGCGCCAAGGTATTTACAATTATAACAACCAATCACTGGCCGAGGACTGGGCGTGACCGCTGACTTCAGTACCTCGGCCAATCAGTAAGTAACTGTGGCCAGGCTAGAATGTAATGCATACACAAATCCACTAATGAATATTTAACAGTTAGAACAATTATTCAGTGGAACGACGTGCCTCCAGAAGTTGTGGATCCTGTAACATTGGAAGGACCCAGTGTTTTAAGAAGAGATTAGAAAACCATTTGTCTGAAATGGTATATGGTTTACTTAAGATCCCTTCCAACTCTGTTATTCTGAAGAAATTTCAGGGTATAACCTTTTACAAGTTAAACTTAAAATCTCCTTCACATCTCAATGATTTCATGGAGTTTTCTTCACTACATTGGAAATGGTGTGCCATTGTCTTCTTCTGAGAACTTTTGACTTTCCAGTCTAGCATATAGCCAGGAATTTCCTGAAAGGTATCCCATGTAAGGATTAACCAGATCTCACATTGCTTTGTAGACCCATATTTGAAATCAATAGAACTCCATCTCTTATTACCAGTGGTGGGTTGCAGGTGGTACACCCTGGTACTGGCATACCAGAGCCTGCCCGGAGTACTGTGTACCGTTCCAGTAGGGTGCTCTGGAGGGCCCACCCACCCACCCATGCTCCTTACCTGTCCTTTAAGCCTTTGGCACTTCTGTGCATGTGCATGGTGCGTACTGCGCCTGTGTGATGCTCCGGCGAGCAGCTGGAGCATCATGGAGGCTTGCAGAGGCACACGTCCATGTGGGTGATCTCGGGCCCGGAACCCACCACTGCTTATTACCCACGATCTAAAATGACTGAAATATAAAGCCAGTGTTTTAATGCAACCTTAAAAATACTTTTATAAAGCTTAGATGGCACATCCCTTTACATGACTGAAAATAGTAACCTAACTTAAAATCACTATTAATGAACAACTAAGGACTGTTACAGACCTATGAGCCCAAACCTGTAACAAATCCATATGCCAACTCTGTCCCTTTATTTATTTTATTTTATTAATTATTACATGTTTTATTTCATATTTTATTTTATTTTACTTTACTGTATTTTATTTTATTTATTATTTTATTTTATATTTTCTGTTATTATTTTATTTATTAAATTTGTTTGCATTTCACACTGAAATGACTGGATGGCTTACAATATTAATATTATTTTGTAAAGTCCATTACACAACCCTATTTTTGCAACAATAATTGTTTCAGAGAAACATGCTCATTTATGCTCCAATGTGGTATATTACATTATTTGGCAGCCTTGTTATACCTTACCTAGAGCAGAATGCTGAAGTTAAACATAAGAGAACTTTGCACTGGGCAAATTAGAGTATTCCTGAATGTCATCATTCCTTTTATCATTTTCTCATCCATGTCTCTCCTGTCCCTCCAAAGTACACAAGCTAGCTATAACAAATGTAATGAAGTTGGTAATTATAAGATGTTGAATGTATACATATAATGTAAGTGCCTTGTAAGATGTTAAATTCTTGCAAAGTTTAGTCCAAGCATCTTAATTAACATGATATAAATCCACCATAAGTCTTATGTTATGTCCTAATACATCTATGCAATACAGACACAAAGAAAACTTATTTTGTAAAATAAGAATTTCCTCATTTTTGAAGGGCTGTTTATTGTTTTGTCTACATTCTAGTTCCATCTCTTCCAATTTTAAAAGTTCAACTCTATTTTACACTCTATCATTGCAGGTAGGAATATCCAGGGGTGCAGAAATTAAAGGTTTTATTTAAATGCTATTTTATCATCTAAAATTTCATGCTGACAATAAATATTAACATTATTATACTGTTTGAGAATGATAGGCTCTGTAGTCCAACACTTCTGGGCTACAGATTGAGAATGGAAAGGGAAAGGTCAGCTATATATACTTTCTTCTTTTATGTCCATCACTTCTAGATAAACCTAATTTCTCCATATTCTAAACTGACATTAGTTGTTCAGCTATAATGAATTTTTGGGGGGCTTGCCTATGCCACATTGAGTGAAGAACAATTGTCCCAGGTCCCATATAAAGTATACAATATAGTTAATGCATATAAATCACAAACTTTCTTTAAAAATTTAAAATCTAATGGACCGCATTCCTAATTGTCCAGGGCTGCATGCGGGCCATGGGCCAAGGGTTGGACAACCTTACTTTATAAGAAAGGGTTAGCTCAGCTCATTTAGAAACAGACTGGAATTGTAGTGAATGGAAGCCTCAATTTTTGATGATCATTAAAGCAATTTCATGAACAAGCCTAAGAAATTTACTTCTTCAGAATATTATTTTGTATGACTTTTCTATGAAAATATATTGTTGCAGAGAATACATTACATTAGCATTAGCATTATGATATCCAATGGTCTCCAGTACTGGGCAGTATCTGCACATTTCACCATTAGCACACATACATTCGGAAGGATCAGAGAGTTGCCTAGATCAGTGGTCACCAACTGGTGGTCCATGAGAAAATTTTGGTGGTCCACAGAAAAATTATTTGCATTTTTTATATTGCACTAAATTAGGGGTCCTCAAACTAAGGCCCCTGGGCCGGATATGTGCAATGAACTTTTGTGTTGCTGCAGAGAGTCTCCCCCTTCGGGGTCTTTTTGTGCAGGTCAGAGGGGGCAGAAATTCTGACTTGGGGTCTGCTTCAGCCTCCTGGTGCAGGACTTTGGGCAAAGGCTGGAGGGCCTTGTTCCAGTAGGACTGCATCATGGCCTGGAACTGGCTGGCTATCTTGACCGCTGAATGTCTATGCACCAGTACCTGGCCTGGCATTTCCCTCTGCTTGGAAAACCTATGTTCATAGTCCTCAGTGAGGTGTTTCTGCTGAGCCTCCTTCTCAGTGAGATGCAATTTGAACAGAGACAGCTATTTTGCCAATTCTTTCTCATGGTGTTGCTTAGTGCCAACAACTGTTTCCTGTTGGGGCCCTAAGGGGCCCAGGTGGGAGGCAAGGAGAGAGTAGAGGCCATTGAGGCACCCCTTGACATGAGTGACACTGAGTTGGCCACACCCACCCAGTCACATGACCACCTGGCCACACACCCCACCCAGTCATTAGGCATATCATATTAGTGGCCCACAGGAATTAAAATGATGAATTTAATAGTCCCTGGAGTCTGAAAGGTTGGGGACCTCTGGCCTAGATGATCCCCACAGTATTCCAGCTATTAATTCTATAATTCAAAGTTGTGATTTCACAACTGAAGTTGGCCCTTTTGCTCATTATTTTCCATGCATAAAATACAGATGAAGATATTCTCTCAAAGGACAGAGATATTCTTTCTCTTGCTGTCCCGGAATAATCTTCTGATATTGCTCAAATAATTCCCAGTTACTTGTAACAAGCAATATGATCTTCTTTGTTAGTGCCTCAGTCCGTCCCTGGAGGAAACGGCTTCTCCAGGGCGGCACCTGGGCACAACAATATCACGTGGGGTCACCCACGAAGCTAATCCTAGAAAGAACTTGAGGGCACGATCTCTCTGGGTGAATGACAACTTTATTATGTAGCGAAGCTGAATATATAAACTTTCATACGCAAATTAGGTTTTCAAACATTGCAAATGTCATTGGTTACAAATTATGCATCTGGACCAATAATAGAATTGATAACTGCGTGCTTCCTAAATTTCACGTGTGTGCCCTAGTTTAGCTGTTTTCCAAGCAAGTACAAAACAAGCAAATTCTATAGGTATCAAGAATAATTTGTGGTCGGCTACATCCGTCCTGTGCGGCTAGAGGTGCAGACTTTGCAAGTCCTATCTAGCTACCTGTCTAAACCATTTCCTATAGAAGATTTTGCTGCTAGTTACGGCCTAGCAAAAAGGCCTGCTAACAGACAATGAAGGCATGAAAGAAAAGACATTCTCAGAGCATAGCAACATCTCCTCCTTTTCTTTTTATTAGGTGGAGTCAGTGTCCAGAAACTGTGGTGGAAGCTTCATGGGAAACTCTGGGATATCCAAGGAGATCGAGGCTCCCTCCTTACACACCTGCAAGTTTAATGCTTGCTTCCTCATAGAAGCTTCCACAACATTTTGAATCATAGAGCGTAATAGAGGGATTATGCATGGTAACATCATGAGACCCAGCAACACGACACCAAGCATAAGCAAAGCTTGTTTCCAATTTCGGAAGAGTCCACCCAGAAACCCTCCTTCATCCATTATTCCTGTCCACTTTTGAACTGGGACATGGGCCAATTTCATCATCCGGTCGGTTATGCTTTCTATGACCTTTCCATTGTCATCGATCTGCAGACAACAATCAGACAGGTTAAATTTCCCACAGACCCCGCCCTCTGCTGCCAACAGATAGTCAAGAGCCAGACGGTTCTGATAGACAGCATTCCGGAGCTTTGTCTGCGTGGCAGAGAGAACAAGCAAGGCGGCTCGATTTTCCCTGGTTAGCAGCTCAACCACTGCCTGCAAACGGATGATGCGATTAAGCATGTAAATAGGGGTCTGGTACCCCCACATTCCATCATTTGCCCAAACCGCAGGACCATAATATTGAATGATACGTTCTGGGGGCCAGTCCTCACCCCCATACTGCCTGCCCCAATCCCCAATCCTGAAGGTCCCACTATCTGGAAGGGAGGGGGCCTGTCGACGAGTTCTTTTTGCATACAAGGGGTAGGACAGTCTCTGGCCATCAGTCAGGGGGATCAAGAAGAAGGATGGCCTGACATCACCCAGGGCACAAGAACCGGTCCACTTAGCTGGCAAGGCAGAGTATGCTCGTCTGCCACATATCCAATAAAGACCGGGGGGGGCGGGCCAAGTGCCTGCGTATCTGCTACTGATGTTCACGGCGGATGGAATTCCCTTAGGCCACCCCAGTTGGGCTCCCAAGGCTTCGTCAGGCCACCCACCAGGGAGTGTGGTCCCATGGGAGAAAGTGTGCGGGGTGGTAGGAGGGAAAGAGATATTGAGGATTAACTGTTGTTGACATAGACTATTGCCCACAGAAGGGGAGTTCAGCTGCCAGCGAAAAATGCAAAATTCAAATATTGGCAAGTCCCTGAGTTCCCACACACTGTTGTTAACGTGTTGTGGTTTGTCGGTGGCATTATAAAAGGTAGACATGTTCCAAGCAGAGGCTTGCCAGGGCCATTGATCACCCATGTCAGTTCCCCCACAGACAAAACAATTAGTAACATCCAAAGATCCAGCGATAACCTCAGCAAGCTGAATAAACAGGTTGCGGGCTAACTGCGGGATCTCAAAGGGCTTGGACATTTCTTGCCAAAACCCTTGATAATAGGACATATGATATGTGTGTGCTGCTTCTCGGAACTGATATTCTTGCAAGGTGAGGACAATTCCAGGGTCGGTGCCTCCGGCGTAGGCGCGAACCCCGATGGTTACATGCATGAGTCCCCTCATTGCCCATTTTTTGCGGAATTGAGGCCAGTCACTGATAGTGATATTGAAGAGAGCACATTTGTTCAGGGGGCAGTTGGTGGGGACTGGAAGTCTGCGAAGTCGAAGATCGGTGTTAGAATAGCCCCAGTCTGAGTTGGAGGCCCACTGGACACAATCCCATTGAGTACAATAGGCATCTCCGGATCGGCAGGTTTTGCCTATAGACGTCTTCTGGCGCTCTGGGCAGGCGTACAGGTGGTCCTTAGCGTAGAGGCGGTGTTGCTGGGCCGTGTTACCACATCCCAGCCCCCATGAAGAGTGTTGGCAAAAATCAGCGGTCAGCGTGACTGGTCGACCGGGCCAGTAACGAACCTCCTGGATCACGGTTTTTCCTGAGATGCCTCCTGAGCGCAGACGGATCCAAGTCTGAACAGGGCTGGGCTTTGGATTAAAACATTTTTTAGAAGAGGGGCAGTAAGAGTAGGTGAGGTTATAAAAAGCACAGGTAATAGGTTTGACAGTACAAGAATGATAGGATTGATACACAAGGGTTTCCCTTTCCTTTGTGCCTTCTCGTACCTTAGTGACACACTGTGCACAAGCAGGTGGCAGAGAAGAGCGCCGGATTCGAGGACGGAGCGAAGGCAATGTGTAAGTTGGAGAAGAGCGAGGCAGATGGATAATCAAGGGACTGACAGAAATTGGAGCAAAGGCTGCAGGGGCTGGTGGTTTGGATTCACAAAATCCAATCCAAGCAATGAAGAATAGAGAGAGGCAAAGGAGGAAAAAAAGGGTAAAGTGCATACAGGGCGCAGGATTATCAAAAGGAGGGGAATGAATTCCAGGAAGCAAGGTGCGCATGATAGGGCAAAGAGCAGGGGGTCTATAGGAAGGGGGAGGAGACGTTCTGGGAGGGAGAGAAGGAGAAAGGGAGTGGACGTCGTCTAGGTCATCGAGGTCGTCAGAATCATCCATTGCAAGGGTTCGCAGCGGTGGCAGCGGAGATATCGGGGGGGTTGGCAACATTCGGAGACTTGGGTGTGCGAGGAAGGTATGGACGGACGTGGCGGCCAGGTACCCACAGGACACGATCCTCGAGCTGAATAGCGGCGTAACCTCGGCCCCAGGTGACCAAATCGGCAGGGCCTCTCCAGGTCAGATCCGGAAGCAACCTGTAATAAACGGGGGGGTGGGGAGGCAAAGAATCACGCGCAGCGAAGTGACGCTGTGCGGCAGTAGTTGGTGGAGAAGATCCAGTGATATTTAAAAAATTAAGGGTGAAAAGCACCCGATTGAGTTGGTTTTGCAAGGATGGGAGTCCAGGAGGGAATTTCTCCTTTTGGATTTTTTCAAGCGCCCGTTTGATGGTTAAGTTAGCTCGTTCCACAATAGCCTGACCTTGGGAGTTCCAAGGAATTCCGAATTTATGGACAACACCCCAGGTATTGCAGAATTGCGCAAAGGCAGAACTAATATAAGCAGGCCCATTATCAGTTTTTAATTCTTTGGGGCGTCCCATCACTGCAAAGGTACGAATACAATGGTTAATGACATGTTTGGTGGCCTCTCCCCTCTGTGGGGAGGCCATAATGAAGCCCGAATAAGTGTCAACGGAAACATGTAGATATTTCCAGGGCGCAAAAGGAGGATGCTGAGTAACGTCCATTTGCCAAATTTGTGAAGCCTCAAGACCGCGCGGGTTAACCCCCATGGGAATGGAGTTAGCCTGTTGACTGCAAGTAGGACACTGCTGAATAATGGCCGAGGCTTCGTTTTTGGAAATGCCAAATTGTTTAACAAGAGCCTTAGCATTTTGATGAAAATAAGAGTGACTCTCCCATGGGGAGGGAGAGATCAGGGTTAAAACCGCAGGGAGCCTGGCAGCTTGATCGGCGATGTCATTGCCTTCAGTTAGCATGCCTGGAAAAGGCTGGTGACTGCGAATATGAGCTACAAAAAATGGAACCTCCCGAGACATGACAAGCTGTTGGAGGGTTAAAAACAAGGCCATGAGCGGGGCATCAATGGCCGGGGACAAATAAGCATCAAAAATATTCGTAATAATTTGGGAAACATACAATGAGTCCACAATAAGATTGAAAGGCCTAGTGGGCAATTTTTGAAAGGCCAATATGGAAGCGGCCAATTCAGATCGTTGAGCAGAGGATTGGGCTGGCGTATGGTGAATCACCCATTGGCCATTAATTTGGAAAACGCATGCTCCACGGGTCTTAGTGCCATCAGCAAAAACCGTGAGAGCTTGGGGAATGGGCTGAGATCGCAGGCATGTATTAAACTGCACCGGGATGAGGTGCAAGAGCTGAATGCGAACATCCTGGGGAAAATGATACAAAATCTGGCCAGGCCAGTCGACCAAGGCCATCTGAAATTCCAAAGATTGAGAGTACAAGTTTTCCCAGGTAGGAAGAGGGAAGGGAACATATATGGAGATGGGTTCAAGACCAACAACAGTCAAACAGCGGCGACGGCCGCGAATAATTAGCAAGGAAAGTAACGAAAAGCGAGAAGAAATAGTCTTCCTGGGAGTATGCGGAAGGTGGATCCATTCAATGATCAACAAGGAAGAGGGAAGGACTTGAACGAGGCAAGCGGTGGGGATAGAAGGGGTATTTAACAACAAGAGGGATAACGGGATATTCTCATGGCATCTATCCACCCATTTAGTGCGTAGGGCATCGTTTACCTGAGTTACAATGTCCAGCTGCTCAGGGGATAGATGAATAACATCCGAGGGTGAAGAAACGCCAGACAAGGCAGAGAAGAGAGGGGTTAGTTGAGATGTAGTAAAGCCCAGATAAGGACGGGCCCAATTGAGAGAGCCTAAATATTGTTGAAGCTGAACAAGAGTGGCAGAAGAGGGCAAGGCTAGAGAAGGAGTAACTGGTAAAGAATGGGATCGGAAAATTTTGTGGCCCAAATACAGAAAGGGTTCTGTTTGCTGAACCTTTTCTGGGGCAATAATCATGCCATGGAGTGTTAAATGCTCAATAAGTAAATGCAGGATGTGTTGAAAGGTTGGGAGGGGCATGTCAGCTGCAAGCAAAATATCATCCATATAGTGGTATAGCAAGACACGGGGATGATCAAGGCGAAAGGGTTCCAGCAAGGAATGCACAACATATTGACACATAGTGGGGCTATTTAGCATACCTTGAGGTAAAACCTTCCATTGATAACGTGACGTGGGATGAGAGTGGTTAGCCACAGGAAGCGTAAATGCAAAAAGCAAGCGATCAGTTTGAGAGAGAGGAATGGAAAAGAAAGCATCCTTGAGATCAATGATAGCCAATTTAAAATTCCTCGGTACAAGGTTAGGATTTGGTAGCCCACACTGTAAGGATCCCATGGGCCGAATGACCTTGTTCACAATTCTAAGATCTTGTAGGAATCGCCAGCGGCCACTTTTCTTTTTAATTACAAATACAGGGGTGTTATAGGGACTATTAGAGGGTTCCAACCGCCCCAAGGTAAGTTGTTCCTGGATTAATTCCCTAAGGGCAGCTAATTTCTCCGTTGGAAGCGGCCATTGATCAGCCCAAACAGGGGTGGGGTCAAGCAATTGCAAAGAGAGAAGAGGGTCTGGCATAACTAGTCAAAGGAGAGGAAGGCGTTAAACTGAGAGAGGAGGTCACGTCCCCAAAGATTAACATGCAAGGGCAACACAGCAGGGCGAATACGTGCCTTGATTTTTGAGGAAGGGGTAGTGACCTCAATCCAAGCAGTACTGATCTGAGCGGTCTGAACACCTCCAACCCCTTTAACGGCAGGTGAAGATTGCAGTGGCCATTTGGCGGGCCAATGAGAAAGTTGAATGACAGTGATGTCAGCCCCGGTATCTAAAATACCAGAAAAGGGAACACCATTTAGATGGAAAACCAAAAAGGGTTTTGCAGAAGAGACAGGAGAAGAATAAAGCACATCTTTCCACGGAATCTCCGCATGGGGGGAAAGTTCATCATACTTAGGGATATCTATTTCCAATGGAACGGGAATAACAATAGCAGCATCAGATCCCTGTTGTATGGTGAGGGGATTGTCGGGGATGCAAACAAGAGCCAAGGAGTCCATTTCATGGGCAGATAAAAGAAAAGGTGAGGCGAGCACCCCTTGCGAGATAAGATCTCGGTGGGGGTACAACATTAAGGGTGCTGAAGGAGGCAGCTTAAGACTTGTAACATTGAGAGGGAGAAAATAAACAAGACCGGGTGTTAACATGGGAACAGTTTCAGAAGCCTGCACAATGAGGGATTGCAAAATGGTGGTGGACTTTGCGGCACAAGGGTCAATCACCCCTATCGGAGATGTAAAAATGCCAATAGGCTGGCCGTCCCCTGGACGATCCACACCCAGATGAATAGGGTCATTCTCAGGAGGTAAGGAAAGGGCAAAATGGGAGGTGGCCTTGAAAGCGGGGCTAGCCACCCGCCCCAGTTCTAGTTTCCCGACTGGGAATTAGAATAAGGCGTGGCAGGAGCCGGGTTGGGGTTGGGGTTGCGGCCGGGGCGGCATTCCCGAGCCCAATGACCCATATGACCGCACCTTGGACAGGGTGTTTTGGGGCGAGTGCCCGCGGTCTGTGTGGCAGCGCCCCCGCCGGGGGCGCGGCACTGGCTGCGAAAATGGCCAGGCTTGCCGCAATTGAAACAATTGCCAAAACGGGGCTTGACACCCCCCGCATGCAAGGTGGAGAGGGCGGTGGCCATGAGTTCGGCTTGATAGGTGAGAGACCCTACGCGGGCAGCCTTTTGGAGGAAATCAGCCAAGGTCTTAGAGGAGTCACCATGGAGGGGTTCAAGAACCTTGCGACAGTCCTCATTGGCATTCTCAAACGCTAAGCGCATCAAAATCTCCTGAAGCGCCTCAGAGTTATTAATGTCACGTTTGAGAGCCTTCTGGAGACGTTCGATGAAGGCATCGTAGGGCTCAGCGGGGCCTTGGCGAATGGTAGTAAAAGAGGAGGCTGATTTGGAGGATGGGTCATCAAGCTTAGAAAAGGCATGAAGAGCACATTCACTAATCAGGTCAAGACCAGCCACAGGAGTGGTAACTTGCCGTGCCTGTGTGGCAAATGCGTCTACCCCTTTTAATTGGGCGGCTGTATATTGAGGAAATTGTGCACTTTTTAGCACGCATTGCTGGTCGTACAAGGAATGCCAAACAACAAATTGAGTGGATGTTAAGATACATTTGGCGATGGTAATCCAATCACAGGGGAGAAGGTGATAAGTCTGACTAAGGTTCTCAAGGACAGATTGAAAATAAGAGGATGTAATGCCACTTTGAGACACAGCATATCTGAGATTTTTCAGCACTCTAAAAGGGAGGGCTTCATAGACAGGAGCAGCGCCCGTTATGTCAACGGGAAAAGCAGAAAGAAGTTCCAGATCATCTGGAGTAAGAGAAGGATCGGCTCGGGCAGAAGCCAAACCACGAGCCACAGCACTGCCAGCCATAGTAGGGAGAGAGAGAGAGGAAGCAAAATAAACGCTGGCAGGACCAGAAGAAGGAGGGGGAGGTGATGTGAGTGAAATGTCAGAAACAGAAGGAGAGGGAGGGGGGGAAACAGAGGGAGAGGAGACAGACGGGGCAAAACTTGAAGGGCGATCTAAATAAGGAGGTGGGGGAGTAAGATCAGGGGGTTCTATGGGAAAAACAGGAGAAGGATCAGAATAATGGAGTCTAAGAGCAGCAAGTATAACCTTCCAAGTCAGGAGCATCGGAGTAGGAGCACGAGGTTCCTGATGGAGATAGGTGCCTATTTTCACCCATGGTCCAGGTTTAAGGGAGCCATGGTGAGGATAGGAGGGGCAGTTTTGCCAAATGTGTATTAACAGTTGGCGTAATTCAGATTTGGTAGGAAAGACAAATTTCTTTTTTAATTGACTTTTAGAAGCTCTGAGAATCTGGCCAAGTTCTTTAACATGACCCACCTGGTCCTTGGACAGATCCGCCCCCATACTTACGAAAGATCAGTCGTTTCCACGAACGACGACGAGCGCGCGGGTAAGCGATGGGGTCTCAGGCACGCAGCGGCGAGGCTGCGTCGGTCCGGCGGAAAAAATCACGTCGGGGTCACCACTTGTTAGTGCCTCAGTCCGTCCCTGGAGGAAACGGCTTCTCCAGGGCGGCACCTGGGCACAACAATATCACGTGGGGTCACCCACGAAGCTAATCCTAGAAAGAACTTGAGGGCACGATCTCTCTGGGTGAATGACAACTTTATTATGTAGCGAAGCTGAATATATAAACTTTCATACGCAAATTAGGTTTTCAAACATTGCAAATGTCATTGGTTACAAATTATGCATCTGGACCAATAATAGAATTGATAACTGCGTGCTTCCTAAATTTCACGTGTGTGCCCTAGTTTAGCTGTTTTCCAAGCAAGTACAAAACAAGCAAATTCTATAGGTATCAAGAATAATTTGTGGTCGGCTACATCCGTCCTGTGCGGCTAGAGGTGCAGACTTTGCAAGTCCTATCTAGCTACCTGTCTAAACCATTTCCTATAGAAGATTTTGCTGCTAGTTACGGCCTAGCAAAAAGGCCTGCTAACAGACAATGAAGGCATGAAAGAAAAGACATTCTCAGAGCATAGCAACATTCTTGATGTCACAAAAGGGAAATAATGTTAATTCTCTTGCTGGAGGATTTCATGGTTGCTGTGGCAACCATGACACTGCCCCACATCTATTTGCAAAGGAATCCTGGGACTGACATTCTCCTTGAGGCTGGAAAGGTGTTTACAATATGGGCCTCTTTTTGCATAGGTGAAATTAGTGAAATGTAATGCTGAGATGCTTTTTTTGTCAATGGGGACAGTCTAATTGATGGAACCAGGTTGATTCTAATGTGTTATAATGAGGAGAAGAAATATTTGGGAATTATAAATGCTGTGTTATTGCAGAGCCCTTAAGGAATTTTGATTAACCAAGCTTGAAAATGAAATATTAAAATGAGAGAGGTAATTAACCAGATCCTCTGAAATAATTTTATCTAGGATATTATGTATTTCACTTGCTGATTTACCTGGGAACTAATGACAATGCATAAGTGTAACTGTCACTTGACGATGAGATGGGTAGAATATAAATGTAATAAATAAATAAGTATCCTGTAGAGTCTGAAGTTCAGAAATGTCTTTGTGACATTAATGGTAGCAAAGACACAAGGGTTTGCAGCTATTCACTGAGAGACTAAGACTCCTTGAAGTCCAGAGTAACTTGGAATATTCTTAAACTAAGGTACAAGTGCCATAGAACATTACAAGGAGTTCTCATTTAGTGACCATTCAAAGTTACAACAGTGTTAAGAAAGTAACTTTGCAACCAATGCTTGCATTTACAAACTTTGCAGGTCTGTAAAATGAAGGAAAGCTGAAATAAGATCATAGTTGTGATTTCACGGAGCGACCACTTTGCCTAATGACTGAGTTGCTTGTGTCAGTTGCGATCACTAAATATGTAAAACACTTTTAAAATGTATTGCTGCATTTATTCATTGTATTTTTCCTGAGAATTTGTTTTATTGAGTTTTCATTTACTTTAAATAAAATCAATACTTTATTTACTTTATATCCAGAGTAGTTTGGACTGGGTTAAAGAGCAACAAGCCCAAAATCAGAGCCCCATTGTTAAGTAGGAATTTCATCTTTGTGCTTGATTTGTTAACATACTGATTTTCTTAGCAATAGAAGAGTAATTTGGAGATAACTCATTGAAACTAGAAATTATTCATCAGTTGGCTAGCGGGAAGCTATGAAACATCTAAATCTGCAAAGAATAAACTTTTATTAGATATTCCCATAGATGTTGTATAAATGAGATGCCTGAGATGACATAGACAATGATCATCTTGAGATGTCTCCAATAAGAACTGTGACCACATTATTCGTTTTTCATTTCTCCTGCCTGAATTTGGGGAGAGGTCCAATTTTAATAAGTTTCTAATTGCTTAGTGAAATTTTCTAATCCAACTAAATTTCAACTGCAATAGGCATAATATTGAAATATATATTCTTAAAATACTGCTTTTTAACTTTTAAATTTGTACATGAATTAGGACTATATTAACTGAAGGACCATTTGGACTTAGATCAGCCTATCCAGTTATCTACAAAGCAAATGGGTCTGCTTGCATGTCTGATGATAGATACAATCACCTTGAAATAGACCTGTCCTTTAGTAAATAGAAATATATACTGGTCTTTGTTTTTCTTATAGGACAGTGTTTCTCAACCTTGGCGACTTTAAGTCCTGGGGACTTAAACTCCCAGAATTCCCCAGTCAGCTGTGCTGGCTGGGGGATTCTGGGAGTTGAAGTCCAATGGACTTAAAGTCGCCAAGGTTGAGAAACACTGTTATAGGAGGATGAATTCTTTAAAGGCTGTTTTTGAGAGGGGGTAGAATTTTGGACATCTCCTTTTTTTTTTAAATTGTTGTGAGAATACTGGGCTAAAATATGTTTCTCTTGGAGCATGCCATCTATTGAATCTTTTTAACTTGAATATATGCAAAAAGTGTTGATAATTACTCATCGATATCTATTATTGTACCATTTTTCATAAAAGCCAACTGGAGGAAATGTTTCCTAATTTGAAAACTTCTGCAATAATAAAACTTCCAGGTTCAGATCTATAGACCAATGTTCTATGAACACTGTTTTTATGAATAAGCATTAATTTTCATGAATATCTTATGTTACTGATTTTTCTCCCAGTTTCCATTCTAATTCATATCTTCTCTCCTGCTTTTCAAAGACAGTTACATTCTTTCATGTTTTATTAGTATCATTAAAGACTCCTTGTCCATATTCTAAGATCAGGTTGCTTGTAATGTGTAATGTAAAGTGTAATAGAAAATATTTTTCTATAGTACATGTTCATGTCACACTATAAAAGGAAATTCTTTATTGTACAATGAATCCAAGGCTTTTGTTGATTTCAAAACTTTTCTCATTTCTCTCATGTCAAGAGAGATATAGTTATAGAAATAAAGGTGTTAAATACAGAGCATGGAAAAATCAGGGCTAAGACAATAACTTAAATCGAATACTGTTATGTGCCATAAAAAAGAAACTACAGAATAAGCAATAACATATGCATAATGACATAAATAACCTTTGGCGTATTTTACAAGGTATCACCCAAGGATAATTTCAGCACAATGTAAGAATGAGGGAGCAAGAGACACTTCAGAAAGATTTAACCCTCAGCAATTGAGTTGGATATGCACATAGTGCTTTTATTGTTATTTTAGGGTTGCCAATTGCTAGGTAGTATAAAATAATATCTCAAATGATATTTTATAGATGATTATACTTACTTTACCCACATTCCTAGATCATCTATAAGCCTGATTTGACAGTTCATCATAATGTCCTTCTTGCAAAAAAAATGTATATGATTGGAGCTATTGGTTTGTTAAATATGATACAAAAAAAACACACTTTACCATAAATTTTTTGCTTTAATTTTTATAAAGCTAAATCTAAGAATCTTTTACTATTAAAATGCTAAAATGGTATATACAACATTGAGAATTTTAAAAAGTAATGAAAATGCTTAAGTGTTCAGGAATGGCATAGATTTTGAAAGGTTTAAAATCATATTTATATCTGTGGGAAATTGCCAAAAATTTCACATTTAGCATTAAAGTTGCAATTGGAGAAACTGGTAAAAAAAGAAGTTAAATATTTATTTGTTTATTTGTTTATTTAATTTGTTTGCTGCTCATGACACCACAAGGTGACTTTGGGCAGTTTACAACATTGAAAGCAATAATCCCCACCCCTCCAACACACATATATCATTATCATGATATATCATTATCATTAAAAGATGGGAAGGAAAGGAGCAGATTGTACAAGGAGGTGGTGGGATCTGCTATTGATCCATCAACCACCTCCAACATGATACTGTCCCATTGGAGCACCAAGCCAACTGGCAGAGCCAGGTCTTCTAGTCCTTATGGAAGATCAGGAGGATGGGAACCAATCTCACTTCAGGAACCACAGCAGAGAAGGCTCTCACCAACTGGAATTCCCTGACCGATGGGGTCCACATCATACCTCCTCCTCATATCAGGATGGGTGAGATGGACCAGTCCCATTGGGGTGAGGGTTTTTCAATTAGCCTGGACCCATACCTTATAGGGCTTTAAAGGTGATTTACCAACGTCTTGAATTGCATCTGGAAGCAAACTGATAGTCAGTGCAGCTTGCAGACCAATAAGGACCACTCTAGTTAGCCCAAAACTGCCACACACTGCACTCTGCATCAATTGTAGCTTCCAAATGCTCTTCAAGGGTAGCCCCATACAGAGTGCATTGCAATAATCCAGACATGAGATAACCAGGTCTTGAATGACTGAATGCAGAGACTCCTGATCTGTGAAAGGCTGATAACTGGTGCACAATCCAAAGTTATGCAAAGGCTTTTATAGTTGTGACTTCCACCATCTCTTCGAGCAGGAGTCATGAGTCCAGGAAAACCTCCAAGGCTATCCTGGTGTCACCCCATCCAGAAATGAGGATGTCAAAGTCCCAGATCTTGAAGATCCTTGGATCAAAAGCCATTTAGTCTTGCCAAGGTTCAGCCAAGGTTGTTCCCATTTAGGTACTGAGAGAGGACAGCAACAGCATCCCTTGGGTCACTGGGGTGGAGATATAAAGTCTCAACCTAGGATCACAGATGATCTCATTCAGTAACTTCATAAAGATGTTAAAAAGGAGTAGAGAGAGTACTGAGTGATGGGATTCAGCCAGTTTGCACCACTTCGGGAGAACCAGTTGTTAACTTTCTAAGCAGTTTGGTGGACTGGTTGTTGGAAGAAATCATTGGGGCAGAGAACCAGCTGTTAAATTATTTGAATCTCACCACTGGCTAAAGTTAAATGTGCGAATGAAGAAAAATACTGTTAACCATTATTCATGTCTGGTTTTTTGCTATGAATTTAGAAGTATGTAGAGTCATGTAACTTTTCTTCCCCTGAACTTTTAATGTTACCGTAATATAATTGTCTCAGGTTCTTTTCTCCAAATTGCATCCTATTTAATTTTTCAACTTCTAAATTTCCCTAAATCAGGCCTTTCCCCCTGTGATATAAGCTCTTCTAAAACTATAATTACTGCACTTTGCCCACAATTTTCAATAACATAGTTTTAATGTTTTCCTTCCAGATTTTTGGTTCAGAAAGAATGAACACTACTGTATTTAATTTACTGTTAAGGTTCATGGTTCTTCTAAAATCCAATGGGAGAACATCCAGATTGGCTCATAATGGAATGCATGGTGAATTTTGTATATAACCTAAATTTGCTCCAAATAAATAAGCACAATAATAGAAAATTAATTGGGAAGTATGCCTAAGAACATAAGAAAATACCATCAGATTCAAGCAGTGTCAAGAACATTTCGTTCAGAAAATTTCTTTTTATTTTTGTTAGAAGTATTAAATGTTTTGATTCTTCTGACAAATTGTAAACAAGTGTATCAAATGTGGAATTTCTGATCATTTCTTGAAAACATTCAGGATTAAATCATTTTTTTAAAAAAGATAAAAGAAATTACAAATTTGATTTAGGTTAATTCTGGGAAACTGTTGGAAATTAATCAATATATGAAGAAGATTAAATTATTGTCAAACAGGAACCAACATAATTTTGTTTTGCAAACCTTTTAGAGTTGTGTAACAAAATAAAATGTTTGGCTTGTTAAAGACCTGTCACATTTGATCTTGTAGAAATTTCTATTTTAAGATATAACGATGTAGCATACATTTAAAGGGGAACAAGCATACCTTTAAAGGGGGATTGGAGATACTATAGAACAGTGATGGCTAACCTTTTTTGGCTCATGAGGCAAAAGCAGGGGGAGCGCATGGGGGTCATGCGTGGGTGTGCCACACCCATAATGCTATGTGCATGACCCGTCCACTTTTGGCATTTTTTTTCACCCTCCCCAGGCTCCAGAGGCTTTCTAGGAGCCTGAAGAGGAAAAAACAGCCTCCCCCCGCCCCAGAGGCCTTCTGGAGGTTTCAGGAGCTTCCATGAAGCCTCAAGAGGGTAAAAAATGGACCTATGGGAAACCCAGAAATTCGGAAATGGTGACTTCTGGTTTGCTGGTAGGGATGATTTTCAACTTCTGGAGCCTTCAAGAGGCTTCCCTGAAGCTTCTGAAGGGCGAAAAATGGACTTACGGACAAACCGGAAGTCACTTCCAGTTTGCTCATAGGGCCAGTTGAAGGTCCCTGAAGTCTCCGGAGGATGAAAAACAGACCTATGGGAAACTCGGAAGTTCGGGAATGGTAACTTCCAGTTTGTCCATAAGACTGATTTTCCACCTCCGAAGCCTTCAGGGGTCTTCCCTGAAGCCTCTGGAGGGTGAAAAATGGCCTCAAAAGAAACCCCAAGTCAGCTGGCCAGCTGGAAGAGCAATGCCTCACCTGCGCTAACAAAGGGCTCCGCGTGCCACAGGTTCAGCATCACGGCTATAGTACAAAAGCTATTACTAACTAATTTTCATGCCAATTATATATTGTGCAATAGCAGAGAAACTGTGCCTCTGAGTATCAATTCCTGGATAGCACATTGGCTATTTTGCATTTTTTAAATTCAATTTTTATTTTATTCAAAACATTAAAATACAAACTCAAAAAATATAAAATACAAAAAACAAAGGAAAGCTAAATAAGACTGTACCAAAAAGTGCATAAATAAAACAAACAGACATATGCATTGTCCCTCCCCCCCGTTGAATACTGATAAATATATTTCAAAGAAAATTCATCCCCTCTTTGCAAAACAGGCATTTTTGAATTTTTTACTTACAGATTTGATTTATTTTATCACTCCAGAACCATATACTATATGGCTATGTTCAGATTCTATTGAGGTTGTTTAGTTTCAAAGCCTCATTAAAATTAAATTGAAAATTAAAATTAAAATGAATGTGCTGTCCTATGGTGATGCATCTTTAAAATACAATAAAAAGTGGCCGGCACTTCAAGGATTTCAATTCTACTTCCAAATGATTCATGGCAGTAAGGTCTTACATGGTCTGTGTGTCTGGGTTTTCCCAGTGTTGCTTTAGATGTTAATTTTAGGTAATTCCTGAGATGTTTTGTATTGCATTATTGTGTTATTTTCGCTCTCTAACACAGAGAGAGATAGAGATGCAGGGCATGTATTCAAAGCTATGACTCCCCCAAGTTATGTTTAATGGAAAACGTAGCAAAGATTATTTGACTACAAATGTTGCAGCTCTTTTTTATGCAGGTCTTGAGTCTCTTTTGCCAGCAATCCTTGCTTTGGATTATTTTAAAGTTCCTTAATCCTATATTCTTTCAGTAAAATAAGAAGAGAATCAAAACCAAAAATCTTATTAATTTAGAATATGAATTCAAAACAGAGCTCAACCAATCTCATTGTACATATATTGTGCAACGATAATAAAGAATTATTATTATTGTTGCTTAGCTTTGTCTGGGAACTCAATCAGGCCCTTTCTGTTGCATCTTGTTTCCCGTGTGTATGTGTATGTGTGTCTATCTACATCACAAAAATATAGCAAGACTCACTTTTTATTACAAGGATTTGTTTGAATTATTGCATTGCTCCCTGAAGATCATCTAAAAACTTCCGAGAGCTCTATATGTGGCAACTTGAGATAGTCAGGTGCCTTGCAGTTTGACCATATATGCTAAATGCCGCAGGGTTTCTTAATGGTTCTTGAGTACAATTCAAGCTTCCTGTTGTTACTCTGAAAGCCCTTCATGGCTCAGAATGGGAGCAATATTGGAATAAAGCAAAGATAAAGAGAGGAACTAAGTTTTTGCTTGCTATCTCTATTACAAATTGTTGGATGAAATTTGTTCACACTAGCTCTAAAGCCAATGGCATGATAAAGAATCTTCCTTCTGAGCCACAGCTTTCCCAGAAATTCCCTGACCATCATAATTATCTTCTGGCTTCCTGTTTTCTCTTCCTTCAAAGAGGAAAACTGAGAATTCTGTCCTTGGGGACATGAGATCATGGCATTCCTATGTCCTTCAACAGCACAACTCATATAATTTTTCCAGAATCCTTTGTACCAATGTACTCCATGTTCAGTGACTCTTACCTACTTTTTCTAAAATAATTCCTTCTTCCTTCATAGAATTAATTGCTGCAAAGGGCTTTAGTATTGCAATAAATGGTTTTATAGGTGATAACCAGCATTTTGAACCATATCCATAAACCAATTGGTAACTAGTTTAGGTCACAATGTAATGGTGCCATATGAGCATATTGAGGCATGCCTGTGAATGTCTTCATGGCTGTATTTTAATCACTGTTTCCAAATAGCAATTAAGGGCCGCCCCAAGTACAACACATTATTATAATCCTTCATAAAATGACTAAGGTGTTAGTGACTGAGTCAAAAACTTCAGTCCTAATAACAGGCCCAATTGGATTGATACAGTAGATCACCTCTGTGCAAAGGCCTTCTTGGTACAGTTGCTACCTGCTTTTCAAGCAGAAGCTGTGAGTCCACTAAAACTTCTGACCATGCACTAATCTTAAATGAGGAAATGTAACCCCATTCAAAAGCCCCAGAATCAGACAGATTCTATTCTGGTTAAATATAATCAGAATAATTTAGGCTTCTCATTTTTTTCATTCTCTTTTCGTAAAACTCACCAATGCTACTTTACTATAAAAACAGGGAGCTGTCCAGCAAAGAGTCAGAGAAAAATGCAAAATAATAATTAAAAAAAACCTGTTTCACAAATGTTAGATTCAACTGTACAATTTTATAGTTGGTTTTACTACACCTTTCCTTCTTGGCCAATACTTATTTTGCTCTTCTATTTAGAGAAAGTAGACCTCAGGAACAACGAGTCTCTAACTCCAGGGGACCATTGCATCTTGACTTCCATTTAGTCAACATCTCCACTTTTAAATATCAGTATTGGAATAAATAACTTCACACTGGATTGTCTACACTTGCAGATTCCTGGAAGTGTTATGCATATCTGTTAATTCCCTGTGAACTCCAAGCATAAATCTTGCAATGTCATTCATTCATTCATCCATCCATCCATCTATTCATCCATCTATTCATTCATTCATTCATTCATTCATTCATTCATTCATTCATTCATTCATGTATGTTATATATATATAAAGTCTCCCTTTATTTATTTATCAGCACAAATAAAAAAACACAAATATAACAAAGGCAACAGTAAAAATATTGGGTTTCTGTCGTGATGGACTCTTGTGACGAGCCGAAGGACAGATGATGGAAGCAGTTAGCTTCCTCCCATAATTGGGGCTTACCAGGGGTTGTAAAAATCTTATATATATATATATATATATATATTGCTGAATTAAAAAAAGATTCTTAATAGTTTACAGTATAACATTAAATTGGCTATGTTTTTTCCCCTTTCATGTTATGAAAAGAAAAATATACTAAAAAAATTGAGCCTTTTTGCAGTGACAAGATAGAACAAAGTTCATCTCTTTGGTATAAATTTAATTAATCTGAACTTTATTTTTAAACTGTTTCTTCCTTTAGCTGATTTATTTAGTCTGTTGGATTACACATATGATTTATTTAAGCAAACTATTTTAGGATTCAGACCTGAAATAGTATTGAGCTGGTTACTAATTGCACATGTCAGTGACCTTTGGCAGGCTCAGAATGGAAGTGAATCATACTTTTTGAATTTAAAAATATTTGGGTGATTTTTGATACTTTAAACATGTTATCCTGCTAGACTGGCTCGGGTGGTTGGGATGGAGAAATAGCATTCTTATGGTTTTCCTTTTGTCCAAGGCCAAGTCTAATTAGTTCCAGTGAGAGGAGAGAGATCTAGAGACCGAGAGTTTATGTTACAAGTCAACAAACTTTTCTCTGCATCCCATTAATTAGGAAGTCTATGCAATATACTGGCACATATACAAGATAAATAAACAGGTTCTTTGGAGGAACTAATTCATTGCAGAATCAATTAATTAAAGGATGGAATTAACCAAGCAGATTTTCATTGTATAATCAATAATTTTGCGGTATATACTGACAGAGCAGTAAAGTGAGATAATGTGTACTGTATGCAGTATGTATGCAGAAGCAGTTCCAGGATAGTTGAGTTATTCATTTGTTCAATTCAAAGGATTCCAAGTACCATACAATTAAGAGTTATGTGTGTTTGTAAAAAGACTGCAATATCAATTTCTCACTGAAGTTATTTTAACATTTACACTTGGAATCATGTATTTTGTTACTATTTTGAAGTTTTATAAGCAAGTACAGAATACGTTCATAGATTATAGTAAGAATGCTTTAAAAAATCACAATTGTGGCTGGATGAGCAAAACCAGAATGGCTGGATTATACATTGCACTAAGGCTAAACCACAGTATCTCTATTATGGTTTGGTATGATGTGCACACCCAAGAAATATTTCCTATCATGTATTACCTGACTCTGTTAATATTGGAGACAGCAGATTTTAAACCTTGGATTTCTTACATGTGAAATACCAGTATGTGTTCTGGATTTAACATGTGATATCAGGCTACCTACTATAGTTGTTCATATATCTACAAGTTTTGACATACATTTTAGCCATTGTATGGAGTTGGTTTCCTGTATTGGTCCACATAATGGGGTTAACATCCATACGTCACTTTTATTTTCTAAGAGTAATAAAGAAGTTGAATAGAATCCAGATACATTTTTGAAAAGGAAGATAATGTTGGGAACTGCCAACACCCCACAGTTATTTATATAATTAAAATGGGGATTTTTTAAAAAAATAAATAAAGTCATGGTAAGCAGAAGTCCTGGTGAGCCATGTTATACAGATGGGAGATGTGAAAGACCAGGTCCAAAACAGGTGGTCCACTTGTTTACATGGGCTCTTTGTATTTTCTTCTATTAGTAACAATGACTATAAAAAATTCAAAGGAATAAAACATTGCTACACCACTTGCATGTGACAGCCACTTGATAACAACCCAGTCTCATTCATTTTTTTCCTGCAAAACAACTTGTAATGCACCGTTTTCAGGACTAATTCTTATTTTATTAGAACTTCTAGCTTGTCTTTCTAACAGCATAATGGTGGTGACCTTTCATCCTTGTCCTTCTCCCTTGCTTAAAGGACAGCATAATTTTATCAATACAATGAGAGGACAAGCAAATTGGTTTGCAGATTCAGAAAAGTAGTATAAAAAGGATTGGAAAGCTATTTATGAAAGATAATAGGAAACTTAGAGCATGAGATGGAAAATAATTTGATTTTACAGATTAACAGGCATGGTGTAGCAGTTGGCACATCATGAAATGCTCTGCTAAACCTAAAATGATAGGCAGAGTAACAACAGCAAGGATGCTATGTATTATTATTAGGAATGGCAGCTATCTCACAGAAAGGGCTAAATTTAATTTGGGAAGCAATTGCTTGCTTTACTTCAACTATAATTTGGCCTATATTCTAGAAACATTCTACAATATAAACAGAGCTTGACAGCCTGATGCCTTAGGCTCACAGTGCAATCATAATGAGCTTTTCAGTAATATAAAATGAATTATCTGTGTTTTGGTTGAATTGGTCTCTACCTGTGATCTGATTCTAACTAACATTCTGGGTTTAGCCTCAGTTCAAAAATACAGTGCCATTCAGTGGCTGACTGTGAATGGATCATTTTGTGTTGGTGCTTGTACTCTGAATTATTGAGATTTGGAATTGACTTATTTTATTGTGATATCTTTTATGTGCTTAGTGAAAGCTCATATGTTCAACTCTTCTTCTTACTTACAATTCATAAGCATGATTATTAAAGGTTACTTCCCCTCCTCTTCAAGCTTTAGTTAAAAGCTTTATTTTGATTGAATAGTGCTTTCTGTATATATTTCATCTAGTTTTGTTTTACTGCTTTTATATATTTTGGCACAGAAAGCTATAAATAAATATATTTAATAAGAAACAAACAAACAAATAATAGCATATATCTCTTGTCCCTGGACTAACCTAAAGATTCTTTCATTGTTCCTAGATTATTTCACAGAACCAGAAACCTCTTTTGAATTTCTGACTGTAAAACATTCCATGGATAAAATATCAATATAGTCATTAAGAGTGTTAAGGAATTTCATAAGAGGCCAAAGGGTGGAGGTAAAGAGCCACATCATTGTTTATGTTGTGCAGTAGTCTCCCCTTTTCCCTTAAAAATATTGCTTTTGAAAAGGAAAAAGATAGCGCTTTTTGGCATTATAAATGGAAAGCACTGCAGTTGATGTTATATAGCAAGAGTCTTATCTAGAAGTACTTTTGATTTCTCATTGTTGCTGATCATCAGAAATATTAATTAGGGCAAGACTGTATAATTTTTGTTACTTTTAGGATTGCACATACAGGCATGCATGTATAGATGGCAATATTAATTTTTAAGGGGTAGCAATACATTGCTTTTTTGTCTTTAAATAGTAGTTATATCAAAAAGCAACCATGTTCAGTAGTAGACATAGTAACTCTGAGTTTTCTAATCATAACTAGAAATGAAAGAATATAACAAAACTCAAAAATAATAGTTATGAATAAAATAAGAGGGTTAAGAATGGTGAAATCTAAATGAAATACAATAGAAGGGGAAATAATATAAGATGAGCGGTATCGATTGATGATTGCTATTATAAAAAACAGGAAGTTCCTGTTCATACTGTAGTGTATAAATGTGGTGTACGTCTAACGTTTGTATGTGTGTATTTTACATGTTTGTCAATAAAAATCTTTATTAAAAAAATTATAATCCCAAGTACTACAAACATTGTATTCCTCAATTTTAATGTAGAAACATTTGTTATTAATGGCTGTTTTATTAACTTTAAGTAAAATGCCAAATATAAATTAATATTAATTAAATAAGAAGCTACATCATTATATTTATCAGAGGCTACATGTTATAAATTTGTGCTTTCTATAGATCAGTATACGCATTTTCACCCTATTCACCACCTCCAGAATTGATGCTGGTGCAAAATTCTCAATAATTAATAACTCTGCCATTTTTCCATTGTAAAATTTAGTGTACATTTGCAGATTCATTCCTCTTCTCTTCCAAAGTGTGTATTTTAGAAGTCTGAAATCATGAATTATAGTAGAACATAATCCCATGCAGAACCAATTTAAGACTCTGGACAACAGAGACAATAATTCCTGTGATTTAGCCTGTAAGTCTCCAGCTGTCAATTATTCAACCTTGGTAATTGTTAAATCACTGCTACTAACATAGTACAGTGTCTGCGCAATTATTATGTCAATGCTAAAAATGGAGTTCAATATAACTATGACTGGTGGCAACTCTCCAGCATTTAAGACCAGACTTTTTCTTAAATTATGCAAAGAAAGTAAATGATTCATAGCTTTTTCTTGTACAAGATTTAAAACAGTCTAAATGACCCATTACCCAAACATGTTTATTTAAGGCATATTATGTCCAAAGCCAAGTGTGATTGGACATACAAGGAATTTGTCTTTGGTGCATATGCTGTAAGTGTACATAAAAAGACAAGATACATTTGTCAAGAATTATAAGATAGGGCACTTAATGATAGTCATAGGGTACAAATAACCAATCAGGAAACAATTAATATCAATATAAATTGTAAGGATACAAGCAACAAGTTACAGTCTTGCAATCATAAGTGGGAGGAGATGAATGATAGGAACGATGAGAAGACTACAGTAATAGTATTGCAGCCTTAGTGAATAGTTTGACAGTATTGAGAGAATTATTTGTGAGTAGACTTTCATTTTTCTCAATTGCAATGGTAGAGTTCTGATTCAGAACTAAAGAGGATGATAGCCACAGAGTTAGAAACAGGATATCACCACACCAGCTTTCACTTTAGTTTCCTCCAATCTGCTTTTTGGTTTTAAAAATACACACACATCCATGATTTGTATCAGTATGCAGAGAATGCCTAGAGTACATCCGTGAACATATACAAGATTTAAATATAATCCATTGGAAAGTAAATTTGTAAATCTAGTTCATGATAACATGAATGGCAAATAATCGTAATATTAGGCATTATGAACTCTACATTCATTTCACTGATATTTTGGAATAGTAAACCTTTAGAGGAAAAAGCTAAGCACCCTTTTAAACTTTAGTAAATTTTAGCAAAGGTTAAACAGCTACACTTTAGTTTGAAAAAACTAAACAGTTTTTTAAACTTTAGAAAACCTGCATGTGAATAATTAAATATTTCTTAATATGTCTCTCCAATTTAAAAACTTTATAAAATCTGTTTCTCTTTATTTTGAATATATCACTCTTTCAATTTAAAGTGGTTTGTGGAGATGCTGAATAAGTTTGACATTGACAGCCTTACTGAAAAGTATTTTTAAATCAATTTGTATCAATGTTCCCTCTAATTTTTTTTCAGGATGAGCGGAAAAGTATAGTGTTTGAGCGGCACAGTTTCATGCCTGAGCACCTAAGAGAGCAACAGTTTGAACTTCTGTCTCGTCTGCTGGACATTTGCGCAACATTCCAAGCGCCAAGCACCAATTGTGAGCGAGGTTTCAGCCTGATGAATGCCAGGCATGAAAATGTGCTACTCAAACACTATACTTTTCCGCTCACCCTGAAAAAAAAAAGACTTCTGCTCAGCTTTTAGATCATTAGACTGGCTAGAGAGAGACATGGCACCAACAGGTCCTGGGTCCTGGCATTTTGCAGGCAACCTGTCCTCTCACATTCCTTTGGAATGCAACCCATCACATTTGAATTAGATTTTGCCAATTATCCTATTAAAAGATAATCCTATTATTCTAAAATATGACTAACTCAATATTAAAAATGTAAATATTTAATGCTGATAAATAATAGCAGTAATTGTTATTTAGTATGATTAAAATCAGTATTGATATATCAATATATCTATCAAAATTGACAATAAACACTAAAATAACAATACAAATATATAATGTGGAATATAAATGTAATAAATATAATATATAAATACAACATAAATGTAATAAAATAATTTATCATGAAACTCTCCCCCTTTAAAGTAATAAGATCAATTAAATAGTCTAGCAAGTTTGGACAATATGCTATATGTTATGTTACTTAAGAATATATATGCCTCAGAATCAGATACAACATCCACATCATTTCCAACTGAGTCAATAAAATGATATGCCATGCCAAAACTATTTTAAATAAAGATATGAAATTAACCAAGTATTGCATTTATTTTTCAAAATGAATGTAGAATTTTTTTTATTATTTAAGTTTTGTACCCTATCTTTTCTAACTAACGTTAACTTTAAAAAGATGTTACATCAGACTACAATACAAGTAATTAAATGAAGACTAAAATAAGTGTTTTGGCATATTGAGCTTTTTATATTTCTTTCTAATATTGCTTCCTTAGTTGAGAACTTCCTCCTCAGCTTACTTACGCATTAACTGTTTGTTGCTTTTATGGCTTATTCATTCACTGCTCCATCTTCAGTTTTTTTCACAGGGGGCAGGGCTTCCTTCCTTCCTTCCACTCCTTTGGCCACCAATTTTGATCCAACTCTCTCTCTCTCTCTCTCTCTCTCTCTCTCTCTCTCTCACACACACACACACACACACACACACACACACAGACACGTGTTCTTTGGGGGGGGTTGAATTACTCCGCCTCACTGTGCAAAGTCGGCTCAGCATGTGTTCGGCCCCTGCTTACGCTGAATCAAATCTGCAGCCGGCGGGACCATTTCAAAGCCGCCAGTCCTCTTGCTCCTTCTCCTTCACCGGCAAAGCAGCGGCGGTGGTGCCTCCCCCTCCGCTCGGAGCACCTCAGCTGGGCTCTGGGTTATCCCTGCCATCGCCTCCACCTCCGCCGCTTTCCTACTAGCTCCCGCGGCCTCAAAAGCACGCCAGAGGAGGAAGGGGGAGGGATAACGTGGGGGCCAGCTCAGGTGCTCCGCGTGGAGAGAGAGGCACCACTGCCACGGGCGGCTCATCAAAACAAGTCTGGGGAGGCCAGTTCTAGCTGCCTGCAAAGGACTTCCCCACGTTTGCTTTGGTAGAAAGCTCTGCGCGGCAGTTAGAAATCTCTGCGCGGAGGTTTATAGCGACGTGCGCGGCCGCGCAGGCACGCACCTTAGAGGGAACAGTGATTTGTATTTCTTTACAAAAAACAACCCAGCAGCTGGTTAACAATGCTGACACTTAGCCTGAGGCAATTTTATATATTTCAAGAGCAATCAGTCAATATTTCTACACCTCCGTTTATATCTTCTGCTGTGCATCTAAGAGAGGAAATGCTTAAGCAAAGCACTTTAATGAGATTGATAACTAGTGCTGTGCTGAAAATGTATTCTGCATGTTTTGTTGAAGGAGCCACTTCTACCACTGTTATTTTAAACTATTATAATAGTTTAAAACTATTTTAAACTATTATTTAAAATAGTTTTGGCATGGCATATCATTTTATTGACTCAGTTGGAAATGATGTGGATGTTGTATCTGATTCTGAGGCATATATATTCTTAAGTAACATAACATATAGCATATTGTCCAAACTTGCTAGACTATTTAATTGATCTTATTACTTTAAAGGGGGAGAGTTTCATGATAAATTATTTTATTACATTTATGTTGTATTTATATATTATATTTATTACATTTATATTCCACATTATATATTTGTATTGTTATTTTAGTGTTTATTGTCAATTTTGATAGATATATTGATATATCAATACTGATTTTAATCATACTAAATAACAATTACTGCTATTATTTATCAGCATTAAATATTTACATTTTTAATATTGAGTTAGTCATATTTTAGAATAATAGGATTATCTTTTAATAGGATAATTGGCAAAATCTAATTCAAATGTGATGGGTTGCATTCCAAAGGAATGTGAGAGGACAGGTTGCCTGCAAAATGCCAGGACCCAGGACCTGTTGGTGCCATGTCTCTCTCTAGCCAGTCTAATGATCTAAAAGCTGAGCAGAAGTCTTTTTTTTTCAGGGTGAGCGGAAAAGTATAGTGTTTGAGTAGCACATTTTCATGCCTGGCATTCATCAGGCTGAAACCTCGCTCACAATTGGTGCTTGGCGCTTGGAATGTTGCGCAAATGTCCAGCAGACGAGACAGAAGTTCAAACTGTTGCTCTCTTAGGTGCTCAGGCATGAAACTGTGCCGCTCAAACACTATACTTTTCCGCTCATCCTGAAAAAAAATTAGAGGGAACATTAACTTCTACTGTCCAGTTTCTCTCGCCTAAGCATACATTTATTTATTTTATTCATTTATTTTAATTTGTCAACAAGTACAAGGAAACAAGTAGTAAAAACAAATGAAAAAAAAATGGCACAAATAAATGGATAAAAATAAGCAAAACATAGCCATAAACACATAAAAAGAATACATCTATATGGGACAGTAGGACAGGGATGGTAGGCACGCTGGTGCGCTTATACATGCCCTCTTAGGGACCTCTTAAGAAATGCATCCACGGTAGACAGCTTAAGGTAAAAGGTATGGGGTTAGAGGAAATTTATTCTGGAATGTTTTTATCTGTAGGTCAGGACCATTGTTCTTTCTTTTTCCCAGCTCTTCTCATCCACCAAGTTGGTCTTTCTTTGTTGGGCTTTTGAGAGATTTCATGCTGATGAATAAACAGATATAGAGTCCAGAATCCTTTTAGATCACGGTGTCAAACTTGCGGGATTTGGGCCTGTTGCATTACTTGTTAGCTCTGCCTATGCCAGTTTAGCAAAGGGGAAAAAAGTCCCAATATGTCATGTGATGCGGCCATGACACCACAAGTTTGACACCCCTGCTTTAGATAATCCTTTTCCGAAAAACAGTGGTTTGTAAGCATGCCATTCTTTTCCAATTTCTGTCCCAGGAAAGGTCTAGGACAACTTGATGCAATCACTCTGCGGTCACCTTGCCCCAGTTATTTCACGCTGGCCAACTAGCCCTGACCAATTCTCTATGGCAACTCACCACAGGCCAATTCAATGCAGGATAACTCAAGAGAGAGAGAGACAAGTGAATTGCAGCAGCCCTTGTCTTGTTTTGGACTTGAATCTTATCAACTTAGAGGTTCTCGGGCTGGTGTGAGCCAGAGTGTGGAATCACTTGTCCCTCTCTTGAGTTATCTGGCATTGCACTTTCCTGAAGCAAGTTGCCCCATAGTGCGTTGGCCACAGTGACTTGTCCTGCAGCAAGTCAGTCATGGCGAGTTGGCCAGGATGATTTGGCTGCAGCGAATTGTCCCATTCTGCCCAGGAATGGCAGAAAGAGGAATATCTATTTACTCCATTTTTCTTGTAATGAAAAAACCCAGAATGTCCAGTTCCCTCTTGAAAAAGCATCTTTGTGACAACCATAACCTGGATGACTCAGAATCTCCAGAAATGAAAAAAAAGCACATTACATCTCTATCTGTGTGTCAGTTTCCTTTTTCAAATCAGGAGTAGTGCTACATACACACTGGAGCTATGTATAACTGTGTGACTGTGAAAAATTAAGGCAGGTACATATATATTGCTGTGTATGTGTGTCTCTGTCTGTCTGTTGTGTGTAGGCATGTGCATGTATGCATGCTTGTGCATGCAGGACTAATCAAGGTGGACATATATGTATTTCTTTGCTGTATATTCATATTTCCTCTCTTCCTTTGTGTTGCATCAATAAAGGAGAATATTTGTAGCTCAGGGTTGAAATGAGAGTTAGGTTAAACATTAAATTTCTGCAAGAAAATACTGTATAAGATATACACATAAGTAAGTATAAGATGCACTGGAGTATACGATGCACCAAGATTTTGAAGAGGCAAATTAAAAAAAAAGTTTTTGCACTCTACAGACCTCCCAAATCGGTCTGTTTTTTTGCAAAAATTGGCCTGTTTCCCCCCCCCCCAAAAAAGGGCATTAATAGCCTTTAGGAGGCTTGTAGAGTGCTCCTCTAGGGTGGGGTGGGGTGGGAAATTGAGCAAAAAATGGCTAATTTTTTTTATTCATTTCTGCTCTCCCCAGCGCCCCAGGAACACTCTGGAAGCCTCCTAAAGGCTATGCATGGTAATTTTGGTGAAAGGAGAGAGGTTTCAGGAGGCAAAAAAGGCTGTATTCAGTGTACAAGACACACCCAGATTATCAGCCTCTTTTTTGAGGGAAAAAGGTGTGTTTTATACTCCGAAAAATATAGTAAGTAAATTCAGAGAGCACCAAGGACTGCTCATTTATGTTGCATCTCTGCATATTTGACAATATGTATGTATAGGGAAGACTACAAATTCTGTGCACTTGGTCAAGCAATGGGGGAAAATAGGGGTACAATTTAAAATGTAACAGTTGATCGCATTTTGAACTACTTCCCAACTGCCTCTTCCATGTAGCAGATCAATTTATTCTAATATTTTTTTCTCACCAGCCCTCAGCCTGGTAAGATTCATTTTAAACTTTGTCTTTGCTGGTTTATCCCTATAACACTTGTTCTGTTCAGGTTTTTTTTTTTTTTTACTATCCTAAGTCTTTTTTCATAATTTATTTCCAATATGTCATTTACTTAAAAAGAATAAAGAGGACCAGAGAGACTGCGGAATGATGGAGTGATAAGTGACAGGGGGAAAATCCATCAACAGCACACATTGCTACCTTACAGTGATAAAATAATATCAGACACATCAACAAAAGAATTCAAAAGAACATTCAAGAAATAGATAAAAGAACAGACCAAGATAAAAATATGGTACTGTCACTGAGGTGTGATAATCTGAAGGTCAACCTGTTCACGTCAAGTAGCTTATCATACCTGGAATCTTGATAATTTTCAGTCAAGAAGATAAATTTCTGCAAAGTCAAAAATGAAATGCACATCTCTCTCAAAGGGACAGGGTTTATCTTTTTTTTTATTGCTATAGATGGGGACAGTTGTGTGCCCATTTTCAAATCGTTCTTTACTGGTGGCTGCGCAGAAAGTTCCTGCAATTCTCTTGGCTAGATTTCAGAAGTGGTTTGCTATTGCCTGCTAAGACAGAGAGAGTGTGACTGGCTCAAGATCACCCAGCTAGGTTTGTACCTAACGTAGGACTAGAACTCAGTCTCCCACTTTCTAGCCTGGAGTTTTAACTACTAAGTCAAACTGGATGAATAGATACATACGTAGATTGTGAACTATTTTTCCAATTGTTATATCTTTTCTTTCTTAACAAGCTTAACATCTACTCACTTAGTGTAAAGCTAGATGATAGAAGTAAGTAGGTTTAAGTGGTATAGTTACTGAATCCTAAGAAGATTGTTAAGTAAAGTGCATTATTGAGAGAGGACAGGAAAACAATAATAAAAGTAATCATTGTACAGAAGACCATGTTGATTTCTGTACTAGTTACATCTAGTTCTCTACATATAGTTGTACTAGTTATATCTACATTGTTTCCTAGCATGATTTGATTGCTTATTTGTACCCTATGACTATCATTAAGTGTTGTACCTTATAATTTGTGACGAATGTATCTTTTCTTTTATGTACACTGAGAGCATATGCACTAAAGACAAATTCCTTGTGTGTCCAATCACACTTGGTCAATAAAGAATTTTATTCCATTCTATTCTATACTATTCTATTATCCAGCATGGAGCATAACAAGTGTCATACATGGCTACCCATTACCCATTCATTTCTGGGGTAAGCAACCTCGTGTAAAATGCAAAAAACCAGTAAGTAGAATAATGTTCTTCTCATCAATCCATCCTTCCAAATCATCTCTGTTTCTATTACATCCATATACTGAGTCATCGGCTGCTTTTTGTTCTTTCCTCTGTTCTTTTTTAATCAACTTTCTAACCATGACTTTCTGGGTATTCCTCTCTTGTTGACCCATTCAATCTTCCTAACAAATGCTAATTCTGCAAATTGATCCTCATTCATTCTCTCCATATGACCAAGCTATTTCAGGCCTTGTATTTTAGACTGACAATTCAGGTTTGTACTGTTGAATGTACATTTGTTTGCTTAAAACATGCCATAATTCAAGCCTGTATAAAACTTTATTTTATACTTTCACTAAATCAATACAGTACATTTTCTTTCTGATATTTATTCATTTTGCTCCAAGAGCAAAAATTTAATCTATACTTTGGCCAGAATGAAGCTGCACTACAGTTCCCAGATATTGCTCACTGGAATGTCTTTTGTGCTTTCAAGCAGTATTCCACCCAAATCTCCCCAATACCTGTAGGGATTTTTTCCCCAAAAGATTTTCCCCCTTCCCTTTGTATAAGGGGAAAATAGCTGTGTTCTTTCAATAGTCAGGTACAGATGCAGGCTCGATACAAATGTTAAACAACTTACACAGGCACTCTATATGCATTTTGACATTTCTCCAGTTACACTGACCACATTTGCAACCTTATCATTTTTTAAGGTTTTCACAATATATTTCTCCTCAGTCATTACTTAAGGTACCACTTGGCTGTTCTTCACTTCTGGAAAGGAGGCACAGTTGTACATTTAGAATAAGCATTTGAGCAGTTTCAGGTGGCTGTAAGTGACTGTTTCCTGTGTCTATTATTCCTTAGGTACATGAATGTTTCTTTGTTTTCCAAGCACTCATTCTTTTATATGATAGGCCTCAAGACAAATCTGATTTCTTTGTTACAAACTATGCAATTTAGAACCAAACCATAGCATTCACTGCCTAAATTATTTAAGTGCCAGCCATCCAGGCAAAGAGAAATTAAATAGAATCAAAACTGGTATCAAATTATAGTATTCCTTTTAGACAACACCATCAAATCCTATTGTGCTGGTAACACAACTCTTACAATGGACAATTTATGAAGAGAAATCACAGAAGTGAGAGGCTAAGGTACAGAAAAACAACATGAAATCTGGAAGAGATTTTCCTCAACAGAAAAAGCATAATTTTCCTCAGCTTGATACTTAGAAAGATGCTTCAAAGGACATAGCATACTTCAGCAAACGCACCAGGGGAAAGTTGAATTGAAGCTAGTTTAGAAGCACAATTATTTTATTTTAAGGAAGGAGAAATAACTGATTATTACAAATATAATAATCCCGTAGACGTAATTTAAGAGTCATCTCCAGAAATATTGACAGAGGAGTAACCAATTCACTGACACCTTATTTAACTGCATATGGATTGCACTTTTCTGTGTAGTACACCAATGAACTAGAAAGGCTTAATACTTAGCATAATAAACAAACAGAATGAGAGCAACTGTTAAGCAATTTATTTAATATTATATCCACTGTTTTATAGATGAAAAATATAAGAACATTAGTCAATTTCTAATTGTCCTTGAGAAACTAAGATTCACGCCCTTGGCTCTCATAGCATAAAATATAATGAAGACAAGACATGACATCATTAATTCTTTGATAAGCATCTGGACTGGATCTGAGAAATTATGATTTATGGGGCATCTACCTAAATCTGACATGCATTGCGTCAAGAGTGAAATACTATTTCAGTATACATGTGTGTGTGTGTGTGTGTGTGTGTGTTTGTATGTGTGTGTGTGTTTCTGTTTCTCTGTATTCAACAGACATACAAATATAGAGAGCATTGGTATAGAATGGAAATTAAATCTTTAGATATAGTACATATCCATCTGTCTGTGCGTCCACTTATTCATCCATCCTGAATGTCTTCACATCATTTTCATACATAACTTTATCTTGATGTTTGTCTGTCTCCTTTTTGATAAGCTCTCTTGACTTTTCCTAACTGCAATTCTGATATATTTGCATCAAATACATAATACCATGTTTTCCCCAAAATAAGACTTCTCCAGATAATAAGCCCAATCGGGCTTTTGAATGCATGCGCTAAAATAAGCCCTCCCCTGAAAATAAGCTCTGCCCAAAAATATTGCAACACAGCAGCAGCCACGAAGTGACCACGCTAGCCGCTTTCTGCACCTCAAAAATAATAACACCTCCCCAAAAATAAGGCCAAGTGTTTATTTCATGGGTCAAAAGAAAATGAGACCCTATTATTATTCCCATAGACAACACCAACCTTTCATTCAAAGCTGCTTCTTTACTCTCTGAATTTTATCCTTGCCATGTTTAGTAACTATATTTTCCACTCTCTATTGAATCATTCACATGGAACCTGATTTTAATAAATCAAGCATATAGTAAACCACTGAAAAAGATGTCTCAGGCTTCCCACCTCACCTACTAAATCTTGGATAAGAAATATATCCAACTAAATGACTTCAAAGAGATAAATTACTTAAATCTGTTTCAAGTGTCTATATCCTGCAGATAAGACTTACAATACAATATACAATACAATAGCAGAGTTGGAAGGGACCTTGGAGGTCTTCTAGTCCAGCCCCCTGCCTAAGCAGGAAACCCTATACCGTTTCAGAAAAATGGCTATCCAACATCTTCTTACAGACTTCAAGAATTGGAGCAGTCACAACTTCTGGAGGCAAGGTGTTCCACTGATTAATTGTTCTAACTGTCAGGAAATTTCTCCTCAGTTCTAAGTTGCTTCTCTCCTTGATTAGTTTCCACCCATTGCTTCTTGTTCTGCCCTCAGGTGCTTTGGAGAATAGTTTGACTCCCTCTTCTTTGTGGCAACTTCTGAGATATTGGAACACTGCTATCATGTCTCCCCTTTTTTTCATTAAACTAGACATACCCAGTTCCTGCAACCGTTCTTCAGATGTCTTAGCCTCCAGCCCCTTAATCATCTTTGTTGCTCTTCTCTGCCTCTGTCTAGTCTCTCCACATATTTTTTACATCGTGGAATGCAGTATTCCAAGTGTGGCCTTACCAAGGCATTATAAAGTGACATTAACACTTCACGTGATCTTGATTCTATCCCTCTGTTTATGCAGCCTAGAACTGTGTTGGCTTTTTTGGCAGCTGCTGTAAACTACTGGCTCATATTTAAATGGTTGTCCATTAGGATTCCAAGATCCCTCTCACAGTTACTACTACTGAGCAAGGTACCACCTATACTGTACCTGTGCATTTTGTTTTTCTTGCCTAAATGTAGAACTTTACTTTTTTCACCATTGAATTTCATTTTGTTAGATAGTGCCCAATGTTCAAGTTTGTCAAGATCCTTCTGTATCTAAGTCTATTTTCTGGAGTGTCGGCTTTTCCTGCTAGCTTGGTGTCATTTGCAAATTTGATTAGTTCCCCATTTATCCCTTCATCCAAATCATTGATGAAGATGTTGAAGAGTACTGGGCCTAAAATGGACCTCTTTAAGGCATAACATTTTGCTTAAACGCCTAAAAATACTAGCTGCCATTAATTTTTTTAAAATCATATCATGTATTTGCAGTTACTAATTTGAATAATATTCTAATGCTTCACATCCTTTCACATAATCTTCTAATTAGTTTATGTATTCATCATTTTAAATTGATTTTTAATACAGTTGGAATGAAATAGAATAATTTTATAATTATAAACAATGAGACATCCTAATGAATAATAGAGTTTAAAATATACCTTGGGGTACTTAGTACATTGTGTTTTTTTTAAAAAAATTGCAGTAAATAATTATTTTTCAACTCATAGAAGTGGCCAGTAGTAAAATTAACTGAGATTTTGTTATTAGCCACCTATAATTTTTTTTTACTACTGCAGAATATTTCAACATACGCAAGACAATATTAAGCATTGATTCTCTAAAGTACAACCTTTCATCTGCAGGTTGAATATTACTATTGTAATCTGCTGACATGACAAATACTCTGGTAGAAGCTATTACAGTGTCAGGGATGAGGGGTTCTGAGCAAGATCCCCTCTGGATATGCCTTTAGTCCCTTATGCAGTCTATTAACAGAAAGCTTTGATCTTATCTTTCTCATTTTTATCCTTGATCCCTCTGGGCTTGGGAATACACAATATGGAAGCCATGTTTCTTACCTCAAGCTAATGTCTATAGGAATTGTCAGCCTATTACAGGTCATTTCCTCATTAAAATGTCATTTTCTCACTACAGGTCTTCACTAAAAATTTAATAGATACAGAAATATTTAGTTTTATTTTTCAAAAATTTATTTCAAAGTCTTATGTTAAGAATGTTTGCAAAATGCATCTCTTCTGCAATAGCGGTGGTCTGTGTAATCACAGATGGTTTTCAGAATAAATACTTTTTGCCCCCTAGAAAACACATCAAGGAGAGTTTACTAGATAAAACTTGCCCAAACTACATAATTACTGCAGGTAATCTTTGACTTACAGCCACAATTGGGACTAAAATTTTGGGCACTAACAATGTAGTCATTAAATAAGTCATCACACAACTGTATCTGATTTTATAGTCACTTTACCATGGTTGTTAAACAAATCACATAGTTTTTTTAATAATTAAAAGTTTTTTTATTTTTATTTTTCAAAACAGACACAACACAAAAAGTCCTCTTTCTTTACATACTGTAGAAAGTGTATCAGTTGGTTACAAAAAATTTCTGTGCATTTCTTACAGTCACCCATGATTCATATTAATTCTAGTATTTTAAATCAAATATATTTGTACATATTACCATCATCCTACCCCCATTCTCATTTGACTATAATTGTTTAAACATCCTTCATCATAAAACTTACCAAAACTCAAGACATAACCACATACTGGCATCTCATCTGCTATTTCTAGTATCCCAATAACACTATTCCTTATGGCCTATTCTAGGTAAACATCAATAACATTTAGTAACAAAGGTTTCTAATCTTCCTTTCCAAATCACTATTTACAATTTATAATCTTGTAAACTGACAGTTTCTCTCTGTTGTTGGAAATAAGCCATTGTTTCCAGCTGTAAAAACACTGCTGCTCTGACTTGGAAGATTTTTACAAGGTTATACCTAGGTTCACCATAAGATCTCTGGTTAAGGATATACTTCAAAGGAACATTTGTATCAACAAATGGTGCTTTACTTCTTATCACTTTCTATAAACAAACTGTGAGACTTTAAAGTTCCAGACCAGAATAATCAGTAGTGAAAGTAAAAGTAAAACTCAAGTTTCCAGTCTTCGAGTAGCAGTTATCTCTCCGTTTGTTGTTACAATTGTTGCAATTCTCTTTGTTCTTTATTATACAATTTTTTGTGTGTGTGCCCCTCCCTCCCTCCACCCCCCCAAACAATCTTTGTTCTTTTTGTATCTTTTAATATTCCAAGTTTTAAAAAAAGTCAAATACTTACATGAAATAGAGAAGAAAGAGTAAAAGACACATGTAGTGATGAATAAGGAGAAGTTTAGTCTGTAGATTGTGAAAATAATAGTAAAATTTTTAGAAGAAGAAAACCTGATCCATTCATTTCAAATGGTTTGTATAAATTCAATCCATGAAAATAACATTTAAAAATTAAGATAACACACTGACCAAAACCATCCAAAACTTAATTCCTCCGCTTATTTCTTTTATTCTTAGATTTAAATTAGCTTTAAGTTTTTTATAGGCAGGCTCTTTTAAAATGGGTAAAAATTCCTCACCAGCTGTAAACACTTTCTCTTCCATTTCCTTCCATTTTGGAGCCATCCCTACTTCATACTAGGGGCTGAGCTTTTAACGCCAGCTGAAAGACCTTCTCCTGCATCAATCAGGGACTTTGCGATGTCCCTGTGATCAGCAGAACGTAGTCTTCCTGTTCACCACCTCTATGGGACGGTTTAGGTCCGATTGGACCACCCAGCAAAAAAAGTATTGGCGGCAATCTCGGAGCATCGAGATCAGGCGACCATTTCATAGCGACATAGGCCCCTCCTCCAAATCACATAGTTTTTAAATGAATCCAGCTTCTCCAACTTGTTGGAAGCTAGTTGATAAGTTGGCAGATCATAATGATCATACATGACTGCAATTTGCTGCAACTGTTGTAATTGTGAACTGACTGCCAGGCACCTGAACTGGTATGACAGCTGTAACTTCAAGAACTGATTGTAACTTTTTTCAAAACTATTGTAATTATTGAACAGTTATTAAATGAACAGTTATAAGTCAAGCACAATTAAATTGCTTGATAGACCATATCAGCTTTGTAGGCTCCAGTAGAACTCAATGTTTATTATCTATGTAATTCTTCCATACACCTTCACTTTCCTCAATGCTTCCTACTGATTAAAATGGCTAGTTCCTGCGTCTTGGGCAGTAGCACTTTTCATTTTTACATCTTCACAGCTGCCAATCAGAATTAAAAATATAACAGCCAAAGAGAGGAGGACAATGCAGATTAGAGGTGTCAAACTGGCAGCCCCTGGGCCAGATGCATCACGCATAGGTCATGCCCACCCCAGCTCTGTGAAGGGGAAAACATTGTGATATGTCATGTGATGGCAATGTGACACCACGAGTGTGACACTTGTGATGGAGATCAAATGAAAACTAGAGTGAAAGAAAGTTTCTTTTACTGCCCCTTAGCAAAAAAGAAGTACATAACTCATGCTTCAAACATGGAAGAAATAAATGTGTTTCATCTCTCTGTGTTGGAGACATTACTTAATTGCTGTTGGAGAGCAGAGTGAATTGAATAGCAGTTCAGCCCTAAAATGTAGTCATATGGGAAATGGGCAATTGTGATCAAATCTTATTGGGTATGTCTTTTCATTTCTTGAAAAATCTGCTCTGACATTGCTCTCAAAATAGTTATTAGCCCCTTATCCCAGATCTCAAAGTGTCATGGTTTTCTTACAGGTTTTATCATCGGAGGAAGAAGAAGGATAGAAACCAAATAAGCTGCCAGGTATGTTTGATTCAGGGAGCAAGGCCCTAATACTGTACCAAACTCACAAGTCCTAACTGCAATTATGGATTCCTTCATACAGATTTAACTACATAGTTTATGACAACATGAGTGCTACTGCTTGAAAAGGCAAAAAAAGAGAGAGGAAGATGTTTAGAGAAACACTTCTATCCATTGTTGCTTATCTCCTGAGTAGATCAATTTCTGCAGAGCAAGCTGATAGCACTACCATCTTTGGAAGCTGGAAAACTCCGGCATAAAAGATCAGGGCAATAAACTGTTGGAACACCTTCTGTAATTGTACTTTGTATTTTGACTCCAACCCATAATGGAATATTTGTATTTTACAATTACTACCTGGAAGTAATTGTTTCTGGTACTAATACAATGCAAGGACTGTTACAAGAGAACCAGCCTTCTGATAAACAAATTAGCATAATTAACAGCCAATATTAGAATAGTCTCACCCATTACATTATATAATACACATATGAATTGAACATTTGGGCTCACCATATCCTGTACTTGTGTCATGACATCTAGTGCCTTCTTTCCTCTTCATAGATTTTTGACAATGCTACTAAAATAATTCCTATAATCTTCCTATAATGTTCATCTTCTTGTTCTCTAATTTCAAATGTCAATATAATCTTCTCTTAATGTACTTAATACAGTACTTAATGTACTTTATATAAATAACACTATATAAAAAACTCTTCGGAACACAAAGAAATCACAGGTTTCACTGCTAAGCAGTCTCTACAGAGCAAACATGCTATACCGCACATCAATGTCAAAACTAAGTACTTTTGCTACTTGTGGTAGAAAATTTTGGCTTATTACAAGACCTGAATTGAAATAAGGCAATCCTGGCTAACTGAAACTGGTATGTGTGTTTCAGAGAGAGGAAGATAGAGACACTGGAGCCTTTGAATGAATTGGCATAGCCTGAACAGCCCTTAAAGCTTAATTGGTTTGATCCAATTATGTCTGAGGTTTTGTGGGCAAATTGAGGCTTGCCACATGTACTAACATTGAAACAGTACAGGCCCTTTTTCAATTGACGTGTTTCCTTTATAGAGCCTGCCCAGATTACTCCAAACAAATGTCTGTAGAACATTCCTTAAATATTCTTTCTTTGCATATAAAGGCAAAATAAGTGAGCGGCTGGGATAGAGACTTCTTATGAAAGAATCTGTACAGATGAGAACCCTTTACTGTAGTATTTTTCATTACTATTGTATTTAGCTGAGAATATATAATAGTACATTTAGTTGTACAATTTATTAATTGATTATGTGCATCAATTGATGTGGATTTTTGCTGTCATAGCAGATTTTCACCAGGGTAATCTGTCCCCAACCTGATACTTTAGATGTTCCAATTGTATCTATCAATATTTCAATGGAGTCCATCCACTTTGCTTTTGTTGTTCTTCTCTTTCCTTCTACCCTTTCCAATATTATAGGCTTCTCCAGGGAGGTACGACTTTGTGTAACATGTTTGAAGCTCATACAATACAGAACATAAAATAATGTATATATAATAATCACAGAGTTTGAAATTTAAGAGATTGTATACAATGAGAGATTGCTGTCTAGCCTCTGCTTGAACATGTCTTAATATTTGCTATAAGCTGATATAATAATACACTAATTGAGTTGTTAATATTTGGGTCCTTATTTTCAAACTGATTCTATTTCCATTTCAGTTTAATGTGTTGAACATTTATTTTCAATTTAGTCCAACAATATTTTGTAAAGTTGTATTCTTTATGGGATGTATCAGAAGAACATGCTGATTTCCATTGTAATGCAATCAGTAATTGCTGAACTTGTGACCTCTCTATTCATAAAGAGAAGATAAACATAAGTTAAAAGTTGCAACAATGAAAATGTGAAATAAACACTCATTTTTATAACTTGGCACTAAAAGGCCTCATTCTTCCAAAACCCAAATCCGTATCTGTTTGTCTGTCTGTCTGTCCATCCACTTATTTATCCATCCTGAATGTATTCACATCATTTTCAGACATAACTTTGTCTTGATGTTTGTCCATCTGCTCTTTGATAAGCTCTCCTTGATTTTTCCTAACTGCAAATCTGATACATTTGCATCAAATACATAATACCTTGTTTTTCCCAAAATAAGACCTCCTTGGATAAAAACCAAGCTTTTGAGTACATGCTCATTTTTATAACATGGCACTAAAAGCCCTCATTCTTCCAAAACCCAAATCCAGGGAGTTTCCAGATCGTAAATGTATTTTAGAGCAGTTCCAAACCAAAAAGTTAAGTCAACAGGCAGCAACATATTTTGGTATGTTTATTCTATTTCTATTGTTGACAGACTTAATATCCTTCTGGGCCCTTCATTATCAGAGTGGTATGCTGTGGTTAGATAATGAATATGTAGTTGAAGTGGAGTTGCTGTTAATATGAATGCAGGTTTTCTTTCTTTTTTTTTTTTTTACAAAAGAACTCTTATTAATGTGTGCATCATAAAATTATTTGGGTGTATCTAAAAGTTGCTCTAAGGCAGTGTTTCTCAACCTTATTAACTTTAAGATGGGTGGACTTAAACTTCCCCATGGCTTGCTGGGGAATCCTGGGACTTGAAGTCCACTGATCTTAAAGTTGTCCAGGTTGAGAAACACTGCTCTAAGGCATTTTCGCCTCGTAATCTAGTTTGATGATCTTCAATCACGAAATAGTTCTATCAGCAACATATTTCTCTCACATGTCAATCATGTATAGCATTTGAGGGACATAAGTGGTTAAAATGTGAAAATAAATAAAGATTAGAAGCTACAATGACATGCTACATATATTACATCATGTGAGCAATAATCTCATGATGTCCTTCTTCTTCCTCTGTGGATATCATTTGAGCCATGGTGGTACAGTGGTTAGAGAGCAGTACTGCAGACTAACTATGCTCACTGCTAGGAATTTGATCCTGACTGGCTCAGGGTTGGGTGAGCCTTCCATCCTTCTGAGGTTAGTAAAATGAGGATCAATATTGTTGGGAGCCCTATGCTGACTCTGTAAACCACTTATAAAGAGCTGTAAGGTACTGTGGAACAGTATATAAATCTAATTGCTATTGCTATTTATGCTCCTCAATGAGGCTTCCAACATCTTGGAAGCTGATGGTTAGTAAGTTAAATTTATATTTGCAAGCTTACAAGATCCTACTTCAGTGTTTCAGATTATGGAACTATTTATATTGGTACAATTGGGTATCTTTTTCAGAGTTCTTCTGTAAAGTGTATTAGCAGTATGCAATTTTGTTTTGTGCTTCCTGTTTTTTCCTATTTCTCCTAAAATTAAAAGATAGAATAATTAAGTATAAATTGAAATGATTTTTCTTTGCATACAGATTATTAAGGAACAATTTGATACTGAACATATTTTTGCTTTATTGGTATTTCTAAAAATAATGTTTAGAAGCTGCAGCAAATATCACCATTGTAAGAAAAAGTATATATTTCAATAGCTTTGTGTAAATTTTGTAAATCGTGCAAATTCATAAGACCTTTTACCACAAGCAGCTATTAATGTCTTAAATGCTTATGGTTAAATAAATTGATGCATTTTATGAAAGGTCACCAAATGCTCCAAATGGAACACATTCTCTCTCATTTAATTATAGGGAAAATTCCTTGCTTTGTGTGATACACACACACACACACACACACACACTATATTGCCAAAAGTATTTGCTCACCCATCCAAATAATCAGAATCAGGTGTTCAAATCACTTCCATGGCCACAGGTGTATAAAATCAAGTACCTAGGCATGCAGACTGTTTTTACAAACATTTGTGAAAGAATGGGTCACTTTCAGGAGCTCAGTCAATTCCAGCGTGGAACTGTGATAGGATGCCACCTATGCAACAAATCCAGTCGTGACCTCACTCCTAAATATTCCACAGTCAACTGTCCAGCTGTATTATAAGAATGTGGAAATGTTTGGGAATGACAGCAACTCAGCCACGAAGTGGTAGGCCATGTAAACTCATCCAACATCAGCGCATGACCTCACAAAAGCACTTCTGGAAGAATGGTGAAACATTCCCATAAACACACTCCTGAACCTTGTGGACAGCCTTCCCAGAAGAGTTGAAGCTGTTATAGTTGCAAAGGGTGGACCGACGTCATGTTGAACCCTATGGATTAGGAATGGGATGTCACTTACAGTAAGTTCATATGCGAGTAAAGGCAGGTGAGCAAATACTTTTGGCAATATAGTGTATGTATATATATATGTGTAAAGGAAATGAATACTGTACAAATAATCTTCAACTTGTAATGGCAATTGGGACTAGATCTTGTAAGTTAGTACAATTCTAAACCAAGGGACCCACTTGACTGATCCAATTTTATGATTTTTTTGCATCAGTTTTAAGAACCCATTCTTTGCAATGGGCTTTTTTTTTGCTGGGACACAGAAAAAAATGTCTTCAGCTGGTGTAAAGGCAATGTGATTGGCAAGCACCCAAAATGTAGTCACATGCCTGTGAGGGGAGGGGACACACAACATTTTCCACAGCCAGAATTGCTTTACACCGTTTCAGGCCTCTCAAAATTTCAAACAATTGTTAAACGACTGGGCTACCTGTAAAGGCAAAGTTTTAGGATGACATAATGCAATATCAACTATGCTAAAATAAAAAGTCAGATAATATAAAGCAGAATTTTAAATTGTTTGGCAAAGAAGAAAACAAAATATAAAATAGTAAAGCAATATATAGATCTAAAGACAGAAATATTTTGTTGGGTATTTTACTAGAGAAATACAATAAAGGGAATACATAGCTAATTTTACATGTATTAACAGCAGCCAGAATTGTGTTTGCACAACAATAGAAAAATGAAGAGATTCCTCAAATGAAATTGTAAAACAAAATATTAGAATGTGCAGAAATGGATAGATTAACATTTAAAATTAAGAAGAAACAAGAAGCTGAATATTTTTAACATGAGATTTGTTTTATCAATGGCTAATCAGTAGAAACAGAAGTTAGAAACCCAAAAGTATAAGATTAGGATCAATTAAAATAAAGATTTACCAAAATGTATAAGTAATATTATTATTATCATGTGACCATTACTGATGTTAAGAACATTATTTTTACTATTACCAATACTATATCTCAAACTCAATTGTACTCAGACAGCACACTGTTTATATAGATACTGAATTTCCATGTTTTACATTGTAAAAACAATTAAAATTTGTACACAGAAAAAAAGAAAACAAAATCACAAAACTTTTATAAGGAAATTATAGGACTAGACATAGAACAAAGTGTCTGTTGAATGTGAAACCATACACAGGAGAAGAGGAGGCAGAGTTGGGGGGGGGACAGAATTAAACGAATACGTCTAGAGTCATTATCTTCCCACAAATGTTCTAAATCCAATCCCTCTTGAATTCTGTTGACCCTTATCTGGTGCCAATTTAGTACTGATCTTCAGTTGACTAGATTCTTGTATATAGGCTTAAGCAATACATTTTCTGAACTGAAACTTCATTTATGGTTTTTATTGTTTGTACCTGACACCACATAATTTGTAGATTACTATGCAACTGAGCATTTTCCTTTGGTGAAAAAGAATTACTTTCTAATAGGCTATTGGACATATAAATGCCTTCAGATTCACATGAAGCTGTATAGGCAATCTGATGCAATAACTAAGATATAGAATTAAAAAGAGTGAAGTTCAAGCACACACAAAAAAGATCACTTGACAACTTTGACAATATTCTCTCAGCCCAACCACTCTTACACAGTAATTTTGTAGGGATAAAATGAAGCGGGTCTATTTTCTTTTGATGCTAAGGAGGTGAGAAAGTAAAGTAAATAAATAAAAATAGTTCACTTCTGTTAAATATACCAAAATTGTGAAGAAAATGAGATTTTGAATGCAATATTTTTAAGTAAAAAGTACATACCTGTATAGAGACACAGAAAAGGAGTAAGAAATAGGACAAAGGAATTTAGGCATAAGATAAGTCAGCAAGAAGAAAATAAATCTAAATCCAGTAAATATGAAACTATTCATTATACTTCTCCAAACTTTTCTGTCCTGGTAAACTGTCCTTGTTTCCACATTATGATTTATATATATTGGTTTATGTTCTTTAAAAATTTCCTCTCCTTCTTTTTGATTATTTCATCATGCCAGCCATGATCTCTTCAATCTTTTCCCACCTCTTCAGCCATTGATTTATCCTTCATATACATGCTTTGTAGTGGGATAATCTTTCATTTTCTTTATTGCAATAATCACCTCAATGTACTTATTTCAACCTGTTCACCCTTTTTTACGTTTTCACTTTTTGCTTTAGGAGAAGCAAACCTAATCACTTTATCAGTTCTACCCAAGCATAATACTGTCTTCATTTATCTCTTCCATTTTCTAGATTTGCTTTGTAATACTATTTTTAATATTTTCTCTCTACATGAACAACCTCTCTGTACTTCTTTTGTGCTGGTCACCCACTTTTGTATTAAATCTATCTTCATTCATCATTCATTAATTCTTATTTATTTATAAATTTTCTAGGTAATCAATTCTCATTGCTTTTTGTTTTTTTGCTGCTTTTTTTCCTCACATACCCAATTTTCACTTCCATATAAAAAAACTACAGAGAACCATTCTGTTATATAATAACATTCATTCCTTACAACAGACCACATGCTACTCATTACATTTTCCATCAGCGTTTGCATATATTAAAATTTCTCCATCCAGTTTCCAATGTTTTGTAAATATTTTATTAAGGTATACAAAAGCATATACTTGCTTTAGTTCTATGCAATGACATTTATAATTTTCAAACATTCATTCCCTTTTTCCTATCAAACACAACTATCTTTGTCTTTGCGACATTGGTTTTCAGATCCACACACCTTATGTATGCGTCTATAATATATAGAGTAACATTCAAAGCAAAATATTTGATTTCCACCCAAAAGCATGGTACCAATTAATGCATAATACACTGGGAGGATAGTTTTTACCATTGCATGGTCACAACAAGATAAACATTTTTATACATTTAACCTATAAAATATTAAATAACCAAGGGGATCTCACCTCCAGCTCAGCGTTGAATCATTTGTAGTCTACTGTTTATTTCTTACAATTTTTCATCGCCATATTTATGTCACACATTCCATAATTCAAACCTATTCACATCACCATCTTCTTTGTCTAAATCAACAAATATACGACTTTTTTTTTAACGTTGATACTCTGTTCAGTTTCAAGCATTTACACTTGATTACACAATTTGTTCTAAGCGAGTTTCTGGTAATCCTCACCCATATCCCTTCAACATTCTTTTAAGATAATTAGAAAAGTATAATGCTTTTCTAAATGCTTTTCACTACAATTTATTGCATCTAAAAATTTTGGTCACAAATTTACAATCAAACTCTATCATGAATGTTTCTGACTTGAAGCTTTGTTTCTGAGGAAATCTTGGGAGAAATGTACAATATTTAAAAACATGTTTTTTTGTGCTATCTAACTACTAATATAGCTTTAGGAGATGTAAGATTCAAATTCAATCTGTTTGAAGAAGTTCCTTCTTTACTTCAGACATTACTGGAAGTCTTCTGTTGATCTAATTGACTCATGGTTTTGACCAAATATAATGCAGGCTTCCATTACTAAACTGGAATTAAGTCTCATTGGAAGAAATTGATTTATTTCCAAATGCTATTGCACACAATGCACAAAGTACAATGTTTATTGAATATGTATTTATTTACACCCATTTATGTATAGTATTTGCATCTTACAATTTGCTAGTTTTCAAAACCAACATGAAACAAGCAAACAATGATATTAAAGGCTGAAAGAATATTTGGTGTAACAGAAGATAATGCTGTGATTTTCTCTTTTCCTAGAAGTATTTTAATTTTTATGATGTCTCATGAAAATGAGCTCCAGTGTAAAAATATCCTTGTATCAGCAGAGTACAAAAGCATTAAATAACTGTAATATCCAAGAGAAGAATCACAATCATCAATTAAACGTTACTGCATAAACTAATGAATTATTCAGACTGTTAAAGAGACCTGCATTTTTAGAAGTGTAGTTATATATCAAATACTATTAGCATGGTTATGCTTCTAGTATACACATCAAAAAGATATACAGTATTGCTCCACATTGTTCAATTCTGTGGCCATTCGTACCAAAAAACAATGGCTCATTAAAACCAACTTAAACTTGGTTTAAGTTAAACTTTTTATGAAACTAAACCTATTTATTATCTACTCTGATCTGCTTCTTTTACTGGTTATGTTCAAAGATGCCAACACACATAAAATATAGATATAGAAAAGAGAACAAAAATCCTCTTACAACTTTAATTTCATTATTTATTATTCATACTATTTATATTCTGTCTTTCATTAAAATGAATATCAAAGCAGTTTACACTAAAACTCTAAATGTAATGTAAAAATATGAAAAAGAGTAAAAAGATGAAACCAATACTTAATCATTATTACAACCAGATATACCTTATCTGGGTTGTATTAATCCAGATAACCATTAGATGACAGCAAAGAGATAAAGAAAACACTTCTCTTTTGTTGAAATCTAGTCATCATCTAGATCTTGCAGCCCAGCCTAAGTAGGGAAGCTGGCTAAAGGACAGAGCATGCATTATTCCTTTGAGTAAGTGTCACTGAATTCACTGATATGCAGTGGTGGGATTCAAAATATTTACTACCGGTTCTGTGGGCGTGGCTTGGTAGGTGTGGGAGGGGAAGGATACTGCAAAATCCCCATTCCATCTCCACTCTTGGGGAAAGGATACTGCAAAATCTCCATTCCCACACCACTCCAAGGAAAGATTACTGCAAAATCCCCACTCCCTCTCCACCCCATTAACCTGCTTTCCAGCCCTGTTCTCCTATGCAGAGCAACAAAAGAAGACCCAGCTGATCAGTTGGGACTCGGGAGGCAGTGAATAGATCAGGGGTGGGGCCAGCCAGAGGTGGTATTTACCGGTTCTCCGAACTACTGAAAATTTCTGCTACTGGTTTGTGAGAACCGGTCAGAACCAGGTGAATATCATCTCTGGTGATATGATGTTCATTTTTGGGTGCATAGATTCAGCTTGTAATATTTATAAATATGTATTAAAAACATTCCTCCAACTACACTGCAACTGTTTGCTTTGCAGTGCAGTTGCTGAGATGCTGACAAAGTTTAAACACAATCATATTTAATAGAGCTACCTGGCATTTGAAGTGAGAGCCAATTTTACAAACGTCAGAAGCACATAGCCTAAAACTAAAATAGTCCATCACCAAAACAAGAGGAAGAATTTTTTTTACAAAGTAGGCAGTGAAAAGGCACAAGATTTTAACTTTGATCTCATTATAGATAAAAACTGGTAAACAGCAATTCACTGGAAGCCTTCTGTAATATCTTCATTAGCATTTTTGTAATAAATGTAGCCATCTTGCAAGTCTGTTCGTGCCAGATTTTAATCTAGCCTATTGGGAAAAGTCTGACACTGGATCGGATGCTAGAAAGCTGCTTTGGAATACTGCATACAGATGTGCAAATATAGTGTCTATTTGAAATGTTTTAAAGCAGTTGCATCTTTTCCAGGATCGCATGCTGGTCACAAAGGGCTTTTTGAAGAGTTAGCAATAGATACTATTTTTGAGCTCTCACGTACAAAGAATCTTTTTGGAAGCAAATCTAAAACGCTGAAAAATATAAAGTTATTATAGGAAATTTAGAAACAGCTTCAAAACAAAAAGGGAGGAGGGAAGTATGTATTTCTACTTGAATGTTTACTCTTTTTGTTTTTAAAAAAAATCATGCTAATTTATCATAAATAAAAGTAACAATTGAAAGCCTTGTTGTCACCTCATTTACAGACCATACTAATAAGGTTCAAAGGACCATCAGTTAATCTGGAATTTGGCAGGTTTTACAATTGCTGCTCCTTTTGAGGGGGGGAGAATCCAAAGCTGAACTCATCTATATTATCCACTCAGGATCACACTGATGAGAGCTTTTTAATTTTTGTTTCTTTTGTTCAGGCCTGCTGGATATATTATTTTTGTTCAACTGGCATGATGTTAATGGATGACATTTAACATTAATTAGTCAAGGAATCATGTTGGACAAGCATCCTCCTGTGCTTGTTGGTGTTAAAAACTACCACAATCATTCGTCCATTAAGAATGTTTTGAAGAAGCATCTGAGCTTTTTCCAGCAGCATGCAGAAAGCCACTTAAAAAGGCCAAATTTCAAGCTGGTTTTACAGGGAAGCATTTTTATGAGCCTGTCAGATGAGGTTCATTAATTCCAAAGCATAAGAATGTGAAGAACTGAAACTTTAACTGTGTAGCTTGTATCTACTACTGGAAATGTCCTGTGTGGCTATTAATAACAGTGAAGACACTGAAAGGGAATCAAACTGAATTTGGAATGGTGAATGTTTAATGAGCCATTTCCACAGTTCTAGCTGATGCATCAAATCAATTTACCAGTGTTCTCTCTCTCTCTCTCTCTCTCCCTCTCTCCCTCTCTCACACACACTCAGACCCCCACACAGACACACCCTTCAGTATTCTGAACTGTACTTCATTGTGTACAATATTGTGTGAGAATATTTTAAAATACTAAATCACTCTGCCAGTGATCTTCAGGTAGCCATAGAAGAAAATGTTAATATGAAATTGCTGGTTTAACAAAAAGTCAAACTGAGTTCATGTGCCTTGGACAGAAATAACAGCTCTCCTTAATTCAAAGACACAGTCCATCAATTCCTTGTGCAGCCCCCCCCCACCTTCTTGCATTCTAATATTATTCAACTCCAAATTATATTTTTTAAAAAGTAGAGGAATCTTCATTTGGATTTTAAACCCTTTCTTTAGCTAACACAAGACACCGTATGGAGTATGCTCATTGTGTGTGTAACGCAGTCACAGCGGTTCTTCCTTGTTTGACTCTGTTCCCATTTTGTTTGCAGATGTTTACTTTTCCAATTGAACTTCTAGTGCTTTATCATTGCTCTATGTGAAAGATTCACGATTCTATTTTCTGGAATGCCTTCTGGGTGAATGTTGAGTCATTGAATTGCCCCCCACCCCTTCCATTCAATCATGTCCAATTCTCAAAGTCTGCCTGCCATTTTCTTGGCAAGATTTTTTTCCCCATAAGTGCTTTGCTATTTCCTCCTTTATAGGGCTGAGAGAAAATGACTGGTCCAAGTCACCAGCTGGCTTTCATGCTAAATAAGGCACTAGATAGAACTCAAAGTCTTCTGGTTTCTAGTGTTGGAAGAAATATCCCTCTGGTTCAGTTCCAAGCTGGGAGAAAGGCACTGGAGACAAAATGGAGGCTGGAGGCTGATTGGAAAGAGGGTCCATTTATTGATGAAGCAGAACTACATGGGTTTGTGATTCTGGACAATGACCACATGGAGTTGAGAATTGGGTGGGGGTTGCTATACCTTCTCTTGGCCTTTGCACTTGAGCTTCCTGTTCCTGTGCAAGAACATGTATTCTATTGGCTGTTGTCAGACTCCCATGGTTATGTAAGGATCATAGCTAGCTCTATAGACAAAGTACAAATCAGAGGTGGGTTCCTACAAGTTCAGACCTATTTGGCTGAGTAGATAGTAACTTGGCCTGCCATGTCCCCAAAGCGGTTATCTTGGTGAAGCCTATGGCGCTGCCATCTTGTTCTGAATGCGGCGAAGCAATTTTTTTAGTACTGTGCATGCGTGTATGCAGCATGTCCCTGAGCGAACTGGCAGTAGCAGCAGCTGGAACCCACCCCTGGTACAAATCCTAGGTGTTTGTCTGAGCTAAGTTTGGTTGAAGTTTCTGAGGGTGATGCAATGAAGGGGCTTGTATTCTGAAAGGATATTGGGCAATTCCTATTGTGACTTTATGGTTTTTTTCCTGTGTTGGATCTTGGGTGATGGCTGCTTGTAACCCTACCATTCTGCATTTGTTTCAAAATAACCTGTGTTGAATGGATTACCAAATCTGCATTTCTAAAAGCTGGCCTCAGCATCTGCTGAGACTATTAAAAAAAACTTGGAGGCTGCTTTCTGTCTCCAAGAGTACGTTTCTCCATTTCTCCTTTATGGAAATATAATATTCTGCCTTTTTGATATTTCCCAAAATATTTCATTGGGAGATGGGCACTGACTTTCTATACTAGTCTGATGCCTTGACCATTATACTAAACTAACTTCATCAAGGAATTAACACTAGGAGGCAGCTTCAGTATGATTAATATAGTGTCATTTTTCCTATGAGAAGTCTAGTAACATTTCCAGAGAATAAATCTCATATGTAATGGGGTAGGAGCAACTTTCCACACAAACACAAACACATTTGATATAGCATTAGAATGCTCAAAAGAGCCTTGATAGATGGGCATGTGTCACTTTCAGAGACACAAAACTATTTATTCATTCATTCAATTTATATAACCACCCATCTTACTTTTATGTGACAGTAGCTAATGTACAATTGAACATTTCTTTAAAAAAGAACAAAATATTAAAACAAATAAAAGTAGAAACACATAGTAGTTGTGCCTAATTGCCCAGAAAAAAACAGCTTTAAAAAGATGATGTTTTGTATGGCTACTTTTAATTGCTACTGTCATTAGGATAAAAGATTTTATCATGTTTATGCTATCCCAGTAATAACTATAGCTGAATGGCAACGTTGTATGCCTGTAAAAGCATTTCTTTTCCCCTTTTGTTTTTCCTCCTTCTCTTTTTCTCTTATAGACATACATATACACTTATTGTTATGCTGTGTCCTATCTTTTGCTGTCTGGTTCATGAATTATGTGTCTGCTTCATATTTGTGCCTTTTGCCAGGCTTGTTTGCTCATCAGAAGTTGATCATTTTTCATCAGCTATGTGATATAAAGTCACTGTGTTCAGCAGTAGCCATTCCCAAGCAGAAAACAAAATCCATATATGTGATACAGAATTTAAATCCCTTTGGGGCCACTCTCTTTGGCACATCAAAATCTAAGCCTGACATCAAATGGCACCTAACCACTTAAGTATATTTGCAGGCCTTGACAGGAATCATCTATTACCTCTGCACTCAACACCATAGTACCATGAATTAAAATGGTAGAACCAATACTGAAAATATTCAGCCTACCTTCTTAGAAGTAAACAATATATTTAATCTAAGCCAGATAGAATGACAGTGCACACATGTATATAAATAAATTTAGTCTTTATTTCTCCAAAGAATAAGGTTTAATTCGAGATGCCAGGTTATCTTGTTACAACTAATAGATTGCTTTGCGGCAGCTTTCAATGTACTGTAAATATGATGGCATGCTAATTTACAGAAAAGGTGCTCTAGTAAATGGATAACATTAAATGGAGAATTAAAAAAAACATCTTTGCTTTAGAGACTTCTATGCCAGCTTGTTTAATTTCGTATTAAAGGGAAAGGACTAAGATTGGCAGAAATTGATGCAAACTTAACAGGCTGCATCTGACAAGCTTTTAAAGGAAATTCCCTTGAGTTTTGCCATGAAATATTATCTTTCACTCATTTTTATGATCTGTCAGCCAGTATCTCTTCTGATCTCCTTTTCTTGTCCAGTGTAATGAAGCCTGCATCTAGTCATCCCATCACATCTAGCAAGTCTGAACAGAAGATAGTAATACAGATCTACCATGCTTTTATATTACAGAAGCTATTCAGTCGTTTCAAATACTGTTTGCATTGTACTAAGGTGATTAGAAGAGAGAGCAGCTGACAGAACTGACTTCTGTGAAAGAAAGAGAATATTTCATGGCAAAGTTCAAGAGAATTTCCTTAACAGCTTGTTGAATGAGAGCCATAGGACAGCAACTTTTTTCCCTGAAGGAAATGTGCAATTTAGGTTGGCCATTCAGGTATCCCATTTCTCCCACATTTATCCAGCCCTCTTATCATTAAATATCATAACGCTAATATATATCCTTCCATTTAACATGGCTATTGTATTATATGAAAATACAGACCCCTCACATACTGGACTTAAATTATTTCAAATATCCTCAAAATGACACTATAGGGCACTGCACACTAGAACAATTAGACACAAGGACAATTTCCCCCCGAATGCCATCACTCTGTTTAACAACTGATTCCCACAACACTGTCAACAATTTACTAAGAATATATTACTATTACTCTTCCTTCCTAGTATCTATCTCTCCACACTTATGACTATAACCATGATCTTTATATCTTTAAATTTATACTGTTTTTATTTGTTTCCTAGTACGATTGATAGTAACCTATTAGTAACCTTGACTATTATCAAGTGCTGTATCTTTTTAATCTTGAAGAATGTATTTTATTCTCTTATATATACTGAGAGCATGTGTACCAAAGACAAATTCCTTGTGAGTTCAATCACACTTGGCCAGTAAAGAATTCTATTTTATTATTGGGAATGCATGTAGTACATAACTTCTAGGACACTTTCTAAACTGATTACCAGCAGTGGATATAGAGTTTGGAAACTTGGAATGGGACAATCCATGTGGAAAAAATAACACAACCAGAAGAGACTCTGGAAAAAAATATCTGGGAACTATGACTTTTTGGGACAGGCGACTGAAAGAATTAGGAGTGCAGACAGTTTTTTCATAAATGAAAAACCACTGCACAAAACATGGCACAAAACTCTGAAAGTCAACAATTGACTATGTAAATGATGACACCAAGACTACTTGGATTCTATAATAATGGCATGTACTGTCTTCAGAAAGAACTCCTGGGATGAATTAGATACATATTACAAAATTGGGAAAGAAACATTGAACAAGTGCCTTGTGATATCATCAGAAATATATTAAACTAAAAGAAAATGGAGACAATGGAAAACAAACAAACAAACCCAGAACTGAATCGGTAGCCTGGCAGAACACAAAGGAGGAAACCAAGATAGGGACAGAAATTTTGCAGGTGTTTCTACAGGGATACCAAGGGTATGGAAAATAAACAGAGGGAACCAGTGATCCTAGCTCAGGAAAACAAGCATGATAAGACAGAAGTCACTCAGATTTGGAGGGATGATACTCATGATTGGCACACAGCACTGGAATGTTACAAATTATTTAAAAGGAACAGACCCAATAGAAAAGGTGCAAAAGGTACACTATACGTAAAAAACCAGTACCCCTTGTACAGAAAATCTGGAATCAGGATGGGCATCATGTAGAAAGTATTTCAGCATGCATAAAAAGGAGACATAAACAAAAGTAAAATTAATTAAGGAATTTATTATACATTGCCTGAACAGGCAAATGATACATATAAAGCATTTCTGTATTAGATGATTAGGCTTTCAAAGAATGAAAGAAGAGCAGTAATAAGGGATTTCACTTATCTTGACATCTGCTAGGAATCTGCCAAGAGAAAGAGATCCCACAAATTCTTGTCATCTGTTGTTGATAATTCCATTTGGTAGAAGTGGAAGACGGGACAAAGAAGCCTGCTGTGCTGGAACTAACCTTTACCAAAATGGGGTCAGGTCAGTGTCTCTCACCACCTTATCTATTTTACAGGATTTTTGTTTTAAGAATCAAATGATGTAACAGTCCCATTTAAGCTGCCCCGAGTTCTTACAGAAAAATCAGGGCATGAACGGAACTAATTAATTATATGTGCTAGCTATAACTATATTTTGTCAATGTAAAAAAGTTCAAAGATGATAAATCTAAGCTTAAACTTGTTGAGAGCAAACCTGGTATTTTACTTCAACTGAATTAATGGTAGGCATAGCTACCACCACAAATGAAACTCAGCTGTTTCTTTTCCAGAAAAAAAACCCTTCATGGAAACATTAAATATTGAATACACAGAAGAAATGATTTGTCAAGTGTAAGATACCTTTATGAACCTTTAGCTTTAAATGATTCACTTAATTGGCATGTGGCTTGCGTCAAAGTTAATGGGGAAATTCTACAAGGGGGAGTTTCTAACACACATCAATGACTACAGCTGTCTTTTCTGTTTAAATGCTTTAAACAAGGAGTGACTGAGATATAATAATCTCAGTTTGAGGGATATAATTACAGATTTTCATGCAGACTTTGATAATTTTCAACAAGATAAATTGCTGGCAATTATAGACTATCCAGGCCTATGCTTGCATTCTGCTGCCTTGGAAAATATTGCTTTGCTTAAGGTGTTTGAAGAAATTGATACATAAAAAGCAATTGTTTGGAACTTCTTTAAGGAAAACAAGCCGTTGCTGCTTTTAAACATTTTATACATAGGTACAAGAGTCACATTTCATATTATTGCAGCAAAAAAGGCATTTTTGGAGCAATATCTAGATAGACACTGAAATTCTTTGGTAGAATTGAACTAATGACATATACAGTATTTTGGAAATCATTTATCTCATAGCACAAGGAATGAATCAGTAAAGTATATCTAAATACATACATTTCGAATGATCTAAATGTATTTTCTTATCTCAAAAACCTCAGCATAAATGTCAAAAGAAATAATATGCCTATCATGATCTTTTGGAAGAAACTTTTTATTCAGCACAATAACAGAAGCAACTTTATCTCTTTGATTATTTATGGGGAAAGTATCATGGGTATTTAAGGCAGATATTATTGCTATGAACAATCATCCCAGCTGGATCAGATTCTGTCTGGTTTTCTTCCTGTCAGGTGGCTGGATGTACAAGGGTTGCATGTATGGCCAAACATTGATCTTATTGGGAATTCTCCTCTCATTAGTACTTGAATAAGGATATTCAAGTACTAATGAGTTTTAAAGCCCTGTTCCTCATGCCATCTTGCCAATCCAGCCTCTCAACCCATTATTAAAAAAGAAGTAGACATATTAGGCCTAAATGCATGAATCACTTAATTTGGTCCACTTTCCTCAAGTTGTTTAGATTTGTTCTCTATTGGGAATTCAGTGAATAATTGAATTCCGACAAAAAGATAATCTTCATGTTGTTTATCAACTTGCTATGTGCCATCAATGGGCACTATTAATTTTTCAAAACAGGGCTCAATATCAATCACAAACTATTATGATTGTTATGAATGTCTGACACTTAACAGGTTTACCTAAGTTCTTTGCTATTTGAGAGGTGAATTATGTTGCTTCTCAATTTTTATCCTAGCTTGTATCTGTCCTTCTGTACTCCTAAACTGTCAAGGCTCTGACTAACGAACCCAAGCAAATCAGAACTCTGAGTCTTAGCTCTTTCTCAAAAATCTTCTTTAATGAGTACATCATATTGGCACAGCTTCAATTGAAAACCAAATCTAAATCTTTCCTACAGTTTCAGCAAGATTAAACTAGGAAATAACCCCATCCCTGTGGGTCACGTTGGCCAATTGGGTTAATTGGCAAGCTCTTCAGGCACTCCTTCTTCAACTTTATCTGCTGCCAGTGGAGACGACCTTGCTTCTCATGAGAAAGCTTTTTTGTGTGTCTAACAATGCATTTCAACTTCCTTCTCCCCCTCTGTGTGGCAACTGAGGAACAGAAAGATGGCTGTGGCCAGGTTCAGTTTGAAGTTGACATAGACATTTGTTTTATTCTTTTATTATAACATTTGTAGAACTAGGTGTCAGCCTCTGTTTTGCTGCTTGCTTTCGGCTGCCATTGAAATGGGGAGGGGGGCATGGTATTTGGGTGGGGGAATTGTTCAGTGCAGGGGTGACTGTAAAAAAGGAGTTGTTCTCACTGTGCATGCTGCAGATAAAGGAGTTGCCGTCAAGGCCAACTGTCCGGCATACCAACCCGATGATGAGTGGGGTGTACGGATTGGACTATGAGTTGGGGTTACCAAGGGGAGGGGGTTGGGTCACATATTGATATCTATGATTACGCACACTTTTGCCTCAGATCTTGCTTTGCCTAGCTGCTATCTACTCATGACCAGTAAAAGTACTCTTAATTCTGCAAAATGGAGTTGAGTGGTTTCTTTCTTGGTTACTGAGGGAAGCAGCCCTGACATTAGGTGTTCTAGGTCTAACCTGAATTGGAACTATATAGAACTAAACTAACTAGAACTCCTAGTTATTATTTATGTTAAATATAGATAGTCTTCGACTTTACGACCAGAATTGAGTCCAACATTTCTGCTGTTAAGTGAGTTCTGCCCATTTTTAGGATCTTTCTTGTCACAGTTGTTAAGTGAAACACTACAGTTGATAAGTTCGTAACACAGTTGTTAAGTGAATCTGGTGTCCCCATTTACTTTGCATGTCAAAAGGTTGCAAAAGCTGATCATGTGACCTTGGAACATAGCAATAGTCATAAATATGTGTCAGTTGACAAGCATCTGAATTTTGATCACAAGAGCATGGGGATACCATAAAGGTCATAAATGTGAAAAACGGTCATACGTTACTTTTTCAGTGTCGTTGTAACTCTGAATGGTCATTAAACTGTTGTTAGATGTACTTGCAATATTCAGTACTTTAATTTTTTCTTCCCATTCAAGGACTGATTAATCTGGACATCTTTAATTCTTATGCTTTGTCATTTTGACACATGTATCTCTTGTGATCTTTTTTTCTTATGAGAATGAAAAAAATATAATTAGTACACTCTCATCTAGAATACTGACCTTATATGGTTTGGGATTACTACTCTTGCAGATAGTTTGGTCCCATGCTATTTAGGGCTTTAAAGGTGATAATCAGAACCTTAGACTGCATCTAGAAACTGGGAGTCAGTGCAGCTTACACAGCAGTGGTATAACACAGACAAAATATGGAATATATTTTGCCACATTCTGAACCAGCTGTAGTTTTGGGATGGTCTTCAAAGGCAGTCCCTTGTAGAGTGCATTGCATTATTCCAACTGGGAAGAGACCAGGACATGAATGACTACAAGCAACCCCTCTGGGTTCCGGAATGGCTACAATTGGTGCACAAGATAGATTTGTAAAAAGGCCACCTTAAAAAGACTGAATTGGGGACCATGCATGAATAGGACTTTTCAGAACTTACTGTTCAAACTGTCCAGACTGGACTTAGTGCAGAACTAAGATGTTGAATATCCTTCATGCCCCTTACAATATGTTTACATAGTCTACATGTATAAATACTGAGCAGAATATATATTAAGATTAGTATAATAGTACAGAATGGCTAGAAATCTGTGCCTTCTTCAAGAACAATATTTCATGTAAGTTAGAGGTCTAAAGCCAATGGTACTGATTTTAGTACTTTATGGCCTATTGTACTGACTAGAAAGTGGCAACATGAAGACAGAAAACCAAATATTTAATTTGTATCTCCTGTTTAATCTATACTTTGCTTGACTCTTTGTCTGCAACTCACAAGAGTTTATGCCTTCTTTTAAATGAGTAAGTTGGAACGATGATACCAGACTCCTGATTTAATCTACAGATAAGAAATTTTACAGTGTTTTAATCTGAATCATATGGATAGTGCTACTGCTTTATATGGTAGTTCAGAAACTATAATCTGTTTTCAACATCTTTATGAAGCCAGTAAAAGTTCATTATTTCCAATTTTGCTAACTATATACTATTAGTAAAATTTGTTAGAGATTAACATTGGAATCAACACCTGTTGTCTAATTTATTGGTAATACAAAATTACTGATGTGTTTATGTGTGACAGATCTATAGCTCTCCAATCAGTTACAGATAAAATATAAAAACAATATGTCGGAATGTAGTTATTTACATATGGGCTGCACCATATCAAAACAAGTGACACTTTACATGTGTTTCCACAGAATTGTTTCCACAGAAAGCCAATTTTCAAATTGGGATTATCACCAAGACACATTTAGTTAGTGATAGAATCTATATCATAACAAATTATTTTTAAAATATGTGTATCAATAAAATCAACTACAGTGATGAAGGTAATTGTATATTAGTGCAAATAATTTATAATACTTAACTAATGTCAAACAGCTGTGATTATCCCATATATTGAATATGTTATTTCTAGCCAATATTCTGGTCTCATAATTTACTTTGCCTGACATGTTTTTGATTCAATACCCTGGAAACAGTTGTGTTTTGTAATATGCAATATATGGTAGTACATAGACTTCAGAAAAATTGTGCCATTTTGAAAACAAATTATATTTCTTATAAAAATGATCATCTTAAAAATATTTACTGAAATTTAATAATGCTCTGTTTTTATATATATGCCAATAATTAAAGAAAACCATAATAAATAATGGAAGACTACAACATGTTTGTGATTTTTTAAAAACTTGGGACAAGCTATAGTACTAGGAAAAGAGAAATATGAGTGCTTTGCAACTGGCTATGCATACTATAATGGTTGCAACTTAGGGTCATATGGTTGCAATTTGAAATGTTCCCAGTCTGCTCACAACAAGCAAAATTAATGGGGGGAAGCTAGATTTAATGACCAGGTGATTCACTTAGCAACTGTTGTGATTTTATTAACAACCATTGCAAGAAAAGATACAACTCACTTAATGACTGCTTTACTTAGGAACAGAAATTCCAGTTGCGATTGTAAGTCACGTACTGCCTATATCAACAAAGGTTTAAGTTTATATATTGTTTATACAATACAAGTATGTCCCTTAGACTAGGGATATCAAATTTGTGGTGTCATGGCGGTGTTACGTGATGTATAGTGACTTTTTCCCCTTTTGCTAAACCGGGTGTAGGCATGTCCAGTGCATAATGCATCTGGCCCCCAGGCCATGAGTTTGACAGCTCTGTCTTAGATAGCAGATTTTGGTCATAGTAAGAGATAGCAAATTGTCACTTGATTCAATTTTTACTGACATAATAAAAATTCCGAACTACAAAAGGGATTTTTTTATTATTGTGTTATTAATTTATGTTAATTTAATTTATCTTATTGCATTGCGTTTTTAAAAGAAGAAAATAAGATGGGTACTATATTATCTAAATAAAGTAATCAGCTGACTTTGTTCTTTTAAAAAACACAAACCTTGTAACATGGATTAAGTAACAGGAGGATCAAAATTCCCCTATATATTTCAGATCCTTCTTTTACAGTGTTTTTCATAGTATACGACGCACCAAGGTTTTGAAGAGGCAAATAAAAAAAAGTTTTTGCACTCTGAAGACCTCCCAAAAACGGCCTGTTTTTCATGAAAACAGGCCTGTTTCTTTTTTTAAAAAAAGGGCATGAATAGCCTTTAGGAGCCTTGCAGAGTGCTCCTGGGGGCTGGGGGGGCCACAACGAGCAAAAAAGGGTTTGCTTTTTGCTCATTTCTGCCCTCCCCAGCTCCCAGGAGCACTCTGAAGGCCTCCTAAAGGCTATGCACATCCATTTTGGTAAAGGGGACAGGGTTTTGGGAGGCAAAAAATGCTGTATTCAGTGTATAATATGCACCCTAATTTTCAGTCTCTTTTTTGAGGGAAAAAAGGTGCGTCTTATAATCTGAAAAATACGGTAATTAAAATAAAATATTTGGGGAAACTCGGGATAAACATTATAGGACGGATAGATAAGGGGGGTCTGAACAAGTTACCAAGAGCAATTTAAGCTCCATATATGAATTTGATTCAGTAATACATTATATCCATCTATTAATCATGCGACATCTAACACTTTTCAATAAACTCAATATAGGTCCGAATGAGCTTGTGTGGCATAAGGATTAAATTGCAGGATTGACATTGGAAAGACCTATGTTTATATCCTCACTAGATCATGGAATATACCAGATTATCATCTTTGAGTCAGTAGCCATTATTGTTGTGAGGATTCATGAACTACGTTGAGCCACTAGAAAAAAACCTGGGATAGCAATAAGATATTAGGTAATCTTTAATAATTCAATTTCTGTGAAAACATTGCATACCAATGAAGTTTAAAATTTGTAATAATAATATTTATTTTTATGCTTATCAAGTCAACAAACATATTAATCTTATCAGAAGGGATGATTAATGCATGATTTATGAATGCATAATGCGTGCAGTGGTCTGCAAGCTTTCGAACAACTGTTCTGTCGCCCTATTCCAAATCATTTAATGTGATTTTTAGTGCTCCTCAAAAGATAGTTTGGGTTCCCTCTGGTGGTTGATTAAAATTGTGACAGTCATCTACAAAAGATGAAATCTTATTAGTAAGATTTGAACTTTGCTAAAGGAACAAATAATAGTAATCCTTTTCAAGCACTAAATCCTATTTACAATGTGGGGGATACATTTCCAAATCATTCTTTTACTATCTTAAGTATGTGATGCAAACACAAACATTAGCGCCAGCAGCAACGAAGTCACATCAAATGGGTTGCATCAGACTTTGAGAATGCACTGATTAGTACCATGTTTTCCCGAAAAAAAGACCTATCCTAAAAATAAGACCTAGAGAGAGCTCCATCGGCTGTAGAGCCTTTTTGTGAAGGCCTCTGATAGCACAACAAGGCCAGGGGGGCTCCATGCACATCAATCCGGAGCACGTTTCTCAACTGCAGTGGCCTTTCCTGAAGGCCTCTGACAATAAAATAGATTATACCAGCGATGGAGAACCTTTTTTGGCTCACGTGCCATAAGTGGGGGGAGGGCAGGGGGGTCATGCACAGGGGTGCTGCACCATAATGCAATGCACGACCCCATCAGTGTGCATGCGCACTACACACGCTCCCCCCATTTTTTGCTTGCTTTTTTGCCCTCCCCAGGCTCCAGAGGCTTTATAAGAGCCTGGGGAGGGCAAAAACAGCCTCCCCCGTCCCCTGGAAGCCCTCCGGAGGCTTCAGGGACCTTTAGGAGGCTTCCCTGAAGCCTCCGGAGCAGTCAAAACAACCCTCTGATCAAACTGGAAGTGACTTCCGGTTTGCTCGGAGAGTCGTTTTGAGCACTCCAAAGGCTTCAGGGAAGCCTCCTGAAGGTCCCTGAAGCCTTCGGAGTGCTTAAAATGACCTTCCGAACAAACTAGAAATCAGTTCCCAAACTTCCGGTTTGCCCCTAGGTCCGGTGTTTTGCACTTCATAGGCTTCAGAGAAGCTAATGAAGCCTCCGGAGGGCCTCTGGGGGGCGGGGAGGCTCTTTTATCCCTCAACAGGCTCCTATAAAGTTCTGGACCCTGGGGAGGGCGAAAATGGCTTTTAAAAGGATGAACTCAGCTGGCCAGCACCTCGTGTGCTCTGACAAATGGCTCCGTGTGCCACCTGTGGCATGCCTGCCATAGGTTCGCCATCCTGGGATTATACAGTATGTACGTACCTACCTACCTACCTACCTACCTACCTACCTACCTACCTACCTACACACACACACACACACACACAAATAAATAAATATAAATAAATAAAAGACCGGGTCTTATTTTGGGGAAAACATGGTATTGTATATACTATCTGATTTAGAATATTATTCCTCAGAAATATGTTATTAATATTTGAATTTCTAGAAAGTAAAATTGTAGCTCTCACAACAGTTTAAGATTTTACAGTAGTCCTCGACTTATGACCATATTTGCGCCTGCAATTCATGTTATAAGACATGACAATCATTAAGCAGGTGGTCAGGTGATTGTATCCGATTTTATGACTTTTTTTACTATCAACATCAGCACTGCCAGCAATAAAACTACATCAAATAGCTTGCATCAGATTTGAAAATGCACTGATTCTTACCTGGTAGTCGAACCCATCTTCCTTGCAACCTTATGTTCCAACAGTATAAATTCTATCTAGGCTTCAACAGTTATTTTATATATATATATATAGAGAGAGAAAGGGTGTCGGGAAAGAGGATTTTGGGAAAACAGAAAATGAATTGTTGGTTCAGCAGTTAGAGTCATTTTCCAGAGGCTATGCGTAGCAACACTATGCCAGAACAAACTCTTTTGTCATGCTTAAAACTTACCCATTAAGTAACAGCATGTATTTTCTCTGGAAGAAATCCCAGAGGACCTGCATAATTATGGGAGATACAGCATAACAACTCTGTTGGCTGCCACTGTATTGAAATCCACATTTCATAAAATGATTTACTGTTCCATCCCACAACCCAACCCTTTAAGTCAAGCTTTTTTAAAATGTATTTTACATTTATTGCATATTTATTTATAAATATTTATTGTACATTTATAAATATGGCAGATTCTGAAAGCCACAAAATGACTATGGCAAAAAGGTTTACTATGGAATAGGTACAGTAAATGTAAATGTTTAAAATACACAAACCTTGCTAAAAAGCACATGAATATTTAGGCTGACTGCATTACTATCATGATAGGAAACTGTCTTCAAATCAGGAGGATGGTGAAGAAAGGAGCCAAAAGCACCATGTGTGAAAAGTCCTGTGATTGGACAATACTGGGGCTAGTGACCCCACTCTGATTTTGACAGATTCAGCAAGTTCACATAACTCTTTGTTCACACCCACTGAAATAACTCAGACTTAGAACATTTTGGTGCTGAATCTTAATGGGAATCCAAGACTTGCAAGCTGACCTTTGCAGGTCTGAGAGACTAGCCAAAAGGCATGGAAGCCAAGAAAGCAACCTCTGCAAATATTGTTTGATGAGCCTCAGCTGTGCGTTGTATGAGGTTCAGTATGCCTTATTTACTGTGCTTATTTCTGCTTGACACGCCAGGCCTAATACTGCTCCTGTAACTTTCTGCAGCACAGAATATTGTTTTCCCATTCCACAGAAAGGAATCAGCGTCTGGGTTGGTCATCCACACAATAACAGGTGCTACTTTCATTATTATATAAATATATGCGGCATCCTTCACATTGGGGAAGTAAGAAGTAAATTCAATTTTATTCTCTTACTTTTAATTGTTCTCCAAAGTATGTGGGTTTAAAATGTGGAAATGTCCATAGGGAGATATTTTTTTAAAAGCTAATTTGGTGCAGTGATTAAAACACCAGGCTAGAAACTGGAAGACTGTGGGTTCTAGTCCAGCCCTAGACACAAGCCCAGATTACTGACTTGGGTCAGTCACTCTCTGTCAGTCCTAGGAAGGAGGCAATGGCAGACCATTTCTGAAAAAACTTGCCAAGAAAACTTCAGGGATACTCTAGGCCAGGGATGTCAAACTCAATTTCATTGAGGGCTGCATGAGGGTTGTGTTTGACCTTGGGGGGTGTTGGGGGTCATGGCCAGAGTGAGTGTGGCCAGCTTGACATCACTTACTGTATTTTTCAGAGTATAAGAGGCACCTTCCCCCCCCAAAAGAGCGTGGAAAAATGCTAGTGCATCTTATACACCGAAAACAGCCATTTTTGATCTCCCAAAGCCCCGCTTCTGCATTCCATTTTTATGAAAAATGGGTGAAAAACAGGCTGTTTTTCGGAAAAATGGAGGATGTTTTTGCCTTCCCTCAGCAGCTCTCTGCAGGATTCAGCATGGCTGGGGGTAAGGCAAAAACGCCTCCATTTTTGCAAACAATGGCCTGTTTTCTGCCCGCTTTTTGCTCTGCTGAGTGCTGCTGGGGGCTGAGGGAAGGAAAAAACTTTTTATCTTACTTACCTCTTCAAAATCTTGGTGTGTCTTATACACTGGTGCAGCTTATAGTCTGAGAAATATGGTCTGTCGGGGAAACCTATGGAGGCATGAGCACTCTGCCAACAAAAATGGGCTCTCGAGCTCCGTTTTCTGCTGCAACAGCCTCCTGCAACCCTCTGCCAGTGAAAATGGAGCTAGGGAGGGCTGCAAGCAGCTCTACCAAACTCCATTTTCACTGGCAGAGGCACTGTGGGCCAGTCCATTGTTTCCAGGGCGGCCCTGTGAGCCAGATCTAAGCACCCCGTGGGTCGGATACAGCCTCGGGCCTTGAGTTTGACAGTCCTGCTTTAGGCAGTTGAGAGGAATCAAGGCTCACTAGAAGCTCTGTCATGCTCAAAACATATTAAATATTATTATATAATTAAAAATACATGTCAGAAATATAGCAATATGCAAAGAGTGGAATGGCTGCTAAGGATAAGAAGTGATAGGAAATGTTATTTGTGTAATTTACCAATGAAGTAATACCATATACCTTCTTGTTCTTTTAGTCTTCTACTCTTGAATCTCCCTACATCCTCTGTGTGACTCGATCTTTCCCTAATCAATGAAGAGATTAAGTCTGAGAGAGAGCTCAACTAAGGTTTATCTGACCATATTTTTTATTATTTATTTATTTTATTTGTTTATTTATCATATGACTATTTATTATTCATCATATGGCACATTCAAATCACATTTCAATAAAAACTCAAGATATAAAAATATTAAGTATAAAATCTAAAATATGATGTTTCCGTATAGATCACGGTGTAAAACTCACAGTGTCACATTGTCGTCACGTGATGTTTCATATGTCTCCCCCCCTTCACGGAGCTGGGGTGGGCGTGGCCTATATGAGATGCATCCTGCCCATGGGCCTCCAGTTTAACATCCCTGGTCTAAATTAAAGATATAATTTTGCTATATTTGTCACAGCCAGGAAAACAGCAAAGTCTCTATTATAAGCTCTATTTTGGCACTCTGACATTATATGTTGGATATAATATATTGTTTAAAATTCTTCCTGTTTCCAATCCTCAAGTCTTTTATGAAGGATCTTTCTCTCAATAAATATTAAGAATCATTGCATCTAAACCTGTCCTTGATTGGTGTTAATAGTCCAATGTCTTGGCTGCTGAATCTCACCACAATATTTTCTCTGTTATACTTTCTAGGATTTTCTCCCCTTTGTTCTTCTGATCCTATTGAGTTAAATTTTATCTATGTAGAAGAAATGTATAAAAATCTATATAAATATGTTTTGGGGAGGAAAGTGTAGCAAGGTAAAGAGAAATGGCCACATTATATTTCTCCAATTCTATAATTTAAAATAAAATACTACTGCCTTTCATCCTGTTTGCAAATTCATAGAAGTAAGAACATAGATGATAAGTGGGCACAAAGTTTAAAAATATAACAATCATTTCTCAGATTACACTTAAATTCTGCTAATACAGAATGAAGCAAAATAGTTTAACATAGGAAATAAGGATATCTGTGAAAAATGGACCGAAAGTTAATTTTAAGAGTGTATGCCATTATAGATATACTGTGCTTAAAAGATCAAGCTACTGTGCTTGAAGAAGAAGTTATACTGAAAGAATATAAATCTGAAAGTGGATTTTAAAATGACAGACTATGAGAATGGTATGGAAAAAGATGCTACACTGGATATAAATGAAACTGTCTGATGTCTTAATAATTAAAATGGATATACACATAACAAACAAAAAGGTTGATCTGGATAACTTTTCTATATTTGCTTTACAAAAGAGTTTGAAGAACTTTGTGAGAAGGGACAAAATAAAAATAAAGATAAAGTTCTGGGACATTATTAAAAGGCATTAAAGACTAAAGATTGTTAAAAGTAAGAAATTAAAATGGGTTTATTTGATCAAGACTAAACTAGATCAGTTATTATCTCTGATAAGGACTTATGCTGACCAAGATTAAAGGATGTGTTTTTAAGGATTTGTTTACAGACAAGTGATGGAATAGTGAGGAAAGAGATGATTTGTTGAATTTTAATAGGTGATAAGTTAGTAAAACTATTTATATTGTAGTGATGAAGGAGAAAGATATTTCTTTATATATTTATTTTCTTTTTCTTTACTGTATTCTTATTTTTTCTTTCTTTTCTATTTTTCTTTTTTGCATTTATTTTATATTATCTTTTTTTGTTTGCATTAGTTTTTATGTTTTAATTGTAAGGTGAATAAAATTACATTAAATAGGAAAAATAATTGCTGAGAATAAAGAGTTAAAACAAAAAAGTATGAATTAGTTCAATTTTAGAAACAACATGTCATTTTAGGAATAAAAAGAAGGGAAATGATGTTTTTATTCATTTTAATCATTGTTTTATATTTATGACTGTTCATTTTTATTTGCTACATTTCACTATATTTTTTATTATATTTCATTCACTATAATAAAAATGAAAAATAAAATATAACCTAGCAATCCTTGCTGGAGTTGGTTAAAAAAACTCAGGAACAGAGCAAAATGATATATGTCAAGATATATAGTCATACAAATATCAATTTAAACTAAATTGGAAATCCAGAGTTTTGTCATTAGAGTGGGTTCAAAAATCCAACAAATAGATTTAAACAGCAGGTATATGATTGCAGTGTTGTTATAGGGTTCCCCCCCCCATTAAATAGTGTCTGATTCTCATAGACTTATGGGACAAGTCCCTGCAATTCCCTTGGCAAAATTGATTTGCCACTGTCTTCTTCCTCTAGTCACGCTAGCGATCAGAGTGACTGGACCAAAGCCATCACTGGCTTTTGACCTAAGGTGTGACTAGGTCTCTAGCCTGTTACCTTAACCATACAGCAAAATGATTCTTGGTTATTATAGTATCATGCAGGAAAATACATAATTAGCGAATCAAAGACTTGGGTTATATGACATTTCTTTTTTGTAAAAAGGCTTCTGTAGACTATTATTATACATAACTCAGTTCTGTTTTCTTTGGAAAATCAATCTTCATGTTAACTTCTAGCCAAGACTCTGTCTGCCTTTAGGCAAGTCATTATCTCAATTTAAATTAGTATTATTAAAAGAACATGTTGTGCTACTAACAACTGATGGAAAATGTATATATCATTATAAAGAAATTATATGAATGATTTCACATAATGATTGAAAGCTACAGAGAAATTTGTATGTAATATAGATATAACTGACACTATGAAACTATGGAGAAACTATTAAACAATGTCTATATCTCATTTAAGTACATGATTAAAACATATTTACCTCCGATGTAATGTTTAGAGATTCGTTAAAAAAAATAAAATGATGGATGCAAGGCAATGTAACAAAACATGTGTCCTCTTCTGTCCAATTTGAATAATTCATTAAACTTAATAATAATGTTGATTACATTCAGTGAGATGTGAATGCAACTGAGTTGCTCAAATTCCAAACTAATGGCTCTGTTGTTACAAAATGCTTGAGTGGGTAAATCTATGTAAGTGGGTCTAATAAAATGGACTGGGAAAAGATACAGCAAAAACAAAAGAAATTATAGTTAGTCCTCAACCTACAACCACAATTGAGCCCAAAATTTATGTTGTTAAGAGAGACATTTGTTAAGTGAGTTTTGTCCCATTTTACAACCTTTCTTGCTACAGTTGTGAAGTTTGGTTTCCTCTGGTTTTATTGGACTTATATGCTGCCCTTCTCCCAAAGGACTCAGGGCGGCGTACAACATAAAAACACATATAACAAAACATAAAAAAGATTAAATAGGAAATCCAATAACCTTCAATTGACAATTTAAATCAAATTTAGGATTAAATTAAAATTAACAATTAAAATTAATAATTTAATTTATTGTGTTCAGGCCAGGCCGGTTTGCTGAAAAAGCCAACTTCTTAGGGCGTGCCAGAAGGACTGGAGGTCGGGGAGTAGGCGAAGCTCTGGAGGCAGCTCATTCCAAAGGGAAGGCGCTCCCACAGAGAAGCCTCTCCTCCTGGTGGTCGCTAGCCGACACTGCCTGGCCAACGGCACCCTGAGGAGACCAACCCTGTGGGATCGTATTGGACGGTGGGAGGCTACCGGTGGTAGTAGGTGGTCTCGCAAGTACCCTGGGCCTAAGCCATGGAGCACTTTAAAGATCATAATTAACACCTTGAATTGCACCCGGAAAACAACCGGCAACCAGTGCAGGCCACCTAAAAGGGGTGTAACATGGGAGCACCAAGGTACCCCCATGACAACCCGTGTGTTCTGGACCAGCTGGAGCCTCCGGGTGCTCTTCAAGGGCAGCCCTATATATAGAACATTACAGTAGTCCGGGCGAGAAAAGACGAGGGCGTTAATGACTGTGCACAGGGCATCCCGATCCAGGAAGGGGCTCAACTGGCATACCAGGCAGACCTAGTAGAAGGCCCCCCTGGTCACGGCCATAAGATGTTCTTCTAAACTAAGCCATGTATCCAGGAGGACTCCCAGATTGTGGGCCCTCTCTGAGGAGGCTAAAATTTCTCCCACTATCATCAAAGATGGTACATGATGCACAAATCGGCCTGACGGGAACCACAGCCACTCAGTCTTGGAAGGATTAAGCTTGAGCCTGTTCATCCCCACCCAGATCCGCACAGCCTCCAGGCACTGGAACATCACATCGAGGACATCGTTGGGGTGGTTTGGGGTAGAGATGAAAAGTTGGGTATCATCAGCGTATTGATGATACCGTACCCCAAAACCATGGATGATCTCGCCCAGTGGTTTCATACATATGTTGAACAGGAGGAGTGAGAGAACCGAACCCAGGAGCACCCCACAAGTGAGTCGCCTCAGGGTCAATCTCTACCCTCCAGTCAACACGAACTGCGATCAATCCAAGAGTTAGGAGAACCACCACAAAATGGTGTGCCCCACTCCCAACCCCCCGAGTCGTCGCAATAAGATACCATGGTCGATGGTATTGAAAGCTGCCGAGAGGTCTAATAAGACCAGGACAGAGGAGCAACCTCTGTCCTGGGCCCGCCAGAGATCATCAACCAACGCGACCAATGCCGTCTCCATGCTGTACCTGGGCCTGAAACCTGATTAAACAGATCCAGGTAGGCAGCTTCATCCAGGTACTGGGGAAGTTGACGTGCTACCACACTCTCAACAACCTTTGCTACAAAGTGGAGGTTGGAGACCAGACGATAGTTGGCTAAAGAAGCTGGGTCCAGGGAAGGCTTCTTAAGGAGGGGCCTCACCGCTGCCTCCTTCAAGGTGGTGAGAAAGAACCCATCTCTCAATGAAGCGTTAGTAATTGCCTGGAGCCAGCCTCGTGTCACCTCCTGGGAAGCCAAAACAAATCAGGAGGGACAAGCATCCAGCACATAAGTGGCAGCACTAAGTCTCCCCATAATCCTGTCCACGGCCTCAGGAGTTACAGGATCAAACTCATCCTAGATAGTCTCCACAAGATTAATCCCCGTCAACTTGCCCGAATCTATCCAGTCAGAGTCCAAGCCTGTCCGAATCTGAGTGATTTTGTCCTGCAGATACTGGACTAATTCCTCAGCCCTGCCCTGCATGGAGTCTTCCCTAGTTCCTTGATTAAGTAAGGAACAGGTCACCCTAAACAGGGCGGCTGGGCAGTTATCTGCAGATGTGATAAGAGCAGAAAAATGTTCCCATTTTGCCACTTTTATTGCCACTAAGTAGGACTTAATATGAGTTCTTACTAGTGTTCGATCAGATTAGGACTGGCTGGCCCTCCAACCACTCTCTAGGCGTCTTCTCCGGTGCTTCATCTCCCGGAGCTTCTCGATAAACCAAGGGGCTACCCGGAATCGGCACCGAGTCAGAAGCCACAAAGGTACAACGTGGTCCAAGGCCCCAGTGGCCGCTCTATCCTAGGCTTCCACTAGGGTCTCAGTCGAGCTGTGAGCAAGTGATTCAGGAAAAGTCCCAAGCTCCGTCAGGAACCTTTCAGGGTCCATCAGGCACCTGGGGCCGAACCATCTAATCGGTTCTGCCTCCCCACGGCAGGGGGTAGCAGTATGGAAGTAAAGCCTGAGTAGGAAATGATCAGACCATGACAAGGGTTGAATAACAATATCCCCTAAAACTAGATCATTCATCCATTGTCCAGAGACAAAAATCAGGTCGAGCATGTGTCCCTTGTTATGAGGGGGGTCTTGAATTAACTGAGTTAGGTCCATAGCCGTCATGGAAGCCATGAACTCCTGAGCTGAATCGGATGTCTTGCCAATTGAAGGTAGATTGAAATCTCCCAGGACCATAACCCTGGGGAAATCAATCGTCAGCCCGGCTAACACATCCAGCAATTCAGGCAGGGCTGATGAAATGCAGCAGGGACATGACAAAAGGCCCACCTGAGCTCCAAGGCTCCATTTCACAAAAAGGGATTCACACCCACCTATCTGAGGCATAGTGACCTCCTGAGGTCCAACACTTTCCCTAATAACCACCGCTACTCCCCCGCCCCTGCCCTGGGCTCTCGGCTGGTAGAACACCCGGAAGCCTGGTGGGCATAATTCCACGAAGGGAACTCCCCCCCACATGGCCCAACCAGGTCAACGTAATACACGCCAGGTCCGCTCTCCTGTCTTGTATGAGATCATAAATGAGGGGCATCTTATGTACCACGGACCTGGCGTTAAGTGACACCAGCTGGAGACGGGGGTCCTGTAGTCCCAAGCACCCAGGGGTGTGAGAAGGGCAATGAGGGTCGGAACACGTGATCGCTCTTAAACAGCAAACCTGCATCCCCTGGGCATAATTTGACCCTTGGCCCCCACCATATCTGCCCCTCCCAAGTAAATCATTGCAGTTGTTAAGTTAGTAACATGGCTGTTAAGTGAATCTGGCTTCGCCATTGACTTTGCTTGTCAGGTCACAAAAGGTGATCACATGACCCTGGGACATTGCAATCATCACAAATATGAGTCAGTTGATGATTCTCTGCATTTTGATCATGTGTCCACAGGGATTCTGCAATGGTAATAAGTGTGAAAATGGTCATAAATCACTTTTTTCAGTGCCATTGTAATGTTGAACAGTCACTAAATCAGAGGTGGTATTTAGAGATTCTGACTAGTTCTAGAGAACTGGTTAGCAGAAATTTTGAGGAGTTTGGAAAACTAGTAAATACCACTTCTGACTGGCCCCACCCCCATCTATTCTCTGCCTCCCAAGTCTCAGCTGATCAGGAGGCAATGGGAATTTTGCAGTAACTTTCCTCTTGAGTGGAGAAGGAATGGAGATTTTACAGTATTCTTCCCCTGCGTCGCCCACCAAGCCATGCCATGCCCACCAGTAGTAAAAAAAAAAAATTGAATCCCACCACTGCACTAAATGAACTGCTGCCAAGTGAAGGACTACTATACTTCTTCATACAATTAAACTATGAAATTAGTTAATACAGGTTATTATACCAACACCAATGAAGATGGCTTTAGAAGGTTATTAGAGAAATTAGAAGAAAATAAAACTATCAGCATTCATACTTGATGGTATTCTGCTTCCATTTTTAAGGGCAGTGTATTTCTAAACTAAAGCTGGTAGGGAACAATAGCTGACTTTCCCATAGATATCTGACATGACTTCTATCAACATCTTTTGGTGTTTTATGTGCATTATAACAGCAATGTTATTTGCTAGTAAATGTGATTTCAGTGTTACAATTTGTTATTTGCTAATTATTATGATTCAGCATGGATAAATATACATTCAGACATGGATAGATTTGTTGACACAGTTTTGCTCTGAAGGCTTAAAACCTTGGGAAGGAATAGCAGTGCTTTTACTTCTTTTTAAACTATAGTTTGAGGTTCTTCCATGCAAGCTGGATATGTCAAACTACATTCTATTTAGGACGTTATTCTAGTTATAGTTCTGTATTCAGGTAGCTGGGATTAAATACTTAAACTGAAGAATCTGATTCCAAGCAACTAAAGTTTATGTCTGTTCAGGAGTAAGGGCTTAAGGCAGGATTAAAAGTCACGGTCTCCCTGTTTTTAGTGTGATGTCTTAAACATTACACCAATAAGTACTGAATTTGAATTTACTGAGACTTATTTACATATAAGATTACTTCAATCTCCTAGGAAGTACTTAAGGGTTTTAGTTTAGCCTGATACTGGGACAAATGGAATTAAAAGAACCAAAAGAAGAAGGAGATGCAGTTAGAAAAAGAGTTATTAGCAAGAGTTCCCTAAAAAATTACCTATTAAAAGGAAGCTGCAGAAAATTCGGGGGGGGGGGGGGGAGACGGGGAGACAGTATCAAAACCCAGCATCGTTGCACAAAACAAAGATCTGAAACCCAGAGAGTAGAGAATACAATGTAAAGGAAAAGGAAAAGAGATCATTAAGTATATAGGTAATGTGGAAATGGCATCACAAACATTTCCCTATTTGTCTTATTTCATCATTAAACTCAGATAAGCAGCTAAATTAAATAAAATTAAACACAACAATCTTTGCTTCAATGATACTTCAGCAAAAGGCAATGCATTCCATATAGTAAAATGTGCTAAAATGGATGTGGTGAGAATATGTTCAAATTAATTTTTTTACTGCCATAAATTTATGAAATGCATGTCCAACCAAAAGAGCCAAGGTGGCGCAGTGGTTAAATGCAGCACTGCAGGCTGACTGCTAGATCAGCAGTTCAGCGGTTCAAATCTCACCGGCTCAGGGTTGACTCAGCCTTCCATCCTTCCGAGGTGGGTAAAATGAGGACCCGGATTGTTGTTGGGGGCAATATGCTGACTCTGTAAACCGCTTAGAGAGGGCTGAAAGCCCTATGAAGCGGTATATAAAAATCTGCTATTGCTATTGCTATTGCAATTTTCTCTGAATCCTTTAGTCCTCAACATTTAAAATGGTCCGTGCTCTAATAATTACTATTACACACTCCTAGCTTCTAACTATAAAGTCAGACATGACTGAATGGATATCATCATCATCAACTTCTAGCCATATAGTTTCTTTCTACACTTAAATGGTTCTTAGCTTAATAATTTCTTATGGAAGGAGACATTACTCTACTTTATACACAATGCCACATTGAAAAACAGTTGTAGAATGGATTTCCACCTACCTTTCTCTTAGCTGAAGATTTGGACACACTCTTGAATAAGTTCTATAGTAACATTTTTATCACTAAGGATTGTGTTATGATTTATGATGTGTTTTTATCATAATTATGATCATGATTTATCACTTGTTGCTTGAATGAAAACTGAATGTTTATGCAGGGGAGACAAATTCCTTGTGTGTCCAATCTCACTTGGCCAATAAAGAATTCCATTCCATTCCATTCCCAAATGCTGCTTGTTGTTGTAGGATATATTAATAATCTTGAAATATGTCAGTTTGTCTCTGCTGTGTCTTACATTCCCAGGACTAAGTAATATTTTATGAACCACCTCTCTCCTTCTCCTCCTTTAATAGTTCATTCAGCCTTTCCTCATTCCCAGAGCCAAGTTTACATCCTTTCACCACCATTCTTCTGAATATAGGATTAGGCTGGGAAAGAAAGGACAATTGATACACTATATTGCCAAAAGTATTTGCTCACTTGCCTTTACTCGCATATGAATTTACTGTGACATCTCATTCCTAATCCATATGACGTCAGTCTACCCTTTGCAGCTATAACAACTTCAACACTTCTGGGAAGGGCAAAAGGTTCAGGAGTGTGTTTATGGGAATTTTTGATCATTCTTCCAGAAGCGCATTTGTGAGGTCACACACTGATGTTGGACAGATTTACCACTTTGTGGCTGGGTTGCTGTTCCCAAACACTTCCACGTTCTTATAATACAGCTGACAGTTGACTGTGGAATATTTAGGAGCGAGGAAATGTCATGATTGGATTTGTTGGCTATCACAGTTCCATGGTGGAATTCACTGAGCTCCTTAGAGCCACCCATTCTTTCACAAATGTTTGTAAAAACAGTCTGCATGCCTAGGTACTTGATTTTTTACACCTGTGGCCATGGAAGTGATTGGAACATCTGATTCTGATTATTTGGATGGGTGAGAATACTTTTGGCAATATAGTGTATGTAAGTTGACTAATGGGAATGGACACAGGTTTAGCGCTGTTCTCCAATTATGCTAGCCCTGCTCTGAAAAGCAGCGAAAAGATCAATTGATAGGCTTGGGGAGAGTGGTTGCTGCTTGACTTTAAACTCCCCATCCTTCCTTGTTGATCAGCTAATGCTCAGGCTGAATCAAGTTCTGAGCAGGATATGAGGGAGAGTCTGGTCTGAAAGAGCTGGACTCTTCCAGTGCTGAAAGCAGAATGATCCCAGAGGATGGGATTTGGTGCTGAGGGACAGAGGAGTACTGCAAGTGACCATTGGGTTGGATCAACTGGATCCAACCCAATGGTGAAATTCAACTTGTTTTACTACCAGTACTGTGGGCGTGGCTTGGTGGGCATGGCAGGGGAAGGTTATTGCAAAATCTCCATTCTCTCCCCACTCTGGGGCCAGCCAGAGGTGGTATTTGCCGGTTCTCCGAACTACAGAAAATTTCCGCTACCCATTCTCCAGAACCTGTCAGAACCTGCTGAATTTCACCCCTGATCCTACCATGTGAGGGAGGGGAGTCCCTTGACTTTGTCACTGACTGAAGAGGACCAGATTATATCCAGGGCAATATCTGGATCAGGAGAAAGGGGGGGGGTTAATAGTGGTACACATAAGGACAACTTTAGATAGGGGCTGGGATATGAACATCCAGGAAGAAAAAGAAATGTTTGTGCTATGATTAGAAACAAACTGGGATCTCAAGCGCTCAGGCCAGAATTTGTAGCATATCTGACTGTGACATATCTCTTCCTCTCCCACACACACCCTCACACACACAAATTTCAAAACACAACTGTAATAACTCATCCCCACAAAGAAGGATGGGTCCACAAGAAACTTTAAAGCTGTGGCTGCTTAAGGAAAATCATGCCAAAGCCGATACAAATTGCAGATTATTTCACAATCCTTTGTTGAGGGTACAGAGTACAAAAGGATAGGAGGTCATTAGGAAGGGGGAGCGGGGTGTGTGTGAAGAGCCGATCACTTCCACATGTCTCGCGAAGCCCGAATACTGACGGGGAACTGACACTTGCCAGCCCACCACTCCCTTTGGGAGGAACCCCCTCGACCCGCCCCAGCGTTGCACTTCTCACTAATGGTTCTTTCCACGCGTTAACGGAGCCTTGGCAAACCCTCGGATGGAGTGGAGACGAGGGTGATCCCACCTCCTTTGTCATCCAGCTATTTCATCCCGGAGAAAAGCGCCCAAGCAGTTCCAATCGACGCCCACCGGCGGTCAAGGAGAACCTCGGGAGGGAGCGCAGGAGCGGTGGAAAGACCGCAAGGCCAGGCAGGACGCAAAGATCTGCGCCTTCCCGCGCTACCTTTGGCAGGTGGAAAAATGCGCAACTCGACCGCAGCCAGGAGTTTGCATGGTTGAAATCCTCCGAAACTAGCGGCGCTCGTGCCAGCCGGAAAGCGAAACTAGTTCGGCCCATACGGAAGTTCTCGGCGATTTAAAAAAAAAAAAGGGGGGGGCATCAACAGGCGAGCGTGGTTCGGCTCCAAGAGCGTCTCCTCACGCTTTCCTCTCCCTCCGCTCAATTAACCCGCAAAGTGGTCTAAAGTCGAGGTTCCCCGCCCAGAATTTTTATTTAATGTTAATTATTACAGAAAGCTCGTTCTGCTGGCCGTTCGCAGCCTCAGCACAAGACGCCGCCGCGGCCAGGATTTTGCACCGGGACGGTAGCGCCATGGACGTGACTCCGGCTCCATCATGAGCAAGCGGCGTCCGGCTCGCGGACCATGTCCCATGGTAAGCCGAATGGCGCGCGCCCTCAGCCGCGTCTCCCTATCCGCCGAGAGCGCTTGCCCCGCGCTCTTTTGGGCTGGCCAGGCGTCGGCGGGCGGACGAGCGGAGCACCTTTCCCGTCCCCTCAGCTTGCGACCCACCTGGCCTCTTCCCGGCCCGCGCCGTCCTCAGGGAGCTTCTCCGCAGCAGCTTCGCCGAGTGTGGTATCAGGTTTTGCGGGCTTCCGCCTCGCTTTTATCCCTTTTAGCCACCGGCGGGGCTTTCCCAATTTCTAAGAGAATGAAAGTGGAAGCGCCTTATTCCCAGCAGCTCTGGGAACAAGATACCCGGAATGTCCGGAGGGGAAGCCAAGGGAATTTAGTGAGAAGAGCAAGGCAGGTCGGAGCGAACCCTTGTGACTAACCCTCGGGGTAGGGTTTTTTTTTTTGTTTTGTTCCTGTTTGGGAAGCCTCCGGCGGCTGTACACCCACAATACCGAGAAAACCCACCTCTTTCCGACTTTGCCGGGCCAGATTCCAGCTGGTACTGCGGCGTGGATTCCGCAGAACGAAACTGAATCGGGGCTTGTGTACGCGAGTCGTTCGCGCTCTTTTTTTTTTTTTTTTTTTTGCTTATCCCAATAAATCTTTCCAAAGTAAAAAATAATAATAATTAATAATTAAAAGACGGTAGCGATGAAGGTGACATTTCTGAAGCAGTCGCGTTTGAGACGAATTTCCGATAGTAGCAATAGATGACAATCCTGATAAATGTGAGGTAGAGGTCTGTATTTTACCCTAAAGAAAAACAACAAAAACAAAAGAGGTATGGAGAGGATTTATAGAGGTACAGAGTTTGACCCAAGATCAGGCTTCCGTGGGCGTTTTGCAAGCAGGTAACCTGCGTTTTGCAAGCAGGTAATCTGCTCTTTTCAAATGTCAAATAGAAAAATGTAACAGGATCTGAATTGCCATTATCTCAATATAATCCCAGAAGTTTTCACTCCCATGTTTGCTTAAGACAACATTTTAAAATAGGTTTTGTTTTTACTCACATTCTTTATTTTAACAGAAACTTAATCTCTGGTAAGGTAAAGGGGAAAAGAGGCTTGTAATGCCTGCTGGAATCTATGGGGCTGCCTGTTATCTCCCTTCTGCTAGGCTTTCTGGAAGTCATGTGTCTGAGCTGAAGCATGTTTCAGTTTCATTGCCTACAGGTTGAATGAGAATTATAAAACTGCAAAGTGCCAATATTTGCTTTTAGTTCCGAGAAATCATGATATTGGACTATGCCCTCTGATTCAATAAAGTTGCCAGCTGACGTACTGTATTGCAGAGGTATATTATATAAACTGGCTTCCCATTCATTTGACATTCACTTATGGGATTTCTGTGTAACTTTGCTCCTGGCAGCTTTTTGCTCAATTGCATGTTTATTCACATGCTCACAAATCCCTAATCTCTCTGAATTGTTGACCTGGCTATAAAAACAATGTAAGAAACTAAGGTACTGCTTTGGAGCATGTTGAAATTAAGAATTATTTCTGAATGTGCTGGGAATTGTGTTAATTATAGATTATCCCCTAATGACTGGTATTGTGTTAATGATACAGTTCACCCCAATGGATTATCCAGTCAGACTAATGCCTTCCTTGGTGTCCTCGTTTTATATACAGCTAGTTCTTGAAGTCAGACCATAATTAGGTCCAGAATATCCATTGCTAAACAAGATGGTTTTTAAGTGAGTCATGCCTAATTTTACAACATTTTTGGCCACAGTTGTTAACCAAATCACTATAGTTGTTAAGTGAATCACATGATCGTTAAGTGACTCTGGCTTCTCTGATTGAAATTACTTGTCAGAAGTTGCCTGAGGAGGTTGCAAATGGCAATCACCTGATCTGAGGATGGTTGCAATTATAAATATGTGCTGATTGCCAAGCGTTTGAATTTTGATCAGATGACTATGGGGATGCTGTGACAGTCATAAGTGTGACGACCAGTTGTAGATCACTTTTTCAGTATCGTAACAGTTGTTAAACAAATGGTTATAAGTTTAGGACTACCTGTTTACTTGTAGTGCCTAATGGAATATAAAGTGGAAACTTTTTTTCAGAAACAACAGTTTTATTTGAGCAGAAGGGCAAGCATGTAAAGAATTACCAGTATGTATCTTCTAAATCAGCAGTCTCCAGCCTTTCCTGCTTAGCGGGAAGGAGAGAGAGAATGGCTCCCTGTGAGTGCGAAGGGAGCTTTGCGCCTATGTGCTCAACCGTCACTGGCATGGCCCAGTCCAAAACAGGCTGCAGCCCGATAGTGGGCCACGGCTCATGGGTTCAGAATCCCCGTTCTAAATGCTACATAGAAAACTACAGCCTCATGTGTTTTCAATATGTGCAACACATGTAGGAATAAGGTTGGGGTTGGATTGCCCAATACACTGAAAGTAGCCACTGATAGTCTATGTGGGATTACTCAACTATCCTACTGAGTTTAATCATACTTAGGACTAGGTAAGTGAATGGATGAACACAATTAACTATGTTAAGAATAATCTGTATTAAACTCATTGGGATTTTTTCCATAATTTTTTTTGTTAAAGATTTAGTAACAATAATAAGAGTAAAATCAAAAAGTGCTAAATAAGAAAAAAAAAAGGTAAGATAAAGAAAAAGAAAAGAAATAAAGAGCATTATCTTCATGACAATAAATAAAAACAAATTTTATAAGTCTCACATAAGATTACACATATCTCTACCCATAACACATTTTTTATTTATATGCAAATCACAAATCATAAACTGTCCAGTCCTGATGTCAGGAAAAAGTCTCCAAAGGGCTACAAGAGGTGTATAGAAAAAATGTCTTGTTTTAACCTTCGTCTGATAAATCAACCACGTTTTTGATATTTCTAATGTGGCAGCTACTAATATCTGGTCCCATTCTTAGAAAATCTCTTGAAGTATTTAGAATGTTAAAGCGCTCTATGTCATTTTATAATTTGCCATACCAATTGAAAACCAAATGCAAGTTTATACTCTGTCTGTCTGGAATTTTTTGTCCCTCTCGTGTGTAATATTTGAACTCATAGTCTCAAGTTTCTGTTACAACTTAGACAAAATACCTTAATTCCCATGAAATGCTGTTTATTAAATTTAATCATTTACAAAATCTTACAGTAAAAGTCTCAATATTCCAAACTTATCTAGATGCTTAATTTATCCTTAGATCAAAATCTTAATTGAGTTTTTTGCCATTTATTTCCAATTCTTTAAATTTTTAAACTTATAGTCAGTTTTCCTTTGTTCAGTAAGAAAGGTAAACTCACGCAAATGGCTTTTCAAACTTCTTGTTCCAAAATTCTCTAATAGCCTTAGTTTAGTTTACTTTATTGTCATTGCACATGGTACAACAAAATTAAATGTCGTCTTCAGTGTACAAGCTTTTGTTCTTATAAAGGTTTAACCTCCCCCTTTGCTCTTGCCGGATTCACTATTCCTGTCCTGCAGGGTGATCTATGTAGCCTTCTAGCACAACAGCTGCATCCTGAATGAGTGAATTAAGCCATGTTTCTGTGATTAGGAATACAGCAGTTCTTGATGTATTTAGTCTTTGCAATGTGTAGCCTTAATTCATCCATTTTGTTAGTAAGAGATCTTGTATTGAAAATAAATAAATGATTTCAGAAATTGATTAGAAAGAAAGGTTATCAAAGACGGTAAAGATGATAAATTAATTTCTTCATCTCCTAATACTCAAACTCACAGGAAACTTCTCTTCACTATCTGGAGCACAAGTGGACAATCTCTTATCTTCTCCTTGCCCAGAGTGGTCCACTTGTTGGTTCTTTGGTCTTCATTGCATTTGTCTTCTATGCTTTAAGATGTGCTTAGTTCACCAAGTGTCTCTTGAGGAAGTCCCATCAGTGGGACTATTTCCAAGGATTACAATAGTAACACAATACCATGGTTACTCAACCTAATCTAGATTTCAAGTACTATAATTATAAAATATCTGTGTATCTTCCTATAGTATCTCTAATAATGTTTTTGTTTGATGTAGGTTTCTAGGAGTTCAAAATGGTTCATGAACTCAATAAAAACATTCCTTTAGGTCAGTGGTTCCCAAACTTGGCAACTTTAAGACTTGTGGACTTCAACTCCCAGAATTCTCTGAGGCAGCTCTGCTGGCTGGAGAATTCTGGGAGTTGAAGTCCACAAGTCTTAAAGTTGCCAAGTTTGGGAACCATTGCTTTAGGTTTATTCTAAGCAGCACAAGTACTACATAGAGTTTTTCCCATTAAATCTAGTTTCTATATTGTGTTAAGGCATTATGTGGTTCATTTGATTTGTTTGGGGCTGGCCATTTGTGGTTTATTTAATAAAAGTTGGTTAAAGTTTTAATGAGCAGAAGAAAAATAAAAACTATATTGATAGTATTGTCATTTTTATTAATTCCTATTATTGTATTCCCCTACAATAAATATTGTATGTTCAGATATTCACAGAAATACAAGTTTGAAGGGGCTATTATCCAATCCAATGCTCAGAGTAGGAATTTACCTTAGAGAATCCCTGACAGGTGGCTGGCTGGCTAATTGTCTTGCTTCAAGACACCTTTTTCAATAATTGTTTTCACTATTCAATTGTTCTAATCATTATCAGCTGACATTGAACTTTTTATAAGGAGATAGGAGAAGAATACTATTTCACCTATGTCTTGCACTTTGATACAATAGTGGCTGATTTTGACTTTCTGTTGTATGTTCCTTCCTGTTAGTAGGAATCTTAGTAATCTTTCTAAAAACTGAAAAATCTGGGTTCCTATATTCTTTCTATATAAGATTTAATTTCCAGGTCCTGATCATCTGTTTTGCTTTTCTCTGCATTGTTTTCAGTTTTAAAATGAAACTATTACTTCTTGTTATTTGGAAATTTAATTTCTTTGGAAGCAGCCTAAAATTATGCTTGTCTTTTAGCAGTTATGCCATACTGGTGACTCATTCAGCATATTATCATGTATAATTCTAGATATACTTTCACACATACTGTTCCAAACCCCATTAATATATGGGCGATTCCCTTTCCTCTGAGAAAAAAAATAAATTTATCTTCATTTAATGTCATGTTGTCCTTTTTAGTATATTTTTTTAACCTCTAAAGATAATTTTGCTTGCTGTTTCTCTGTTCTAATGTATTAGCTTTATGATAACTTTTATGTCATCTACAGTTATAATTAATACATGTGCCCTTTCTCTCTTCATCCAAGTTGTTCATGAAAATCTGGAAGAATACCGGACAGAGGATCTGAATCCTCTGGTATCCAGCCTGATCCCTCACTCTGGTTTGTATATTGTTTTCAAGTCCATACTGCAGTATATTATTAATTATAATTGCATTAATTAGGAGTACTTTATCAAATTCCTTATATATTTTTATCCATAGGGTTCCTCCAATATATTAGGATGAAAAAATCAAATTTAACAATGATATGTTTTGATACAATTATGCTAAATGTTAGTAATAATTCCATTTATTTCATGATACTTAGAGCAAATAATTTATCATTAATACTAAAATCTTTCCATTTATTGTATGTCAATCCCTGCAATTTTTTTTTACTTTCTCAAGGAAAACAGATGGTATTTGACTAGACAACTTCCATAGCAGTGCCTGTGGATGATTTGTAAATCCCTATAAATTTGAAGATCAAGGTCCTAACCCTTGCCTTATATTACTGTGAGGCCCAACTTTGAATATTCCTCCATCTCCCAGCTTCTCATAATGGCTTAAGGGAAACATATATACTGTTTTCAGAGAAAAGCGAGCCTTAGTAGAAATGGCATCATGCTATTTTGCTCTATTTATTGACCAAATTTGAATTGTGTTTGCCAAAATTAGTCTCCAAGCTGATGTTGGGATAATTAAAACCAATCATCTCTGTCTGCATGAGTTTCAAAAGAGTTTCCATTTGCTTGTGGAAGTGATAATTCACATCTCTTTATATGCTGAGTAATAGTGAAAATAAAACATTCCTTCATTTATTGGAATCATTCGTTTTCAGCAGGATCAACAAGTTCATTTCATTTCATTTCCCTTTATTTGTATGCCGCCCTTTTCCCTGGGGGGACTCAGGGCGGCTCACAGTTCAAAAAAAAAAGGGGGGGGGGAAGACAAACAACGTTCCAACATAAAGACAATACAACATATTAAAAAGAACACAACAGTCACACGATTCGAGTGGGGTTAGAATCTAACCCCAGGCCAGCCGGATCTTTAAAGCGGCGCGGAAGGATTGGAGGGTGGTGAGGGTCCGAATCTCCACGGGGAGTTCGTTCCAGAGTTCATTCATTTCCTTAGATTTCTGAGTAGGTGTTGCTATTTTTACCATAAAGTACATTTCTTCTTCAATTTTTATTGCTTCTGTTGCTTCTGTTCCTTTTGAACAAGTTGTATTTCTCACCTGTTACATTCTGAGAATCATTCTGCCATGTCTCAGTTATCCTATTAACATCATGTTTATGTTTCTGCAATTTAAGCTCATTTTGCTTATGTTATTTATTTTAAACATGAGTATATGATAACAAAGGACATTAATTTTATTCTATATTTGTTCTGGATATTAAACCCCTGGATCTCTAAATCCCCAAAAATTCATCTTCAAAGCTCCCAATGACATTTAATATGCTTCAGCCAAGGACTTTGTTCCCAGTCTATGAAATATAATTTATAATGTGGTAGCAGTGGCTTTGCCATCCAGGTAATGAAGAAGCCAAATCTCTCCCATATTTTGTACATGGTCATTTGCTTGCAGTATTGTCATTTCCACACTCAGTTCTCCTCTATAACCTGGATCACATTTCCTGAGTCAAAGATGCAAGTTGACAAAGATTAGTTTCATTTTTTTTGTAGTAAGGAGTCATGGCTATAGATAGATTATAGGGAGTCCTTGACTTACAACATTTCATTTAGTGACTTCAAAGTTACAGTTAGTTAGTTTAGTTTAGTTTTATTAAACTTGTATGCCGCCCTATTCCCCGAGGGGACACAGAGTGGCTAACAAACTAAATAGGGAAAAGGGGAAGTACAAAAAACAAGAAGACAAGACAAATACAGAAAACAAATTAAAAACTCGTCAACAGCCGCAACAATTCGAGTGGGGCTGGGAACTCATCAGCCCCAGGCCTGCCGGAACAGCCAGGTTTTAAGGCTTTGCAGAAAGCCTGAAGGGTGGCGAGGGTCCGGATCTCCATGGGGAGATCGTTCCAGAGGGCCGGAAGAGCCACAGAGAAGGCCCTCCCCCAGGGGGTCGACAGTCGACACTGGCTAGTTGATGGAATCCAGAGGAGGCCTAATCTGTGGGATCTAATTGGTCATAGGGAGGTAATTGGCAGAAGGCAGTCTCTCAAGTACCCAGGTCCGATACCATGTAGGGCTTTAAAAGTAACGACTAGCACCTTGAAGCACGTCCGGAGTCCAATAGCAGCCAGTGCAGCTTGCGGAGGATAGGTGTAACGTGGGTGTACCGAGGTGCACCCACAATCGCTCGCACGGCTGCATTCTGGACAAGCTGAAGTCTCTGAATGCTCTTCAAGGGCTGCATGTAGAGCGCATTACAGTAAGCCAGTCTTGTAGGTCACAAGGGCGTGAGTGACTGTTCTGAGTGCCTCCCGGTTCAGGTAGGGACACAATTGGTGCACCAGGCGAACCTGGGCAAATGTCCCCCTGGTCACAGCTGACAAATGATGCTCTAAAGTCAGCTGTGGGTCCAGGAGGATTCCCAAATTGCGAACCCTGTCTGAGGGGCGTATAATTTCACCCCCCAGCCTGAGAGTTGGAATACAAGGCCAATTATTGGGAGGGAAAAACACAAGCCACTCGGTCTTGTCGGGATTGAGTGCAAGCTTGTTCACACCCATCCAGACCCTAACAGCCTCCAGGCACTGACACATCACGTCAACCGCTTCACTGAGTTGGCACGGGGCGGACAGATACAACTGTGTATCGTCCGCATATTGGTGGTATTTTATCCCGTGCCGCCGAATGATCTCACCCAGTGGCTTCATGTAGATGTTAAACAGGAGGGGGAACAGGACCAAACCCTGCGGCACCCCATACTTAAGGGGCCTAGGTGTTGACCTCTGTCCTCCAACCAACACCGACTGCGACCTGTCCGAGAGGTAGGAGGAGAACCACCGAAGAACATTGCCTCCCACCTCCCGCAACCATTGCAGAAGGATACCATGGTCAATGGTATCGAAGGCCGCTGAGAGGTCAAGGAGCACTAGGACAGAGGCATGACCCCTGTCCCTGGCTCTCCAGAGATCATCGATTAGCACGACCAAAGCAGTTTCTGTGCTGTAGCCAGGCCTGAAACCCGACTGAAAGGAATCTAGATAATCGGTTTCATCCAAGGACCGCCGGAGCTGAGAGGCCAGGGACATTGAAAAAGGTGACTTTTTCACACTTAGGACTATTGCAGAATTCTGATCAAAATTCAGACTTGGCAACTTCTTGACAACTGATTATGACAGTTACAGTGTCCTTGAGTCATGTGATCAATCTTGCAGCCTTCTGACAAGTCAATGGCAAAGCCAAATTCATTTAACAACCATGTTATTAACAACTACACTTACTAACTTAATAACTGTGTCAAGAAGGGTGGTAAAATGGGGCAAAGCTCACTTAACAACTGTCCTGCTTAGCAACAGAAATTTTGGGCTCAATTGTGGTCATAAATTGAATACTATCTGTATCTGCTTTCCTCTTATATGTAGGCTATTTTCTTTTAAACCTGATCCATTGTTCCTCATCTGAAGACTCAAGAGTCCTGACATATTTCTGAGCTCCACTGTATTACAATACATCTTTTATCTTCTCCTATTATATTGAGTTCCACAGCTGTAATGAGTTGGAATTAGGCATAATATTTCTTCTTAAAAGGTCACAGATGGTGCATATGTTTGGCAGATTTAGTTCTTGCCTGAACATGATCAACAGAAGTAAAATAAGAAACTACTTTAAAAAGGAGCTTTAAAACTCATATCACTTGTTTTTAATCTGTTGTTTTATTTGTAATGTATGTTCCTTTTTGTAAGATGGACAGATGTACAAATTGGATAAATAAATAAATAAAATTTATTGTGCACCAGACTTGAAATGCGAAGAAGGTATAACAGATTTTTTAAAAATTTCAGTTTAGGTTAGCAATTGAAGACAAGTTGCTGGGATGATAATAAGGAGTATTTGTTGGATTTGCACTGCATTGGATTTACCCTGATTTATTGTCAATAGTCTATATTCAAATGAGGCTGCAGTTTTTGATAATAGCACCTCTTAATTGAGTATATGATTATTCTTCTGGATTTAGTTAAAATATTTTTACATGATACTCTGCTTAGATTACTTATTATTGCACTATCCTACATTACATTATATAATTACATTAGATTACATTATTATTAAATTAACAGGAGTTTAGAATGAGACTTTCGGGGATCACTTCAATATTATGAATTCAGTGTAATTTAGTGTAATTTAATTTATTTAAGTCCATCTGTGCAGAAATTTAGAAGTGGATCTCATTTGTTTAATATGCATCAGGATGTTTGTTAAAAATGACTATTAATACCATCAGAACTCATATTTTATGTAACTATTATCTTATCTGAATAATATCTAAATTGAATTTATATAGTCTCCTCCCAGTGACTATCCTAAGTTATGATGAAAAGCAGGTAACATCACCTAGTTTTCCCTACCTATTCCTTCAATTTCTAGCTTTCTTTACCATCTAACCTGAAAGGTGCTGATGAGCTCAAACATTTTATAATATTTTAATTGATTTAAATCTATTTGGCTATTATGTCTACATAATACATAACATAGTACCTACAGATTGACTTTTTTAAAGGATTTTTGTATATCTGTATGCAATCAGAATTTTCATCAGATAGAAATAAATTTGAGTGTATTAAATGAGTGACTACTTATCATGCCTTAAAATAGTGTTTTTTAATGCTGTTGAGAACCATTACATAAAATTTTGCAAATGTATGGAATATGCAGTCTATTTTTGTCTTTTAAGCATTCAGAGAATTCTCATTTTTCAATGATTAAATTTATAGTAGCATTTGTGATTGGTTCTCTGTTCCCTCTAAGAGCCTTTAGAGCAGGGGTCAAACTCACGGCCAGCAGACTGGTTGCATCATATGCTGGCCCCGCCCGGTTTAGTGAAGGGGGAAAAAGTTCTGATAATCACGTGACACCGCACGTTTGACAACCCTGTTCTAAAGAACTTTGAAACTAAATTGTATGCAATAGCAATAGCACTTAGGCTTATATACTGCTTTATAGTGCTTTACAGCTCTCTCTAAGTGGTTTATAGTCAGCTTATTGCCCCCAACAATTTGGGTCCTCATTTTACCCTACTCGGAAGGATGGAAGGTTGAGTCAACTTTGAGCCTGGAGGGATTTGAACTGCCAAATTGCAGTCAGCTGGCAGTCAGCAGACGTAGCCTGCAGTACTGCACTCTTAACTACTGCGCCACCAAGGCTCATGCAAAAAAATATGCAGTCCAGGCATAAAATGTCAAGTGGGCTTTGGCACAACCAGCTGATCGTTAGAGCCTTTGGAGAGATGGAACTGACATAGTGATTGAGCTTCTCTTACCTGCATATGTAAAGGTGTGTCTGAGGTTCTCAGCAGGTTCTGGCTTACTGTTGAAGATCTCCCTACATACATTGAATGCTGGCCAACTAATCCATAAATTAAGAATGACTATCATGGGGGAGCTGCAGGTTGCTACTAAATCATCCATGGACTCTCTCATTAGAATGAGTCTTAAAAGATTGTTGTAAACTTTCTAGTGAGTAGCATCATATAAACAATTAAAAGTCAATTCTCCTGTTCTTTGTTTTCTGAGACTAGATGTCATACATGTATATATGATGTTCATAGAATCATAAAGCTGGAAGAGGCCATTGAAGTAATTAAGTTCAAACATCTGTTGCAAGAATCCAAAATAAAACATCTCAGATATCTATCTGGTATGAACACATTCAATTAAGATACTTTTAACACCATGATTGAATTTATTGTCCATAATGCTAGTAACCTTATTAGTTCATTTATGCCATTCTAGATACAACAGTTAAACTTTATTAATATCTTTATTTGAATTTATATGGTGGTTCTTCATTTAACAGGGTCTCGGAAAGCTAACATAGAATTAAAGCCAAATCATCATCATCATCATCATCATCATCATTAGATGGAAAAAAAATGCTAAATCCAGTTTAAACATCCAGCTGACCGCAATCACCATAATAATGTGGCAACTAATATCCATCTCACAGGACTCCTATGGTCAGGAAAACAGCTTACATAAACTTTAAACATTTCACTCAATCTTTTGGTAGGCAAATGCTCAGCTGAATGTTTTGTGTGGAATTGAGTATCATAATGGATTGGGCCACATTATAAATCAGGAACAGATGAGGAAAGAGTGCCTTATTCTTAGTTTTAAGAGCAATTTTGAAAAATAGTGATCTTGGTATTTAGCTGATCATAACAGATTCTAGGGACTTTAAAACAATCTTTGGTGCTGTATGTCATACATTTAATTTATTGTGTATTTCCAGTGCAATATCCTCAATTTATAACCATTCGTGCAGCAACTACTGAAGTTACAACACTGAAAAATTGACTTTCAAGCAGTCCTCGCATGTACAACCATTGCAACATCCCCAGTCACATGATCAAGTGTTTGGCAATTAGCATGTATTTGCAACACTGCAGCATCCTATGTCATGTGATCACCATTTGAGACCTTCCCAGCCTGCTTCTGACAAGCGAAGTCAATGTAGAAAGCCAGATTTGCTTAATGACCGCATGATTCACTTAACATCATCAGCAATTCACTTAACTGGCATAAAAGGTCATGAAATTGGGTGCCTCTCACTTAACAACTACAACTAAATTTAATTTCTTTGGAAGCAGCCTAAAATTATGCTTGTCTTTTAGCAGCTATGCCATACTGGTGACTCATATTCAGCATATTATCATGTATAATTCTAGATATACTTTCACACATACTGTTCCAAACCCCATTAATATATGGGCGATTCCCTTTTTGGAGAAAAAAACATTGAATTTATCTTCATTTAATGTCAGCAATTCACTTAACTGGCATAAAAGGTCATGAAATTGGGTGCCTCTCACTTAACAACTATCTTGCTAGACAATGGAATTCTGGCTCAGATTGTGGTTGTAAGTTGAGGACTATCTGTAGTATTGAATATTATGGCATGTTAGCATGTATGATACTGATGCTCATGGTAATACAATGCAATTCTGATTTAGCTTCTTTAAGGGATATCTTCATGATTCTGCCATTGTTCTTAGTTCTGGTACCAGAAGCCTCATCTGATAATATGACTGAAATCCGAAAGAATTATCGGTATATTCTAGTTCCCGTTGTTGAAAGTCTGGTGGGTAGCAATTTTTTTTTTTTGCATTTAAAACAAAGCTACAATATTTCTTTACAAGACAGTTTTAACATTTTAATCATCTGAAGAAATGACATGAGAAATAATTTATGTAGAACTTGCAAACAGAAAGATAGTACTGGTCAAGAAAAAAAAACCTTAATAAGGGAAATGAGGTGATGGGATTTAAGCCTGTCTTCCACTGCTTATAAATACCGTGATGGAAATGTAGATCCTATTGCAGTGGTTAATTTGAGTCAATTACTGCCTGGTCTAGAATAATTACTACTTCTGTCATTTCTTCTTCTTCTCTTAGGACAAATGTATTGGCTTCCTAGGTCAGTTTGTATTTCATGTAAATCAAGCATTTGCTTGATGAGTTTTTGATATGGATTACAATCACCTGAATTCCTATCAGAGTATGCAAAAATGGGCATCAAACAGAGGACCTTGCATGAACAATGGAATTTGTTCAATAAATTGGACCAAATATCTGGATCATCCTCTCCCTTCCTGCGGTTTTATAAGACCGGATTTCCAAAGTGAGCCAAATTCTTAGATTTATAGGAGAGAGTAACTTTTTTTTATGCACTTGGATTATGCAATGACCCAGCATTAGTTCTTAGTCCTACAGGATTGAGACTAGACTGAGTAATACTTATAGTAAGTAAGTAAGTAAGTAAATAAATATGCTTAAGTAGTAAGTTAATATTTTTTTTAAAAAATTAGAAATTTCCTATCCATCAAAATGAAAATGAGTAAAAGTTACTGCAAAGAAATATAAGATGTCCCCTGAACTAGAAATTGAATAGTACCCTATTCCAAACCCTATACCAACAGTCCTTATTTAGTGACCTTAGGACTAGCAACTTTATTCTTAAAGTGAAGTGGTTGCTAAATGAAAAAAATAATAATGTGACCATAACTGCGCTTAGGATTTTATTTCAATTTATTTTTCTTTTACCTTTCCTGGGAAGGTTGCAAATACAGGCATAGGTTGCAAAGTTACTTTTTCATCACTGTTATAAGTGCAAATGGTCACTGTCTGAGGCAGTCACTAAGTGAGAATTACAGTATTTTTGTGATGTTTTCTCGTACTGTCTGTATCTGTTATATGCAAAACAAACACAACTACTCCCCATAAGAGATATTTCTCTTTGAAAGATAATGTATCTATATGTCCGTGGTCTTTGTTTTTGATATTGAATGTATTCTACAGACCAGCACGCAAAGCTATACAAAAAGATAGAGCTGGTTGGTCACTTTGCAAGAAATTGTGTTAGGATTTGTTTTGTTGCTGTCTGAGAATTGGTCACTGGATTGGACACTGGAGTTAAAATAGTTGTGCTACGATGCTTTGGAACCTCCCACCACCCTCCCCTGCAGATGATAAAAGTCCTTTTACAGGCCAACAAGATTTCTTTCAGGAGAATAAGAATGATTTTGCAGATTTGTCTCTATGCTGTAGCGCCATAACTCCAAATCTGCTTCAGGGGGTTGGCAATCATGGAGTCATGGTGCAGGGATGATATATAGATAAGAACAATTGGGAAAAACGTGCCCCTCTTCAACTCTGGTGATAGCAGCTTTTGCTGGATGAAAGGGCATCCTAACAGCAGAAGGAGTTCCATGGGATACTCTCCATTGTTTTCAAGCTTTCAGCTTAACTAACAGAATCCATTATTGAAACTGAAATATATATAGGGCATCTCTTTTTATCTACAATTAGTGTAGTGATTAAAATAATGGACCTTGGAGTATAATCCTTGGACACAGAAGTCAGTGAGGTTTAGGTTTAGGTTTATTCGATTTATATGCTGCCCTTCTCCCAAGGACTCAGGGCGGCGTACAACATTAAAAGAAACACACAATACAAAAGTTAAAAAAAAAAGAGGTGACTTTGGGCTAGGCATTTTCTTGGTTCACAGAAAGGTTGTTGTGAGGAAAAAATAGAAGAAGGAAGTGTTATGCACGCTACCTTCAGTTGTATAACATTAAGGCAGGAAAAACCATCTACTGAATAAATAATAAATTTAAAAATTTATTTCTGCATATTTGGTACATTCCAAAATATCCAGGTATGATTATTTATTGATAACTTCATTGTTCATATAAACCAATTTAAATATTTAGAAATAATCTAAAAAGTTAATAACTCTAAGTTAATATGTTAGTAACACTCCATAATTTAAAACTAAAGAGTAATATTCAATACTCAGATGTAAATTAATATAGTGCATCTTAAATATGATTTTTTTAATAGGAGCAACTCATTAATAATAACACCATATCCAGCTGTAACATCAGAAGATGTAACCCCTCTTCACTTGAGGTAATGAAGATATCCCATGAGATAATTTGACATGCCAATTTATGTAGCAATATGTAATTGTTGGGGGTTGAATCTGAATTTTCAAGATGTAAGGATGTTTTGTAGCATTTGCCTAATAAAGCATTCTGGAGTATTCATTTACCACCATTTTGGCTGGTCATCAAAAAGGTATAGCGCAGCTATGAATTTTTTATGTGTGTGTGCACGCCTGCATGTACGTGAATCTATCTATCTATCATCTATCTATCTATCTATCTATCATCTATCTATCTATCTATCTATCTATCTATCTATCTATCTATCTATCTATCTATCATCTATCTATCATCTATCTATCATCATTTGTCCTGGACAAAATATGACAATGGCTTTATATTCTTTGAAGGATGATGTTTTAGTCACTTGAATCTAATATTTTCAATGCAGGATAATTTTGTAAGCCCTGAAAAGGTACCTTGCATTTTGAGAATTATACTCAAGTATAGTATAATAGTATAACTATTAGACAATGCTAAAAGGTTTGGCTTAATTGCTTTTTATTTAATACATTAACAAAAATTAACAAAAATTACTTTCCGGCTCTTTGATAAGAGATTTTAATCTTTCTTCACTGCTCCTTCTGTGCAGGATAGGAATTTAAATAATCTAACAAAAAGAGGTATGGGAGGAAGTACATTGGTGATGAATAGCCTTTCAGAACTGTGGAATAGGTATTGCCCTTTATTTCTCAACACTACATGGAATTTGACATCTATAACAAGGGTTGTGTACTGTAACTATCTTTATAATAATTTGACATAAACATTGTACTTCCATGCAAAAATATAATTTTGTTTTCTCTTTTGAATTTGAAGTGAAAAATTGCTCCCTTTTTTGCTTCAAAATTGAATTGGTAAAATATTAGACCAAAAAGTACTTCAGCAATTTCTAACTTTAAAATGGATTCATTTTTGAAGCAGTTTTGCACATAGAAAGCTAAAGGGGATAGATAATAATGGGACTAGGAATCCAAATCACCATGTGACTACAGAGTTCATTATGTGGTTCCGAGTTAATCTCTCTCTCTCTCAGCCTAAAGCTCCTTGGTTAGGAGAAAATCATAGACAACAATTAATAATGAATCATTTTTGGTAATGAGAATGCTACCCCTGCCAGACTGAACTGGTTGGGCGGATACTATGGGAGGCAAGCAGTCCTTTCAAGTAACCTGGCCTTATGCTATGCAGAACTTGATAGATACAACCTATAGGTAGGTAAATGCAGTTAAGGAAAGAGCTTAGTTGAAATAAAGGGAATAGCTGTATTGTGGTCCTCATTTCTTAAAAAGGCTACGTGTTTCAGGCTAGAAAAGACTTCCTCGCAATAGGAGACATAACAGCTTAACAAAAACAAAAACTAATAGGAGCTTTAATTCCATTGTAACAGTACACAACACCTGCATGAGGGCAAACTTCCTGTTAGCTGTTTTAAAATTATGTAGAGCTCAATATATTACCTCTTTGTCATGTATTTAAGAAGGTGCTTTGAATAGAGTGCAATCCTAATTCTGGCATGAAGTGTTCATCAGTAAACTCTTGGATAGTTTCAATTGAAAGAAACTTATTATACCACAGATCATAGGAAGCATTCCAGATTAAAATGTACACCTAGCTTGACAAAACATTGTTTATTAGCATCAATATTTGTAAACAATGTGCATCTGTGTGCTTTCCAGTCTTGTTGCCCTGGAGAGAGACAGCTCTATTTTCTTGACCTTTCTTGCCATGTAATTTGAAGAATAACTAACATGGTTATATATAGAACATAGAGCTCCAATTTAATATGATACATTTCTTTGCAGAATACAACCATAACATGCCTTACAGAGTGTCTGAAGATAGAGACAAATTGTACTAACATTAATCTTGAATTAAAGAAGACCATGCACTTGGCTTCAGAGTTGTCAACAGAAATATTAAAGGTATGTGTTTAGGAGAGTTTCATTGCTGCCTTGTTCTATTGCATTTTATTAGCTTAATAATTTTTAAAAATGCAGAACAATTAGAATTCATGGTGGTAACTGATAACTCATTGTATATTCTATGGGAAGAAAATGTAAAACTATAACTATAGATCAAGACGCAAATGGTGGAAACTAATCAAGGAGAGAAGCAACTTAGAACTGAGGAGAAATTAATCAGTGGAACAATTTGCCTCCAGAAGTTGTGAATGCTCCAATACTGGATGTTTTTAAGAAGATGTTGGATAACCATCTGTCTTAAGTGGTGTAGGGTTTCCTGCCTAAGCAGGGGGTTGGACTAGAAGATCTCCAAGGTCCCTTCCAACTCTGTTATTCTAGTCTATTTTAATTCAGGAAAGATGCTTATAGTGAGATATATAACTATAATTCACAGAAATTCATTATACTTAGATACCAAAAAGTTTAGAATACTCAGTGCATTCAAAACTAGTTCAAGATATTTAGATTGTAGGATTATTGGAATAAATGCATTGTAGTAATATGCTCTCATATAGCTACCTAAAGAAGTACAAAAGAAAACAAAATAACATATTTTCTTTAGAATTTTTTTCATATGTAAGCACTAATTGCCGTCATTCACCTATGAATACAATAGCGTAGCTCTGCATTTTCCATAGCATTTTCATCAGAAAGTGACTAATTCTAGTCAAATTCTGTCAATATCTTTTAACTGGCAACAAAGGTTAGATCTTTTTTTACAGCCACGTCTAACTGAATTACATACCGTTTATCCATAAATATTAGTTATAAACAGCTTATACCTTTATGTTTTGATCTAGAATCATTCAGATACCGTACAACCACGTACCACACCACACCACAAGAGCCGGTGTTTTCAAAAGTGCAAGAGAAACTTCAAAAAATGTGATTTTACCCATACTTTTTGTTGCCTAAAGAATGTTGTTACAGCCTTCAGTTCCTGGTGGAGGAAGTTACATCATCATATTTCTTCCTAAAGGGAATAAAGTGATAAGTAAAACACTTAAGAGCAGCTTTTATAATCTTGATATACATCAGACTCTTCTACAGAAAATTATGCAAATATTCTCTGCTAATGCCTTGACAAGATTGTTGAATTTGTTCCATGAGTCTCACACCAGAAAAAGTTGGAAGAAGAGAAGCAGGCTGCCAACATATCAAAACTCTCAAGTGCTAATGAAAGTAAAAAAATAAGTCAATAGAATGAATGAAATGTTCCATATGTATTGATTTCTGTTTTACAACATATACATGTGCTGTATATATTTTGCATCCTAAGAAATCTTCACCAACGTAAGGATTCCTGAACATATTGTCTTCAACTAGTTATTAGATTTGGAACGAAAACCGATAGTGATAATTGAGAGCAAGATAGCAGTCTGGGGAATGGTTATGACAAAGGTACAAATAGACAGCTTGTAGGAATTAGGACAATGTATTGAAAAAAATATATAATTTCTTTATTATATGGAAGTCAAAGGTTTTTGTTGTGGTACTTCGTAAAAATATATATATTTTTTAAAAAAACCCATCAGCCCTGTATAAATGTTTATTTAATACAATACCATTATGGTTGTCTTTAACTTGCAATTTTATGCAACTCTTTTTATAGTATTAAGTTAGCTATAATTGTGTACTCTACATATTACAGTAAGTAATTAACTATGCTCAATTGCAGCTGTTCTATTTTTTTTTAAGCTATGGGAGAATATTAGAGGATGAGGGCAAAGTATTTGCTTGTTGGTAGAATGCCCCTTAACTGACATTTAACAATATAAGTATTAGGGATATTCAAATGTTTCAATTTTAGAAAACTGTAACTTGAAACATCCCATTTCATATTCAGGCTTGCTGGTCTAAACACACTGGACATGCGCTGAGCCTGAAACATTTATGACAAGTGTTTCATGTCTCTCAAAATAGGACTATATCCTGATGCAACACTTAAGAGTCACAATGTTGAAATACTTCGGATTCACAATGTTATGTCTGCTCTTTAAAAAAACCATCTTAAAATCTCATGTTCAGAGATTAAATTAACATTTAGATTGCATAGTCCTAGCAATTTCAAGAGAAGGCAGAGATACTGGACATGTGAGCAGATATAGGAGATACAAAAATCAAAGCAGGGCTCTTCCAAAGCAATTCCAAACTAAAATGACAATTCTAAACCTTGTTAAATTATTCAAAATGGAATAAATAGCATCTTTATTCATTTGATTTAATCTTAAAATGTATGAATGCAAGCAGTGTGTTTTCAAAAATGTGAAAGCTCCTTCAGGTTATCTGTTGGTGCCTTTATGGACATGTTCATGATGTTCTTACAAAAAATATGAAAGTACCTAGTCCCAGGTTTTTGTCTTATGAAGATTCTCAATCATTCAGGTCATGGGTGCCCCAAAGGGCAACTGGACTTTCCTGGTTCTTTTTTCTTTGAACTAATCTCAAGAAGCTTCTTGGATGAGAAACAAAATATTTTCAAAGAAACCCCCCTGAAGAAAATCTAGCTGCCTTTTGGAAGAAGCATCTCTGGGACTTCTAGGATGTTGTTTTGACTTCCCAGTCCACCTTATGAGTTCCTGGCAGTCTTGCTTAATAGTATTAATTAGTTGGCCCTGCTTAGCTTTTTTCACTTGTCAATATTAAAAAGAAGATGCATAGCTCTATAGAAAGTGAACTCTTGGAAGAATAGGAGAATTGGAGTTATAATTCACAGTTCTAGCTTATAATTACAGTGAATGGAAAGTTTTAATGAAACCAATCACAATATTTGAGAGGGAGCAGGGCAATTTGAGACAATATGTTGGCAGAATTCTCTCACACTGGCAACAGCCCTACAGAACTCAAAAGTAATCCATTTTTCTCAAGTTTCTTACTTCCTACTTAATTTCCACAAAATTTACATGCAGAAAATGTACGTTGTTTTGATCTTATCTCCACATTCTATATTTTGGTATGTCTTGAATCTAGCATTTGGCTGTTAGACCTTTTTTTGGGGAAAAAAACCTAACACCCAATATGTACAACCTGAAAAGAAGAACCATGTTCTCAAGCATGGTTTCTGTTTACCGTATATACTCGAGTATAAGCCGAGTTTTTCAGCCCACTTTTTGGGCTGAAAAAAGCCGCCTCGGCTTATACTCGAGTCTACAACTGGATCCGGCAGTGCTGTTGCCTGTTGGAGGAGGAGGAGGCGAACCAGCCTGCCATCGCTAGCCACCGCTAGCCCCGCCGCTCTTCCCGACCCCTTCCAAGCCCCACAGTCCAGCGGATGGAGCAGAAGCAGCTCCGGGGCTTCGCTGCTGCTCCCCGCATTTTCTGTACGGGGATCCCTTGGAGAGGGGATTCCAGCCTGCCATCGCCAGCCACCGCTAGCCCCGCCGCTCTTCCCACCCCCTTCCAAGCCCCACAGTCCAGCGGATGGAGCAGCGAAGCCCCGGGGCTTCGCTGCTGCTCCCCGCATTTTCTGCACGGGGATCCCTTGGAGAGGGGATTCCAGACTGCCATCGCCAGCCACCGCTAGCCCCGCCGCTCTTCCCACCCCCTTCCAAGCCCCACAGTCCAGCGGATGGAGCAGAAGCAGCTCCGGGGCTTCGCTGCTGCTCCCCGCATTTTCTGCACGGGGATCCCTTGGAGAGGGGATTCCAGCCTGCCATCGCCAGCCACCGCTAGCCTCGCCGCTCTTCCCACCCCCTTCCAAGCCCCACAGTCCAGCGGATGGAGCAGAAGCAGCTCCGGGGCTTCGCTGCTGCTCCCCGCATTTTCTGCACGGGGATCCCTTGGAGAGGGGATTCCAGCCTGCCATCGCCAGCCACCGCTAGCCCCGCCGCTCTTCCCACCCCCTTCCAAGCCCCACAGTCCAGCGGATGGAGCAGAAGCAGCTCCGGGGCTTCGCTGCTGCTCTCCGCATTTTCTGCACGGGGATCCCTTGGAGAGGGGATTCCAGCCTGCCATCGCCAGCCACCGCTAGCCCCGCCGCTCTTCCCACCCCCTTCCAAGCCCCACAGTCCAGCGGATGGAGCAGAAGCAGCTCCGGGGCTTCGCTGCTGCTCCCCGCATTTTCTGCACGGGGATCCCTTGGAGAGGGGATTCCAGCCTGCCATCGCCAGCCACCGCTAGCCCCGCCGCTCTTCCCACCCCCTTCCAAGCCCCACAGTCCAGCGGATGGAGCAGAAGCAGCTCCGGGGGGCTTCGCTGCTGCTCCCCGCATTTTCTGCACGGGGATCCCTTGGAGAGGGGATTCCAGCCTGCCATCGCCAGCCACCGCTAGCCCCGCCGCTCTTCCCACCCCCTTCCAAGCCCCACAGTCCAGCGGATGGAGCAGAAGCAGCTCCGGGGCTTCGCTGCTGCTCCCCGCATTTTCTGCACGGGGATCCCTTGGAGAGGGGATTCCAGCCTGCCATCGCCAGCCACCGCTAGCCCCGCCGCTCTTCCCACCCCCTTCCAAGCCCCACAGTCCAGCGGATGGAGCAGAAGCAGCTCCGGGGCTTCGCTGCTGCTCCCCGCATTTTCTGCACGGGGATCCCTTGGAGAGGGGATTCCAGCCTGCCATCGCCAGCCACCGCTAGCCCCGCCGCTCTTCCCACCCCCTTCCAAGCCCCACAGTCCAGCGGATGGAGCAGAAGCAGCTCCGGGGCTTCGCTGCTGCTCCCCGCATTTTCTGCACGGGGATCCCTTGGAGAGGGGATTCCAGCCTGCCATCGCCAGCCACCGCTAGCCCCGCTGCTCTTCCCACCCCCTTCCAAGCCCCACAGTCCAGCGGATGGAGCAGAAGCAGCTCCGGGGCTTCGCTGCTGCTCCCCGCATTTTCTGCACGGGGATCCCTTGGAGAGGGGATTCCAGCCTGCCATCGCCAGCCACCGCTAGCCCCGCTGCTCTTCCCACCCCCTTCCAAGCCCCACAGTCCAGCGGATGGAGCAGAAGCAGCTCCGGGGCTTCGCTGCTCCATCCGCTGGACTGTGGGGCTTGGAAGGGGGTGGGAAGAGCGGCGGGGCTAGCGGTGGCTGGCGATGGCAGGCTGGAATCCCCTCTCCAAGGGATCCCCGTGCAGAAAATGCGGGGAGCAGCAGCGAAGCCCCGGAGCTGCTTCTGCTCCATCCGCTGGACTGTGGGGCTTGGAAGGGGTCGGGAAGAGCGGCGGGGCTGGCAGTGGCCGGCGGTGGCAGGCTGGTTCGCCTCCTCCTCCTCCAACAGCACTGCCGGATATCCGCCCAACGCTGCGGGGGCACCAGCGGGAGCTTCGGCGGCTTCACCTCAGCCGCAGCGCTGGGCAGCAAATGTGCTGGTGCTGTTGGAGGAGGAGGAGGCGGCGGCAGCAATAGCACCTGAGGACAGGACAAGAAGCAATGGAAACTTGTCAGAAGGAGACTCAAGCTGGAAATAACGAGAAATCTGACAGTAAGAACAATTAAAATCCTAGGAAAATGTCCTTTCATGAAAAATTACTTTTTCAGTTAACTCTGCCTGACATTAGTTGGGCGAACAGAAATATTAGTTGGCCAATTCTAAAAGGGAGCACCAGAAAGAACTTAAAATATTTTTTAAGAGAGCTGGGTTTTTCATTTATATTATATGTATGAACAGAATTAACACAAATTGCAGATACCAATCAAACATAAAGAAAAAAAGGATGAAATAATGCTCATTTTTAAAAACTCAGTGAAAATAAAAACAATATACCAAGAAGGTGGCATACTGGTTGTGATTTGATCTCTTCGGGGGATCCCGGGGATCCCCTATACAAGTATTTTAATATTGCAGACTTGCAGTATTATAAGTCATACTGATATTATAGAACACTTTAATTAAGCGGGTCCCTTGAATAAACATAACTTTGAGTTTCAAATAACACTGATTTTTTATTTTTGAAATTTACCGTAGCTGCTGCATTTCCCACCCTAGGCTTATACTCGAGTCAATAACTTTTCCAGCTTTTTGGGGTAAAATTAGGTGCCTCGGCTTATATTCGGGTCGGCTTATACTCGAGTATATACGGTATTCATTTAGTAAGTTCATTTATCAATGACATAGCTAATTTGATTCAAACATCAGCTTGCAAACACCATTATCCTTGGAAACAGTATTGATTCAACTCAAACATTTAATGAAAAAAGATTTAGTAAATTTGTACCAATTCTCATACTCAGTTCCAAAGAAAAGTACTTTATGTTCAGTTCCAAAGAAAACTACTTACGCAGTTTTCTATTTTTACCAACTCTCCTTCACATATTTATAAAAACTTCAGGGGAACATAAATATTTACTATTAAATATTTTTCCCCAAAGAACCATGGCTATGGCTAGACTCAACTCCAATAAACAAGAACATAGCTCTAACTAGTATATTTTTATTTTCTTCCACTACCTGTCAGATACAGCTTTAAGTGAGTGGGTAATAAAGCTACTCAGCTGCCCAGAGTCACCATGAGATGAACAGCATATATATTTTATTAATTAATATATAATATTAGTAGCTCAAAAGACCATGTTTTCAGAAGCAAAATTAAATCAAGTAGAATCAATTAGTCCAGGTAAAGAAATCTATCTGTCAATTTCATATATCAACAAGATATGATTTGTATGGATTTGTCAAAAACAGATGCCAGACTAATTTTATTTCTTTGACAAAGTGACAAAATTAGTGGGCCAGAGGAATGCTGTCTATATAATTTATTTGGACTTCAGTAAGGCATTTGATAAAAGTAGACCATGACCTACTACTTGACAAAATTAAAAAAATGTGTTAGAAAGCATCACCACCAGATGGATTTGTAACTGGCTGACCAACCGCACTCAACATGTAGTTCTCAATGGAACTGCATCTACATGGAGAGAGGTATGCAGTGGGATACCCCAGGGCTCTGTTTTAGGCCCAGTACTCTTCAACATCTTCATCAATCATTTGGACGAGGGGATAGATGGGAAACTCATCAAATTTGCAGAAGACACCAAGTTAGCAGAAATAGTCCACACTCTGGATGATAGGCTTAAGATACAAGGATCTTGATACTTTTGAACATTGGGCGCTATCTAACAAAATGAAATTCAATGGTGAAAAAAGTAAGGTTCTACATTTAGGCAAGAAAAATAAAATGCACAGGTACATTATATGTGGTGCCTTGCTCAGTAGTAGTGACTGTGAGAGAAATCTTGGAGTTCTAGTGGACAATTACTTAAATATGAGCTAGCAGTGCGCTGCAGCTGCCAAAAAAGCCAACATAGTTCTCAGCTGCATAAACAGAGGGATAGAATCAAGATCACGTAAAATGTTAGTATCATTTTATAATGCCTTGGTAAGCCCACACTTGGATACTGCATCTAATTTTTGGTTGCCATGATGTAAAAAAGATGTTGAGAGTGTGGAGAAGAGCAACAAAGATGATTATGGGACCGGGAGCTAAAATATATAAAGAACAGTAGCTGGTACTGGATATGTCTATGAAAAGGACTGGGGTGACATAATAGTAGTGTTCTGATGCCTCAGGGGCTAGGCAGGGGGTTGGACTAGAAGACCTCCAAGGTCCCTTCCAACTCTGCTATTGTATTGTATTATTGTATTGAAACTGATCAAGCAAAGAAGCAACTTAGAACTAAGAAATTTCCGGACACTTAGAACAATTAATCAGTGGAACAACTTGCCTCCAGAAGCTGTAAGTGCTCTAACACTGGAAGTTTTTAAGAAGATTGAATAACCATTTGTCTGAAGTGGTGTAGGGTTTCCTGCCTAAGCAGAGGGTTGGACTAGAAAACCTCCAAGGTCCCTTTCAACTCTGTTGTTTTAAAGGAAGGAGATCCATTTCATGGAAAGATAGGTTGTTCTTTGGTCTTAGATTGCCACTCTGTAGATCAGATTAAGACATAACTACATAAAACCCCACAAATATTGAATTTGGAAGATTATTACATATATTCACAACTGATGAGACATTTATTACTGTAATATTTTCTAGAATTGTTTTAAATGATTGCTGAATGAGGGTTATCTGTTAAATCAATATATTCTGAAACTCATTTTTACATGTTAACGCATTTGGTTCATTGAATAGAACCATGTAGATTTCTCCATTTATTTCAACTCTGTACATTTCCCTTCTGGTCTTATTCATTATGTATATAAATATTTGATTTGGTGATGGAAGAACTGACGTCTTTTGTTTTTGAAGACCAGGATGATCCCCCCCCCCCCCCGGTTCGGGATTTATAGTAGCATTTGTGTGCAAGAAACCAGTAAGTGGATGTGTTGTCTTTTAATGTTATTATTCATTAATTTAAACTGGCACATATATCGTGATCCAGTGCTACTCCGGAGTACAAATACACACTATTTTGTTGTATTCAATGTGATGCATTTGGAATAAACACAGGACTAATAGCTGTTTCAGTTTATTATATTAAGTAATATCAGATGTCAAATCTGGTCAGACCTTCAGAATGATCTATCCTCAATCTGCTGTTTTATGTCTCCTGCTTCTGGATAGACCAAGGTAAATATTTTATTGCTGATTGGTATATTACAAGATATACAGTCTGTCTGCCTTCCCTTGGAAAATGGCAGATATAGACCTAAGGTTTGACCTCAGACATTTCCTCCTTCGAACAGACTGCAAAATGTCTCTACTCCCCATGCGGGAGCCCCTCGCCCTTCAACCAGTGGTTCTATCACAGATTCAAAGTATGGCAAGATGGCAGTGGTTGTTCCAAGGGAAGTAATAATAAAGGAAGAAGCTATAAGAAAGCAAGAGGAAAAAGTGTAAAATGTAAAAAAAAAAACTTGAGATGGAAACCACTTAGGAGAACCCAATAAAAGGGGAGCTGAAACCTCTATATATTAGAGAACAAAGAATTGATAAGGTTTAATATAGAAAATGCATAAAGAATAGAATTAATGATTATTTAGGTTAGGAAGGTGACTTAAAGTTAGGCCACAGCAAATGATAAAACTTTCGTGCCAGTTGAAGAGAAAGAAGCCAGGGTGAAATAGTTTTCAGAACCAATTGGAAGTAGAAGCAGAGAACTGACAATTAAATTCAGATAGAGGAATAAGTGTCTTACACGCAAATGATCTATTATTCCAAAGCATTAATTACTTATAATTTCTTACCTGGTAAGGCTCAAATATTTCTCAAATATTTCCTTAACATTCGGGATAATTGAGATTTTCAAGATTGATGTCAGCAGATCAAATGTGGAAATTGAAGACATGCAAGCTAACACTATGGTTTATTACCAGGCTATAGTAGAAATCTTCCAGGTCCAAATGTCTGTCCCTTCTCCCTGACTTTTATCTTGATGGGACCTGGGTAGCATCATGTCTGAAATGCTTACGCTCAACTCAACACTTCTGATGAAGATTCAAATTTCTTCTATGTTATTTTGATTGCAGCTTTTCCTCCTGTTCCTCATATAATCTCTTCTATCCATTATGCTGACAAATTAAACATTCAAAACTTGGAACATTATTGCAAAAAAAAAAAAAAGATGACGAATCTCAATAGCTGTCACCAAATAATATAATAAAATGTCAGTCAGAGCCTTGGGTTCTTGTTAAAAAAAAAAATCTCACTTGATGCCTCAATCTCCAGGTCTGCAGGTGTTTCTTCAGAAAGTGGAACTAGTACAGGCAAAGGCATGTTGTTCCATGGTAGGAAGAAGGTAGTTTCTCCAGACAATTTCCCTTTCCCCCATTCTACAAGAAGATACAATTCATTTACTACTAATACTTGCCAATTGTTCAAGTATTGTTTTCAAAAGACTTCAACAACTTGTGAAGTAGGAGAGAGACAGCCTGCATCTTAATATATTACTAGATGTCCAACCAATACTAAATAAAATTCTTACTCTCAAGTTTGGAAATTATTTTACATTGATGAAAATTAAAATTAGTTTTAAATTTTGGCTTTTTAGCAGCCCCATCATATTCTCAAGTCTTATTTAGTAAGGCTGTGCAATGTTTCAGATTTCTCCTTTTAAAAGAGCTGTAGAGTATGAGGGAGCACAAAAGAGCCATGAAGGTCTATATAGCATCTTAAATCAGCCACATATGTTCCATGAAGAGCTGGGTGACTTTGAAATGTTGCAGCCAGGGGCAACATTTGTACTTCCAAGTGCCCAGGAATGGGTCTTGGAGATGCTTATTAATATTTAATATTACTCTTATATTTATCTTATGATTACTCACAATTCCAATATTTTTAACATTTTAACAAATGTATATGTGTTTTTTCCACAAGTGAAACTGAATCTATCTTTTCAGTTTCATTGTTTTTTCAGCCACTTTTCTAGCCTATCCAAATAATTCTGATTTTTTAAAAGATTACTAATTGTATCATCCATCTGATAAATATTTCCTTTACCTAATCCAAGTCAAAAGTTTTAACAAGCAGAAGGACCAAAACAGCCCTGTAGTATTCTACTTATTATTGTACTTCACTCTGATGAGGAACTGTTTTAACATTCTCCGACTATGGTTTGCATGTCCCCTTAATAGATATGCCATACTTAATTAACTTCCTATTCAGGATGTCTTGATGCTTCTGTTAAGAGGAACAAATATGCCGAGTCTTTCACAATCAACAGTTAATTAAAAAATTAAGAAAGGAATATTGATTCTTTGGTTCTTTTCACATTTTAGGATTTCTTAAAGATGAGAAGTTTGGTCAGACCAGTAGCAGATTTCTTATTACTCTTAACAAGGAATCTCTGGCATTCGATATCTGAACACGTTCTAGGCCAGCAGATATTTCCTATGTTTCTACCAAGCCTGACCAGGAATCCTATTCCTTCAGTCTGCTCTTCATAATTGTGTACTGGGACACACATTATTTAATTAGCTATTTATATCTCATCTTTATTATTTTTATAAGTAACTTAAGAAGGTGAATGTACCCTAATACTGCTTCTTCCTCCTATTTTCCTCATAACCACCACCATGTGAGATGAGTTGGGTTGAGAAAATGTGATTGGCTCAAGGTCACTCAGTTGGCTTTCATATCTAAGGCAGGGTTAGAACTTCTGGTTTCTAGGTCAGCATCCGACTCCTATCCTCTTTCCAGCAAAAACTTTTAAGTCAATGTAGGAGTTACTTGGTTCTGCCTATGTTTCCCATTCAGATTTTCACTTAGCAAGCGATACACTTTTTCTGTTCCTTAAACACACCTGGCAAAGCTCTTTTTTTGTTGCTGTTTTAATATTTTCAGCTCATTCGATGGGTAATATTTTCCAATACAATCCCTAAAATTTGAGTTAGTTCCACATTTCCTCGGACATATTTAGTTTTCTACAAGGATTAATAATTATGTTTTAGTATTTTTTATTTTTATTTTAATTCTCACCTAATGACTTTATTTGCCAATAGCGTTTCTACCCATAGAGAAAGATTCTTTAAGATATAACAATTATATACACAATGAAAGTTTTATTAACAAAATTCTAGGTAACATAGAACAAGCATTTCTACAATGCTTTTGTTCTTAAAGAACATTTAGGAAAACAAAATATCTAATCAGAATAATGCTCACAACTATTTAGTAGAAATTAGACTATTGCTTTGCTATGAAGACCAGATTCTATATTAAAACATATCAAAGAGATGCAATAATAAGATGTAATAAAGCATCTGCAGGAATGTGTGAAAACTTTAATACAAAAAATATGTGGGTTCTTTGGTGAATAGGATGCATATTAAGTTACACTAACAGTTAATAGGCAAGGCAGAGCAGAATCCACATAATCCCATAGACAAAGGAAGAGCTTTCAGTGCATTCTGAATTTTTGTAATGTAAGTTCCCCCATACCAGTGTATTTTAAATTAAAAAAAATGCTAATCTACATTAAGATACTGTATTAAAGATTGATTCTCACTAATGCACATAAAATTAGGTAACGATACAAAACTGGAATACTACATTTATGAATGCTTTTTAAAGAGAATTCTAACACACAAATACAATTCTATACCAATTAGTTAAAAATTAGTTTGCCATTGGCCAATATACTGAAAAATGGGGACAAATCTTGTTCAAATGCATTAATTATCATCTGCCGTAGCAAGCAGGTTTTGACTAAAATGAAGATAGCATTAAAAATAAATCCTACATCATTCAGGTCAAAAATTGCAAATTGACTTGTTTCACTTAAACTATTACTAAACTTAGAAAAGTAAAGACTTAGAAATTGAGATATTAAATTAAAAAAACAAAATTAATTTTGGAAAAGGCATAAGTAAATGTTTTTTGTGCTTAAAAAATTGCTGTAGAAAAGGAGGCTTACTAAAGAAAATGTAACTTAATACTAATGTAGTTTGAGTTTAATATAATTCTTTTTGTTTTAATTTTAGAGGACTGTAAGAAATGATAATGGTAAAGACACCCCCAAGTCAAAGTAATAGGAAGAAGAAAAATCATGATTACGACATAATTTTCCTGAAACTAGCGTGCCATAATTATTATAAAATATTCAATGATTTTTTTGTTAGTAAATCAAGAGGGAAATTAACTTAGGCCACATTGGCTAAGCTTTTAAAACTGATCACAGCCCTGTTTTTAAGGAAAAGAAGTTGATCCTAAGAACATGATTAAATTATATTTCATAATTTAATTAATTTATTAGCATCTCAATCTTTCTCTATGAAACATATGGGAAGTTTTCCACATAAAAAAATATCTGTGAACAAAAACTTGTTATAGCTTTTTGGAACAAGAAAGGGGGTAAAATGCCAACTAGTTAACTATAATAGTACACGTGAAACTAGTAATTTTAATTTACATTAAACATAGACAAATAATAAAATGTATGACTGTCAACCAACAAGCTATTGTCTACGTTATCAACCAAATATCAATCAATATTTCCATGTATAACATATTTTCTATTGGAACACATTCTTTAGACCAAATGATTCAGGGCAAAAACTACAAATGAGTAAGAACATTAATATAGTATATAGTATATTACAAAAAACCTTAGCGGTTGATTTAAAGTTTTGCTCCATTAAATATTCTCCAACAACATCTCAAGTATACCATCTTGAATGGCACAGTTTTAGGTATCTAACCATTTATATACATTGTATTTATATATCTATATATATTATTTCACAAAAAATAATAATTGCCCAGAACATTAGTATGGTGCGTTGGCACAAATCCCGGTGGAAAAATGTAGCAGAGATTTTTATACAGCCTTAGCAAGAAATCTACCTCTCATTTTACATTACAGGTGTATTCACAAAATCATTCTTCGAACACCACATTCACAACAGTATTTTGCAGATTCGATTGGATATTTGGTACCACATTCATAACAGAATTTTGGTAACTGTGCAAGAGAATTTCCTTCACTGCTTTTTGAACTTCCTCCATTGATAGATGAACAGTCTCCACTGTCGAATCCAGCTCTATGTCAAGCATTAAAAATTCAAAATAATAAACACAACAAAGATTAGAGGTAAAGAAATACATATTTCAGTGATCTCTAAAATATTCTTTTCAGTAATAAAGATTTTTGACCCAAGTAAACAACCTCCCCAAAAGAAACTATTTCAGAAGTCTGCTAATATGTTGACTAAAGGTTTTATGCTCCACATTTTCAGTGGAAAACATTGCACCAATGAACTTAGCTGAATTACCTGTAAGCATTTATGTCTCATTGAGAAATTCACATATAAAATGGAAGCCAACGACCAAAGAAAACATTACATTTTGGGGTATTAGGATTCCTTACACTTTTAATACTGCTCACTGAGTTGCTGTGAAAATTAAGAAAGTTATATTCAGGGAATAGTGAATGATTATCAGTGGAGTATATTTTGGTGTGTGTGTGTGTGTGTGTATAAATATAAATATGAATGTGTGTGTGTGTGTATGTATATATAATATAAATAAATATATATATATATGGCTTAGTCTGACACTCCTAGAACTTAAAACAGAAATGAGAAGGAATTTCCCCACAGCTATTTCCTTGCTTTGCAAAATAAAATTGGCTGGGGAAATATCCTTACACTATAATCCCAATTCTCCTGTGAGGTATCTTGTTTGACCATTAGGATTCTGAATAAATTTAATTTTAGTAAGGTTTGGAAGCTATGGGGAGAAAAAAATAATGACTTTCAGAAAAAATTGATTAGTTTAAGTTAACTTCCACATTTATGTGCATTAGATTAGAATTTTTTTACTTGGACAATGCAAGATACATTTCACTGAGAACTGGTTCAATTTCATTGCTTTTTTTAAAACAAAAAAAAAAACCCCTGATCCTTTATCCCTCTCTATGTATTTTCACATTTTTATCCTTTTCTTTTATCTGGCAATTACTTCATCTTAATTAAAGTCAAAAGATGCAAATATAATTACCTGGCTGAATAAGTTTCAGTACCAAATGCTTTTCTTTTGTTTGCCATCATACTCGGACCGGTGCTTCGTGTCATATTAGTAGATGCTCCCGTCCGTGGTTTTGTGGGCCCCCTTAAAATATATTATTATTAGATGAATTCTGCAGAATTAAAATTATCCAGTATTTAGGTTTATCCTAAAGCTAACAAGTATCGCAAGCCTTGATCAAATGCATCCATTTTCTTGCATCAAATTCCAGCACAGCATATTCCACAGATCTGTCTAATTATCCCAATATATAGCTGCTGTGGATATTCCAGCGCAACATATCCCCTTCATCCCATTTTTCCAGTCTTCCCTTCCTTTCCCCTTTTTGCCTTCTCTCAGCTGCTACTGATATACCAGCATATATCCCTGTTTATCAGCAGATTTTGTCCATTAAATCAAGAGTTTATCATCACAATTAAAAAAATTACAAAATTTAGAGCGCCTGACACTAAATTGATATTAATGCAAGAGTGTGGTAAAGAAATTTGCAAAATTGCTATCCACTTTTCTGGCATTGTCATTTTATATCACTGCAATGAAATTGCGCAGTTAGTGCTTTTCAAAATTGCAGAATCATACTCTTGTTATTTAATGTAAATCAAGTCCTTTGCTTATCATGGGTTTGCAGTGTAGAACAAAAATATTAAGTATCAAAATTATTTTAAAAAACCCGATGTTTCAGAGATTAATTCTTTTTGTATTAAAAGCATTATCTGTCTCACTCAATAATTTATAACAAAACAGAACAGTTGGAATTTATCCAAAGTCAAATTATTTATCATCGTCTTCAAATTATTGTCTGATTTTTATATATAAGATCCAAATTTCATTTCTTTACATTTCCTACTTTAAATAGCATTATCCACTTCTAATATAGAAGCTACATGTTGCCATCTAGAGCAGTGGTCCCCAACCCCCGGTCCGCGGACCGGTGCCGGGCCGTGGAGTACCTGGCACCGGGCCGCGCAGCGGCCGGGGGCCATGATCGCTGCAGCGGCCGGGGGCCATATTTGCAACTTTGTAGTCCTCATGAACGCGCCCTTTCTCTGCCCCCCCCGCCGCCCCAGATGTGCGGGGCTGGGGGGGCGAGGGGAGGCCCGATCTCCCCCCCCGCCCTCTTGCTCTGCTCGCCCCGTGAGGGAAGGGGCGGTGGCGGCGGCCTCGGCCCGAACTTGGGATGCTGCTGGCGGAGGCTGCCTGGGAGGCGAAACTTTGTCCGCGGACTCACCCGGCCCGCCTGCCCCGTGGAATGACGAGGGGGGGGCAGGAGGGGGCGGCGGCGCTGCATTTTCCTCCCAAGGAGAAACTAAGGTTGCGGGGGGGAGGGGCGCAGCGCGGCCGTTTCGGGGGAACTTGGGGAGCTTTGCCGTTCCGAGAGGCGCTTCGCACGCAGCCCCACCCAGGTGGGAGATGTTTTCCTCCGCCGAGGCGGGGAGGGGGGGCTTTACGTAAGACTCGCGGCGCAGCTCTGCCCCCCCTCCTGGAGTGTCACCTGCCTCCCGCCCCTCCCCTCCGCCGCAGCGCTTTTTGTGTGTCAGGCCGGCGGGGCTCTCGGGGGCCCTTCGGCCGCAGCCCGCCTTCTCCCCCTCTTCCCTTCATGGAGCGCGGCGCGGAGGCCCACCCCCTCGGAAGCAGCCGGCCTCCGCCGCGCCAGCCGCCCGCCCGCCCGAAGTAGGACACAGGGCCATCTTTTTCCCCCGCCAAACTGCAGTGAGGAAAAAGGGCTGCCCGAGCGAGCGGATCGCGGGGTCGGTTCCCCCTCCCTTCCCCCGACGGCCAAGGAGGAGGAGGCGGGGCGGCCTCGTGGGCTGTCGGCCTTGGTGTGAAGGAAGCCCCCCCCCCCGCCCTGCGGAACGGGCGCCCAGGATGGCCGCCTTCCCACCCGCCGGTCCGGAAGGCCGAGGGAGGCTCGTCTGACTGGTCCGCGGCGATAAAAAGGTTGGGGACCACTGATCTAGAGGATAAAGGCAAACTATTTTACTCTTTAATTTCTTTATCATCCAGTAATTGAATACCATCAAATATTTTAATTCAAAGGGGAAAACACTTCCAGCTGGTAAAAAAAAAGGAGGATAATCAAGAGGCACAAAATTTATTCATTCAAAATGTTCAAAACTATATCACCACAGATGAGAAAGCATTAAAAAAATAGTAGTACGGTTAGCAAGCAGAGCCAAGCAAAATATCAGAGCCAAACTGTTTTAAATGATGGCTGCATTTATAAATGAAATATTTGGAGTTGCAACCTGAAAAAGTGGGTAGCTTTCTCCTCTGCCCGCCCCTCACAACAGATAGTTGGAGGTCTTCTCTTACCCTGAAAAATGCTATATCTTGTTGCAAAATTGCACAAGCCATAATATGGAATGCTACAAGCAGAAATAGAAGTAAGTAATTTAAAATGTAATCTCTCCTAAGGTGTGCAAAAGATGCCTAAAGGACAGGTGATATAACAAATGATTGAAGCCATTAAACTTCTTAAAATCATTTTATCCAACTTGTAATGAAAATGACTTGTAATTTTATATGCATTAACACAGCTAATGGTGTCACTGAGAAATGTTATCTCAGGATTATAAAGAATATTCAATAACAAATCATTAATTATTCATAGTTGAAATCCATTTACAACCTTAATCAAATCATTCATGGAAACTGATACATTTATAAGACATTTTGATATAGACAAGTGATGGCAAACCTTTTTTGGCTACTGTGCCAAAAGTGGGAGGAGCACAGAGGAGGGGTTGCGCCACGTGGCACACCCATAATGCTATGTGTGCGACTCCTCCCCAGCATGCATGCATGCGTGCAATCGGCGACTTCCCCACTTTTGCTGCGGTTTTTTCACCTTCCCCAGGCTCCAGAGGCTTTCTAGGACCCTGGGGAGGGCAAAAACAGCCTCCCCCGTCCCCCTCTGGGGGGACCTACGGCGAACCCAGAGGTTTGGGAATGGTCACTTTCAGTTTCTCCGTAGGGTTGATTTTCGACTTGCGAAGCTTTCAGGCGGCTTCCCTGAAGGCTCCGGAAGGTGAAAAACTGACTTATGGACAAACCGGAAGAGCCATTGGGCCCTTTGTAGGGCCAGTTTTTGCACTTTGGAGCCTTCAAGGAAGCATCTGGAAAGCGAAAAACGGCTTCAAAAGAAAACCGGTCAGCTGGCCAACGCATGCTAACGACCCAACAAGCAAACCGGTTTAAGCCCTCTGGAGCCTCCAGGGCCCTTTTTGTTTTTCGTCCTCTACAGCCTTCAGGGAAGCCTCTGGAAGGCCTATGAAGGCTCCAGAAGGCTTAAACCGGCCCTACGAGCAAGCCGGAAGTCCATTGCAGAACTTCCGGTTTGCCAGTAGGGCCGGGTTTTTGTGCTCCGGAGGCTTCAGGGAACCTCCTGAAGCCTCCGGAGGGCCTCCGGGGGGGGGGAGTGAAGGCTGTTTTCGTCCTCCCCAGACTACTATAAAGCCTCTGGAGCATGGGGAGGGCAAAAAAAGCATGCAAAAAATGGGGGGGGGGGGTCATGCCTGTCATGTGCGCTGGGGGTCGCACACTGCATTACGGGTGCAGCATGCCCACACGACCCCCGCTTTTGGCATGTGAGCCAAAAAAGGTAAGCCATTGCTGCTATAATTCATTGATAGGAGTACTCATCTTACCATTTCCTCTAATGTTCTCATCAAGGTATGCAGACTAGTTGCACTTTGCTTACATTATCATCAGATTTCCATGGAAATGAGAGCAGGCCAAATACAGTTCTAGAAATTTTTAGCATCTTGTCCTGTGAACCCCATTGTCAGGTTTCTCTTAGGAATATACTTACCCTATTTGTGGACTTGCTTTCATTACGTTTTTATGAACTGGAGAACTCTGGATTTTGTTTCCCAATTGTCCACCTGGAGACAGTGTTTTATTTGCAGAGGAACCTTGTCATGAAAACATGAAAAACACTCTTTCTTTCACTACAATATTGACTTTTCACATCTCTATATTTTTATGCAATGTCTAAGAACTCAGTAGTGCAAAGCCTAATAGAAAAATTGTCAGCAGAATAACATAGATATACAGTCATAGCTCAAAAAGTTGAGAGCTAGGCCAAGAAAATCAACTTGATAGTCAGGATAATGCTAAATTTGATCTAACTTAATTGTAATTTAATCAAAAGTATTTTCTTTCAAACTATGGATGCTTTACTGTTCTTTTTCTTTCACATGAAGAATTACAATTTATCAGTAATCTTTAAATGGATTTGGTCACCACTCCTAAGATTTCGGATCACCATAGGATCCGTCTCCTCACTGGGACTCATTTATTCATAAATAAAGGGCAATATTAAGTCAGCAGGCTTAATATTTTAAATGGCATTGAAAAATAAGACTCTTGTCCTACTCTTTTAAACAAGACTGCAAATGAGATTCCAATGCTAACAATTTTCTTCTATAGTAGTTAACAAGCCAGGAGAAGCAATGAGAGAAAGGTAGAGAGATAAATGAGACATTAATTTGCAGGGACTACTCAACTCACTTGTTCATTCTTCTCCTAGGAATCTTATGACATGGGACACTGAAAACACCACAATTGCTTTCAAAATTATTCATCTCTGTTTTTAAAAAAGTATCTTGAAATTGTCATTTTAATTATTGAGATGTGTTTGCAGAGAACAACTTAAATGTTTATTACGGCATATAATCACCTCAAACATTTGATCAGCACTTTATTCACATTCTGCATATTATAGGTTCATCTGTATCAGCAATATCTATCCTAACTTCTAACAGCTTGGGCTAAATATGTTTTAAGATTTAAATGCCCTCTGCTGAGGGAGCTACAAGAGAATGCCTAATTACAAAATTCCAGACAATGGAAACACACACACATATGCACACATATCCATTACTTGGTTGTGGTAAACGTGATAAGGCTGGTGGTGTTAGCCCTGAAGAAGGTATCTTCTTTACTGTTGGTGTCTTGTACTGAAATAACAAATAGGTTATTATAGGTTAGATAACCTTCCACAATCATGCTGATTCAGTATTACATTTCTAGTGCCCCATATTTAAGGCAGATTGCCTACCTTTTATGTATTACAGTTAAAACATGTTACTTTGTTTTTAACAAGCATAATAACTTCCAACAAGAATGAACTTCCAACAAAGAGAAGCATTGCAATGTAACAACAATAAATCAGTTATGACCTGTGTGTTATTTGCTACAAAAGTACATCAATCGAACCACAGACCAATGGTCACAGTGTCTAGGAGTTATATTCAACACAGAGCAACGGTTCTCAACCTGTGGGTTGCGACCCCTTTGGGGGTCGAATGACCCTTTCACAGGGGTCACCTAACACCATCGTAAAATTGCAAAATTAGAGTTATGAAGTAGCAACGAAAATAATTTTATGGTTGGGGGATCACCACAACATGAGGAACTGTATTAAAGGGTCACGGCATTGGGAAGGTTGAGAACCCCTGACATTGAGAGTCATAGGCTCTGATGATTGTTCTACACCGTAGATATAGTTCTCCAAGATCTCAAAAAAGAGGAGACTCCTTCCTTTTGCTCCCTCCCTCCTGATTAACATAATGACAAATATGTAAAGCATGAGCTCTAATACTGAACAATGAGCTTTCACATTGAATCTAGATTAATTCTATGTAATATAAGTGTAAAGTAAAATTGGTATTGGACTACATATGGAATGAATGGCTTGGCTAGGCTAACCTTGTTTCTTACTTCCCCTTCTGAAGAATGGAAATGACTCTAAACTTATCACAAGTAAAGATATTGATGCAATTGAAAATCTGTCATGATTAAATTATGGAGTCTATTAACATAAGGATTCTGTGACAGCCACGATCTTGAATAACAACAAATGGGGATTTATATAAATTAATGGAAGATAAGCCTACTTCTAGGTAAATTATTTATGCGGCTAAATACTCTGGCATATTTTACATAATAAAGAAGACACTGAAAAGACTTCAAAGCAAATAGGGTACTTTTGGCAAATGATTTAAGACAAACTGATTAAACTTTAAGATTTGTTTGGCTTTTTATTTCTTCAATGAAACAGCCAAAATAGACAAAATCATAGCCTATCTGCAATGTTCAACTTCCCATAAAGGCTTATAAAAATCAGTCTGTATGGGTTCGGTATTTATTAATTACTCCTGGTTTCTTACCTCCTTCCCAGATTTTGTCAGATTGTTTTCGATTCTTAAATATCCAAAAGAAATAATTGAATGGAAAGGAATAGAATAGAATAGGAATAGAATAACAGAAGTTGAAAGGGACCTTCTAGTCTAACCCCCTGTTCAGTCAGAAAACCTTATACCATTTCAGACAAATAGTTGTCCAATCTCTTAAAAACTTCCAGCGTTGGAGCCTTCACAACTTCTGGATGCAAGTTTCAAGAACTTTCAAGCTATGACTTAACTTTAAAACGAATTTGTTTTTAAAGCAGTAAAATGAAAGGAATGAAACGATAGTAAATTTATTTACCTGTGTTCGAGCAGGAAGCTTCCCTTTAACTTCACTAACCACTTTCCCTTTATTAGAAATACGTGCTGCCTGTTCTTTGCAGAAATTGATATGTCGATCAGCTGCACTTTCATTAAATCGCCTCTGGCAGTATGGGCACTGAATATAATCTATATTCAACATAAAGTTATTCATTACTTCACTCATTCAATTGACCAATAAAAATTTGCTCTCATTATAGACTTAGAATTAATGCCTTGATGTCATAATGTTACTAACAGCTATTTCCACCAAAAATATGTCTATGTGTATGTGTGCTGTGTGTGTGTTGAGTATTTCATAGGACTATATAAATTCTGCAGTGGAGGGAGAAATACAGTACATTAATCTGTAGAATGCATGTAACTTATCAAGTTACTGGAGCACTCCATTGTTTTCACTTAACCAGCCAGATAAAACTATGTTGTCAATTTGTGGTTTTTTGACAAGGCTAATAAATTCCTAATAAAATGGAACTTTGAGGAAAACTCGGAGACTCGCCTCGGAGTCTTTTTTCGTTAGGAGTGTTACTTGGAACCTTCACACATGTATTCACTATATTTCTGTCTACCTTCACAATTTTCAGATCTCTGAGTCTTATTTCAAACTTCTGAGAATAACCAGGGAACCAATCAGTTCTCTTCCATCTAATCAACAGAACTCTTTAAAGGAACAGATTCCAACTACATCCCAACTGCTGAGCTGCTTCAGAGTTCAGTGGTCACAAATAGCCCTTCAGCTCTATTCCATATATGCTAGCATTTTTACATATATGTATTTTAATACAAACTGTGTCCATCTAAGTGTTTGCAAAGAAAAAAAAGTTCTTGGGAGTTCTCTTTCTTCTGTTCTAATTAAAGAAATCCCTGAAAAGTGTGATGAGGGAAAGATACTAGTATATTTGAAACCACATATTTTTTACAGCAGCTCTAGTTTCATACAACAATATAGGATTCCCATGTGTGTATGGGATGAGGGAAAAGGTATTGATTGGCTTATTGCTGGCTTTAGCTCAGAGTCGGGGAAATCAAAAGTGGTGAGTTTTGTTTTTTAACAGAAGTTTAAAACTGATTTAAAATAGCTAGTCTCAATGAAACAGTTGCGTGAATTCTTTCCCTGGGACAATTAGACTGAACAAGACCATACTGTATGTGTGGTCACACATGGGGAAATGTGGTAAAGCAAGAGAAAAGCAAAATAATTAAATCCTCCCTATTAATTGTAGATTCCTTTCCCATTCCAGGTCTAAAAAGTTTTAGTGAGAAATAATCAATGTCAAATAATCAAGGCAGCAATAAATTAGGACAAACATGCCACGTTTTCTGCTGATGTAAATGTGCAATTATTTCCTATATAATAATTTAGAAATGATTCAGTAATGGAGCTTTGTGTGAAGATTAAAAAAAGAATCATGGTATCAGACCTGGGTCCATGTTATTCATAAAAGATATTCTGTATATAATTAAAATTTAGCATATAAATAAGACAGATATACAGAACAGACATGATAGGTAGAATTTTTTCCAGTCCTCCAGTGTTCCTAAAGACTTACTCTCTAAATTAAAAAAAAAATCAGATACAGAAGATTTAGAATATAAAGATATCTATCCTAAACAAGCACGGTGATCATATATGATTGGTTGATAGAGCTATGTAACTATTAAAAAATAATAATGCATGAACCTATGCTAAAATGTATACATTTCTCAAATTTAAATTATATACCAGGATCATAAGAAGGAGGTGGTGGTGGTGGCAATTTTCCACCTTCTTTAAGAACCTGATCTACTCCTTTGGCTGCTCTTATAGCTGCTATAAGCTCCTCATGCTTTCGTCTCCAGCTTGATGGTTTCTTTGGAGGTTCTGGCTAAGGAGACAACACAGATAGCAGACATAGTTTTGCAATGTAAAACATATGATTTCTCTTGTACTCAGTACAATACTCAACAATCCAAACAACAAAAGCTAAATAAAAATATTGTATTATTTTTAACCAGTCTATCTGCCCAATTATACTTCGTATTTGAGACAAGTGCCGTGATAGCACTTATAAAAGAAAAGTAGGCAATAAAATTAATATTATAAATTAATATTCCATGCAAGCTGAAGTTCAAGTAAGAACAATGCCTGCTTATAATCATTTCTTATTCATCTGAATGCTTGTTGCATTTTCCCTGTTGTCATTAAAAAGATATATTTTCTTGGTTTCAATATTTCAATATAGTTGAATTAGATAACTGCATTAAACTTAAAAATAATTACTGTTATATTAACTGCTGACATAGGAATACATAACTATATTAATTTAAAGCATTATGTCTACCCAACACCAACAAAATACATCTACTACAGAGTGTAGAATTATGTGTTTTGTATCTTTCTTTTATAGAGAAAGCTAAGTTTCTGAGATGCAACAATTTTTAATAGAACACAATAATATTATCTGCTTTTTTCAGTTTTCTTTAAAAGAAATTTTATCATAGACAATCAAATGCCAAAAACCTACATTGTTCCTAGCAACATATTACCCTGCATTATGGGCTGCAATTTTTCAGGATTATGAGCTCATACAATAGCTTCTATAGTATAGTAAAATAATGAGTTTCTTTCTAGTGAAACCTGACTTTTCCCTGTTAAGTTAATGAACACATCATGTGTTTTCAATTTTCGTGCAGATACTGTATAGATTATTTGCCTCTACCTTTTTCCAAAACTAACCTACAGCCCTAGGAATATACATTCTTACAATATGAGATTTGAAACCAGGATTTTGAGTTGATGATAAAGATAAAAGAAATATTATATGGGAACACTGAAAATAATTAACAATTCCTTAATAAAAGAAAAAATAAATCAGTACACTACTTTGAATAAGTTCCTAAAAGCTCATAACATATTTGCAACCAATATTACAGTTTTTTTTTAAAAAAAATAACTATATTTCAGCATTTATGTACTTACCCGTGGTTTTATAGGCTTTACTGTGGAAATATCAGTTCCCTCCGCTCTCTGTCTGCTAGAGTCAAATGTTTTCCTTTTTTTAGCAGCAGTTTTTTGGCAAATGGGAGTATGCTTTTTCTGTGAAATGACAGTTTAAAAAAGTGAAATATTTATATCTGGATTTTAAAAAATTCATTATTATCCTGTTTCCATGAAAATAATACGTCCCCGGATCATAAGTCCAATTGGGCTTTTCAGTGCATGCGCTAAAATAAGTCCTCCCCGAAAATATTGCAACACAGCAACAGCCATGAGGTGACCATGCTCACCGCCTCCTGCACTGCAAAAATAATAAGCCCTCCCTGAAACTAAGGCCAAGCATAAGAAAAAAGATGATGGAGATATGTTCTGCCTTTACAAAACAGAATATAATCATTCCATTTAAAAAATCTCATCATAGCAATAGCACTGAGATTTATATACTGCCCCATAGTACTTTGCAGCATTGCTGAGTGTTTTACAAATTTCAGTATATTACTCCCAACAATCTGGCTCCTCTTTTTACTACCTTGGAAGAATGGAAGGCTGAGTCAACCATGAGCCCTGTTAGGATCAAACTCCAGGCTGTGGACAGATCATTTCCTATCATTTCTCATCTTGATTTAAAAAAATTCATCTGACATGAAACTCATATATTCATACTTACTAATGCAGGTGGAAAAAAAGTCCTTCCACAAATCCGACATGGTAATAATTCTTCAGGCTGTTGTGCATTTGTATAATCTGAAAAAGAAAGATACATACAATTGTTGGGGCAATAGAAATCCTACTTAATATTTCTTAGCCAACAACCATGTTGTGAAATTCTTCTATTAAGCTTATTTGACTAGAAAACAAAGGTATTGCAAAGAAGCTGTGAGTCACAGCTGATTTCCAGAGGAATTTCAGTGCTATTATTTCCCTGAAAAGAATGTGGAACTGTGGTATTACTCAGATCTGTCAGGGTATATTCCAAAAGAAAATAATTATTTAATAAATAGCTCATCCAGTTATTGCTCATACTCAGGGGATCTTGAGTATATGCTTTTATCTTAGATTTTCAAAAGAATGTTAAGAAAATAATTGTTTATAAACTTATATTTTACAATGTTAACCACTTCTGCAAATAAAAATCACGATTGTTTTAATAAACTAATTGTTTCTAATGATTTTCAACTAACCTAGAAGTTTGTATTATGTTCTTTTGCCATAATGGTAACAGATACTACTTCACAATATTCAACAGCATTACTGTATTTGCTTTCAGCAATCTCCTATCTCTGAACTACTACTGTTGGCATATTTCCAGCCGGCTGCAGTTTTATTTGCCAAAACAAGTAATCTATTAGGAGCCTAAATATTTCCTTTGTTTTTCAATGATGTAATGCAAAGAATGAAATCATGAATGATCTTATATGCACAATCTTTCCATGTATAGTGATTTATGTGCATAAATATAAATGACACAATTGCATTACATGTGTATAACCACACACATTTTTAAAAAGCTATTAAAAACAAAGCTGGAACATTTGGGATATTTTTAGTCATAGATTTCTGCATGTACATATAGAAAAGGAAGCAGGCAAATGTTTTTATTCAAAATTCACAACATAACATGTTTGCCAGCACTTTGAAGTAGGCCAGTGCATGACAGAAATAATAGGAATTACCTTCTGGGGCCACATGGTTTTTGGCTTAAAAGATCTAAGAATACCCTCCCTCACTGCCAAGAAAAAAATGAAAGCAGCAAAAAGAATACCCAACATATTTTCAAAGAATCGTAGATAACGTTGTAAATGAACCTCAAATTAGAATAATCATAAATTAGAACAAATTTAAACTTTTTAATGGCATACCTGTTATTACAATAGTTCGGTTTTGAGTTGAACATGAGTTTGTGGGAGCATACTAAAAAGCTACTAATCTAAGTATATTTTCCAAAGAAAATAAAGCAGTAACACAGTTAGAAATCAATTAGACACAATAAACATTTGACTGAAAGGGAAAATGGTGTTCCGGTAAGCAAGCAAATCCTGTCCCTCCCTCACTTTCTCAAAGGCATTCATCCATAGCATCTCTATATGTACATTGTCAATGGCAGATAAACTGTGAACTCAGCCATAAACATTTCGACACAAAGAATGCTGATTAAGAAAAGGAGAGGTACTGACAAGCAAGGGCACTTGAAAAACTAACAGTTCAACAAAACAAATTCTAAGGCCTCTTTGTTTAATTCAAGTAACTTAGTGCATTACCTCACGATCCTAAACTCAAAAATACACATATTGCCATAACCCAAACTCTTTGCTATGCTGATTAAGTGCATAGGGAAAGGTAAAGGTAAAGGTGTCCTTGTTCAGTTATGTCCAATTCTAGGGCACGTTGCTCATCTCCATTTCTTGGCTGAGGGAGCCAGCATTGGCTGAAGACATTTTCCATGGTCATGTGGCCAACATGGTTTATTGGCTAAAGGCGTAATGCTGTTACCTTCCCACCGAAGTGGTACCTATTAATATACTTGCATTTGCCTGCTTTTGAACTGCTAGGTGGGCAAGAGTTGGGGCATGAATGGGAGCTAACCCTGTTGAGTGGTGCATGAGCCTCAAATATTGGGCTGTCAACTTTCCATCTACCAAGCTCAGTGTCCTTAACCACTAAGCTATAATGCTCCCATGATTCCCGCTATACACAATAGCATAATTGGCATAAATCTGAAGAGGGATTGTAACATTTTTCCCTTTTAGACTTGTTTTTACCTCTAGTAGCACTTCAACAAAGTGCTGGTCTCTAGTTTAAATCTACAATTCTCTTCCAGCTTTCACTTTTTAAACCTCCTGCTGATCATATAATTACCTAAGAAAGGCTTCTATTTCTTCAACTATACCACACCAATGACATAATTGATAACTTCTTGCATACTTGGTTAAAAATTCCAATTTCAGGATGTTGTAAAACTTGAAAGTTAAATGAGGGAATATAATTTCAAATTTGAATATGCCATCCTGATCAAGAAGTTATACTGCCTTTTAACAAATATAAAACAGGCAATTAATAAATTCAGTTTTGTAAGACTTTGCATATGAATACCAAAATCTCTTTGGTATTTTGGAGATCTTGCATAAGGCCTCATTTAATTCCCTCAATGTAGTCATCATGCAAACATATACAATGACATCAGCAGGCCAGAAAATATTAGTGGCCACCAGTATTTGGAAAAGTGATATGAATCCAGACCCAAACTTTATTCGGAAGCACACAATCAATACTGGTAGTCTGCCTACTTAATATGACTAAACATTGTATAATGAAATGAATTCAGCATTATAAGAGTAATAATCTGTGTAACAGTCTGCTTTTCCTTCCCTTCTACCCCAATTATCTTTGTGTGACGATTGGGACACCTCCCCCCTCCCGTCCCTTGAATAGAACTGAAAGGTATCTCGATGGTGCAGAAATCTTGAATCAACTCCTTCTGTTCCACCATGAAAACTCTTAACATCCCATTGGATTCCATATATTATTATTATTTATAGCGCGAATATGCAACACACAGCCAATTGTTGATGGAAAGCAGGCAAAGTTCTTCAGTTATCCTATTTACAGTTCATACAGCCTACTCAGGAAAGATGGACCTGAAAATTTTATTAATGTCATGAATGGGTAAAATAAGTACACAGTACTGTGAATAATTTCCAGTGGAGTCAGAATGGAGCAGTGTCATCATCCTCGTCCTTCTTGATCTCTCACCTATTTTCTATATCTTTTCTTCCAGATTAGCTTTGAAGGATAAAACTTTGAATGATATTGTGATTCTACAGGGCTGGTTCTAGTTGGTGTTTAGGTACAGTAGATTCCTCAAGATTTTACACTTTATTTGCTCCTGTTTAACAACTACATGAATCTGCTGTCAGCAGGGGGCTTAGAACCATAAATATGATGATGATATTCAGCTACGGTATATATCTCTACCCCAGGCTGACCAAGTGAAGCTGTCAAACTATTTTCCTAGTGTCTGGAAACTGTGGAGGTCTGATAGGAATAGAACGGGCTTCATGCTAATCTTGGAAAGATTCAATGGCTGTGGGCATGGGAACCTCCAGATTTGGAGAACTTCCATCTTTAATAAGGGATGGAATAGGAACTCACAATTTGTAAAGTGCACAATTTGGGAATCTTATTGGATTCTTGGCTCCTGCTCAAAGAGCAGATAATGGCTGTAGCCAGAAAGCATGTACACCAACGGCACCCATTCCTGGATTGTGTAGAGAAAGGCAGAGTATAGTCGGGGAACTGCAAGGGCTGCTAATGGATAAAAGGTCTGTAAAGGAAATGTAATCCAGGAGAGTAAGCGCAAGAAAGAAGCTTTAAATAATCCTACCTTAACTCTGACTGGTATAAGAGAAAAAAGAGAAACTTTGGCAGAACACTCAATACATTACTGTAAAGTTCCAGTAATCTTTGTGGTATCTGTTTTCCTGACCCAGTACACTTTGAAGGGTTGATATTGGTCCTGATATTCTGCCAGTCTTCTTTTGTCTACTCTTTTACTTTAGATGATTCCCCCCCTTTTGCTTACTATTCTCGTGAATCTGAGATTTAATTTAGAGCATCTTTTATCTATTACATTCGTTCATCATTATCTCTGCCTCCCTGTACAAACCAGAAAGGCCTTGCTCATAATCATGCCTTGGTTGCCCGTTGCTTGGACTACTAAATGTATACATAGGATTTTCTTTGAATACTATGTTGTAGATATAACTGGTTCAGAACCATGTGACAGCACTAATTTGTCAACTGTTCTGACTCTCAGCAGGCTTCCAGGTGTAATTCAAGGTGCTGGTTACCACCTATAAATTTCTGCATGGCGCAGAGACATGTTATTTGTGGGTCTATTTCCGATTATTTTTAATCTAACAGGGTAGGCATCTTTCAACGAAACAGTTTTTGCTGCAGCCTTTGTCCCACCCATGTCCAGATTGTCTTGACCCTGTTGGTCTTTTATGAGGCTATAAAATCCTGGCTGTTCTCCCAGGCATTTTAGATGAGCTCATATTATAATGGTTTAGGGCAGTGATAGCTAACCTTTTCCAAATTTGTGGGCCCTGCCCCCCGCGCATGCGTGGTAGAAATCTAAAGACCAGCATGGCGGTGGAGCTGAATTCGTGTGCCACAGAGTGTGCTGGGTGCCACCTCTGGCATGTGTGCCATAGGTTCACCATCACGGTTTTAGGGAAATTATAGTGATTTACCTTCATTTATTTTTGTTATTTTTGGTGGCTGTTTTAACTCAGTAATATGTAAAGCACAAATTTTATTATACTACAATTTTGGTTCATTAAATGGTGTGGTTTTAAAATAACATAGAAGTATCTCCATGTATTTGTTGAGTTTTTCTCTGACTATATGATACTTGATCTAGTAGACTTTCTGTCAGCAGAATAGGAAAATCCTCTGGAGCAAATTGAGGACCAGAGAAGCTGCCAACAAAAAAAAATCTGTGGAAATTGTTTCCGTTTTACTAATCAAAACATTTATTAGATGTAATATCATTTTTCTGAGAAATAATTGGATATCATTCGCAGAAATGTACGTGCAGGGTATTACTGCTTTTTCCATACAATCTATATTTTATTCTAGAACCGAAATATAAGCTATAATGAACCATCAAATTGGAATGGGCCATTTAGACCACTTAGCCGTAAGTTGTGCCTAAGGCAGCAATCCAAATTAAAAACTTTCTCTGATAGTTGTTTGTCTTCTGTTTGAACACATCCAGCAAAGAGGTCCATCATGCTTTCTAGGAGGCTCTGTGTTTAAAAAAACATTCTAATATTATTTTAATAAATATTTAAAAATACAATGTAAGAAACATGAAAGGAAAGTAGTAAATTGAATTAATGGTTTAAATTTGGTTTCTTTTAATAGGTTTTTCTAATATGTAAGCAGTATTTACTTTTCTGATGTATAACACAATCATTCTTATGAGTCCATTTGAGTTGAGTATTTATAAAAATGAAATTATTTGAGTTGAGTTGAGTATTTATAAAAATGAAATTATTTCCCTTTATTTGTATAAATCATTTGGCACTCTAGTATGAACAGATCAGATCGTTTTCTGTGTCATATTCTTCAAATAGTAGGAAAGGGCTTTTTTGTTCTTGTCAGTTGTTTAATTAGGGACCAGGTTATTTAACAATTTTCCCAACAAAATAGTAGAAAGTACATTCAAAGGTGACACATCTTTTGAGTGCACAAGACATCAGGCTTCCATATACAAAGTTGTGTCCTGTTTCACCAGGCCTTTCTAGACAAGCTTAGAATACAATAGACAAAACTATTCTATTCTCTGGCCAGTTGTTTTGGTTGTCACAAAGTAGCTATTATTTTGGACAGGGCCTAGGCTTCCCTGATCTCTTGGGTTTGTTTCTGCCCACTCTATTTACCCATTCCCTTTAATGCTATCTTCTTTTCTTCCTCATCTGTCTTCTTATTCTGTCCTCTGTCACAGCAGCAGATAAAGGCCCTAGATTGCAATATTCCACCACACGCATGGTCTTGCGGACACCAAAACTTAAAATTATACAGAACCCAAGCTCAGCTTACTACTTCTTCTCCTGCAATCACTATTAGATACAGGTGAAACTTGAAAAATTAGAATATCGTAGCGGCCTTCAGCTCTTGTGCATTGTTCAATCTCATGTCTCTCATCTTTCTCTTGGCAATGCTCCATAGATTCTCTATGGGGTTCAGGTCAGGTGAGTTTGCTGGCCAATCAAGCACAGTAATCCCACGGTCATTGAACCAGGTTTTGGTGCTTTTGGCAGTGTGAGCAGGTGCCAAGTCCCGCTGGAAAATGAAGTCAGCATCCCCATAAAGCTTGCTGCGGAAGGAAGAATGAAGTGCTCCAAAATCTCCTGGTAGACGGCTGTGTTGACCCTGGTCTTAATGAAGCACAGTGGTCCAAAGTCCTGTTGCTCAGTGGTCGAAAGACCTCTTTTCTGATGAGAGCAACTTTTGCGTCTCATTTGGAAACCAAGGACCCAGAATATGGAGGAAGAATGGAGAGGCCCATAAAGCACAGTAATCCCACGATCATTGAACCAGTTTTTGGTGCTTTTGGCAAAAGTTGCTCTCATCAGAAAAAAGAACTTTGGACCAAGGAGCAACAGGACTTTGGACCACTGTGCTTCGTTAAGACCAGGGTCAACGCAGCCATCTACCAGGAGATTTTGGAGCACTTCATGCTTCCTTCCACAGACAATCTTTATGGGGATGCTGACTTCATTTTCCAGCGGGACTTGGCACCTGCTCACACTGCCAAAAGCACCAAAAACTGGTTCAATGACCGTGGGATTACTGTGCTTGATTGGCCAGCAAACTCACCTGACCTGAACCCCATAGAGAATCTATGGAGCATTGCCAAGAGAAAGATGAGAGACATGAGAGTGAACAATGCACAAGAGCTGAAGGCCGCTACTGAAGCATCCTGGTCTTCCATAATACCTCAGTATCTGGATGGCATCATAAGATGGAATAGAGGTGCACTGCTAATCAACTAATTTACCTAAATTGGCATAAAGTTAATATCAACAATTCTGAAGAGAACTGAAGAGCAGGCTATTAAAATGGTATTAATTTAGTTCCAAATCAAATTCATAGGCTTACAGCCTTGTTAGATATACTTGGTGTGATACCATAGTGAGATCAGTTTAACATTCCTTTTCTTTGTCAAGCTGCATATTAAAAAAAAACAGTTGAAACCCCAGAAATACTGTAATTAGATCTGATTTTCTGATATTGAATCAATGTAAAATATAAGTCAGGTTCATAAAACATGCATTTTAGTTTTTAGTATAAATATTTTAATAACCATCTTCAACCCTTAGATTGAAGATACACATTTGGGGTTCATTTTATCGCTCACAAATAGATATATGCGTAAATCTCCACATATTTTAAACACAAACTTACCTAAAGTAATCCCATGTACCAAAATAACAGTTTTTCAGTCTGTATTCAGTGCCTCACTTTAAAAGAAGTTTATACAGACTGCTTTTTTTAAATAAAAATACTTTCTCCTGCACTACATATAAAATAAAAAACATAATTAATACGAAAAACATTGCTGATTTTGATTCATGAAACAAAAGAGGCCGAAAATCAATTCAAGCCAATCCACACAAAGAATAACAGAGATGCCAACACACTTTAAACAGTGCTGTCATCATCCTCAGCAAGATTAAATGAGGATTCTGTTGACTAAATGTGGCAAGAAAGCTTTGCCAAACCCATGTCTACTACAGGGTAGGTTTTCAAAACCAACAAAGGGCTCTTTCCAAAGAGTAAACTAAGAGTTGAGTAGGCCTTTTCCACAAATGACAATAAAATCCCTCTCCCCCCTTCTTTTTTCCTCTTTGCATCACTAATTGAATACAAACCCTCAACTGGCTCAAATACATACTTACATTAAAAACAGTTCTTTCAGGATTTCTATGCTAATATTCGTCATATGCATGCTAGTCCCAACTTTCCCTAGCATCACTTCTGAAAACACATTACAAATGGGCAGGGAAAAAAGAGAGAAGAAAGCGAATTCACAGACATCCACTCACCGTTTTCACCGCCCCCCCCCCTCCACTACCTGTGCCCCAAGAGCGGTAGCTAACAAACTGCCTTAATCATCTAATTAGTACAACCGGAGTTCAAAACCTGGCCTCGGGCTTCAGCCGACTTGCATGGTTCCGCAAAAGATGAGGACTGAATGACTTTGACTGGCTTGAAGGCCCGTTTTGGAACTCACCAGCCATCCCTCCTCCAACAACCCGTCTTCTAAAATGACCGCAGGGGTCCCAAACGCCCCGGCATTAAGCGAGGCGCCGCAGGAGGGACGGGGCAGCGGCTGGAACAGACAAGTCAGCCCCGACACACCCAGTAACTAACGCGAAGGAGACGCGCCTTGGCTGGGGCGGTGGGGGGATGCAGACCCCAGTCTTTCCTCCTCGGCCCCTTCCCGGGAGAAGAGAGGCTTCTCCCGCCTTCCGGGAGGGGGGGGGCTTCGGCATCAGAAGAGTCCTCCCGCCTTCCACCCTTTTCTCCCCCCACCCTCCCCGGGGCCATGCGTCTCCCTCTCTTCCCGCCAGCCTGGAGGAGCGAAGGGTCCGCGGCTCTCACTCACAGTCCCCGCCCTTACCCTCCAGCTCTTCCATGGCGCTGGCTGCCAGTCTCCGGGCTCCCGGCCGCTGCTGTAGCAACACGGCCACCTCCCAGCCGCTAACATCCCCGGCCTCTATTGGTTTCCCGGCACAAGGAGGGGGTGGAGGGAGGCGCGGCGCGGCACGCAGTGCGGATGGGCCGGACTAGGCTGCGGCTGCGGCTCAGTCGGAATAGCCGCGGCTTCTTTCTTTCTCTCCGCGGTCGCCGCCCTGGCGTGGAAAAGGACGGCCTTTTCGGTGTCTAATGTCTCTGCCTGGGCGTTTTTCTGCTCCCAATAGCTTTATGTATTAGATAACATATATAAGTATAAACATGATTTTGGATGCATGAAATGTGAAATGTGAATGAAAAGAAACGTTAGGACAGGGACGGTAGGCACGCTGGGTGCGCTTATGCACGCCCCTTACAGACCTCTTAGGAATGGGGTGAGGTCGACAGTAGACAGACTAAGGTTAAATTATGGGGGTTTGGGAGAGAGACCACAGTGTCAGGTAGTGCATTTCTAGGCGTTGACAACTCTGTTGTGAAGTCGCATTTTCTGCAATTGTGTTTGGAGCGGTTTACCTTGAGTTTGTATGTATTGTGTGCTCGTGTATTGTCGTGGTTGAAGCTGAAGTAGTCATTGACAAGTAGGATAACTTTATGTACTAGGCTTCAGACCAAAGGCGGCGTAGTTCTAAATTGTCTAAGCCCAAAATTTCAAATCTGGTGGCATAAGGTATTCTGTTGCAGCAGAGAAGGGAAGACTTCTTATGAATTGGTCCTATCTCCCAAGGAATTCTTCCCCCCCCCCCCCCCCCCGCCATTCTGGCAGAATATTTTTCTTTTGCACTGGCCCAGCAGAAATCTAAGATGGTGGGGTTGGGTTTTGTTTTTGTTTTTCTGCAGGGCGGGGAGGATTCACACAGTAGTTTTGGGTGTGGTTGGAGTCCTGGTGACCGCAGCCTTTTGGATCTCCTAATAATGTATGGGACGTGAATGAATATCAGATCAGTTGAAGTTAAAGCTAGCTACATTAAGAGCAGGGTTCTCCAACCTTGACATCTTTAAAACTTGGGGACTTCAACTCCCAGAATTCCCCAGGCAACATGGCTGACTGGAGATTTCTGGGAATTGAAGTCCACAAGATTTCAAAATTGGACACTCCTGTGTTAGCGGTTCAGTAAAAATAACCATGATGCAAAAAGTCGAACAACATTTTCACCAAAGGGAAGTACAAAAATTTTGTTTGTTTGTTTGTTTGTTTATTTATTTGTCTTGTATGCCGCCCACTCCCGGAGGACTCCAGGCGGCTCACAAAAGACAAGGGAAAGGGGGGAACGAGACAAAGACAACATATTAAAAACAAAACCAACATTCACAATTTCCGTGGAGGTAGATGCTTCTCAGCTCCCCCCAGCCTGCTGGAACAGCCAGGACTTGGTGGCTTTGCGGAAGGCCGGGAGGGTAGTAAGGGTCCGGATCTCAACAGGGAGCTCGTTCCAGAGGGCCGGAGCTGCAACAGAGAAGGCCCTCCCCCGGGGAGTCGCCAGCCGACATTGGCTGGCAGATGGAATCCGGAGGCGACCCAACCTGTGCGATCTAATTGGTCTGAGAGAGGTAATCGGCAGGAGGCGGTCTCTCAGGTACCCAGGTCCGATGCCATGTAGGACTTTATAGGTAGCGACCAGCACCTTGAAGCGGATTCGGAGACTAATAGGTAGCCAGTGCAGCTCGCGGAGGATAGGTGTAACGTGGGTGTACCTTGGTGCACCCACAATCGCTCGCGCGGCTGCATTCTGGACTAATTGGAGTCTTCGAACACTCTTCAAGGGCAGCCCCATGTAGAGCGCATTACAATAATCCAGTCTTGAGGTCACAAGGGCGTGAGTGTCTGAAGGGCCTCCCGATCCAGGTAGGGTCGCAATTGGTGCACCAGGCGGACCTGGGCAAAGGTCCCCCTGATCACAGCCGACAGATGGTGTTCTAGAGTCAGCTGTGGGTCCAGGAGGACTCCCAAATTGCGAACCCTCTCTGAGGGGCATATAATTTCGCCCCCAGCCTGAGAGATGGAACAGTTGGACAATCTTTGGGAGGGAACATCAGAAGCCACTCGGTCTTGTCTGGATTGAGTGCCAACTTGTTTGCTCCCATCCAGACTCTAACAGCCTCCAGGCACTGGCACATCACTTCTACTGCTTCGCTGAGTTGGCATGGGGCAGACAGATACAGCTGCGTATCGTCTGCATATTGGTGATACTTAATCCCGTGCCGGCGTATGATCTCACCCAGCGGCTTCATGTAGATGTTAAATAGGAGGGGGGACAGGACTGAACCCTGCGGCACCCCATACTTGAGGGGCCTTGGGGTCAATCTCTGCCCTCCGACCAACACCGACTGCGACCTGTCCGAGAGGTAGGAGGAGAACCACCGCAAACGGTGCCTCCCACCTCCACTTCTCGCAAACATCCCTCATCACTCAGCAGCGGTCATAGAATCACTTGGGTCTATGACCTGCTTTAAAAGACAATTTTTCAATGCCTTTCTAAAGCAGAGGTGGGATGGGTCTGGGGGAATGCTATTTTGGAGGGCAGGAGTAGTAATAGGCATATTTCTGCAGTCCCACAAGTTGCCATTGTTTAACTGAAGGAAACTGAAGTGTGTCCACCAGTCAGATGATGGGATAGGCAGACCCAACTGGACACAGAACGTTTTATAGATTTAGTGAAGTGTATTTTTTGAATAAAAATAAAGGGAAATTTCTTCACATTTTATTCTTGATCCAAATTGAAGCTGAAATAAACCTAGAGGTCTTGCAGAGTAAAATGGGTATGCCTCACCTCTCTTCCCTTATTTTCTACATGGCTTATCCAATGACCTGCCAACCAGTCTTCAAAAATCTTTCCTTCTCTATTCCTTGTTTATCTCTTGTCTTTTATAGTCTTGGATTTATTGTTTATTGACATTTGTTATTTCTAAGATTAGCAAAAATACATGTTGTAGATAAAAGGCAGCATTGCCATTTTTGACATTAAAGAGTTAATAGTTGATAGTCGAGATTTAAAAACCATTGTAAACTTACTTGGCAGCATCTGAAAATGGATACTGAAAACAGTAGCATGCCTGCTAATTCTGCATCAGTATTGTGTTGCATTCTTTTTACTGTTCATTTGGTAGAATGTGTCTTTGTCTTCCCACCCCCTTCACTTTTAAGAATATCAGAACTGATGAGCTTTTCCCAAGGGAGAGATTCAGTTCTTGTACTTATTCTTAAAACTGATAGTGACAGGGTCAGTATTTGTGAGGGTTTAGTCTCCTGTATAGACTCTGTACGTCTTTCTTTTGCCATTTGTTGGTTAAATCCCAGGAAGTACATAATGAAAAAAATTCTGGGATTTTGTTTCAAAGGAAGCATTCTCTGTCACTTTGCCTGATATAGTAATCTTGTAAATATCACTAAAAACGTTTGCAAGAAATTTTAAAGCACTGTATTTAAATGAAATTCAAAAGCAGAATGATCTTTCACAGGGAAAAGAAACATTTTGAAAAAATACACAATGCAAATATCATTTTTAATTAAGGAATTCTAATACAGTAAATGTGAAATGAAATAAAATGAATATGTACACATGTAAGTATGTTTAAGTAAACTATGAATCATGAACAAATATGTGCTATGAACATTATAGCTACAGTGACATAGTTAAAGTTCAGTGCTTCATCAGATATGCAAGATTATGAACAAATAAGCAAATTCTAATTAAATCACAAAACATACATTTGTCAGTAAGATGTTTTTCTAGAATCATTGTTTTTTAAAATAATTTATAATGGTGAAAACATAGTGTTAGAACTCCCCCTGCTGGCTCTGAAAAATAATTCTGCAAAATTTTGCAATAGTAGATTATCTTTTGGAAGTTATGATATTGCTGAACTAGGGGACTTCTGATTGTTGTGGGTGTTGTAACATCTCTGTGATCACAATTTGGTTGCTTGTTATGATAGTGAGATTATGATAGTGAGATTATCCCCTGGTCATATGGTTGCCATTGACTATTATCTTTACTGCTAGCTTCGAAGCAGCAGTCACAGGGCTGCAGGCAGAGGTTGCAAATGGTGATCATATGATGCAGTGCTTAATGTTGGTGAGCCCACGCTCACCTGTCCACTGTGGTTGCAAGTGGAGCTGCTTCCACAGCCACCAGGGGGTTGGGATCTCTGGGGATCCCTGATCTATTGTGCAACTGTTTACAATTTAATTGGGCTAGGTGTTACTTGATTCTATGTTAAAGAATAGAGAAAGAATGTGATGTTTTGCTGAAATTTTGGAATACAAATATCATAACCCACAAGTTCATGGCCAAAAATAGAGCTGCCAAAAATAGAATGCCTTAGATTGCATACTTCTGCTAGGGGATGCTCAGGCTTTAGAACTTTTTCCTTTGTTCATGTTTTCTTAGTAAAAATTAGTTATTTGAAGAAAATTGGAAATTACTTTCTTCAATGTTCCCTTTCAAGTTAGAGAAAAGTGCTACAGCTCCAGAATGATGTATGGGAATGCTTTTTTTTCAACCTGTTGCTCATTGCTGACAAAGTATACCTTCTACACATAGGCTGAATTCCCATATTATCTCAAATGCATTTATCTTAATTAAGATTATGTAAAAATTGATTTTGAGTGTAGTAGGGTGCAAAGTCAGCGATTGTAACTTATTCATGGCTTAACAGTGAGATTAACTCAGTCACATTTGTCACTGTCATCTGTTTCTCCTTTGATATGTGTTTTCTTTATATGATCTGGAGACTGAATAAGAGGGCAGGGATAAATAATTTTGTTTTAAGTTTTGAGGAAGACCATTGAAATCTTTTTCAAAATACTGAAAGCTGAAACCAGATTGAGAAAGGGACGGTTATCATTTAAGGCAAGTTGAAATGTGATATGTTTTTTACATGTTTGTCCAAGACTCTCATCCTGTTTTGATGTCACTGATGTACTTTGGTAATAAAGGAAATATTGCTAGAAACTTACATATGTTGCAGATTTAGAACTTACAATCTGTAATTGGATATCTGTACATTACTTGTAGCTTTGCTAACAAAGTCCTAAGATCATGTCCAAAACTGTGGTATGACTGGCTAGCATTTTTGCTCAACACATTTTGACATTAGGTATTCCAACAAGGACAGCATCTTCAAACTTCATCTTTTTTCTTACAATTGCAAATTCATTCAGTATATCCTCTCTGTGGATGGTATGATTTCTATAGCACACTTAGCACAACATTGGCAAACCTTGTAATTTCATGACTCTATACAATGGTACATACTTATAAACCCTTTCCCTTCATGAATAAATCTAACCAGCTCACTTTGGTAGCAGTGAATGTGCCATTTTTTTAACATTAAATGTGTTCTTATCAATTGTCCCATTTATGTATGCAGAGTTGGAACTCTTTCAGGACTTGTCCTGTTGTTGCCTTCTGAGAACACAGTAAAAAAATTGCATGTGCAAAACAAGAATTCTTACAGGACTTTTACTTTTACAAGTTGAGCCAATCAAGGAGATACTTTCTGCTCTCAATAGCAAAACAACTGTTCCCATTCCCTACTGATTTGATGTGTTTGCTGTCGATTAGTTGGCGGCTGCCACATAAGAGATCCATCCTTGCAACTCCTATATGCCAAATAAGTGGGGCAATGTGACTGCCAGTGTCTTCTGGACTTCAACTTTATGCATGCAAAGATGAGTCATACAAGAACCTGGTTCTGTTCTTGCTAGACAGCTATGTGACAGAGTTCTCACAGAATTCTGCTTTGCATACATGATACCCCCAATTACAACTATCCTCAGATTTGGACTTATAACACACTTAGAGAAATTTTGTCTCAGTTCACGGGGATTTAAATCCCCCAAGACCATCTGACTGGAAACCTTAAAATTAGTTCTGAGATAAAATCAAGATAGAGATGGTGTCAGGTAGCAGAATGAGAAGCACTTGTCCTCAAAATTGTCAGCTTTAATTACAGGTCCTGCATCCTAATTGTATGCCCAGCAGGATATCTGATAGCAATAGAACTTATATAATGCTTCATAGTGCTTTACAGCATATTGCCCCCAACAATCCGGCTCCTCATTTTACTGACCTCGGAAGGACTGAAGGCCAAGCTTCTTTAGGATTGAACTCCAGACTGCAGTACTGCATTCTAACCATCAGGCCTTTTGATTACCTCCAAGGTTTCCTACATTATAGACTTATATAAACCATACATGGAATGAATATTAAAGTTTTTCTTCCTTTCTCATAATGCTGGTACTTGAGGTTGTATATTAAACTAGAATGCAGGGTACCAGCAGAAGAAAATACTTTTTCACATAGGGCATAGTTAAATTGTATATGTTGCTAGCAACTTGCATGATTTTAAAGATGCCTGGAAATGTTCATGAAAAATACTAGTTACCGGAAGATAACACAAAGAAGCTATTTCATCCTAGTCTTGTGAGTTTTGAAAATGCATGTAGTTACTAAGTTGGCCACTTAGTAACACAGAATTCTGTGACAGATGGATGAAGAAGTTAATACATTTTTATGAGAGAAAAGGATGCTGATAATTGCTGATGGAAAGCAGATCAAAAACCCCAACTATTCAGGTAAAACCTGAAAAGAAAATTCTATTTTCTAAGCAATAAATAGGAAATAAAACAAAGTTAATTACAGTTATTGAAACTAGGGCTTCTGCATTTTAAATTTAGGCAGTAGTGAGGAATTGTTTTTCAAATCCTGCATTTTATTTATTTACCTATTAGATATTTATCCCACCTTTACTATTTTTATAAATTACTTTTAAAATGTTTGATTCTTGCCTTTTTTCCACATATCATTTGATAGCTCTCATTCCATTGTTTACCTTATTATTCTCTCAGATAGCACGGTGTTATCTTGTTAGGGGAAAAGTGCTATTCAGGATGAAATTGAGGCTGTAAAGTCTGTAGAGGAGATACACATACTGTGTAATTAGAAAGACTATCATGCTTAACTTATTCCCTGGAGGAACTCGAGGCTGCCTGTTGTCAAGCTAGCTAAGAATTCTGGGAACGGAACTATTGAGAAGATCGCTTTAACAGGTGTCATAGATACGTTAGGGGTGAGCACACTTCTTAAGTATACAATTGACAGGTATGCACTTTTTCTCAATAGAGACCCATCCCTGCATGACTTATCTCCAATGAATCCTAGAAGATACAAAACTGGTGAATCAGATTTGGCTATATTTCTGAGCTTCTGAAGTATGTTAGATGGGTTAGACATATAGTTCTTGCTGTAGAAGACAGGCACACTGTCGAACTAAAATTAAATAATGAAGATGATCAGAATGGAAACCTCAAGTCAACATTTGATTGAAAGTGGAAGGTTCTTCACTAAAATATGTATATAACTAATGGACGTCTATACAAGCAAAGGCATAGAGAAGCAAACTATGCTAATGAGCCATAAATATTCTGCTGGTTGTTATTTATTAACACCAATTACCAAATTCAATGCCAATTAAAGTATTTACAGACCTCACTCCAACAATGTCCATGTGACAACTGTAAAATAGTAATATTGTAAAAACAACAACCATAGTCACAACAATAATGTATGTTTCATTAACCAATGTTTAGATTTACTAAAAAGCAAAGTTTACACTAATATTTTAATAAAATTACAAGTATTTGAAAAGTGCATGGCATTTGAAATAAAGTTGAAATATAAATAAAGAAACAAACATTAGGACTTGGGAAAAATTGTGATTGATATCCATTTGATTGCCACAACAAAATAACTTTTTACTTTAATATTGATTGAAAAGTTAGAAGACTCCAATTCGAAAAGCTATAATAAATCCTTCTTCATTTTAGGAAGTAGGCCTTTACTAAAGTGTTGGATATTTTATCTCTCATCAGCTATGAGCTCATATCTTTTAATATGTACTGTGCTTACTCTTATGCTTTAGCAGTTACATAGTTGTCTGAACAACAACAAAATACCCCTTAAAGAATTAAAGATTTTTGGATTTAAACTACCCACAAGCAAAGAACTGTACTGAGAAAATACAAGACACACCTGACTGTACATTACTTATGTTAAAAGTTTATCTTGTAAATGAAAGAATGCTGATTCATAACTAAATGAATAATTTGATCAGTTTAGCAATTGATTTGATGATCATGTGCACACAACACATGGTGCATAAAACAAACCCTAGCTAGCCCTTTCAAAACAAGTTGTAGAAAAATTCATAGTCACAGTTGCTTTCATGAGCATTTCAAGAAAGGGCAGTGTGGAGCATCTAAATTGTACAATATAAAACATTGTTAAGTAATGTGGCTGAAAACAGAAAAGCAGAGTTCTTTAAAAACAAACAGTGCTTCCTTTACAAGTGATTTTTTTAATAGGTAAATATTCTAGCCAGACAATTTCAGAAGATCACTGAAGCCATTGTGACACAATCCAATTCAAGCTTCTGTTCAGCTGAATTCTATTTTTGCTACAAGATCTACATCATTTGTATTTTGTATTTCAATGTGGGCATTTGTTATAAGATCCATCTCTCAACAAAGTGTCCTGATCAATAACCAGGTCTCAACCATTGCTAACAAAGGTAGAAAAAGTTCTGTCTACTGTTACCACCTTCATCCCCTCTTTTTGTACTGCATTGTGCAGGTTCTGGTAACGAGATTCGTCCATTTTAAATTTATTTTTTGTTCAAGTGGCTTGCTCACAGGATGCAGCCTTTTGCAGTTGGAAAATATTTCTACAGTCAGTCAACCTAAAACATCAGCTTTCTTCTTTTGCTGCTTCCCCCTGGGATTCCCCAGTTTGTTCGGTGGGGTTTCTCTGTGCATCTTCTTCCCCTTCTACAAGAAACAAAGGTAATTTTTAGTAAAAAATAGCATGGACAATGCAACTGATATTTGCATATTCCACTGGGTTCATATCTGGCATACAGAGTCTGGGTTGGTTTTAAGCAACACTAACTAGTTATCTAAGTTATAAATAATGTAGAGAATGAGATTCAAAATATAAAGGCAGACTGCCACTTAAGAAATGTAAAAATGCTGGAGAAAACTTTAAATGGGGCTTAATTCATTGCGTTAGAAGTGAATGGATTTCATTCTATAGCCAAAGAACTAGCCATTCCTAACCTATTTACAGAAACTGATTTTAGTATTTCAGAGGAGCAAATTTAATAATAGACATAATACAATGTATGGTGTAGTATGTATGTAATGGTTTTTCATATTCATTCTACCATACTTCATAATTATGGTATATTAGTTAACCTAATGGTAACCTTGAGATACGAAGGGAATAGACTATCAGCTGTACCACTGTTCTTGCCTTTCTTAAAATAGTATCTACAAGGAATATATATTTAGTATCTACAAGGAAATATACCTACGAGGAATTAGAATTCTATGTAGGGAGAATTTAATTATCACAACTATTAAATTGTGACCTGAATTAATCTTGGCTTATGATCATTGCCTCTTGACCTTACTTAGCTTATAAGTAAATTGGCCGATGAGCTCTACTATGGCCATAAATCCTACCTACTCTGTATAAGATACTTACTTCCCTGTTCTGGAAATATGGGCTAAGCAGTTTTCATAGCAATTGGGAAACATTGCATCAGTTCATCTCCTGAAGATGCATGTTTTAAAAATTCAATAGTAATCATATTTATTCTAATTTTCGCCTGAATAGCTTGTGACCCATCATATCAGCCAAAACTAATATTTTGACCCATCATACCACTAAGGTTGATAGGCTTAACAAACCCTTGTAAGTTTATCCTTCCTCACTCTCTATGACTAGAAACAAAGGGGTTCCTGAGAATTTAACTGATAGATTCTAAGTACACCAAACGTTTTATCATTTCATACCTTGTGAAATATGTGTGTATGTATAAATATGCATATATAACACATACACACAAATTATACTTGATCAATATATAATGTGTATGAATATGTGCATGTGTGTGAGTGTATGCCAAGTATAAATTTAATAGTGTATAGATATCAAAACCTAATAGACTGTTTTCAAGAATGATTCCTCTTGTATAGTTTTTTTTTGCTAAAATATCGTTATTTACCAGTTTTATTTATATCAAGTTCAGATAATTTCAGGGATAGTTCACTGGAATTCCCACTTGTTGAAGACACAAGTATATCATGAATAGCGTTTCTTCTTCCAGTTCTTCCTGAAGCAATGAAATCTGCATATGTAGATTCCACATCAGTCATTGCTAACAAGTATCCTCATAGCAGTATCTTAAAGAAAACAGAGAAACAGTCTCTTTACTGCAAAGAAGGCCATGCAGTTAAGAGATAGAGAAAAATTGAAATGCTTTAATATAAAAACAATATACTTGATTTACAATGAAATCTCATATGAGATGAAGGGTTTGGAATAGTTATTCAATAGGATACTGGACATAAAATCCCTAAGCAGGAACAGAGCAGAAACAATAATTCTGAGTGTACCATATATGATTATATTCAATGCTCTTAGTAACTATTTGATATACCATGTCTCCAAAATAGAGATAAAATAAGGGTCAAATGAAAAACATGAATGATAGATAAATAGTACCAAAGCATACCAAAATAGAGAAAATCTATGTAGATTACAATTTCATTGCCCAAATGCCTTTCAAATAAACAATATTTATTATTTATGTTATTACTTTTATTTTTTTACTGAAAACTGTCCAGTCACGAAACTGAGATGGTAAACAAGGTAAAGGAATCCCTGCAGATTTTACTCCGCTAGTCGTTGCCAACTGTAAGAGGTTGTGCCTCATCTCTGTTTCAAGGCCAATGAGCCAGTGCTGTCTGAAAATAATTTTGTGGTCATGTGGTCAGCATGACATTATGGAGTGCTGTTCCTTCCCATTAAACTGGAACCTATTCATCTACTCACATTTGCATGCTTTTGAACTGCTAGATTTGGCAGGAACTGGGACAAGGACAGGAACTCACCCTGTCACATAATGAACAGGCTGCCAGCTTTCCAGTTGACAAGCTCAGTATCTTAACTGCTGAGCCACTGCACTGTCTTAGAGTGGGGCAGAAATTAAGTAAGAATTTAGGACATGGAGGATTCTGGGAGACCTTTGTTGGAAAAGTTCCACATCAATGATGCAATAGCTAAGAAGATTGTCAGTCTCTCTTCACAGATCTCACCAGAGGTGAACAGAAATGGAAACTAAATCCCCTGTGCATACTACAGGGAGAGCATGTAGCTGTCTATGTAGTATATCAGAGCAGTGTTTCTTGAATTATGTTGTGTGGAAGGTCACAATGGTGCAAGCCTTTAAAGAACCAGTTATCATATTTTTCACACTATATGACACAGTCCCCTCCCTCCAAAAGTGGGTGGAAACATCTGGGCGTCTTATAGAGTGAATATTGCAATGGGAGGGCAGAGGGAGAGGTGTGCTGTTCTCACCGCTGTCACACCTGCTGCCGTTTGCTGCCACCATGGAACAATGGAGCCTTTGCTGCCGAGCAGTGGCTGGATTGGCTTCCCGGAATACTCCCAATCAGCTGTTCTAGGTGGCGGTGATTGCCACCACCAATCGCTAACAATAGGCGGCAGTGATCACCGCCACCTACAACAGCTGGATCGATGGTATTCCAGGAAGCCAATCCAACCATCAATCAGCTGCTGAGCAGTGAGTATTCCCCAGCAGTGACAGCAGCTCAGCTCAAGCTTAAGACACTTGATTTTTAAGAGGTAAATTTGAAAAAAAAAGTTTTTGCACTCTGCAGGCATGCAGAGAGTTTGAGAGATATGCAAAGTGTTTCTGGGGGCGGGCAGGGAGAATGAGCAAAAAATGGCATGTTTTTCACAAATAAAAGGGTATGCAGAGGCTTGTAGAGTGTTCCTGGGAACTGGGAAGGGCAAAATCAAGCAAAAAACGGGCCATTTCTGCTCATTTCTGCCCTCCCTCGCCCCCAGGAGCACTTTGCAGGCCTCCCAAACCCACTGCACGTCCATTTTTGCAAAGGGAGTGGGGTTTCAGTAAGCCACAAATGCTGTATTCAGTGTATAAAATACAACCAGATTTTCAGCCTTTTTTAGGGGGAGAGGTGTGTCTTATATTCTGAAAAATACAGTATATATTTATGTATAATATGTATGTTATAATCAAAAAAAAGGAAGGAAAAATTTAAGATATCCATCTGTAGGGCACTTAAGAATTGGTACTTAGACCTATGCATTGTGTTTAAAACTAAGTCACGTGAAGATATTTTTGTTACTTAAAATATCATCCCCCCTCTCCCACCAAAATTTCTGCAATTGTTCAAACAGGAGATTATGCCAGTGGTGATAACAGCTTCTAATAAGCACTTGACTAGCAGCTTACGCTGTCCCCTCCTGAACTGAAGGAGTGGATTTTAGGTTGAATACGGATATTGGAAACGTTACTCTGGCTCCTTTTAATCAGCTGCTTTCAGATGGAAGAACACTCCTGCGGCAGACCTGCTCTCTTAACAATACTTGGATATTTTTTAGCTTAACCTCTTTACTTGTGTGGTTTCCCCCTCTTCTTTTCCTTTGCTCAAGCAAAGTCAAATCTAAATGATGAGAGTCTTCATGGAGCCGCTAGAAGAGTTATTTGACAAGTGGGAGGATAGGGATTAGGTACAACATTTTATGCAAGCTAAATATAGCTATATTGAATATCTCCAAGCAATTTATATATAAACGGCATGTGACACAGCCATCTGCTCAAAACACACTACTTTAATCTAGTAAAGAACCTAAACTGGGGCTAATGAATTCATTAAAGCTCTCCACACAAGAGAATTACCTCAAGAAATCTTCAAACTGACAAGACCTTCATGCATCCATAATTCATATCTGACAGACCTATTTCTAGGACAGGGATGTAATGTTCAAATTGCAAAATTGTGATTCCAGTGTGAGACACAATTCATCACCTTTAGAAGAAGGTAAGCTTAGAAACTATCATTTTAACCTTTACCAGATGATATTATTTTATCCTTAGTAGATAGTTTGGGGTTGGTTTTGTTTACTGCATTTAAATTCCACTGAAATCCAGATGAACCTCAGGGGACACATGCCATTCTGGGACACAAGCATCAGCAAGAATGGCATGGGTCTCTTTTTCCAGCACAATGCTGTTTCCAGGCCTAGAGCAGTTGGTATGAAGAGAATGATATCTCAATTTCACAGGTACCTTTGTCTGCCAAAATAAACTCTATCACAACAATTTCTTTTTTAAAAAAAAGAATGGGGATAGAATATTCTTGCAAACTACTTCTTAAATTTTACTCTCTTCTCATTATTGTAAGCATAGAATTTTCTCACTCACTTTTGCAATCTCATTCCTATGCAGGGCTTCATTTGGACTAAAAAGTCCAAATGTCCCTTATAGGACATGAGTAGATATTGACCTTTCCTCAGCTGGAAAATATTTATAAGAAAGCACCTTACAACATGCTTTTTAATTCACCTTCCCTATAACTTAGAGCCCTTAACCCAGAGTGAGAAACTGTGATCTTCAAAATATTTTAGTCAGGACTGAAGGATGCTGAAATTTTTCAGACTATCTGTAGTCTCCCAACACTCCATTTTTGTATCCTGAGAACATCTTGAAGGTGGTGGGTCAAAATGGTTGAAAGGAGTTTTTTTGGGGTGGAGGGAGAAAAGAAATGAAGTAGGATTAGCTTAAGGAATCCACCTTTCCTCTTTAAAACCCCACTGCTGTTTGCCCATTTATTATAAGCCACACAGTCTACAGTCCTTACAAGTTAAAAAAAATGTTACCAAAAAAAGTGCACCTTTAAGATGTTGCACAGCCCTGATGAGTGAAATGGTTGATCTTGGATTTCAAATATTCCCTACATCATATAGCTTCCCAAGCAATTTTATCAATCACTCCCTTTATAAGTTCACCCTTACTCCTATCATAAAGAGCCAAGAAGAAGAAAAAAGAATATTCTCATGCAATAAACAAAAATAGTTGGAAGCCAAATGATTGCTGGGAGGGGAAAATGGAGATGTGTGTAGCTACTTTATATGATTTCATTTCTCTACTACATCAACTCTTGTCCACAGAATAAATCAATATGTACACATTTGAACATGTATTCAGTTTGGCTATTTTTCCTGTTGCTCACAGGAAATCTCTAAGAATGTGGAAAGATACCCATTGAGGAATAAAGTAAAAAAAATGGAGTAATTGCAAGAATTGAATTTTGTGCAGCACTTCAAAACACACATTCAAATCAGTAGGATCATTTTTATTTTTTATTGTATTATTTTTACTATATTTTAGAATGAAATAGATTTTTCTTGAAAATCTGCAGAGGGCAATGTCGTAATAAGATAGTTTCATGGCCTCTATAAATTTAAAATAGTTTTTTCCCCTTGAAGTTGCACTTTGTTGTTAGTTGCGAAGTCATGTCCAACCCATCATGACCCCATGGATAAAGTTCTTCCAGGCCTTCCTGTCCTCTACCATTCTCTGGAGTCCATTTAAGGTCAGGCCTACTGCTTCGGTGACTCTATCCATCCACCTAATTCTCTGTCATCCTCTTCTTCTTTTGCCCTCAATCTTTCCCAGCACTAGGCTTGTCTCCAGTGTGTTGTTCTTATCAATTGCAAAAGTGCAGGGAGCAGCATATTATTTCTTATCAGTAGAACTGTATATGAGACACCATCATACTGTTATGGCCTTCTACTGAAACTGAATGCTGCAGATAGCTTCCCCTTTTGTGAAGAATTAAGAGAAATTGCAGCTTCAATAAATGTTGAGTATGATGGGTTAAGAAAGGCAGTGAAGGAAGCCAGGAAGATTTGGTGGGAAGGTGACAGCAGATGGTCTGCTATTGATGGGGTGGGGAGGTGTAAGGGAGGAGTATAAGGTGACATGAAAGAGAAAAGCCATCAGAAGCGGTAGAGAGAAGAGATATGGTGGGTTATAAACACACACACACACACACAGAGTAGCCAGAATGATAGAAGTAGACAAAAGGAGAAAAGTGCAGAGTTTTTTTTTTTTGGTGGGGGGGAGAAAAACTCAGAAAAGTGGGCATAGTGGAAGGGGTATCACAGGCTACATCCAATCTCCTGCTAGCTGGCAAAAGGCCATATGCTTTCAGCCGAGTCTTTGAACAAGGAACTGCAGATGTGCCACAGATAGATATTTGAATTGCATTTAAGGGAGCTACCAGTCTCCAAGGCCAAACAAATAAGCAAAGCAACAGGAGAACTAGAAAACAACATACTCTGTGGCTGATGGAGGGCCTAGAAGTAAGACAAACCCTTAATTTTCTGGATTGCAGCTATGGAGAGGAACAAGTTAAGTTGCACCTTAAGCTGTCAAAAGTGCCTTCTAGAGCTTTAAATTTAATTTTATTTGTTAAAATGGTAAACCATATTAATTATTTATTAAACCCAAGCATTCAAGCAGAACATCTTTCTCATTATGTTCAAATTTGACTTTTCCCATAGGGTTAATTTCTCATGTGATCTGTTTTTGATAACACATTTCACTACAGGACAGGCAAGAAAAGAAAGAAGTAGCAAGAAAAACAGAAGAAAGGGTGGGGGAGGAATGGAAAGGATTATTTAAGACATTTTGAACATAACAGAAAAGAGACACATAAAGAAATAATTCTTTCTCACAATCTCTTAAATTAAAACTACTACCACAAGGTATGGTTTTCCAAACTAAAAACCAAGGTATGCATCAAACACAATGAGCTTAACACAATAGAACAGTACAATTGGGAAAGGCTATATTTTCCGGATCAAAATCTCTGATTCTTTAAATATAAAGATATATAATAGTGTCATACTACTATTTTAAAATTTATATCCCACTTTTCCTCTGGGATTCCAAGGCAACATTTCAAATTAAAATTTAACTGAGTTCTGAGATGAAGTAAAAAATGACAGTTGGCTTACCTGAACGGTCGTTCTCTGGGTGCTGCAGAAGAGTCCAAGCATGGGTTAAATTCAGTCTATTCATCCAAGGACTGAGTTGAAATTCTTAGCCATGTCTCCTCATTGAGGTTCAGTTCAAAAACGAAGGCATAGTCTATGATGGACTGTGATCTTGAAGTGTCCTTTGGATGTCTCCATAGCCAACACGCTCTGAGCAGCCTGAGACGCCTGATAAATGAGGGACGAAGAAAACCCCAGGGTGGGGTTGGACTATCCTGCAGTGCCAAGCCAATGGTCATTCTCCTGTGCACTGCTTGGAGAGTCCAAGCATGGGACATACCCAAGCTATGAAGCCCCAGGAAGGGCAACTTGATCATCCAGGATGTGCGGAGTCACAACTACCCTCTGCAACACTCTCCTCCCAAAGGACGCCTCTGCTGCAGTGTAGGAGTCAATGCGGTAATGCTTAATGAACACAGTTGGAGACAACCAACTGCTCTGCAGATTTCTTCCACAGGAGATTGTGTCGCCCACGTGGCTGTGGTGGCCGCACTCTGTGTGGAATGAGTGGTAAGTCTAGGTGGTACCGTCTTGCCCAGTAGTTTGATACAAGCCAGTTTGATACAAGCTCACCAACCAATGGTGAACGGTGAGACTTTGCACCCCATGGAACCTGGTTGAAAAGAGATGAGAAGGGATTCGGAGTGTTGGAATTCCTTCATTCTCTTGATGTAGCAGCGAACCGTTCTCCAAACGTCGAGCTTGTGCCAAGTTCGTTCCTTGGGATGCTGAGGGTGAGGGCAAAAGTTGGGAAGTACCATTTCCTGCGATCTATGGAACAAAGAGTTAATCTTTGGCATAAAAACTGGATCTAGCCAGAGGGTGACCCGGTAAGTGTGAAAAACACACAAGTCCTCACGGACGGAAAGAGCAGCTAACTCTGACATCCTCCTTGCTGATGTAATTGCTACAAGAAAGGCTGTCTTCAGAATTAGGTGACAAAGACTGATGGAACGTATGGGTTCAAATTGTGTCTTGGTCATGGCCCTCAGAACAAGCAGGGGGTCCCAGGTGGGGAACCTGTGTACCTTAGGAGGGCACTCATTGGAGGCCCCCTTGAGAAAACTCCTGACCTGAGGGAGCTGCGCTAAGGAAACAGCTAAATGTCTAGCAAAAATGGTAGAAAGTGCTGCTACTTGTCGGCGGAGGGTGTTGGGAGACAGGCCCTTATCCAACCCCGCCTGCAGGGGGTCCAGCAGCTGTGGTATGGATGCCGAAGTGGGAACTATGTCTAGTGTACTACACCATGAAGCAAATGCCACCCAAGTGGTGTCATAAATCCAAATCGCAGATGGACGTCGGGATGCCTGGATGGTACGAATGACCTTGTCAGATAGATTGTCTTTCCTCAGGAGGTCCCCCTCAAGTGCCAGATGGCCTGTTGGAGCCAGCTGGAATCCGGATGCACTATGACCCCATGACTTAGGGAGAGTAACTCCTGAGGTCTGCGAATGAAGAAACTGACAAGGTCTGTGTACCACGATCTCCTGGGTCAATGAGATGCTACTAGGAGAATCTCCGCTTCCTCCGACAAGATTTTCCGAACCAGCTGTGGGATGAGGGGCAGCGGCAGGAAAGCGTACAAAAGGCCCCTGGGCCAGTGGCATCTCAGAATGTCTGTTTCCTCCGATTGCGGGATGGCATATCTTGAGAAAAACTTCGGGAGTTGCGAGTTGGCTAGATTGGTGAACAGATCGGCCACCAGTAGTCCGAACTTGATGGTCAGTTGATGGAAGGTCACTGGGTGAAGTGCATTGTCTGCATTGTCGATGGTAATCCGACTTAGCCAGTCCGCTCTCACACTGTCCACTCCTGAGATGTAGTCTGCCCACAGGGAGGTCAGATGGCGTTCCGCCCACCATCCCAAGGCCTCTGCCATCAGGCCCTGGACTTGGTGCCCCCCTAGTGGTTGATGTGGGCCTTTGTTGCTATATTGTCTATGAGCACTAAGACATGGCAACCCACAATGCCCCGTCAAAAGTAGCGTAAGGCTAGTCTGAAAGCCCTTAATTCTAGCCAATTTATGTTGTGGGGTGACTCTCTGCGTGACCACTTGCCTTGAGTCAACTGCTCCTCGAAGTGGGTGTCCCATCCCTGTAGGCTTGCGTCTGTTATAACCACCAGACACTTTGGCTCCTGGAAGAGACAACCTCTTATCACTGCACTGGATTCCCACCACTGGAGGGACTGTCTGACCTTTGGAGGCAGTCAGACACATCTGGGAGAATTGCTGACTTTTGCTCGCTGGATAGGCAGGAGGAACCATTGCAGCTCTCTTGTGTGAAGCCATGCCCAGGGAACGATGTTTATGCATGAGATCATGAGTCTCAGGAGTTTTGATAGGGATACAATGGACGTGAACTGGTTCACTCTCGCCTCCCGTGCATGGCTGATGATGTTGCGTCTGCGGTCTGGTGACAGGAACACTTGACAACGGTCAAAATCTATGAGTGCTCCTAGATGTAGGATGCGGAGTGCAGGAGTCAGCTGACTCTTTTCTTGGTTCCCCGAGAACCTGTGTTTCTGCAAGGTGGAGATGATGACTTGAACATCTCTGAGCGCTTGCTGGTGGACGCTGATTGAATCAAGATATAGTCCAGGTAACAGAGGAGACATATTGGACATGAAATCTTGTTCATCGATCTCATCGAGGGGCTCAAGGCTGAGGACAAAAAGGCTGAGAAAGTATGTCACAAAACCCACCAGGCGGCCACCTGGTCCATTAAGGCTTCTACAGTGGCTTCATTCTTTCATTTTTTAGAGCCTCACTGTTTTGGCTGAGGCAGTTGAGACCGAACCTCCCTCGGAGGGTTCCAGATGGATGCATGAGCTTAACAAAATTATAGCAGCTATGGAGTATGCGGCTGATGCTTCACTCAATGCTGCAAAATTTGCATCCCGGGCTCTGGCTTCAAATGTGACCTCACGATGTCTGTTGTGGCTTCGTCACTGGTAGGTGGACATGAAGTCAAAATGGAAGCTTGCTTCTGCTCTCTTTAAGGGAGGACAATTGTTTGGTGACACATTAGACAAATTCCTAATCAAGACCAAGGATAAACGGAAGGTGCTTCCATCTACTGCCCAGAAGGCTGACAGGAAGAACAATTCCTTTTTTTCAGAAGCAGCCCTTTCGGGGGAATGACAACTCAGGTGCGGGTGCCTCCTATCAGAGACCCTACCCCCAGGGCAATGAGTGTAGCCAGGACAGGTCAACTTTCAAATATAAGGGTCAACAGCAGCAGTCATTCTGGTGCCCCTTTTGTGCCGGTTCAAATAACTGCTCCTACTGTAGGTCCAAGTGACCACCAACAGGATCCTCCCATAGGCGGCCGTTTCCAACTTTACCCCGCCCAATGGGAGTTGATCACAATGGATACCTGGGTTCTCAACACAATCAGGCAGGGCCTGACCTTGGAATCTCTATCGCTTCCCCTGTGAACCTTCATCCGCTGTCCAGTTCTGTCCTCCCTCCCCAAAAGAGCTTCAAGATATCTTCCAAATTATTCTGCACAGAATAGTGTTTGTCAGCCCCACTAGGGTTGGTTAGTGATCCAGGCTGCGCCCACTGGCACTGGATCACGTTCGCAAACATCTCTGGCACAGGAACCAGGTCCTGCACAGGAGCGGTCTCTTTGAATAGTCCCTGTTTAGGATCCTGAGTCCCAGAGGGGGCTGGAACAGGGGTACCTCCTGGGTGGAGGCCTTCGTCTTGTGCAATATTGCTTTAAAGAGGGAAGGCCTGAATAATCCAGTGAAGGCAGGTTTATCTGGGATAGGAGTCTCGTCTTCTGAAAACTCCTGTTCCCCAATGTTATCCTCCTCTAATACAGACTCCTCCGTGGCAATGGAGGTGCCTGGGGAAGGAGGTCCCTGAGTTTGCCCCCTCTGGCCAGGCTTGTGAATAGATGTGGCAGAGGAGCTTCTGGCAGCCTGCTTCTTTCTAGTCTTACCAGAAGCAATGCCCCTCTCAATGGCCTGCTCAATAACCCTCTGCATTTCAACAGACAGATTGGGTCCCTGGTCTTCAGCAGGCTGGGGTCTACTTGCCCTCCCCCGTCTGAGCCCTCTAAGGGATCAGGGTCCTCCTCCCCCATGGCAAACTCAAAGGGACAGGATTCCTCAATCATTCAGGAAGAATCCAGATAACCCAGAGAGGCTGCAGGAGAGGGAGCCTGGGATCCTCTAATGAAGGAGATATGGTCCTTGGTGGATGGGCCTAGGAGGGAGGATCCTGCCCCTGAGGTAAGGGATGTGGATCATGGGAAGGTTGCCCAGAAGATAGGGATAGCCTTCGGGCCCTTTCAAAAGTCCATGGGCCTCAGCTCTGGATAGGGGCTTGCCGCCTCTGGGATTAGGGAATTCCTTTCCCTTGATGCCCTTACTGCTCTGTTCCACCACAGGAGGGTCTGGCCTACTGCATTTTGGCGAGGAGGCAGGATGTTCCTCTGGTGTCCTCTTGCCACTTTCAGCCATGATGATCTTCAACCGGAACGAAGACAGATTCTCATGGCCCTTTAGGGAGACTCTGCAGGCAGTAGGCTGGCACCAGGGTGAGGTGGGAGCTGCTGTGCACTGCGCAGATATGTCCGTAGAACAGGAGTATGACCAGGCGTCCAAAACTCTCCTAGACCGCAACAGAGATGGTCCAGAGGGAGGAGTCCTTGCCGGAGCCCTGAACGAAGGCCAGAAACTCCCTCGTGGCAATCTGCAGGCTGGAAGGAAAAGTGCGAAACTCCAAATGGCCAGCTACAAAAAGCGTTTTCAAAATGGCTGCTGCGCTTCTCGGACGCTCAGGGAACTGTAAAGCATAAACTGGAGCCTCCGCCAAGGACTCCGGCAGCCACAGATGAAGAAGACAGCTGGGGGAAAAGGAAGCCTCCTACCTCCCCCCCGTGTTCGTCAGCAAGCGCTGGACAAATGCCCCAACGATCACAGGCTCCACAACGATAAGGAACCCGGAAGTCCGAAAGCCTCACCAACGATTTTTAAAATGGCTTGAAGTTTTCCTAACACTACTTCTCAACAAATGACAAAAATAAGAAAAAGCTAAACTAAGTAGTGGAGTGTCCCAGTCTATTTGCACAAGAACTGAGGAGCTCCCCAAAACGTGTCTGAATTGGGCTGGACTGTGTTTTTGAACTGAACCTCAATGAGGAAAGGAGGCGTGGCTAAGAATTTCAATTCAGTTCTTGGGTGAATAGACTGAATTTAACCCATGCTTGGACTCTCCAAGCAGCGCACAGGAGAAGAATTGGGTAACTTAGCAAATAATTCTAAGCAAACAACTCCTTTAAAGCAAACAACAGTGTGACTCTTGATATTAATTTAGTCCAATGTCACATACTTATTATTCCTATCAGTTTGTTTTTTTACAGCAATCTGTTATGGTGGAAGCTGACAATAAATCTTGTTTTCATGACCTACATAAAATTGTAATCACTAAGTGGCAATGAATATTCTGTAAAGATGCTTTAAAGCCTTTTCACGCTAGCTGCATATTATTATTGCTTTCCACACACCACATCTCTATGTTAATTAAAAAATAAAATCATTTAAACAAATAAAAAATGATGAAACTGATTATATTAAAACAATGGGCACAGCCTTGAGTATATGAATTTAAATATATGCATACAGAAATCAGAAACTCTAACCCTGTGGATTATGGAAATGTCCTACTTCCTCTTATCCCAATAAAAGATTAGTCACATTTTGCCTAGGTAGCAAGCTGTAATTAATACAAAAATAAGTGAAAACTTCTGAACTTCCTCTCATTATGATAATCTGTAAAAAATGGAGAAGGAGTTCAATTAGCACAATTTATTTTTATATATTTTTTATACAATGATATTCATCAGTATTTTGGAATCCATTGTTCCTTATAAGAAAATATACACGGGCAAGTCTTGAATAAAAAAGAAATCCTACATTAATGGTTTATTGACTACAAACTGACCATAGCCATTCTGGTTAAAGGTATTGGGACAGAACTCAGGAGACTGAGTTGTAGCTTTGCATTAAACATGAAATCAGTTGGTGATTGTGGGCCAGTCACTCTCTTTCAGGCCTAAGGAAAAAAAAAACCAATGTCATGCCACTTTAAAAAAATGTTGTCAAGAAAACTGCATAGACAATATGGGTCCTGTAGAGTTGGGTAGACAATAACTGTTAATAATATTAACAATCATCATTATGGAAAAATAACTACCATATTTTTTGGAGTATAGGACACACCTTTCCCCCCGCAAAAAGAGGGTGAAAATATGGATGTGTCTTATACACTGAATACAACATTTTTGGCCTACCAAAACCCCGCCTGCTTTGCAAAAATGGACGTGGAGGGGGTTTGGGAGGCTTGCAAAGTGATCCTGGGGGCTGAGGAGGGGAAAAACGAGCAAAAAAGGTCATTTTGGCCCCCCAGCCTCCAGCAGCACTCCACAAGCCTCCAAAAGCTCTGCATGCTCTTTTTTTATTTGGGTGCCAAAAATGAGGGCTTGGGAGGGCTTGGGAGGCTGCAGAGTGCAAAAACTTTTTTTAAAAAAAAATTACCTCTTCAAAATCATGGTGTTTCTTATATTCCGGTGCGTCTTATAGTCCAAAAAATATGGTACTACCTTGGGAGAATGGCATTTGACTGTGTGTGGTTTTTAAAATTAGCTGAAAGTTCAGTTTGGGCCCTGGATGAGGTAGTGTCAAAGTCATGTGTTGTTGGTACTACATTGCTAAGCCTTCCAATACAAAATAACAGCTGAAACAGGAATAGTATCAGGGTTTTCTAATGCAGCAGAGTTGTAGGAAAGTACTTCTCTTTGCCCCTGTATTTGGAGTTTATCTGACATTCACTGAGTTGATCATTACCTGTCACATGTTAAGATAACATTTATCTTGCCATAAGGCAAACAATGCAATATTTATATTTAATTTTGCATAACAGTGTAAATTCACATAAATGTAAACTTTTGGAATAGATACAGTAGAATTGCACATCGGTTGGTAAATCTAGGATTTACACAGCCTGTTTTTCTACTATAGCTATAATCCTGGATTAAAATGATATGAGAAATAAAATTTAAAAATTGGTATTATTATTGAAGGCCACATTTTGTGTCTAAGCCCGTGATGGCAAACCTCTGGCATGCGGAGCCACAGGCATTGCCTGTGCGCTGGCCAGCTGAAATTCGGCCTAATGCACAAACCGGAAGTTTGGGAACTGACTTCCGGTTTGCGCGTTGAGCTGTTTTTCATGCTCTGGACCTTCTGAAGCCTCGGGAGAAAGAAAAACAGCCCAACGGGTAACCCAGAAGTCTGTTCCCGAACTTCCGGTTTGCACCTTGGGCTGTTGTTCGTGGTACGGAGGCTTCAGGGAAAACTGTATGAATTACTTTATTTTATATGGAATCTTTGCAAATGTACTTACAATTTCTCCTAGCTTTTCCATTTCTTTCCAGAAACAAATACTAATTTTCTCATGCTATCTCAAAGGCTTCCCAATTTCTAGAAATGTTATTTTTTGGTATGCATTCAAACCAGATTAAGACCAAACATTGTACTCAACAACAGTGTGTTTGTTTTGGCTGGATTTAGTTCCAGTTTATTGTGTGATCATTTGAAATTGATCACAACAGATTTTGTTAAGACTCAGTGTGTCAAATAGCACCACAAAGCCTTTAGAGGACTCCACATGCAGTTGTTAACATTTTGCTGAGATATTGTTTAGCAACCTGGATTTTGCTTAGACATCATCCAAGATTTCTGTATGTTTCTGAAAAGGTTTGAAAAACTGCCACAATCAGAAAGAAAGAATAGCCTATTTCTAAAGTGTTGATATCTTTCTGAGATATCTTCAAAACAATACAGCCTTAGAACTCTGAAGTTCTACCCCAGCTTTTATCTGAAATTTACTTGAGAATTCAAGCACCAAATGTCCTTGCTTTGTGGCCTACAGTTCACATTACCTGTTGTTTAGCACATTCTAATCCTTCATGGCCCAATGAATATAATATTACCAGGACTGTCTGACATTTAAGCTACTTTGGTTAATCAGTTCATGGCACATATGTAGATACAGAAATGTGTATGTGAGAACAAAGTCATTTGTCATCAGTTCATAAAAGTCTGGAGATGACACTGTTGCTGCTTATTTGATTCTACCCTACAGCAATTTAAACTTTGCTGCGCCAGACAGGAAAAATCCTTCATTAGAAATCCTTAGAGATACATTAACATAATTAAACATGAAATATGTAAGGAAGACCAGAAGAAAGAGCTTATACACTTAATAAAATGGTTCTCAACTAGTAATAGATGTTGTCCTCAACTATGAATCACAAATGAGCCCCAAAATTCTGTTAAGCAAGGCAATTGTTAAGTGAGTTTGCCCCCCATTTTATGACCATCTTTGCCACACTTCAGTGAATAACTGCAGTTGTTAAATGAATGATGCAGTTGTTAAGCGAATCTGCCCTCCCACAATTGATTTTGTTTGTTGGAAGCCAGTTGGGAAGATTACAAATGGTGACCACATGACTGTGAGACACTACAGCCATCAAAATATACTGTATGTCGGTTGACAAATACTTGAATTTTGTTGACTTGATCATGGCGATACTGTAACCGTCAGGTATGAAAACTGGTCATAACTCACATTTTTGAAGTGTAACTTCTAAAGGTTACAAAATGAATGGTTGTTATGAATGGAGGACTGTGTGTATATTTCTTGCAAATTATCTTAACAAAACAGAAGAGTAAGGCTTTAGGGTCCCTTGGGTGTCTGGATGGGGAGCAGGCATCAGCCTACAAACTATAATGACCCCACTCACACCGGTAGCTTCTGCTGCTAACTTTAGGCTCACTTGGTTGGCTGAGTGGCTGGATTGGGAGCAGGCCAAAGACATGTAAGGGACCTGTTGGGATGGGTAGAGAGATGGGTGCTGCAGTGTCCCTATGGTTGGTTGTAAGGATTTAGTGCAGGAGCACTACAGTAGCTATAACTTTGAAACTGGGTCATAGATAGCTTCTGGGGGAATCTGTTGTAACTTTGAATGGTTACATGATTGGTTGTATATAAGTCAAGGACTTTGCATATGTACTCAAATACAGGCAAAGATTGAAATGCTTTGATAGTGTGACTGATAGGATATACTATAGAAATTCTTGAAAAGCACAACTTTACAGCACAATTCTATGTTCGCTTACTCAGAAATAAAGCCCAATGAATCCAAAACATGAAATTACTTAGTGTGACAAGAACTGCCATCAACAGATGAATTAAATGCACACAAGTGCACAAATGTGCGCTAACAAATATAACACTGGAAGTTCAAGAACATGCAGGCTCATGTAGATTTCTTTTTATCCTTATTATCAGTCAAGGAAGGAAGGGGGAAAAAAGTACCGCACAGCAACTGCCACACAGATGGTATCAATGGAAGGTATTTTGTTTCTGAAACCATGGTCAGCACTACCCTGAGTTTTCCATCTCTCAGGCTGGGGGGTCAAACAGTACGCCCCTCAGACAGGGTTCGCAATTTGGGTGTCCTCCTGGACCCACAGCTGACTTTTGAACACCACTTGTCGGCTGTGACCAGGGGGGGCATTTGTCCAGGTTCGCCTGGTGCACCAGTTGTGTCCCTACCTGAACCGGGAGGCCCTCGCAACAGTCACTCGTGCCCTTGTGACCTCAAGACTGGACTACTGCAATGTGCTCTACATGGGGCAGCCCTTGAAGACCATTCGGAGACTTCAGCTTGTCCAGAATGCAGCTGCGTGAGCAATTGTGGGTGCACCTCGGTACACCCATGTTACACCTATCTTCCACGAGCTGCACTGGCTGCCTATTGGTCTTCGGATACGCTTCAAGGCGCTAGTCGTCACTTATAAAGCCCTTCATGGTATTGGACCTGGGTACTTGAGAGACCGCCTGCTGCCAATTACCTTCACTAGACCGATTAGATCCCACAGATTAGGCCTCCTCTGAATTCCATCCACTGGCCAATGCCGACTGGTTACCACCCAGAGGAGAGCCTTCTCTGTGGCTGCTCCGGCCCTCTGGAACGAGCTCCCCGTGGAGATTCAAACTCTCACCACCCTCCAGGCTTTCCGCAAAGCCCTTAAAACCTGGCTGTTCCGACAGGCCTGGGCTAATGAGTTTTTGTCCCCCCTTGAATGGTGTGCCTGTTGAGTTGTTTTTAAAATTGTGGTATTGTTTGTCTATGTCTTTTTTTCTCCTATTTGTATCCCCTATCCCCCCCCCCGACTTGGGTTGTGAGCCGCCCTGAGTCCCTTCTGGGAAAAGGGCAGCATAGAAATATAATAAATTCAATTCAATTCAATTCAATACCCAGGTAGATTGCCGGTAAGAAATTAATTGCATTTCACAAAGATAGGTAGCAATATTGGACTTACTAATAGATTGAACTCATCCTGTTAAGAAACTTGAAAATAAGAACCTCAGGTAAAAGTTGAGTACTGTTGAAGTCAATGAGAGTGTAGTTGAAATAACTCAGTAAATAAATGACTTTTTTCTTCATCACAAGTATAAGCACAATTTTAGTAACTTATCACTTTTTCTTAAAATCTTTTTCCATATCATTCTTATAACCTGTCATTTTTAAAACCACTTTCAACTCAGCCTCAATCTTGTCAGGTAAAATCTCTTCCTCTTTCATAGTATCTTTTAGACAGAATCTATCTATAGAGGCCAGATAGTATTAAAATTAACTTCTGGGCCCACTGTTAACAAATATTTGATATGGTTTGATATATGACCTGCCCCAATTATTACAACTCAAAAGTTCCTCATGCTGGAAAGTCCCTAATCTATTCAGATTAAAATTCAAAGATTAGTGGCTTTACATAAGAAATATTTTTGTTTAAATTAATCAACTTAAATTAATCCCCTTACTTACAGTTTGGTGTGTGCAATGACATTATAGAGATTTCTCTCCATTCCTCATGATATACTTTCCAGTGCATCTTCACTAGATCCAACACTGTGTATCTGGAGTTTTCAAACTTTGTAACATCACTATCCCTTCAAATAAATATTGTATTTTTGTGGCAAAAATGTGGTAGGGGAAGGATACGGTAAAATCTCCATTCCCTCCCCACTCCAGGGAAAGGTTACTGCAAAATTCCAATTTCCTCCCGATCAGCTGGGACTCGGGAGGCAGAGAATAGATGTGGGCAGGGCCAGTCAAAGGTGCTATTTATCGGTTCTCCGAACTACTCAAAATTTCCACTACCGGCTCTCCAGAACTGGTCAGAACCTGCTGAATACCACCTGTGACATATACATTGCTTGCTGCCCAATGGTGTGTCCTAATTTACAATCTGAGAGCCCCTGCTTTACATTAAACCCTGTAATGTGTGGCGAACTAAAGAGATGCTGTACCTTAATATTTTGTTATACAGTATAAATTAAGCCATACAATATAGCAGTCTTTCCACATTCACTTTCCTCACTGGAAAAAACTATGTATTTTCTAGGTTAGCAAGAATATAAATTAAGAGGATTAAAGCTAACACAAAGAATAACTATTTATAGTGCTATCCCAAAAAGGCAATAAATCAAAAGCTACTGCAATCATATCAGCTACATTTGTTTTTATTGATCGTCTCATAAAGTATTTGAGGGAAATAAACTTTTTGTTATGCTAAGCTCAGTTTCTGATTTCTGCACGGATAGTCCATTTAATTTTCTATTTAAAAGTGATTCATCAAAGCTGTTTCTTTTTCAATTTCCACTATAAAAGAGATCCTGCTGTGTAGAGGCACCAATTTAGAAACTAGGAGACTGTGAATTCTAGTCCTACCTTATGCATGAAAATTAGTTTGGTAACTTTCAGCCAGTAATTTTCTCTTAGCCCATCTCACCTCATAAGGTTGTTCTTGTGGGGAAAATAGGAGAAGGAAAGAATATTAGATATGTTGGCTACCTTGAATTATCTATAATATAATAATCCTTCAAGTAAGTCTGACCATGCTAATGTTTTCCAGATCAACTATAATCCAATTGCTAAATAATGAACATTACTTATAGTTAACAGATCTGCTACCTGGAGTGATTTAATTTTGTTGTTAACTGGATTATCTGGACAAATGTAAAAAAAATAAAAGCAAGATTAAAAACGTACACACTGAAGAACAAAACATTAAAAAGGAAACCAGCAGCAGGGAAAAAGACATACTGTAGATGAATTGACCAGCAGTATGCATATAAGGTACAAAACTCCCTGGGAAGTGTGATTAACTAGTTGAATTGGATACCACTAACAGTATCCACTTTCCTCAGAGAGGGCATTCAAAGTACAGTAAAGTCCAATACATTTGAGAGGTACTGACTAAAGGAAAGCTCATTTAAAGAATTAAGTGGATAAGTCTCCTTCAAGAATAAATTAATAAGATAGTCCATTAAGATAAGAAGCTTTTTTGGAGCAAAATCCTACATGCTTTTCTCAGTCTTTTCCCAACTCAAGTAGTTATACTGTTGAGGTTTTTATTTATTGCTAGCTTAGCAATGCCTTTGCTTCTGTTGCTAGGCAACTCTGTGGTATAATTTATGCAATTATTTCATCAGAAAGGCCCAAACAGGCCTTTTGTTGTTTCCAGCATTATTACATGGATCATTACAGTTCTTCTCATTGCATAGGACAAAAGCCATTATAAAATTATATTTAAATCACATTGGAAAAAATGGGATTTGTTTTAATGTCTTTTAGCAAACGAGAAACTTAACATTTCTGATAAAATGCAAACTTATAGAGATTTCATGTTTATTTAATGAGCATGCAAGGAATACTTTCTTAGATACTTTTAGCAACAGTTGCTAAAATAGAAATGTTATTTAAAATCTTTACCATTGATGAAATACATCTTTCACCCTTTCTTTGATACATGAAGAAAGCAAAGGCTACCTTCAAGTATTTCATGCAGTTATTTTATCACATTTAAAAGTGTATCTTAAAAATGATGTTTGTTGATAGTATTTAACTCCTTGTTCAATTACAGTCCAGAATTAGTCTCTACATAGCTCTATGATTAACAAATACAAATTGGTTGTAGTTGGTCAGTCATTTGTAGTGTGTTATTTCTAAAGGCTCAAAATAGATGATGAAAAATTATATAACTCTTCTGTCTTTTATGTATTGCATCAATTGTATTATCAACCTGTCTTGCGCTAACCAGCTGTCCACCAATACTGGCAAAATAAAGTATGCAAGACAAGTATGCAAGATCACAGCACTAGGACTCTAATGGTCTGACAAATGAGTAGAATGAGACTGATTTCCTCCCTTTATTCTGGCTGCCAAGATACAAGCAATGATTTGTTGAATGTACTTTGACTCTCTCATGTAATATCTGCAGACAGAGCTTTCTCATATCTTCCTGACAATAGCCAATTGCCTTCCAGGAAATATAATGCAAGAATGGCGTGTTCTGTTGTTATCTGTTATTATGCAAGCCCAGCTACTTTATATTGTAAACCATGTTTATAATGTGTATTGAGTGAACACAACCAATTGTGATTTAATCAGCAATCCTTAATGAAGTAAATTGTGGTTTCATGTATGTACGTCTTGACATATTGTTGCAATTACCAGAAATTAATCAGTTATGTACGTATGTATGTATGTATGTATGAATCCAAGAAATTATTTCCTTCATAAGGTAGATTTGTTTCCAAGAGTGAGATTTGTACCCTGTCTTAATATGCAACTTCTTTGTGATAGTTCTAGATAAAGAAAAATTTCTGCAAAAATATTGCGTAATCTGAGTTCTTTTATTCAATGCACTATGATATAGGAATGGGTTGATGAAACAGTTATTTAGAAAAGTAGAATTCTAATTTGAATTAGTTTACTTTTCAATAACAGAATTTGCCACTTTATGAGAAATGAGCACATTTCAGCCCAAGTATTTGGCTTTGTACTGTGGCATATTGTGTTATTACATTTAATATTTCTTGCTTTCTTCAGGATAGCGTTGGTGAATGCATCTGGCTTTTTGGAACTCATTGAGAAACATAAGTTATTTATAAAATATTTTGTCAAGAGCCCTTGTGTATAAATTAATTTGAATGGAAACATATTCAAATTACCCAGTTTAATATTTTCTAAGCCTCAATTTGGGGGTGGGGGTAACATACAAATTAAACAGAAATAGAAATGTAGATGTCTGTATACTTTAGTATTCAACTTTGGAAGTGTAGGAAATAAACTTTATAATATTCAAAGGATAAACTATATACAAGTGCCAATTCTTCCCAGACTCATATCTTTTCCCAACCACCATTTAATTGCCTCTCTACCTTTTCTTCTACTGATTCTGCATCCCATATCATGGGAAAGTGAAGGAGCAGATATCCTACCCTTGACATAGACTGTTGCACTTACCAGAAATTAGAAGATTATAAAGATTTCTAAAGTGGGGACCCTAATGAGATACATACTGAAAATCTTGAGCATAAAATATAATTTTATTATGAACAATCCACAGGATATAAATATGTTGGTATGCTGGCTTTCCAACCTCTAAAGGGGGCAGAAATTAGCACTTATTTTATCAAACCTATACATACTGTAAAGCAATGAAATCCTGGTTGACCGCTTTAGGTGATATTACACCATCATCTTGCTCAATACATTCCCTATTCTGGTGGATGAATGCTAGCAGTCCAGCATTAATGGTTTCCTATTAATATTTATTAATTATATTGTTCATATTGTTAGTACAAAATAAATCAACATAAATCTTAGTCTCATTACTGGAATAATAAAGGATTTTAATGTGTTTATACAGAAAGAAATGGCATAAAAATGACAAGAAGAAATGTATTCTTGGTTAGAGTGTACAACCTCTCAAATGAGTAGGGACAACCAATCTCCTTTGAGAAAGAATGCTTATGGTGAACAATGACAGAGCCAGTTTCTAAAAATCACAGAAATACAAAATGCCATAAAGTAAATATAAGGGGCAGAGATAAATGAGATACAGGTTTGAATTAAGTATCTGGCTGTGATAAAGAAATGTCTGAAGATAAAAGAACGTCTCACAATTCTTCTTTCAGAAGGGAAAAAACGTCTAAACATTTGCTTCCTTTGCTCTTCTTACTGATGGCATTATATAGCATGCTAGAAAGTGATCCAGCAATAATCGTACACTGAGTATGCATTTTATCACCCACTTAGAGAAATTAAAAACACAAAAGGAAAAAGTAAATATAAAAAAGATAATGTTTTATTCAGTGATGAAAATATCTAAACATGTTATCATTATTAAAATAAACTAAAGGTGAAAATAATATGATGTAACAAAAATATCCATAAACTATAAATAACTGGACAGATAATTCAGTTGGCAAGGAATTTAGACATAGTATGCCATTTTGTCATTTTAAGAACAAAGACTTTTCCAAAATGGACTATTTTTCGGACTATAAGCTGCACAGGTGTATAAGATGCACCAAGATTTCAAAGAGGTAAGAAAATATTTTTTGTCCTTCACAGTACCCAGAAGCACTTTGCAGGCTTCAGCAGGGCTCGGGGAAGGCAAAAATGCTCCCATTTTTGTGAAAAATGGGTGGAAAACATACCCTTTTTTGCAAACACAGTGTCATTTTTGCTTTCCCCCCGCCCTGCTGAAGCCTTCAGAATTCTACTGGGGGCTGGGGGAAGGGATAAACATCATTTTTTATAAAAAATGCCCATTTTCACCCATTTTTTTTTGCAAAAATGGGATGTGAGGGCCAGGCTTCAGGAAGCCAAAAAATGGCTGTATTCGGTGTATAAGATGCACCAACATTTCCACGCTCTTTTTGGGGGGGAAGGTGCGTCTTATACTCCGAAAAATATGGTATATCCTAGACATATTCCTTAAAATCAGGAGAATAACTTTCTAATTAGCTAAAATTATCCTATCATATCTCTAAAATTGCCACAAAGTGGCAAAAAAACTAACAATTGCCACAAAGTGGCAAAATCCATATTTTAGGAACATAGTTCAATATCACACTGTTATCCTTAACATTTATAAATACATAAATAATATTAATTGTATCATATGCTCTCCAAATATACCCAGAGGACAGAAATTGTAATATCTTATATATATCTTTACTCATCCTCCCCACTGCCTAAGGGAATCTGGTAAATTATATAGTAATCAAAATTTAGCTGAAGATATTCTTGGATCTTAGCCTGCTGTAAAAATTTTCTCATTAACTTACCTTCCTGTCTAGAATATCTACCGGGAATTAACAATGGAATCATTTTTAAGATACACATTAATCTTGATGTAATGTTCATTTTGCTAACAGTAACCTATTGGGAGTTTTAACCATGTCACAAAATGAAAAGTTAATGAATCAGATATCTAAAAGCACACTAGTTAAGACTCGGGATTAAAATTCTATGTTATTGCTATATGAAATAGAATAATAGCAATGTGTGTAGTTTTTAACACACTCTCTTAAAATGGATACTATAATTAAATCTGATTTATTTGGGAAGTGAATTCACTTATTTGTTTGGAATAGCACAAGTATTGGATGATATGTTATATAATTACAGATGATCTTGTTTAATGACCACTTGTTTAGCAACTGTTGGAATTTACAACTGTGCTGAACAAGTGTTAATGACTGGATCTTTATTTTTATTTATTTGTAAAATTTGATTGATGGATAGTAATGGAAGTTATTGAGAGATCAATTTCATTGTATTTAAGTACAATGACAATAAAGATTATACTTATCAAGATCTAGGATGACTGCACTTCCTCAATCTATCTCTCTCAAATGTCACTGACAAGTTCAATCAATGTTGGCTCTAAACTATGCCCTGGTCTGAAATCCAAGTGCAACAGATCCAGATAATTTTCTCCCGGGACCTCTGGAGCTATAGCGTGACCACCTTTTCAACAACCATACCTTTAAAAAAAAGGAAACTGAACAAAAGCATCTGGAACTGTTGGAAAGCTGTACAGAGCTGTACATATAGAAAGGAAATAAGCAGTTCTTTAACCTGCTTTCTAAAAAATATCTTTATATTCATATGTCTGACAGACATATCAGAACTAATAAGTGAATAACCCTTGAATAGTCACAAATTACAACTGGTGTGCAGTTCAATCATATGGATTGCTACAGGTCCTCGAGCCCTACAAACTGCTCCTGGTCTAGACCTCCTCAAACAAAATGGAAAGATTTCTGCTATCTTGTATGTAAGTTTGGTTCGCACTCTTTCTTAAGAGCTTTCTTCAGTTATGATAAGTATTTATACTTATCAGAGAGTTGAATTCTTCAATTATTGCTTCTGAAGCTTCAAGAACTGGCCAGGAGAAGCCTGACAGATAGGTTAATCAGACAACTTTCCAAAAATAACAGAACATATTTATTGATGTAGATTTGAACTATCTATTTTGATTTATATGGTTCCTATATTTTGTTCACTGTTTTTTTTAAAAAACTAGAAATGTAGTTAAACATTTTTAACAGAAATTTGTATGTATTGACATGGATTGGAACAAATGAATTGAATTACTGCCTCCGCAAGCATGATTTTGCTTATTGCAGGTCTAAAGACCTAAGAACATAAAAAATAATATCAATATCTCACCTGATTCAGCAGCAAAATATGAATGCATAATCAACGTCAGACTTGTTTTACATAATATCAACAATGTTATTTCAACAAACTATAAACAAAAGATCTTAAACTAATTCCAAATATAAAAATAAACAGAATCATCGATCCAGATGGTAATTACTTGGATAGAACCATTTATACATATTATACTCACCCTAAAATTTAGCACTATCAAAAGTCTAAAAAGAATTTAATGTTATACAGAATTTGTATATTTAAGACTGTATGTATAATACCTATCAATTCATTCATGCTATATATTTATAACAAGCACACTAATGTATGCAATGTATAAACATACAACACATACTAATACAGAAAATTCCATAACCAAATAATGTATAATTTTGTCAGAAGAAATATTATCTTAAAAATAGAAAATGATTACCATTTCCATGATTGGCTGAAAGCTTAAGACCTCTACAATACAGGAAGAACTCAAATCAATTATGGTTTCAAAGTCAATCTGAAATTCAATGAGTAAAGAGAAGTAGACCAAACTATCTTATACAATTATCTACTGAATTTTCTTAAAATGGCAATTTTTAAGGTAAGATATATAATACAACAATGCCAGCAGAGGTCATTTCTATTCTGAAAAAATGATTAGCCAATCTGACATGGATGGTGTGTAGGTTCAAGTTCTTACCTTATCACCTCAGACTTCCTCAACCAACTCTCCAACTTCCAGGTGTGTTGAGATACAATTAAGAAATGTGGGGTTTGAGTAAATAGTATGTTGTACTCTTGAAATCTTTAATTTCAAAAACTAACATTCTAATTTTAAAGGTGATCTGGAATCTTCCAGCATCTTCCATTTTGTATTTATTTAAATGTATACCCTCCTCTTTTATTGAGAGATGTAACTATATTCAATTATTAATTGATAATTGGAATAACTAAAAGATGAGCTTACATAATGCCTGAATTAATGTAGTAAAACTGAGTGATTCAAACAGAATATTATGGCTGAGCATCAAATGAGAAAATAGGCTGCTTTGGGACAAATTGGCTTGAACATTGCATCAACGTTGCCCATTTTCCTAGGACTAAAATTATTAAAGCATGAAGACACAGACACTATCATCACTATTTCATGCACATGAAAGCTATCAACACCATCTATGTTTGGATATTTTAAAAAAAGGCCAAATGAGATCCAGGTCTTGCTCTTTTAATCTTTTTCTAAGCACATCCAGTGGTAGAACTTGCCTGAAGAAATTACAAAGGGAAGTTACTTAAAATTCTGAGCTTGAGCTTGTTGTTTATTTCACATTCTCCAAGTGCATTCTTGACAAGTGTAAAAAGAGAAAGATTTTATTTTTCACATGCCTTGCTATTTTATGATTTAAATGAGTCTTTTTAATTTACTGATTGTGATCTGAAGCTTGGCAATCAACACAGAAATTACACTGAAATAAGAAAAGAAAAACAAGCTAAACTTTCTCACAAACAAATCCTTGGAGAGACTGATCCTTAAGAAATATTTTCCCACTTCCCAGTTCAGTTAGCTTTGGAGGACATGTTTAGCTTTGGTTTGAAATTATGAGTGAATTGAATTATATTATTCCCTCTAGATTAAGAATCTGTGTCAAGCACGCCTCCTTCAGCAACCAAGAAAGAAATCACTTAACTCCATTTGTAGAATTAAGAGTACTTTTACTGGTTATGAAAATATAGCAGTGAAGTAAAGCACGGTCTGAGGCAGAAACGCACAAAAGCATACATATCAAACATTTGCCCAACCCCCTCCCCCCAACAAGCCCCACACCATTGCCCAATCTGCAAATCCCTTGGGTGTCATATGGGTGCATCTCCAAGATGTATAATCAGGTTGGAATGCAAGACGGTTGGCCTTTATCAACTCCAAATATCGCCATCAGCATGCACAGAAGATGGTGAGAACAAAACTCCCTTTTTAACTAACCTCCTGTACCAATTATTTCTCATCCCAAATACCATGCCCCTCCCCTTTGCAAGTAGCAAAGCAGAGGCTGACATCCGGCCCTCCTTCAGAAAGAGATGTCATCCCTGTATGAAAACAAAACACAATACAAAATACAATACAAGTGCACATGTTAAAATACATTAAGGCTTATCAGGGTACTTAGCATAGAATTTCTGCAAAAGTCTGGGAGCCCTAACATGAGATTTGTCTACCCATTCAGTATGGGAAGCGGGAAAATGTTTCCAGGATACAAGATATTGAATGTGGTTTCTATGTTTTCTGGAATCCAAGATATCTTAACTTCAAAATGTTGCTCTCCTTCAAGAAGAAGAGGGGCCGGGGGTGCTGATTGAAGTGGACGTAGAGAAGAAGTGTGCTCCGGTTTCAATAGGCTCACATAAAACACAGGATAAATCCTAAGGTTCTTAGGCAGCTCCAATCTCCCGGATACAGGATTTATGATTTTCACAATGGGGAACGGACCTACATACTTCGGCCCCAACTTCTTCAACTTTTGGGTAGTTTGCAGAAACCTGGTGGCACAAAAACCTGATAACCAACTTTGTATTCTTTCGGCTTAGCCCTCTTCTTATCAGCCTGTGTTTTGTGAGGCTGGTGGGCTGCCTCCAATGCTTTGCGAGTCATGGGCCAAAACTTCCAAAGTTGATCACTCCACTCAGATAAGGACAAAATTTGCGGTTTCTCCTGAGGTAATTCAGGTACAAAGTCTTGTCCGAACACAACTTTGAAAGGGGTCATGCCAGTGCTGCTGTGCACAGAGTTATTGTATGCGACCTCAGCAGTTCAGCCCAATTATCCTGTTGATAATTGATGAAACATTGGAGGTACTGATCCAAAACCGAGTTAGCCTGTTCGCAAGCCCCATTGGTCTGAGGATGGTGGGTGGAGCTTAGTCCTTGGGTGGAGCCAATCAACTTCAAGAACTCCTTCCAAAAGAGGGAGGTGAATTGGACTCCCCTATCCGAAATTATATGCTCAGGTACTCCATGTAACCGATATACATGTGAAATAAACAATTTAGCGAACGACTTAGCTGAAGGGATTTTGGGACAAGCCACAAAATGAACTTGCTTAGAAAACAGGTCGGTGACAACCCAAATCACGGTGTTTCCTAGACGCTCTGGCAATTCGACAATGAAGTCCATTGATATCTCCTTCCATGGTGCCCCAGGGCGTGCAACACTTTGGAGAAGATCTTGGGCTTCCCTGGTGGCCTTTTTGGGGCTGCACAGATGGGATAACTCGCTATGTAGGACTCAATGTCTTTTTTTTAATGAAGGCCACTAAAATTGCCTCTTAATCAAATGCAAAGTCTTTACAAATCCAAAATGGCCCACCATTCTCGAATCGTGGGCCCACTGAAGAACAACCGGTTTCAGGTCAGTAGAATCATACAATTTAGCTCCCACCCAAGCTAGTCCATCCTTCATGGTGCATTCATTAGACTGTTTCTTGAACCAGTCATTGGACGCAAGGCCCTCCTTGAGTTTGTTCATTAGGTCTGTAGTGATATTTAAGTCCACTGGGCCTTGGCTCCTAGTAACCATCGGGCAGCCAGATTTTTTGCTGGGATGACTGGGTGAACCACGCTCAGCCTAGAGCTGTTGTACTGGGGAATCCTAGACAAGGCATCAGCCATAAAGTTCTCCCCTCCCCCAGGATGTACTTGAGGGTAAAGTTGAAATGGTTGAAGTGTTGTGCCCAACCTACTTGTTTGGGTGATAGCTTATGTGGGGTCTTCAATGCTTCCAAATTCTTATGATCAGTCCATACTTCAAAAGGGTGTTTTGCTCCCTCAAGAAAATGTCGCCAGGTCATCAGAGCCCATCTGACAGCAAAAGCTTCCTTTTCCCATATAGCCTATCTCCTCTCCGTCTCTGTAAGCTTACGTGAGGTGTAAGCGCATGGCTGTAATCTACCCTCAGCACTCGTTTGAAGCAATACTGCCCCTACTGCCATGTCACTGGCATCAGCTTGCATGACAAATGGTGCATCCATATCTGGGTTTTTCAAAACAGGTTCTGCTGCAAAGAATCACTTTAATTTCTTGAAAGCAGCCTGACACTCCATAGTCCAATTCAAAGGTTTACCCGGTCTAGGTTTGGTCTCCCCTTTTGATATTAGGAGATTAGTAATGGGCAGTGCAATGCTAGCGAATGAGGGAATAAATTGACGATAAAAATTCTCAAATCCTAAAAACCTTTGCAATTGCTTGCGGGTCCGAGAGGTGCCCACTCAGTAACAGCCTGGACTTTCGCTGGGTCCATCTCGATGCCATTGTGGGAGATGCGGTAGCCTAGATAATCTATCTTCTGATGAAATTCACATTTAGACAATTTTGCATAAAGTTCAGCGGCCCGAAGTTTTTTGAGAACTTCACTAAAGTCATGTGTTCATCACGTGTTTCTGTGTAGATAAGGATGTCATCAAGGTAGACCAACACGCCCTTGTAAAGGTGTTCATGCAGAACTTCATTTATTAATTGCATGAAAACTGCTGGTGCCCCTTGCAGACCAAATGGGACTCCTTTGAACTGAAAACATCACAAAGGGCAGTTGCAAGCAGTTTTCCACTCATCTCCATCTTTGATTCTGACTCTGTAATAGGCTTCCCTGAGGTCCTACTTTGTGAAAAGTTTACCTTTACCCAAGCAGGCCAACGTATCTTTCATGAGTGAGAGAGGGGATACATTTTCTATGCAAATCCCGTTAAGGTTCTTGTAGTTTACACATAAATGAAAAGAGCCATCTTTCTTTTCTCTAAACAATACAGGTGCGGCCACTCATGGTCTAGCCGGCTCCATGAACCTCTGTTTCAAGTTTTTGTCAATAAATTTCCACAGTTCCTCCATTTCGCGAGGGGTCATTGAATAAATTTGGGGTTTGTGGAGTTTTACCCCTGGGAGGATCTCAATGCTACAATCAGTAGTGCGGTGGGGGGGACCAATTTATCAGAAGCCTTTTCACTGAAAACATCTTTAAGGTCCCAGTATTTAGGGATTTTCTCTTCCCCCTCAATTTTCTCCTGCACTGCAGCTGCTAGGTTAGGTTCGGCATTGGTTATGTGAGAGACCCTCCCCTTGCCCTCCGGAGGTTTAGCAGAACAAATGCGCAACCACCATTCCCTCCAGTTCATGTGTGGGTTCCATTTCTGCAGCCAGGGTAATCCTAGTATGAGGGGCTGATCCATCCCAGGTGCAACGATGAAATTTAAGGTTTCTTGGTCATCTCCCATCCACATATCTACTGGTTCAGTCACAAATTGGGCAGGAGTCCCCCCCACAGCTATTGAACCATCCAACTGGTAAAAGGCAATGGGCACTTTCAAAGTTCTCAGTCTTAAGCCCATTTTTTCCACAACCTCCGGGCTAATTATGCAACATGTGCATCCAGAGTCTAAAAGGGCCAGCATTTTTGCTTGGGCTCTAGTAGAGGGCACTTTAAGTTCTACTGGAATGGTCATGGGGCCCAATTGTGGACTTAACAGATGGTGGTCATTGGAGTCAGTTTCACTTTTCCCTGAGAGAAAGGAGGGTTCTTCTTCCCCTTGGTTGGGAGGGAATTCTTCAACAGGATCCACCCCTTTCATGGCAGAATTCTTTCATTTCCCAGGCTCTTTATCTGGCTTCCTCTCCCCAGCACCAGGGTGCTTTGGCCCAATTTTTGAGCGCCAGTTCGCTGCTCGGTACCCCTCCTTCCTACAGCAGAAACAAGCAGTAGACCAGGGCTTGTTTGCAGACCAACTTTTTCCTCCCTTCGGAGCTCCTTTGGGGAGGTTGAGGGGGGATTTTTACCTTTCCCACTGTCTTCCTGGTATTTATCCCTGGCTAGGTCAATCTCCACATCTGCTGCTAATTTGTACCAGCTTTGCAGGTTGCAGGGGGCAGGGGCTGTTAACACAGTTCTGGTATATATCTTGGTTCAGGCTATCCATAAAACTGTCCATCAGAGCCTCCTCCTACTAACTCCACATATACACCGACAGTTCACATAACTTTTGGATGTATTCAGCCACTGGATTTTTACCCCGAGTAAGGGTTTTCATCTTTGTTCTGGCCTTTTGCTCAGTGAGCGGGTCATCAAAGCATTTTCTCAGGGCGGCCATAAACCTATTCCTCAGCAGAGGGGAGCATCATTATGTAAAGCGACCATCTGGGCTGCTGCTTTGTTCTCCAACACCATGGTAACAATTCTCACCCTGGCTTCCTCGGTGGGGAGATCTTCTCCAAACTGTTGCATGAAATTCCAGACCTGCACCAGGAAAAATCCTAGCTCTTTTGGGTCACCTCCAAATTTCATGCCAAGAGGAGGAACTTTGCCATCCGGAGTCTGCTGGGGGGGCCCTCTCCCCCTTGGAGGGGCTCTTGCGGCTGCTGCTGTTGTTGATGCTCTCCCATCCTGATCAGCTCCGCTGTCTGCCTCCAGCCCCACCCCCCTGGGTGAAGCAGGTCCTCTGCAGGTCTCTCTTCTTGATCAGGGAAATCAGCTTCTCTTTCAGACCTGCTCTCGCTAAAATGACGTTTCTCCCAAACTTCCTGGAAGAGTTTCATAGCATGGAACATCATGAGATCCTCTTCTTTGGCTTCCTGCCAGGCAGCTGCAGGTTGCCAACGTGGGGTTGTTGTAACTCCAGCCGGAATTTCCTCAAAATCATACTTCTATCCCACTCCCAACGACCACCTGGGACGGACGGATCTTTCCTCCAAATTCAGTTCCGTCATCCCCTCCACCTCCAGGGGACATGAGGATCTGCCAGTCCCCATATCGTCCTCCTGGTTGCTGCCTGGGTTGGACATTTCTTTAAAGGTTCGGTTTTTATTACACTCCCCTTGGAAGGTGTTAGCTCTGGGATGAGTGCGAGAGTGAGACCTTGCTTAATGTCAAGCACGCCTCCTTCAGCAACCAAGAAAGAAATCAGTTAACTCCATTTGTAGAATTAAGAGTACTTTTACTGGTTATGAAAAGATAGCAGGGAAGTAAAGCACGGTCTGAGGCAGAAACGCGCGAAAGCATACATATCAAACATTTGACTGCGAGCTGCACTGGCTGCCTATTGGACTCCGGACATGCTTTAAGATGCTAGTCATTACTTTTAAAGCCCTACATGGTATCTGACCTGGGTACTTGAGAGACCGCCTCTTGCCAATTACCTCCCTAAGACCGATTAGATCCCACAGATTAGGCCTCCTCCGAATTCCATCTGCCAGCCAGTGCTGACTGGCAAACCCCAGGGGGAGGGCCTTCTCTGTGGCTGCTCCGGCCCTCTGGAACAATCTCCCCGTGGAGATCCGGACCCTCACCACCCTCCAGGCTTTCCGCAAAGCCACAAAGACCTAGTTGTTCCGGCAGGCCTGGGGCTGATGGATTTCCAGCCCCACTTGAAATGTTGTGACTGTTGTTGTTTTTTAATCTGTTTGTCTTTGTCTTATTTGTACCCCCTTCCCACCTTTGGTTGTTAGCTGCCCTGAGTCCCTCGGGAGTGGGGCAGCATACAAATTAAATAAACATTCCAAACATTCCAAACATTGACCAACCGCCTCCCAACAACCCCCACACCATTGCCCAATCTGCAAATCCCTTAGGTGTCATGTGGGTGCATCTCCAAGAAGTATAATCAGGTTGGAATGCAAGACAGTTGGCCTTGACCAACTCCAAACATCGGCTACCAGCATGCATAGAAGATGGTGAGAACAAAACTCCCTTTTATAACTAACCTCCTGTACCAATTATTTCCCACCCCAAATACCATGCTTCCCCCCCATTTCTATGGCAGCCGAAAGCAAGTAGCGAAGCAGAGGCTGACAATCTGTTTGCATACATATTAAATACTACAGGTAGTTAGGAGCGGTTAGGAGCAGAATTAAGAGTAAATTTATACTGCTAAGCAAGAGGGTTGTTAATAGTTATACCCAATTTTGCAACCTTCTTTGCCATGGTTCTTACATAAATCAGTGCTGTTGTTAAGTGAATCGTACGGTTGTTAAGTAAATAGAGATTTCCCAATTGGCTTTGCTTGTTGGAAGTTGGCTAAGAAGATCGCAAATGACAATCAAATGAACTTGGAAGGCTGAAACATGCTGGTTACGGGGCAACCAAATTTTGATCACACAGCTATGTAAATGCAATGACCAATTGTAAGTCACTATTTCAGAACTGTTGTAATGTCAAAGAATTGCTAAATGACTAGTTGTAAGTCTAGAATAACATGTAATTTGGAAATTATGAATTTATGCCTGGGTCCAAAAATTAGGTGTGCTATTATCAGTGAACTGTATTAATTCATGTATCAGATGAAGAACATTTAAGGAAATTGAATTTGCATAAATTGTGTTGCTGCAAAGCCCTCAAAGGACTATACAATTCAAAATATAATACTATCACAGGGACATGCAGTCAGGGGAGGCAGAGCCTCACCACTGTCATCATAAAAAGAAAAAAATGTAAAAGGAAAAAGGCTGAGGTGCTGCCAGAGTCACAGTGGATGACTCTGCTTAGTGCTTAACTGTAAAAAGCCTCTTAAAAAGTGCCATATACAGGGGGCGGCAGGAGAATGAGGCGTCTTAGTCTGACTTTATGATCACTTGAGCAGAGCTAAGTAAGGGTTAAAAGCCGAAAAATTCTTTATGTAGATGAGGCACGTCGTCCTCCTGCCTCCTGTAGAGGGCGTTTTTTAGAGGCTCTGGGAGCAGCTAGCTCAGTCTGACCTCAGAGCTCATGCCTTTTTCCTTTTACATTTTTTTTCTTTTCATGATGGCAGGCAAGAGCAGAGTTGAAATCCTCTCTGAAACAGCTGGAAAAAGGGTGTGTGTGGGGAGGAATTCAAAAAGTTTGATTGCATGCAGAGCCACATTGCCTTTTCAAACACACACAAACACACACAGAGAGACAGACACAGCTGGATAAAAGTATATAAGCCCAGCTTCACTGATTACAAGTTTGAAAAGGCAACGTGGCTCCACCTGCAATCAAAGGCTCGGATCGGAAGGCAGCAGGGGAATGGGGGGGGTATGGCAGAGGAGCTGCTTTCAAGCCATTGGAAAATATATCCAATCCAACTTCTGTGTTTGTGTTTGTTTGAGAGTGAGTGAGTGAGAGAGGGATCCAACTTCTTTGAGAGAGGGGGGAGGGAGGGAGAGAGGGAGGAAGGAGGGGGAGGGAGAAGAAAAAGAATGAAGGAAAACGTATTTCGCAAAGGAGAAAAAATGTTGTCGCTTTAAATCGGAACTGAGCATGCCTGGCTGTGGAATTCTGGGAATTGAAGTCCACAAGTCTAAAAATATTTGAAACACCTGTTTCAGTGCCTCACCAGCCATAAACCTCACTGCACGTCACTGTACTATAAGTCACATAACAAAAGTAAACCAAATAGTATTATAATCTATGAAAGGACCTATAAACATACATTTTTAACCTATCAAAAATTCAGTAGAATCAATGTGTTTTCTCTCAGAAAGAAGTTCTATCTTCTGAATGCTATTACAAATCAATCTGTCTCATAGACTCATCAAATTACGGTAGTCTCTACTGAAAATGAGACCATCTTTATGTTTTCTTCTTGGACAACTGCCCATTATGAACTATAGTGAATTGAAAGATCCTGGGTGCACTTATCCTACTTCCTATCATGCCTCGAATGCCTCCCATCATGAGGAAGCTGATACTTCTCTTAGGGCATCTCAGGAATGAAGATTATTTTGACTTCTTCACCAAAGCATCTCAATTGTGCTAGGAGATGATGGAACAGATGTCTGCTCTCCAAGGTCCTGAAGCTGATAGTTGAAGAACTGGACAGAAGTGCTATCTCCACCTTCCCATTTAGTTGCTTCTTGTTGTTTACTCATCATCATGGTCAGCACTCCATGGCCAACTTGCCGCAGGACAACTCAATACAGGACAATTTATCAATTCAATTTAATTACTTAAAATAAAGAAAAAATGTTTTAATTGTTATTATTCAGATTTCATTTTGCCCCTCCTTTTACATCCTTTCTTTAATGATTCTATTCCACCATTTCTTTGATATCAGTATAACTCTTGTCCTGCAGTGTGTTTGCCACAGCGATTTGGCCATGGAAAGTTGTCTCATGGTGAATTGGCTGCAGCAAGGGACGAGGTGCCATGCCATTCAGGGATGTGACATTCCTGGGGAGGCAGTGCAGGCTGTAAGGATGTGTGGGGCTGCCCAAGAGACACTACAATTGGTTTGGGTATAGTGGGTTGTCAGTTGGGAAACGTGCATGGGAGTGCACAAGAGGTGCTGCTTTAGTCAGGAAAGATGCACAGGGGGTAGTGTGGATCAAAAAATTGCACTGATATGTGCAAATAAGTGCTTCATAGGTCACTGAAGACATGCATGGAGATGACTGACACAGAAACCATGGGAGTGGCAGAGGAAAGTTTGTAGGAGAGTGGCACAGGTCAGGAAGGGTCTATGGGTGTTCCTTCTTCTGTGTTCCTTTATTCTACTCCCCTCCCCTTTCCAACAGGCAAGTAAGTGACTGCAGCTGATTGGAGGAGGCGGGAGACAAGAAATTTTGAGACTGACTAAGAAACAGTCCCAGAATTTTGAAAATGAAGATCATGTGATCTCAGCAGCAGCCAGTAACTATGAAGCAGCCACAACTTTCCCAAAATGTTCTGACTATGATCAGGAGACATGGGTCTCCTGATTTTGGACACATTCTACAAATCAACCCATTTGAAGTACAAATAGTTCAAAAATTGTGGGCCTATAATACACCATTTTACCAAGATAAAGGTCAAGACAATGAGAGTTTTAGTAATATGCAGATTTCTGATTGTTACTTTGAGCATATAATTAAATATTTGATGAAACGGGACAAATTATTATGTATAGCCACTAAAGCATATAACAAACAGCATGATCATATCATTTTAGTTTAAGACTATTGTCACACATGGTTCATGATTGTTAGGAATATAATCTAACTGTTAGGTTGGCAATATATAAATCATGTACCAATGCTATGCCTGTTTCTTTAAATCATACTGTAAAATGTGATTGGTTGCTGTTTTCCTCAATCGGCCATAAGAGGGAGCCAGAATGACTGTTAGCTCTCTGTTTGTTAGATGCTGGGCTGATCTGATCTGAGTGTTTTGGAAGCTGGCTGTTAGAAAGTGCCGTGAGCTATTGTAAGTTTTGCAACTGCTAGCAAACTTTGAGTACCGGACTGTTTGTATGATTATAGACTATGTTATTTGGGTTATCCCTTAACTGAAAGACATTGATGACTGACTGTCTTATCCGTGCATGGCTTGGACTGTTTGATGGACTCTGATACCTCTATTTCCACAAAAGTAAAAGCCTACTTAAACTGCAGTGTCTCTGTATGCTGGTTTGTGTGTTCTCCAACAACACTCTCACAACGCTTCTCTGAACGTAGTCGCTCTCCCAACGGGGAGCTTACCTAACAATGAGGATTGCATGAATTAACAACTTTGTGAGTCTGTGATTATACTGATAAGAATTATAACTACTATGCTATGATTATGTACCCTCAATTTTGCCAAGTCTCTAGTTACAGAACTGTGTCTGCTCTTTTGATTTCATAGCAATTATTTCTGAATAGCTTTGCTAAGGAGTTCATTGTCCTTCTCATTATAGGATTTTTTTGGGGTGCAGATTCTACTTTGTATCATTTGAAGCCAGTTTGGTCCAATAGTTAAAACCTGAGGCTAGAAACTAGGATGCTGTGAGTTCTAGTCTCACCTTAGGCATGAAAGTTGACTGGGTGACTTTGAGTCAGTCACTTTCTCAGCCCATGCCAGATTCAGTCAACAAGTCGGTTGGCCATTTCCTGTCATAAGCAATGGACTAATATTCAATTTAGGGGGCGAGGGGGGAAGCAGACCCTGCACTTGTGGGAAAATGCTAAGAAGAAAAAAAATAATTGTGAGTCATTAGTTTCTATTCTTTAGTGAACACAACAATTCCATTGATCGCCCAAATGCTGTGTCAACATCAGCACCTACATACAGCATTTTACACAAAGAAAAAGAGAAAAGTATTCCAACAATGTATTCTGGTCAGCAGAAAATCAAATGAACTATGCACAATGTGTGAACATTATGCAGAGAGAGGCATCCAGCTATGCTCTTAGACATCAAGGAAGTTTTTAGAAATAGCTACAGCTGAGGACAGATGGCAATAAATAATATACATCTAATTAAAACTTACTCTATGTTTAAGGATATATACAGGAAAATCTAGGTGAGAAGAAATCAACTACTTGGTTTCTGATTTCTACTATTCTGGAGTTCTTTCAAAAGAAATGTTTTAGAGCTGATGAGTCATACTTAATAGCTATGGTTTAATAATCAATGCTTATCTTTATTAAAGTAAGATTCTAATAGAAATCATGTGTCATATTTATTACAAACATGTAACAAGAGATTAAGTATTTTTGACCCAAATGATAAGAATTCCTAAAACATCTAGGAAGTGGTGTTATAGACATAAACAGTAAGCCTCTGTTCAAGACAAAGTTTGAGTAATCCACATGAAAATTATTTCATTTCTTCTCCTGCAAAATGACTCTGTCTCTTTGTCCTCCCACAAAATCTCTATCATGTAACGAGACTATATTAATTTGGCAGATTCATAATACAGACAGTATTTTATATAGCCAGGCTATAAGCCATTAGTATTTTAAAGAGTTAAAAACAATATTTGAGACTTGAACTTGGGAATCAATTGGCATTTATTTAGCGCAGGGAGGTGGTGCACTGAAACCCAGGAATCTACAATGCTGTCACAGAGTAGATATTTGGCTGCCTAAGATTGCTAGCTTGTTCAGTTTGTGCCTGTATGCTATCAAGCGTTTACCACAGGGGGACAACTAGCTCTGCATAGAGTGACTAACAGCATTCTGCAGGAGAGTTGGTGTCATCTGGGGCTTTTCTCCTCCAATTTTGCCTCTCAGTCAGTCAGGTCTGGTACCACTTACTTCCTTGCTTCTGCATGAAACACTATTAGTTTTTCATTCATCAGAATGGCACCTATTTACTTGCATTTTGCACATTTTTGAACTGCTATGTTAGTAGTACCTGAGGCAGGACTCAAATCTCTTGAGTAGCGAAAGCCAATTTTCTCCGGTTGGGAAATCCAGCATCTTTAAGCCACTGAGCCATGTGCCTGTAGTCAATAGCAATTAACTTCACAGTTACCTCAGCCCAACTCCCAAGTTCCACTAAAATAGAAGTAACACAATAACATGAGCAGACTGATAAATCCAGATTCATAGACCAAAACTACAAGGTAAACCAGAAAGAAAACTAGCAAAATAACCTTTTTTTTCTGTGCTTGCTTGCAGTTGTCTCAGTTCCTTAAGCACAATGTACAATAACTACATGTAATTGACAAGTAAATTAACTGTCAAGCATGACATAGGATGCTAATTTGGTTAAAGGTAGCAAGAAAACATGAAGCCTGCTTTTTAAAACATAGATGAATAATAGCTTTTCACGCGTCTATCCAATCTCTCTTTCCCAATGCTATTATTGGATTTGGCATGCATAAGCATCTGAATTTGTAGCTTATCCACCTGGCCACAAGAATCATGAGATGGGCTGTCACCCGAAATTTACCTAGATTGAACTTATAGAAGAAATAATGCACAATTTTCACCTTAATCTTTGGTTTTGTGTATTAATCAATGTCAACAAACTACCAAAATAGGTGAAAAAATCAAGTTAACTAATTTAATTTCAAAGACTCTTAAAAAAAAGTTATGACTTTTCTTGGTAACCTATGATACTCAAAATAGCTTTGTATTTCAACTTTGTGGTATATTTTCTGCCATCCCTGACTTAGATTTTGGCTTCTCTATAGCTATATTTCTATAATGTAGAATACAGTTTGATGCAAAAAGTGTCCTTTTTTGGATATTCTGAATTTTTGCCTCTTTGACATTGAATATTATCAAGGCTTGTTATGAGTCCTAGTAGTATATAAGGGGAGTCTGAATAAAACAACACTAAAGTTTGATGGCTGTTTCATTTTATAAAAAAAAAAATTAACAATGTGAAAAGGCTGTTGTCCTGTAGCTTCAAGACAGAATGTGTGACTGGCCATATAAGTAACTCAGGGGAATAGGGACATGAAGCTGAATCTACACGTTAACTGTGGAAGGCCACTTATAAGAAAAGGCTAAATGTCAGACATGTTAGTTTTTCCTTAGAAACTAGGAACTCAGCGGATGAGAATTTCATGATTCTTCCTATAGTATATTGATACTATATAGACATGGCACATGTGCCAGAAGTGGCACGTGGAGCCATTTGTCAGGGCACGCGAGGCATTGCCCTGTCAGCTGGCCAGTGCACATGTGTGCACTGGCCATCTGACTTCAGCCTTTTTTTGAGGCCGTTTTTCGCCCACCCCAGGCTCCAGAAGCATTACAGGATCCTGGGGATGGAGAAAACAGCCTCTGCCGCCCCCTCTGGAGCACAAAAAACCGGCCCTACGGGCAAACTGAAAGTCACTTCTGGTTTGTTCATAGGGCTGTTTTTCGTCCTCCGGAGCCTTCAGGGAAGCTTCCTGAAGTTCCCTGAAGGCTCCGGAGGACTAAAAACAGCCCTACCAGCAAACTGGAAGTCCGTTCCCAAACTTTCAGTTTGCCCGTAGGGCTGGGTTGGTTTTTTTTGCACTCCAGAGGCTTCAGGGAAGCTCCTGAAGCGTCCGGAGGGCCTCCAGGGGAGAGGCTGTTTTCACCCTCCCAAGGCTCCTATAAAGCCTATGGAGCCTGGGGAGGGTGAAAAAAGCATGCAGAAAATGAGGGGGAGCGCTGGTCATGCGCGCAGGGGTCAGGCATTGCATTATGGGTGTGGCACGCCCGTGTACAACCCACCATCACTGCTATATAGCTGCTACATAGCAATAGCATAGCACTTTGTCTTATATATCTCTTCATTATGTTTTACCGCACACTCTAATCAGTTTAGAATCAGCACATTGTCCCCAACAATTTGGGTCCTCATTTCAGTGACCTTGAAAGGTGGAAGGCTTATATATCTTACTTATATATAAATCCTTATATAGTAGCTTTACGTCCATCCTCCAGCCAATTTTACCATATATTCCAGATTTTATAATATTCTGATTCTTCTCTATCCTTTAATTCCAAGGTTAACCTATCAATCTCTGCACATTCAAGTACCTTTCTTATTATCATTAGATCGGAGAGGGTGTTGTTCTCTTTCCAATTTTGAGCAAAAGCAATTCTAGCTGCAGTTAATATATGCAATATTATATATTTAAATTTAAAAGAAAAGTAGCAGGGTATAAAACAAAGCATCTGCCTGCAGAATTTCCACCCCAATAATTCCTCAAATGCTATGACTAAAATAGGAAGCTGCAATGCCTAGCACTTAATTTGATAATATGTCTGGCTATCCAGAAATAGGACAAAGGTAATCAGACATAGAATGGAACTTCCTTCTGGAGAAGCTGATCAAGGAAATCACTTGGCATTCAAGTAAACTCTGTCCTGTGTAACTTATAATTTTAGGGCAACCATTTTATGAGAGTTCTCCAAGTATGGTCTCAACAATCCTAGTGTTCCCACAACACAAAAGGTGGCTTATGATATCCCCGACCTATTCCAGGTATGAATACAGGAGGTACACCGTAATAGTCATGGTACCTTATTCAGAATATATATTCTAAATACTCTACAAGTTGGGTCAGGCATGATATTCTAATTGAACGCATACTTAATCTGTGTGCATCTATAGTTCATCCCTCAATCAAAGTATCATATTTATGAAATAACCTTAGATCACCTCACTGATAATACTGCAGGAATTTTCTGCCTGTAGTGCAACAATTAGAAGCACAAGGGTTCCGTATAAATTCTGGCAGCCCTGGGTTTATTTCTTTACCATAGAGTTGTCCAACCTTTCTGGCTTGGTGGACCGGCTAGGTGGTGGGAAGAGGGAATGGTTCCGCACAAATGGTTGGCACGCATGCCCACTGTACACACAAATGGAGTGCATATGCACACTCACTACTCATGCAAGTGGGGATGTGTGCACGCACAGTCTCGCCCACTCCTTCCATGTCCCAGTTTCGAATGACTCAAGGCCCGGTAGTGGACCATAGCCTGGAGGGTTGGGCACCCTTGCTTTAGTTTCTTTTTTCATTTTAGAATTAAAATTTGCCTCCTTTTATTTGAGCTTATGTATTCAGGATTCTCATCATCTGAATTCCCTTTCTATTCTTTCATCATCTCTTTTTTAACTACATAAACTCCTACAGAACACCCTAGTTCCAACGAAAGTTTCATTAGTCAACTATCTCAGCTAATAGTAAATTAATGAGATCAGCTGAACCATGGTGTACACTGAAGAACGAAGGAAAATTAAGCACAATAGCCAAGATTTATACTTGTCAATATAGGCTTCCATTATAAGTACCCATTTTAAAACTTCTCAATTATTTAGAAAACAACTATATTAAGGATAAATAACAAACAATACTTTTTTGGGTATGCAACCAAAGCTTTGTAATAGTCTACATGTAGAGTCCCATGTCTTTGGCACCATACGAAGAAGGTTAAGATACTTAAGCATATATTTATGAACATGAATCACTTCTGTATCATATTAATTCTCATTTTTATCAAGATAACATTTGATTTATTCTCCTTGGATTAAAGAGGGTTGAAAATTATGAAATAGGGTTTTACTATTAAAAGAATAGTAAAATGTGGTATTTAGGCAGTATTAGCAATGCCTTCCAGTAAGCATTTCCTTTTTTTTAGCTTTACTAACCAGAACAAATGCTCATTATTTATTCCTAGTTAATTACTTTCAACAAACAGAGGAAGCTTCCTTGATGCTCAGCAGACTATTGGCATAACACATTTCACATTCTGGCACAAAGTGCATTTTCAAGCTGGAAACAGTTTCATTTATTGAAGGGAAATCATCTAGACAACCACCAAGAGGGGGGAGGTGGCTAATCCAACTGCTTCCAATATTGAAAGATTCAACAGTAAATATGGGGGCTGCTTCTTGGCACATTTTTTGTAATTGAACACAGCTAGCATCAGGAGCCCAGAAATCTTTATGGAAAAGTAGCTGATGAGAATCTCTATGAATTGAATTATGTTAAATATAATTAAATGGATGGTTACCAACCCAGCCTAGACAAAATTATTCAACTCAGAACTGAATATATGACAATTTTACATTTGACAGGGCTTTCAGGAATTTTTTTTCAAGGCGGATCAAGGCTGTTGAGAAAAAAACAAAAACCTACGATGAACGCTAGAAGGCAACAAAGAGACACAAAAGTCAACTCTTTGCTGCTACCTAGGGGCCATCTGATTTTATGCAGCCCAGATCTGCTATTCAGCACCCAGGAGTAGGGCTAGCTTTTCCAAATGTATAGATAGCCTCTTCCACAAAACGTTGATATTCTATCTATTCTGAATCGGGTCAATGAAGCATTGTATATCTAATAAAGGAGAGCACATATCCCATGTTCGCTCCCATTCAACCTATATTTACAATGATCTTGCTAAACCACGGGTCTGGGGAATTACATTTTTTGAGAACAGGTTCTTGAGCACACGCCATCAACCACTCACCGATACTTTATATCCACCAGCACTGCAAATTTATGTGTATGAATTAAAATGGCTGCTTGTGCAGAAGAAAAATGGAGGTAAGGTAACCTTTTAAGAGCAACTCTCGAGGTGGTAGCAGGAAAAATGAAAAAAGCGGGGCGCGGGTGGGGAGAGAAAGCAACAGTGAGATCGAGGAGGAATGATTAAGAATAACCCCCACCCCCACCCCCGAAACCTGAACCCGACCCTTGTATACAGCCTACCTTTCTATCAACGTAGAGTTAACGTAAGTCACGCAGTTTAAGCTTCGTGGCCAGCCCGGTGGAGTTTATTTTTGCCTGCCGAGATCCCACCGACCACCTCGGATGCCTTTCATCGGAGCAACATGCAAATTCCGAGGAGGCGCAATCCAGGATTCGCCCCACTGACCTTCCTCCAGGCTTTCCTCCCTCCCCCCTCTCCTCCCGCCGCCCCTCCGACTCGCGACTATTTTTAGGCAGCCGAGAAAACAAGCGCTGACCCTCCGGGCGCGGGGAGGCGCCTTCTGCGCGCGAAAAGGCGCCGAGGTGGGGGGGGGCTAGAGGTGGGGTACTCCTCGCCGCTGAAAACCGAAGGACGCGCGTCTCGGCCGTAAAGACACCCGCTGCTCTGCGGGGGAACCAGCCGCCGATCCCCCCCCCTTTACAAAAGCAAAGGCGGCTGGCAGGCCCCAGGGAAGGTAGCGGGGATCTGGGCTTGGATTCCGACAGTGAAACGCTCCTCGATTAGCTCCCGCTTTCCAGCAACCCCGGCACGCATCTTTCGAACGGGTTAACGAACCACATTCACATGCCTCTGGCCAAGCACGTGCTACGCCCTCCCTGTCTCCCGTCCTCCGCGGGCTCCCTTTCCTTTCTTACCTCCACCCCAAGCCGTTTAGTTACGCCTCGGGAGGAGAGCAGCGTGCAAGTCGACTCACCTTTCCGACGACCGATTTATTTAACGCATCTGCCTGGCCTCTCTGGCTGCGGCTTAAGCGGCGCGCTGGGCGCTTGTTTTCAGCAGCTTATGGCCCAGCTGCCCCCTGCGGCTGAGGTTTTTAAAAGAACGCCGGGGAAGGAGGGCTCGCCAGGCAGATGCCCGGGGGGACTCCCGCTGTCAGTCATTCCCCAGCAAACAGCTTGCAGCTGCTGATGCCAAATTCACGGCAGTCCTGCTGCATGAAGTCATTCGCTGCTCCTCCCCTATAAGCTTACCGCATTCAGCTTCTACACCACGGAGTGGAGGGGTGGCAAACAGGTTTCCCTCCCACCCTTTCTCCGTGGAAAGCTGGCTGGGTCGAGGATGCGCTTTCCTGGATTGGAAGGTGGCGAGAAGTTCGGCGTTTCTCTTGAAGGTTCGCACGTAGCAACCGGCCTTCTTGGAAACAGGGGCCGCTTGGAAGGCCAAGGGAAATTTCCCCACCTCCCTCGGCTCCGACCCCGATTTAGGAGGCTGAATGGATTCTCCCACCCAGTAGAACGCCTCTTTCCCCCTCCTCAAATTTGTCTTCAAGGGCCGACTATGCTGTGCAGAAGGCTTGACGTTTATGTGGAGAGGGAGCTCCTGCGTTACCGCTTTCCTTTGGACAGAAACGGCTGGAGAGCAGTCAAACGAAAACCTGGTTTTTCTTTCGCCTTGCAGCCACTGAAAAGTCTCCCGGAGTCTACAACTCTCTTTCAGCTTCTTAGGGCAGGAAATAAATTGTGTGTGTGCGTACACACGTATACGTGCATCTGTAAGATACACACTCAAATGCACACTTGCAAGAAAAACTAAGGTTCTATTTTTGTTTTAGCATTTCTTCTCGACTCGCTGCCCTGGTTACTATAATGTTAGCACACAATCTGAACCATTTCTGCTGCATATTCTTTCAGCTAGTAATCCAGAAAGGGTTAGCCCAGGTGACTAGGTGGCTCAGGGCCTAAGATGCTGAGCTTGTCGATCAGAAAGGTTGACAGTTTGATGGTTCAAATCCCTAGTACAGGTCTGAGTTAGCAGGGGGTTGTACTAAATGATCTCCAAGGTCCTTTCCAACTACGTTACTGTTAGGTGTGTCAAACTTAGTTTCATTAAGGGCTGCATTAGGTTTATGTTAGACTTTGGAAGGCCCGGGAGGGCATGGCCTGGCCTGGGTGGGCATGACAGCATGACATCACGTTGGGGTGAGGAAGGGCACCTGTGGTGCCTGAGTGCTCTGCCAGTGAAAATGGGCTCCCAAGCTCAGTTTGGTATACACTTATCTTCCCTAAAGGTTCACAAATGTGAGCGCAGGCACCACCTCTGTGATCCTTCCGCGCATGTGCTTTTGGCAAAAAAAATGGCCTAAATTGGGATCCAATAGAGCCGGGCGTGGATGGGCAGAGCCACCCGCTATTTCCGCTACTGGTTTGGGCGATCAGGTCCAAACCAGTAGAATGCCAGCTCTGGCTGCGAAGGTCTCATGCAATCTTCCAGCGAAAATAGAGTTCAGGAGAGCCATGTGCAGCCCTCATGAGCTCCATTTTCAGCTAGGACAGCCTCCTGGAACCCTCTACCAGGGAAAACAGCTTGAGAGGGCCGCACACAGCCCTCCTGAGCTCTGTTTTCATTGGCAGAGGCACCCTGAGCCAGTCCTTCGCTGTTTCCAGGGCGACCCTACGGGCCTTGAGTTTGACACCCCTGAGTTAGACAATTGGTTGTGGCACATCTGCATATTTTACATCACATTCCAGATCTTCTTAAGTGAGGTAGGAAGAAGAACTCTATTTAGCAAGAGGACCATCTATAGAAGAGGCCATCTTCCTCTTGATGTGGAAGAATTCTGCTCTCAAAGGAGATAGTAGAATGAATAATAAATGAGGAATATTGCTTATTGAAAGTTGATGTCAAGTCAATTCTTATCAACCAACAGGCAGATTTTCCTTCATAATGATGTCTCCTTAACCTGGTCCTTCAGATCTTCTAATGGTGTATCCATTACCATTGTCGAACTTGCTGCTAGTAATTTTTGTCTTCTCTTTCCTTTCATCTTTCCCAGGATTTAGAATCTTCTCCAGATACTTAGATATTTGATAATGTGTTGGAATAATTTAAACCTGGTCATTTGTGTCTTGAGTAAAAACTCTGGGTTGATTTATTCAATAATCCATTTGTTTGTTTGTTTTTCCTGCCAAGGCTAGTTTCGGGACTTTTGTTTTTCCAACTCCAGTATTTCTGGACTTCTTAGTCTTTTACTGTTGATGGCTGATCATAAAAGGCAGAATTTGTCTAATAATTCAGTATTTTTGTCAAATGAGGGATTTTCACCTTCCTTATTTGAGCTCTCAGACTAAGAGGGTAAACTGTTATACTATGCCATGTCCTAATATTGTATTTTCCACAGCTATGTATTTTCCATCTCAATTGGTAGAAATATTTTTATGCCTAATTAAAGTGGCCACATGATGTTTTGTTATGATTGCATTGCTTAGTGGCCAAAATTTTTGTCCAATTGTGGTTATAAGTCAAGAACTACCATATATGGTTTTACACGTGACCATCAGAAGTCAGTATATCAGCAACTTCATCCTCACTGGTATTCATCAAATACACACAGCTGTTATAGGTATTATTATATCTTTCATGATTTAAACCCCTAAGAATTGAATTCTTAGTCTACTTTGTTTTATACTGTGTGCCTGTGGTGCCCTTAGGTCAAAAAGTAAACAAACTTTTATTTGATTTTAATGGTAGAACAAGGAGACAATTTTGCTTATGGAGCAGCACAAAGTTTTGAATGATGAAAGATGCTGGTTATCTCCTTTAAATCTCTGCATGGACATGGTTACTTGCAGGACTGCCATTCTTCTGGGGTTCTTGTCCATTCCACCAGATCTGATGGGATGAGTGCTCCAGATTTCCTCTATTAAACTATGCCATTTGACAGGACCTAAGAGATGTGTCTTCTATCCCTGCTTAATGGGACTTTTCCCTTGAGATTTGAAGAGTCTTGGTCCTCCTGCCTTCTGGAAATGCATAGAGATCTGGCTCTTCCCCCACGTAAGGATGTTAAGTGAACCTCATATAGGTGTGGTTTATGGTTTGGCCCCAATTGACCGAACCGGTAGTAGCGGTTGCGGGAGGGCATGTGGGAGTACGCCCTAACTGGTAGTAAAGAAATTAGCAACCCACCTCTGAGACAATGTAAATGTAGTTGTCAGCGTTCCAAATACCATGTAGAATCAAATCAGAATCGAAGGCAAAACTATGCTTAAAGTTCCAATTTAATAAAGCAGGCATGTTGGCACATAGCTGTGGGGATTCCAACTCTGGAAGTTACATCAGAATCCCACCCAGTTAAAAGTTCATAATCTTGTCCCCACACCCACAATCCATCACATGGTCCAATCTCCTTTTTCCACACTGGCATCCATGCCCAGCTTCTTCTGGTCAGGTGTACTGGTGTGGAGACAAAGGATGACCTTGGCTTCTAGCAAAGAATGAAAAACAATACGTTCCAAAATCCTACTCCTTCTAATCCCCTCTCCCATTGACTATAATTAAAGAAACAGCATAATGAAATAAGAGAAAGTGTGGCAGGCCAAAATTCTAAAAGGAATATAAATGCAGGCCTGACAGGCGGCCACTCCTCAGAAGAAAAACATTTCCTGAAAAGAGAATAACATAAAAGTTAACATATAAAAATTTAACCACCTATTTCCACCCCTAGGGAACCCTTTGGCTTATCAAGACACTTGTCGTGGAATTGTTCTACTAACTTTTCCACTTTTAAATTCCAACTTTTCACCCAAGTGGCTTCAGACAAAGGGTAGCCCTTCCATTGCACTAAATACTGCAAGCGACCCCTATTCAACCTAGAGTCTACAATCTTTTCCACCTCGTGGTTCCCCTCCTATCACTATAGATGGTGTTTCCCCTTCTATCTCTAAAGGAGGAGAGAAAGTTTGGGTGGATGCTCTTATGCTAGACCCATTTACTGGTTTCAATAAGCTACAATGAAATTCCAGGCCAAATTTCCCTAGACTTCTGGGTAGACTGAGCTGAACTGTAAATGGGTTAACTATCTTCACTATTGGGAATGGACCTAGAAATTTTGGACCAAATTCCTTAGTAGGCATTCCTAATCTTAAGTATTAGGTAGACACAAAAACTTTGTCCCCCACATGAAAGGGGTACTGGAGCGAGCAGTGTTTATCAGCTTGCTTCTGGTAGGCTTCTGCTGCAACTGCTATAGCCTTCTTCGTATTCTCCTATCCTTTCTTTAGCATGTCCATCCATTCATTCAAAGACATGGAGGAGGGAGGTTCTTTAGGCAGCTCAGGCATGGGAGAAAATTCCATGCTACTGGTAATCTGGAAAGGAGTAAATCCAGTGCTGCTGTGACTTGCATTGCTGTACGCCACTTTGGCGAAGGGTAGCAAGTCTGACCAGTTGTCTTGCGGATAGTCCACAAAACACCGGATGTATTGTTCCACTACCGCATTGGCTCTCTCAGCTGCAAAGCTCATGTTGGGAAGAACCTCTGAACTCTGAACTCTGTGGACTCCATGGATCTCAGGACCTGGCTCCAGAATTTAGCTGTGAACTGGACTCCACGGTCTGAAATGATCCTCTTGGGCAATCCATGCAGGCGATAAATGTGTTTCACAAACATTTTCGCTAATTTCTTTGCAGACGGCAACTCTGAGCAAGCGATGAAGTGCGCCTGCTTATAAACCAAGTCCATAACTGTCCAGATTACTCTGTTTCCACTGCTGTCTGGGAGTTGCACAATGAAGTCCATTGCGACCTCTTCCCATGGTCTGTTAGGGCTGGCCACTCGTTGTAGCAGTCCAGACTGGTCTGTTGGGAGCGCCAATTTCATAGGTGTCATCAGCTTATCCTGGCTTCCATTACTGTCATGCTGCGGTTTTCTCGACAAACATCCCCCAACAAGTTTTTGGGTACTTGTTGGACAGCTGGGGTTTTTGTCTCTGCTGCAGGTTCTGGGCTCATGGATTCAATCATCCATTTTTCTCCAAAGGTGGTATTGGCTCATCCACAATCATCAATTTCCTACCACCATCTTCCCACTTTATCGTAGGTTTCCACTTGTCAAGCCATGCAAGCCCCAAGATTATTTTCTCTGGCATCTCTGGAGCAACAATGAATCTGAGAAACTCGCAGTAGCGGCCCACTTGTAACTTCACCAGTTCAGTTACTAGCATGGGTTGGGCCCCTCCAATTAGCATTCCATCTACCTGTTCACCCCGAATGGGATAGGCTAGAGGTCTTGTGCTTATGCCTAGTTGCTTGACAGTCGATGCGCTGTTTAAGCATCGAGCGCAACTGGTGCTCACAACTGCTTCAACTTCCCCCTCCAACCCCGTCTTAGGCACTTGGAGGTTGACTTGGAAGGCGAAGGGGCGGATGGGTGCATTCACCATTGGGTCATCTTCAGCAATTTCCTCCTCTGATGTCTCCCCCTTGGTAGGATTCTTTGTCACCTTAAGTTGGGGATCCTCTTCCAGAGCGTGTTTGCTTTTTCCCTCCTCCGAGGCCTCCCCTTTGGTAGGACTTTTTGTCATCTTAAGTTGGGAATCCTCTTTCAGAGGTTGTTGACCCTTTTCCTCCTCTGAGGCCTCCCCCTTGGTAGGACTCTTTGTCACCTTAAGTTGGGGATCCTCTTCTAGAGGTTGTTGGGCCAGTTGATTCTTTTGTGGTGGCATCTGGGGCCTTCTCTTTTCCACCATGGCGGTTGGTGCGCCCATTTGTGGCAATGGGGCTGGAGCCAAGCACTCTGATGCTTTGTGGCCAAGTTGACAGCAAAGGTGGCATTTTGTTGTCCACAAGGAAAGGGACCTAGTTACATCTCTAATGTTCCTAAACTTAGGAACCACCTCATCACATTTTTCCACCATCAATTCTGTAGCTAACCCCTTGGTAATCTCTTCTTCCGTTGTTGAGAACCTTTCTCTGTAGGAAGGTTGGGCAAGAACCTTTTGGGGCATTGCAGGGGAGACTGGAACCGGTAGGGAGGTCAAACCCTTGGTTGGCCACTCCATGGTGCCGTCTGCTGAGGAAGGGCAGGTACCAATTGGAATCCCTCCCATCCACGACCTGGGATTAAGACCCATCCCGAGGTGCTTGAGTCACAGGTTGCAGTTTATCCAATGATGGCTGGTAAGGGGGTTTTATTTGCCAAGGGCCTCTCTTCTGGCTTGGGGGACTTTCCCATGTTGATGGTCCAGGAGTTACCCATTGGAATCTTAACCATCCATACTCTGGGAAGAAAGCCCAATTTAGTGGTGTTTCATCCACTAGCTGCAGCCCAATTTCTGGTGGCTGGTAAGTGGAGGATGTGTGCCAAATCCCTTCTTGCTGGCTGGGTTTAAAATCCCATCTTGCTAGGGATTCTGTCTTCAACTTAGTTGCAGGGCATTGGCTCATTTGGAAGGAGTCAAAATCTCCACTCCAGGGTTTTTCCCAAGCCTTGGCTGGGGAAAAGGAGGGATAGAATGCACTCACATTTAGTTGTCCGGAATGGTCTGGGATCTCCATCGGAGCTGACTGCATTCATTCCTCTTTTTTCCAACCCCCACAGGCTGGGCTTCTTGCCAGCGGCAATGATTTTTAAAAGCGAAACTGCTTTTGCCTTTGCAGATTTGCAGAGGAACGTCTCATCTCAGCTTCTTATCTCAAAAGGCTTTCTCCTAATTGTTCGCTGATGTTTTACGCTGACCGGTGTGGTTCAGCGTTGGAGAAACAGCAAACCTCACCAGCCCCCCGCGAGGGAGGGGTGCTGGTGATTATTTTGAAGAGAGAGTTGGAATGATGTCAGCATTCCAAATACCATGTAGAATCAAATCAGAATCGAAGGCAAAACTATGCTTAAAGTTCCAATTTAATAAAGCAGACATGTTGGCACATAGCTGTGGGGATTCCAACTCTGGAAGTTACATCAGAATCCCACCCAGTTAAAAGTTCATGATCTTGTCCCCACACCCACAATCCATCACATGGTCCAATCTCCTTCTTCCACGCTGGCGTCCATGCCCAGCTTCTTCCAGTCAGGTGTACTGGTGTGGAGACAAAGGATGACCTTGGCTTCTAGCAAAGAATGAAAAACAATACATTCCAAAATCCTACTCCTTCTAATCCCCCCTCCCATTGACTATACTTAAAGAAACAGCATAATGAAATAGGAGAAAGTGTGGCAGGTCAAAATTCTAAAAGGAATATAAATGCAGGCCTGACAGTAGTGGACTACAAGTAACTGTTCACATTTGTGTAGATATCACCTTACATTGTACATTCCCTTTAATATTGAGCAATTAAGTGGTGGCATTTTCAGGGTTGATTGTTTTACTTGCGTTTGTTTTCTTCTATGAACTAATGGCCCTTCCAGTTCTAATATTCTATACATATAAATGGAAAACTTCATGCAATGGTGAATCCTGGTAAAGCAGGATTCTCAAAATCCTCAGCCAATTATCCTATTTTGTCCAACATGTGGGCTAACATTTCCCAGTATTTACGAGTGATGTTGTCTGTATTATGTCTTCAGAATCAGAAATATTGATTACTGTACCTCAATTGGAATGAATTTCAATTGCTAGACTGATAGACTATAAACCAACCTAAATGCTTGAGGTTGATTTTGCTTTTTCTGATTGCCTAGAACTTACAATAGCATTTCTAATCTGTTACCTACTGGTTATTTTGGACTAAAACTCCCATTGCATTGCTAACGTGGACAGCATTAAGTTGAAGAAGAATAAGAGTAATATTATTTCTAAGAGTAATATTATTTCTGATGTTGGACATGCAAGTGTACTAATGAGTTTCTTTTGACATGTTCAAAGTTGTTGTCTCTCTGCATAAAATAACTACACCCCTAGAATAATACACAGGTTAGTATAACTACTGATATATACTAGTCAACATAGGCATGTATTTTCCAGCTTGCTACATCATATAGCTTTCAATATGGATCAACATGCCATTCCTGAACTAAAATAATTTCAGTCTTTTTCTAATAGATTATATCCTATTATACCATCTGAAGAGAATAGTTCTTTTCTCCTATTGCCACACACTATATTTAATGTTTTCTGCCCTTTCTTGTTCTATTTACTACCACACATATAGTATGATTTTGATTCTAAATGTCAGTGTTCCTTCCAACATGACTTTATACAATTATTTTTAATTGCTTGCAAAAAAATAGCAACTATATATACTGTGCATATTCCACATTTTGTGTTCTAGTATTTCTCATGATGGGCCTTGAAGCAGCAGATCAAGGAAAAGGTATTCTGGAAACACAAGCTCATAAAATAGAATTTCACATGAGATTTAATTTTGAACCAGTTATGTCTTCAGAAGTTGGGAGGCCTGAAGACAAAAAAACCAGAACATTTGTGCCTTAATCTTTTAATATCTGCTCTCAGGAAAAGAAGTCTGAACATTTTGATCTTGTTCACTCCAATGACATAATTATGTCACCAGCTGCACCTCTTTTATTTCACTGGCAAAGGAAGTAGAGAATGTTTATTTTGTTGCAGAGTCATTGTGGGCGAAATAGACTTTACTGAATCACATGCTATCATAAAAATGCTATTGGGAATAACCATTTTCAACCATGTTAGAGTTCTTAAAAGGCCCAAATGGTCAAACCTGCTATTTTAGTAGCTATTTTTAGAATTTCATGTTACCATTTTATTATTGGATCAATATACAAAATGAGTTCCTGACAAGAAGGTTTTATGAATTTCCTCTATTTGCTGCTGAAACAGGCCTGGAAGGGCCTTTCAATCAAAATGAGTGTTTATATGTGTGTGAGTAAGAAAGAGGAAGGAAAGAGTGGCAGAAATAATAGTTGCGTGTTTCCAAATGTTTCTTGGGGACTTCATAACATCTATAAATGAAATATGTCTTACCTGGTGAATAACAAATAAAACCCCTATGAAAACCAAAGTTATGAGAATGCAACTTTTACAGTGGTGCTACATATAGCACACTAGTTCCATTGAGCCAACTCTAAAGATAAAAAACAAGGAGCAACTGTATTTTGAATGTTACCAAGAGAAATGAAGTGGAAGAAGAGCTTTTAGTCAACTTTTCATTGGTGCGGTAGCCAAAAGGTGGAATCAGCTCAGGAACATCAAGCCACACAAACACACTTAAACACAGCTTTTGAAGTTATTCACCTAGTATAGATTAAGGTCATGGTTATTTTTGGTGGTCTAGTTTCAAACATTGTTTTGAAAAGAGGGTTTTCCCCATATTTATTTCATATTTTCAGCTGCTTCTTGTTTCAGGATCCATTTAAAAATGCAAAAACAAAATGACTGTCATAGTAGAAAATGTTCCTTATGTCTCAGAAAGCAGATGAATAAGGTTAAAGATTCCAGACTAAACTATTCAGAGCACAGCAACAGATGCTATAGCTTTAGTTGAATCTGGAATGAACCAATCCAATTTATTTCTGAGCTTGAAAGTGTGATAGATTGGATTAAATGAATAGGTTGAATTTTTTTCTGATGTACTTTCTTACAACATTATGCTTTCCTCAGAGAATGGGCTGTTCTGATCACTTTGGAAATGCTTCATCCATTTCTAGAAATATTTCTTTCTGGTAAGAGCTAATTTGTGTAATTAAGAACAAAGTGGAGAACCTTTGACAATAGCCAGTGAGTTTTACACAACAAAGGTTTGATTATGGTCTAGTGTGTATCGTTCAAAGGAAAATTGTTCTCAAATTTGACATCTTACAGGAACATATAGGTCAGATTATTGATACGGTTTGGTACTTGTGTATTTATCAAATTTGTGTTGGGAAATTTGTGCAATAGGGTTTCCTTACAGGCTGATGGCAGAGAAGAAAACTTGAAGGGTTGAAATATGCAAAAAGTGTCACTATGAGAATAAGGCAAGGAATTTTCTCAGTGATAGTTGATAAAACAGTAGTTCATGGAATATCGTCATACAGCTTCATCTGTGGAAAAAAAAATCAGTAATCAGATTCAGGTAAAAAACCCATGGTTATGACCTAGATTTAAAGTATCTTTAGACATTCTAGACCAGTGTTTCATAACCTTAGGAACTTGAAATGGTGTGCATTTCAACTCCAAGAATTCCCCAGCCAGTAAAACTGTTCTAGGTAATTCTAGTTCAATGGTACATTAATTTATGTGGTTATCAATGGCACAGTTCTCTTTAAGATTAAATGTCAGTCGTTTCAACCATATATTTTCCTACTGTTCCATCTATACATTATAACTAAAAAAGTTAGCCCACTTTATCATACATTATTTCACTTGTTGTTCTTTTGTTTCAAATTCCATTAAACATTTCACATTTTAGTGATCACATGTTCATCACTTGGACACTATTTCATTTCAAAATCAGTCTTAACAATATTCAATACCAGAATATTGGATTTTTTTTGCTTTCAAATCAAGCTTCTAATTTTCTCAGTGATCCATTATGTGTCTAGCACAACCATGCAGAAAACGTATCACGTTGCTTAAGCATTTCCTTTAAAACGGCTTTCAGAGCTCTATTTCTCTCTCTCTGTATTTTCTTCACAATGTGTTTATTGTTACTCCAGTGACAATATAATGAATGACTAGACAGTTCATGCATTGTCTAGAGCACTATTGCTCCAGGGTGTACCAATATAAATGATTTGTACCAAAATATATGATTTATGTTACTGGTTCATTGTGGCAAACCTTATTAAAATTGTGGATTGGCATTTAAAATACAGCAAAAAGTCACTAGTGTCATGCAGATTTAACAGGATGGTTTTATCAAAGAACGTTGTGAGTTTGATAATATCTTTAAGGATGATATAGGTAGCAGAACATGGTTTTATCTTATTTTTAATATAAAGTTGGTCTGTAGAGTTAATTAATGACATGATCTATCTCTAATATTTATGCTGCAGAATCCAAGAGATACTCACACAACTTTGCAATTTGTCACAGGATTCTGAGGACATTTTCTTTGTGCCCAGATTTATAACCATACAATAGAAGAGGACACTATGGGTTGAGTGTTTCTCAATCTTAACCATTTTAAGATGCGTGGACTTAAACTTCAGAACTCCTAATATTGGCTGCAGTATTCTGGGAGTTGAAGTCCACATATCTTAAAATGATTAAGGTTGGGAAAAACTGGTTTAGATGATGTAGTCTTCCGGTCTTGCTTTCCAGGCCCTTCACCATCTTGATAGCTCTCCCTTGAACGCCCAATTTGTCATTTTATTTGAATGGTGAATCTAGATGCCCACATATGGGAAACACAATAGATATCTAGAAATTAAATGACTACAATATTTATTACAGAAATATAAGTATATAATAATTGAATAGGTTAGGGCATTCTTCGACTAGAGAAGGAATTGGGATGGAAACAGGAAACAGGGTGGTGAAGGAAAGAACAAAGACTTTTTTTAATGGATAGAGAGACAAATGGTCAAAGAAAGCAGAAAGAAAATATATTAATGCCCCTTTTGCTGGTCAATACATCAAATAGTGATTGCAGCCATTTATATGGATAATAATTTACCCAAGGTGATCAGAATAAAACAAAATTAAGACTAATCTCTCCAAAGTAAGTGAATGTGTAATAATTTTTAGAATAGCAGTGATAAAATAAATGTGAACATGAGACACCTGTAAAAAAGCAAACTGGAATTGTTGAAATGCTTTTTTTTTGTAGGACTATAATAGAAACTATAGTCAAAGATGGGCTTATCAAGTTAGAAAAACTGCAAAAAAGAGAAACCAAAAGAAAAGAAAATTTCTGTTTTTTTCATATGAAGAAAAATTGGAATTTAGCATATTTCTTAAAATCTCTAAGATAGAAAACAATAACTATTTATTTGTCCTTCCCTACACAAAGGGATGTGGTGGCTCAGTGGCTAAGATGCTGAGTTTGTTGATCAGAAGATTGGCAGCTCAGGAGGAGGAGCCAATGTCCCTAGGGTCCCTCGATGTTCTGAGACTGCAGCTGATACTTTTGCCACTGGGGGGTCCAATCAGACCTAAACCGTCTTGAAGAGACAGTGAACAGGAAGACCACAATTTGCTGATATCAGGGACAATGCAAGTCTCTTATTGGTACAAGAGAAGGACTTCAAGCTGGTGACAAAAGGCAGCCTAAGCTGATGAAGTGGGGACAGCTAAGGAACGGAAGGAAACAGAAAGAGAAAGTGTGATCATCTGGTGAATACTTTCTGTTTTGAAAAAAAAAACCTGCCCCAAAAAATCTCTTCTTTATGCTAAACTAAATCCTTAAGCATAAGAAGTTAGCGGCGGAACTGATCTTCATTGTTTTGTTTTGGTTAGTATGCTTTTCTTCTTGTAACTATTGAAATTCTCCTAGCTATTTTTTCTCTCTCCCCCCCCCTCTGCTTAAAGTGAATGGACTGGTTTTTCTTCTTCAGCTCCTTCCTGCTTTATTTTTCAACTTAAGGACTAAAATCTCCCTCTCTAACAAAAATCGTCTATTATTTGCTATTAAACTCCATTTAAGAACTTTGTCCCTCCTAAATCTGAGACACCACAAGAAAGTGAAAAAATACTAATTCTGCTGCTTTAAAAAAACACACATTTGTTCCTGTTTCTTCTTTGATCTCACTGTCTTCATGCTTCAAAGCTCTGTAATTAAAAGTGATAAGAGCCAAGGGCACAAATTGTTTACCACAGTGGTCTCTGAGAGCTGTATCGGCACTGGGAGAGAGGGAAAAAAACAGAACCTCTCTCTTGTGAAGATTAAAGCTACAGTGGCAGTAATTTACAATTTGGAACATGGAGCAATTTACAGAAGACGAAATTTTAATTTGGCAAAAGATTTGGGATGCAATTCAAAAGTTATTGGTAACTTGGAGAATTGACAAGAAGATAGAGTTTATACCAGAAAAAAATGAGGGAGATGGAGTTCCAAAACTGAAAAGAAAAATGAACACAAAGATAAGAAAACTAATGATTTGATTTCTGAAATGAAAGTGGTTGAAAGCAAAAAAAAAAAAAATGCGAGTTTGGAGAGGGGAATTCGATGGTCCAAAGCTCTACCCCAAATTTCCAGGCACAAAAGAAAAAAAAAAGAAAAAATGATGGTTTTAAAGAGAAAAATCTTATCAGAAACAGGATTGACAATCAAAGATAAATCAATTAAAGTAGCAAAAGGGCGCCGAGATTACCTGAGAGATCCAACAGACAACAAGGTGCGGAGAGATGTCCATAAAAACTTTACCAAGGACATAAATAGAAAATTAACTCCACAAATGGCAAAAGAAATAAGACTACATGCCTTCTGGAAGGACACAGGTTGATATATGAAAATTGATAATAATAAAAAATAATAGCTAAGTTTGATGATTAGTAAGTAGGAATTTAGTAATTCTTTAGATTGCTTGCTTAAATAAATAGTTGATAATGATAACAAGGTATATTTCTATGTTGGCTGGAGGGGAGGAAGCTGGATATAAGTAATAAATGATTTTGTTAACAAATATTAATGATAATAATAATGAAATGATAAGAGTTATAGTTAATGACATATATATGTACTGGTTTAATATAAGGAATTTGGATATAAATTGCAAACAATGATTTGGGAAAAAAAGGTTTAGAAATTTAATTAATTAATTCTTACTTTGAATATGTTATAAAGGTGTAATGTTATTGGATATATGAAAGTAGATAACAAAAAATTTAACTAAGTTTTATAATTAGTAAGTAGTAATTTAGTAACTTATAGATGGTTATGTTAAATAAATAATTGATAAGGGCAATAAGGTATACATATATGTTGGTTTGATGAGAAGAAAATAGATATAACAGTAAAATATTTTTTTGTTAACCAATATTAATTATAACAACTAACAATGGAATGATAAGGATAAGGGATACATATATGCACTACCGTAACAAAAGGAACCTGGACACAAATTGTAAACAGTGATTTTGGGGGGGAAAGGGCTTAGAAATTTTGTCAACTAATTTTTGTTTAGAATATGTTATAAAGGTTTAAGGCTATTGGATGACTCTGTAATAATTAATGAAATGCCATTAGGTGGTTGTGTTTTTAACTATGGATTATTCTAGGCAAAAGGACACTAAAACAATTTCAGTCAAATAAGAACTATGATATGTTGAAAGTAAGACTCATTAAGAACTTTGACATTTGATATGAATGTAAGTAATGACTGTGGAAGAGATGCACAAAAGCTAATTATAACCAATTGACACACTTTCTACAAGATGTAATGTAAGATGATTATTTTTTGCGTGTGTTGTTTGTTTAATAAAAATAAAAAAAATTGTAAAAAAATAGATCGGCAGTTCAGTAGTTCGAATCCCTAGCGCCATGTAACACCTAGCGCCTAGCGAAGTGAGCTCCCGTTACTTGTCCCCATTTCTGCCAACCTAGCAGTTCGAAAGCATGTAAAAAAGCAAGTAGAAAAATAGGAACCACCTTTGGTGGGAAGGTAACAGCACTCCATGTGCCTTTGGCATTTAGTCATGCTGGCCACATGACCATGGAAACGTCTTCAGAAAGTGCTGGCCAGTAATGGTAGCCTCTTTTATTCACTACTGGTTCGATAGCGGGAGCACATGTCTGGCATGCTCATGCACAGAAGGTCCGTGATGATATCTGGGTAGGTGGATGGAGCCTCGTGCGCCGCTACTACCAGTTCACCCGAATCAGTGCGAACCAGCAGAATACCACCTCTGGTGCTGGTTTTTCAGCTTAGAAATGGCTTTGAGCACCACCCCTAGAGCCAGAACAACTAGCACACATGTGCGGGGAAACCTTTACCTTACCTTACCTGTTCTGCCCCCCTTCTCAGCTTGTTAACAAACGGCAGGCAGACTTAAAAGGAACTTTTTTTATCAGTTCTTGGCTCAGACTGGCTTCGAGCCCAAAAATAACATAAATACAGTCTCTAAACAGATAACAGAATACCAAACAAAAACTCTTACAAAAACTCTTGCAGTCCGCGCAAACCTTCTGCTCTTCTTGGGGCAGCTCCCTGCCAGGTGTCCAAGATCCCCACAGTAGAAGCACAATCCCTCAGCACGTCGTCTGTCCATCTCTGTCTGTGGCACTCAAGGTCTGACAGCACCCAACTCCATGGGCTCCTCCCAGTTCACTGCTGTCCCTTGCTGAACCGGCATGCTGGTGGTCTCCTGGAATACACAGCGAGGCCTTCGCCTCTGCAGCCGGACGTCTATCCGGAGGCACAGGTGGACCAACGCGTCAAACGTCGGTGGCCTGTCCACCCTCACCAATTCATCTTGTAACTCATCGGACAGGCCATCCTGGAAGGTGTCCATAAGCGTTGGTTCATTCCATGCTGAGTCCTGACTCAGCAGCCGGAATTCGCTTACGTACTCCTGCAAAGATCCACGACCTTGCCTTAATGCCTTCAGTTCCCCCTTGATGGGATCCTCAAACATCATCTGAAAATGTTGACAGAAACCTTGAAAGTCATCCAACAAGGGGCTAGACTGACAGAGCAAGGGTGTGGCCCACCGGGCAGCTGTGCCTGAGAGCAAACTGATAATGAATCCCACCTTCGTCTGGTCAGTGGGAAAGTCCTCCGCTCTCAAACTCAGGAACAGCTGGCATTGTCCCAGAAATGCGGCAAACATAGCCAGACTCCCATCATATTTATCTGGCATGGCTACTGGGCACTTCCCTTTGGCTGGAGGGGTCTTACAGCTCTCTGCAACTGCATAATTTGATCCGACAACATTGCGATTTGTTGTGCCATTAGTCTATTTTCAGCCATTAATTGTTCCATAATTACGGAAATGAAGGCTTGTCAGGCAGGAGTCAATCTGTTCTGTCCCCCCTTCTCGGCTTGTTAACAAACGGCAGGCAGACAAACTTAAAAGGAACTTTCTTTATCAGTTCTCGGCTCAGACTGGCTTTGAGCCCCAAAATAACATAAATACAGTCTCTGACCAGATAATAGAATACCAAACAAAAACTCTTACAACGCAATGCACTTCTCCAAGTGTATCCTTGAATCAGGATTACAGAAAACCAAGCACTTTTCCAAGGGTATCTTACATAAACCACGACTGATGATCACTCAATGTTGAACGAACCAAGGAACGCACGAAGGAACGTTGACTCCTGCAACTAGGGCGTGGCACCATCCGTCCTTTTATCTCCAAAACCCCACTAACGAGCCCCAGCTGCATCGTTAATCTTGCATTCCGAAAAGACTCACAGAAGACTTCTGCTGAGTCACAACACTTACCTATACAAAATGCATTTATTTTCCAATACTTCATAACATTCTTATTCCTAAAAGTAGACATCCATGGAAGGAATATATCAAAAAAGTCAGGATGGATCTTACTGTGTGAATGGAGCCTTTTCTATTTTACAGATGTTCTGAGCATGACATGTGCAAAAAAGTGAAGAGTTTTGATCCCACAGTCATACCTGTTATATTTTGAGCATCCCCTCTCACACCAGAACATGCCTGAATAATTATACATTTCTAAGAATAATGCAATGAAGCAAACTGCATACTGTATAATCCTTGGTGCTCTCTGAGCTCTATTATTTCCTTGCAGATGCATCGTTATCCAACTAGGTGATATCATCAGTGCTAGAAGGGAGTGATATTTACTCTCAGTATCTTACCCTGCCAGTTTTGATGGGAGTGTGATTTTTGTCCTTGATAATTCCTTGATAAACAGGATACTATTTTCTGCTTAATTGTTTGGGGTTAATCCCTGCTTATTTGGGTGTTGGCTGCTGGAGCAGATGTGTTCTTGTCTTTTTCTTTCTTTTTCTAGCTGTTTTTGAGCTACATATATTCCAGAGGTGGGTTGCTCTGGTTCGACCTGGAGCAGGTGAACCGGTAGTAGTGGCGGCGGGAGTGTGCGCAAGTGTGCGTAAGCGTGCAAGCGAACCAGTAGTAAAAACTTTGGAAACCCACCACTGGTATATTCACTTCTTTTGAAACTGCATACTATCAGTAAATAATAAATTCCTTGAAGTCTCAATGACAGGTAAATTTGGAAATTTTACACAATAATAATAATAGTTATAATAAAAACAAAAATAATATTGAGAACCTGAGTAGAGGAGAAAAAATGCAGGTCTAACCTGAACTAGGTGTATTAAGAATAAGGAAAATGCTCCCTTTCTCATGGGTGAAAATCAAAATGATCTTACAACATAGATTTAAAAGCAATGTTGTCTTTTTCTTATTTTGATTTTTTAAACCCTATAAAATATTTTGTTCAGCTCATTTTTAACATCTTGAAAAGAAGTTTTATTTGGAGATATTCAAAGACTGCCGCCCTGTGGTGAAATCCTGTCTTTAAAATATGGATGCTTGCATTATGTCATATTTTCTGAAGACAAAGAAATGTTGCAGTGAGAAATTGCCTTGTTGGGCTGGTCTGAGAACTAGGGACACAAAGGTATCTTTTGAAATAGATTATTCTTATTTAAGACTTGTATACATTGTGGAATATTATGCACAAGCATACTGTATTTAATACCTAAGATACAAAAATTACTCTGTTGATATGTAATACTGTTTATTTGGTCAATGATCTGCAGAATTTTTTTCAAAGAAATAAAACACAAAGGTAAAATCAAGTAGATGAGACAAAATACTAGCACAATAAAAATAAAATAAGAAATAAAAATGTAACATATACTACTATAAGGGTGTGTTTATTTTGTGCAAGTATAAATCTAAAACAATGGAATCTATGAAGTAAAAAGATGTGATACATAAAACAAGATAGCTAACATGAACTAAACTTGAAGTGATGAATAAAACAGAAGTAGCTATTTCTGTGACCAGTTATGCTGGCAAAATTTTCATCACGGCAACACAGAATTTAGCTATTGCTCAAGCAATAAAGGGTTTCAAATTTTCTGGAAAGTGGTTCTCATAGTAACTGTGTGACCTTCCTGGAAATTTACATATTAGGGACACTATATACTGGTATGCAGAGATGATATTCCTGTATAAGATTGCTGATATATTCTTGTATTCCAATGTAACATTGATGTAGTTATAGTAGACATTAATTACAACAATAGAAGTAATTCATCTAGAGGACTAATAGCAATAGTGTGAAGAGGAGAAATATTTAATTATTGACACAATGACTAGTCGTTCTTAGCCACTGCTACACAATAGAGAATAGACCATTCAATCTGAATCAGGTTTTTCGCTTACAAAATGTAACATCATTTTTTTCTGTGCAGAGTTTATACGATATGTTTTTTTTTGCTCTCAGAACTAATTTATTGTAGCTTTTAAAATTTGGTAAAACAGTGTCACATATTTGGTTTTATAACACAAAGTATTAGGCATTTCTTGGCTGATACTGCAGGTAGCATTCCACTGAATAAGATACATAATGTAGAGATGTAGAAGTAATGAATTATCAAAATGCTAGAAGAATATAAATTCAAATAGATGATAAGGACACAGAATTCGGATTTTCCATTTCATTTAGGGGTGGATGGGAATTTTATCAGTAAATTTGGTCTAGAGAATTTTAAAGATGACCTCAGAGAAGCAATGCATTGGTCAGGAAAACATGATTTAAGCATGGAACAGGAAGAAAATGGTGAAAACAGGATGCTGTTTTGGCAGTTCTTGGAGTTGAGGTCCACACATCTTAACGTTGCTTAGGATGAGAAAGACTAGATCTCCATGTTGTATCTGGAGACTGATATTATTAGTAAAATTGATATAAAATTGATTTATATATTATTAAAACTGTCTACTACAACGTCCTACCTGTCAATGACTACTTCAGCTTCAGCTGCAATAATTCATGGGCAAACAATAGATATAAATCACTCCAAACTCCATTACAGAAAATATGACTTTAGCAACAGAGTGGTCAATGCCTGGAATGCACTACCTGACTCTGTTGTTACATCCTCAAACCAGGGGTGAAATTCAGCAGGTTCTGACAGGTTCTGGAGAACCGATAGCAGAAATTTTGAGTAGTGCGGAGAACAGGCAAATACAAGCTTTGGCTGGCCCCAGAGTGGGGAGGGAATGGATATTTTGCAATATCCTTCTCCCAGAAGTGGGGAGGAAATGGGAATTTTGCAGTATCCATTCCCTGCCACTCTCACCAAGCCATGGCCATAGAATTGGTAATAAAAAAAATTGAATTCCACCACTGCCTCAAACCCCCCAAACTTTAACCTTAAACTTTCTACCATGGACCTCATCCCATTCCTAAGAGGTCAGTAGGGGCATGCATAAGCGCACCAGTGTGCCTACCATCCCTGTCCTACAGTCCCCATTTATTCGTCCCCATTTCCTGTGTTCATGTCCATGTTCATATTTATGCCTGTTATCTCATACATGTTTGACAAACTAAATAAACTAAATAAATAAATAAATAAAACACCCACTACTGAACTGCAGTGCTAGCTTTTGACAGCCTCTGACATTAAGAGTAGCCAAATTGGAATGGATCATTCTAAACTTTGGTTTTCCAAGAGAAAAAAAAAAACAAATCTTGACCAGAAATAGAACTGGCATACATGAAACCTAGATTCCATCAGGATTAGCCAGGTTTCTAAACACAGTCTGCATTTGAAATGCAGCAAGATGCTCTGAAATACTGCAAGGTATTCTTAGAAGTCTCGACTAGATAAAATATCTAAGGGTTTTCATTACATGCACACAAACCTGAGAACTGTTTTAACATCTGGGAGATGGATTTGCTTTTAGAGTTTCATGATAGACTTTGTCCCTTTAGCATGAAGGAAGCCAATCATGACCTTAGTCACGTTTTTGCCATTGTCTGCCATAGATTTAATTTGCTGGCACCAGATTAGTTTTCAATACTTAAAGAGTGAAAAGTGGTCTATATTATTACTGTCATTATTATCATCCATCATTGATGTTTGTGGCATCTAAGTCCTTCTGAGAAAACTATGATTTTGGGACTTCTGGGGCTTCCTTATATGAATTGAAGATGATTCTGCAAAAGAAGAGCTGATGACTGCATCAAAGACCAAGGAACCTTTCTGGATAAGGAAAGAACAGATCACCCACCAATGTTTCAGATTATTGCTTCTTATGAAGAGACCAAAGGGCAGCAATTTTCTGTGCTGAGCAATAGGAGACAAAGCAGAAGTGGGTTCCTACCAGTTTGCACCAGTTCGGGCAAACCAGTAGTGGTAATTTTGCCTGGGTCGCAGAACCGGCAGTGACCCAGGCTGGCTACACCCCTGAACTGGTTCCCCGGTCTCTGCTGCCATTGCCGGCATGTTTTTTATTAGTATTTCATGCACATAACTATTTGCAGTGAAGTGTGCACATGTGAATGCCAAGCAAACCAGTACCAATGCAGGTAGGAACCCACCCATGAGACAACGGGATTAGCCATCTTGCTTGCAACCACTATGGAGACTTTTAAAGGAGACTAAATGGACAAACTTCACTTTCTAATCACTTTCAAAAATTGCTCATTAACTACGTCTAAGCTATTAGAGAACTTTAGAAAGACAAGTTTGAAAATACCAGATAAGCCTGTCTTCAATCCTGAATGAAAGAACTTTTAAATTTTATACTTAAGAATTTAAAAAATTCTGTAATAAACAGCAAAAAAGCTAAATAAAATTTTAATCTTAGAAAGTTATTAATGTATAAAGAATCCAGATAAAATTGATACATTGAAACTTTTACAATAAAATTTGAAATTAACTATAAAGAACCAGCTTCTTGTGGAAAATAGATTCTGTTTTGTCCTTTACACAACATTATAAATATTAGGAATTTTATGATTTCAAAAACTGTACACTAGATTATAAGAAGAGGTTGCAAAAGGTTATTAAATAAAGATACTGAAGAGTTTGAAGAATGGAATCAGAAAATAGTAACCACAATATCAACAATGTCAGTAATGAGGTCTATTTCTATGCCCAAAATATGCTATTGACAGCTGTAGAACAAATTGTATCAGACAAGATGGAGATAGTATCAAAAGTGAATTCACAACTGACATGCAAAAGAATGACTTGGTAAAGATGTTTCAATGGATCTACAAAAGAAATTGACTGGGGTTTTAAAATGTAAAAGGGAAATAAAATGGCAAACCAAGAAAGTGATCCAGATAACTTTTTATGTTGAATTTTCGAAGAAGCTTGTTAAAGCCCTGAAAAACCCTGCGCAATGGGACAAAAAAAAGAAAGAAATGAAGATAGATCAAATCCTCTGACAATATTTGAATGAACCAAAGATTAAGAATATTGGAAGTAAAAGGAAGGGATATAAAGTTGTTTTATTTGATCAAAATTACAATATATGGTTATTACATCTGGTAGCCCTTTATGGACTTTCTGTTGACAGCAGGACTGAAAATATATTTTATTTTACAGATAAAGCAATGGGATATGGAATGAAGAGATAAATGTTAGTAACCTCAGAAGGCCACTAAATGATAAATAGTCACTAAATAGTTGTGATGAAAACTGAAAATCATTTTTTATAAACTGTATTTTTTTTTTGGAGTATAAGATACACCTTTCCCCCTCCAAAAGAGGGTGAAAATCTGGGTGCATCTTCTATACTGAATACAGAATTTTTGGCCTCCAGAAACCCCTCCCCTTCACAAAAATGGATGTGCAGAGTGTTTGGAAAGCCTGCAAAGTGTTCCTGGGGGCTGAGGAGGGCAAAAACGATTGAAAAATGGACTGTTTTTTGCTCGTTTCCCTCCCAGACCCCAGGACCACTCTACAAGCCTCCTAAAGGCTATGCATGCCCCTTTTTTGGGCAAAAAATGGGCCAATTTTTGCGAAAAATGGGCTATTTTTTGTTCCTTTTTGCCTATCCCCCTAGAGCTGAGAGGGAGCAGCCCTCTCAAACTCTATGCATGCCCCATTTTTCACAAAAAATGAGGTGTGCAGAGGGTTTGGGAGGTCTGCAGAGTGCAAAACCTTTAAAAAAAATTTACCTCTTCAAAATCTTGATGCATCTTATACTCTGGTGCGTCTTATACTCTGAAAAATATGGTATTTCTTTTCTCGTTATTATATTCTTTTTTGTCTTGTACTTTTTACTCTTTCACTTAAGTTTAGTTGTGTTAGGTTTTAGTATTATAATTAAAATTCTTAATAAAATTATATATAATGAAAAAAAGAGAAAACCAGTTTTAGAATATTTTTGTGAGCATTTGCTCCTTATAGTAGTCCATTAAGGCCTACTTAGACTTTTTCTAAGGTCACCCTAAGTTAAGAAAATAATGGCTGCATCCTCAGCATAGAGAAGCACAGCCAGGTGTCAACTGCTAAGATGACCAGAATTCAGTCCTGTTTTTTGAACCGAGAAATCAGCAGAAGGTTGGCTGCTACAGCTAACCTGTGTTGCTGTGTTCACATCTAATATTCTTATTAAGAAAAGTAATCTCCAATCTATGAAGGAATGAAACAACTTCTACCAGAATCTTATCTAAAAAAAATCAATAAAGGTTATTCATAAAGAACTGGGATATGTGGGCGCATATATCTCCGCTAGGAATTGTGTGAACAGATGGATCCATAGTTGACCTGCCCTTCCAAAAGACCTCTTCTTGACTTCTGCTGTGCTCTGCAATATAATTGTTTTTAGCTTGTTCCAAGCTGTTTCACATCTTTCTTACATCTGTCTTAAATCTATTTTCTATTCATTCTGTTGGATATTAATATTAATATCCAATACTTTTTTTCCATAAAGGACTTGTGCTTTCTCATCAGTGGTGGGTTTCAAAAATTGTTCGAACCTACTCTGTGGGTGTGGCCTCCTTTGTGGGAGTGGCTTGCCGCCCATGTGACCGGATGGGAATGGCTTGCCGCCCATGTGACCGGATATGAAGATGCCGACGACACTTGTCAGAACCACCTTAAATTACCTCACACACAGCACTGGCATGCATAAGAATATGATGTAAACTTGTTTTTTAAAAGGCATCTTTGGTTTGCATTAAACAACTTCAACACACGCAATGTTCTGATTGCACCACAAATGTAGTAGTCATCCTTGCCTTTCACAGAGGCACTGAGTTTTACAAATATGAGCATCATAGTGTAGAATAATCATATCCAAGGACCAGTGGTGGGTTTCAAAAAATTTTGGAATCTCTTCTGTAGGTGTGGCCTGCTTTCCAGGTCCACTGGTGGAACCTCTTCTAACTGGTTCGCTAGATTTGACGAACCGGTTCTACCGAATAGGTGCAAACTGGTAGGAACCCACCTCTGTTTCTCATTCTGTAAAACTAATTCCACCCTAATTTATTTCCTTCCATGTCTATTGCTTTCTAAAGAGTCTCTCTTGATAATACCAAAAATTGGCTTATATCACATTCATAATTCCTAATCACTCTTGAACTCTTGACCAATTTTCTCAAGGTTTCATAATAAACAATTAAAACAGGCATGGACTGATTTATTCTCTTTTTCACATACATGTATGAATGGATTTACCTTTAACCATGTATTTGAACTAAGCAGATCTTTTGCTAACTAATTTTAGTTTAGACCATTTCTAAACATGCTCACCACCATCATGGTCATTAATTTTGGAGTCTCCCAATGGCTTGAACATTTTTTCAGTACTATCTCAACTTTTTACCATTCATGTCTACTATCAGAATAATTTTAATCAGAGGACTGCATTCATTCAGAGTGTTGCTCAGTTTTATCATCCCTGGTTCTTCTATCAGTATGTACTGGACTATATGCATCTATCATCAACTTATGGATCTATTATTTCATAGAAACTACCAGGGATTTCCAATAATTTTAAAACTTTTTTATTCATGATTAAATTTATAATTTTACTGTCTATCATATATTTATAATTTCAATCCACAAATTTAGACCTCAACTGTTCAGATCTATTGTATGTTTTTCTTGTTTTCCCTTTGTTACTATAGTAATTCATGCTTTTTACAGTTTACTCCTGCTACATTTTAAGTTACAATATCCATGTGTCATAGCTATTACTAAATAGGCCTACAGATAATTGATGTCTGTTAACAGATGATGGCTTTGCTTAATCAAGACTTTCACATAAAGCTTATTAGTAAGACAGAGAATAGACAGACTAGATTACTATCCTCCATAGTATTTGTGTCAGATCAGTATTCCCTGTTAAAGATAAAGAAAGTACTTCAAATTTTGGCCAATATACCTTAATTGCAAAATCCAGTTTTTATTCCAAACTTGCTTTGGTTACCCCAGGAAAGCATGTCAAGTCTTCATTAGGGAGTCAATTACATATAAAACTCTGTCTTGAATTTTTCTCCATATTCACTAACCCCTACAATAAAGCCTTCATTACTGTTTTTAAATCATATACTGCTAATATGGTAAGAAGATCTGTGGATATTGCTTAATCTTTGTATCAGATCATGTACTATCTTGTCAGGGTAGTGATATGCCAGACCTGTTGCTAAGGATAGACATCAGGCATGGCCACAAACTCTGTCAGATCCAGGTGTGAAAGAGCAGGCTGCTTAGAAAAATTGCAGGCACCTGTGTTGCCTTTTCCCCTTCCCATTCAAGACTTCCCCCTAGTCAGCATGATAGATTACAAAGCTGAAACTTTGAAACAGGTACAAGAGGAGAATGAAGCAAATGGGTCTTTGGGAAGCTCTGCAGCCACCAGCAAGTAGAAATAGGCAAAACCACCAATCATAAAAGAAGACATTTTTCCTTCCTTTGAAGTGGGTGGCCCAGAGGAAAACGAAGGATGGAGGCCCAGCAAAACAAAACACAACATGGAAAGGGCCAAGTACTTTACATGCTGGCCAATAACTAGGAAGAAAAACAGAAGAAATCCCAGAGAGAGGAATCAAAGCAAAAGGTAGGAGAGACTTTGTAAGGAGAAAACATTGCCAGTATGTGTGTGTGTGTGTTTGTGTGTGTGTGTGTGTGTGTGTGTGTGAGAGAGAGAGAGAGAGAGAGAGAGAGAGAGAGAGAGGCTGAAGGTGTGCATAGAAAGGGGAATTTATAAACGGCCCAGTGAATCCAGAGGAGGAGTGTGTGTGTGTGTGTGTGTGTGTGTGTGTGTGTGTGTGTGTGTGTGAGAGAGAGAGAGAGAGAGAGAGAGAGAGAGACTGAAGGTTTGCACAGGAGGAAGAATTTATAAATGGCCCAGTGAATCCAGAGGAGGATTTTGTGTGTGTGTGTGTGTGTGTGTGTGTGTGTGAGAGAGAGAGAGAGAGAGAGAGACTGAAGGTGTGCACAGGAGGGGGAATTTATAAACGGCCCAGTGAATCCAGAGGAGGAGGAGTGTGTGTGTGTGTGTGTGTGTGTGTGTGTGTGTGTGAGAGAGAGAGAGAGAGAGAGAGAGACTATCACTAAGTGTTGTAGCTTCTGATTCTTGATGAATGTATTCTATTTTATTTTTCTTTATGTACACTGAGAGCATATTCACCAAAGACAAATTCCTTGTGTGTCCAATCACACTTGGCTAATAAACTATTCTATTCTATTCTATTCTATTCTACTCCACTCTACTCTACTCTATTCATTTCTATTTCAATTCTAATAAGGAGTTTAGCTTCTCTCTCTTGAAAATGTAAGCTAGCATAAGGCATCATAATGCAAGCTAGCTTTAGCTTTCAAACAGTTCATTTAGTGACCAAAGTTACAATGGCATTGAAAAAAGTGACTGATGACCATTTTTCACACTTAGTGACCATTTTTCACACTTAGCAACCATGTTTCACACTTAGCAACCGTTGCAGCATCCTCATGGTCACGTGATCAAAATTTTGATGTTTGGCAACAGATTCGTATTTATGATGGTTTCAGTGTCCTGGGGTCATATAATCGCCTTTTGTGACCTTTTGACAAAATATAAAATTTTTAATCAAGCCCTCCCCCCCCCTCCGTCAAGGGTGTCCCTCTTTACCAATCTGAAAATCTGGTCACCTTAAGAAGAACAGAATGTAGGATAGAGACAATAGAAGGCACTCATATATAGATCTGTAATTTTACATTTAACTTTTTATATCTTGTCCCCTTCCCCCCAAATAATCCTTATATGAAGATATAAAATTTACCTGTGCAAGGTCCAGTGCTTTTGTGGCTCTTTTGAATCAATTTACTTGGGTACATTTAAAAAGCAAATGACACTGGAAAGTTATGTAAGCACTTTAATTGCAAAGAATTAATAAATCATTCATTTGAGCAAATCATGTATACAACAACAGGCCTAAATCTTCTGTGCGTGTATGCCAGCCCAAAGTAATAAATTATGGGGCTTTTCCTCTTGTCTTTTGAGTTGAATGATATTGACTTTTCTTTTCCTGGCCTTGGGTTCTCTGCCAAGACTTCCTTGTGACAAGCTCCTGTCTCTCTCCCACCCCATTTCTGGCATGAAAATTAGTGGCTGCTGCTTAGCCAACTTCAAGCGTTACAAATTAGGGTCACTAATCTAAGGACTAACCTTTTACATGCATAGATTTGGGATTATTTAGCATAGTTTCAGTATTACTAGAAATGTAAAATTACAGATCTACAGTATATATGAATGCCTTTTACTGTTGCTATCTTATATTCTATTCTTCTGCTATTCAATTACTATTACAATGTTTCCTTTATAGTATACTATATGGCATGGATGTCAAACTCATGGCGTCACACTGCCGTCATGTGATGTTTAGTGATGTTTTCCCCATTTGCAGTGCTGGGGTGGGCGTGGCCTGTGTGTGATTCATCCGGCCCATGGGACACCAGTTTGACACCCCTGCTCTATAGTATATCTATCATTATTATTACTACATTTCCTCTTCATTATTACTATACTCCATAGTATTACTAGCAATGTGTTCTTCTTACAAAACCTAAACTGTTTACACTAATAAAAAATTGGTCATGCAGTCTTTGAATTAAATAATACAAATGTAAATTTAATAAAGAACATAATTTTCTCCAGAATCTAATAATTTTTAATCTGTACTCTGAATTGTCTACATTATTGGGGTGATGGACTTGGTTAGAAACAGAATTTGCAGTCACTTTTCCCTAATGGGTTCATGCTCAGGCATTGTGTAATTAGAGCTATTTTAACAAAGCATTAAAATTGAATTGTAAAAATGAAATGAACAATGTTCCAAATTGACCACTACATTCCTATTCCTCTCAAAATATCATCTGGATTTTAGATATGTTTATAATGCATGTTTCTGCCTATTTTTCACTCTATTCTAAATATACTACAGTATAGTCCAAGACTGCATCAATGAAAACAATGAACTGTGATGGTTGTTCTGCATTTTCTATTCTAGTCTCATGGTGGCGCAGTAAGCTAAGAAATCATTTTATGTTAGCGATTCTTGGATGGAATATCATATAAGTCACATGAGGAGATAGACAGTAGGAAGTATTAGATTGACAGTTCCTTTGTCTGCATCCAGTTTTTCTGCTTTATTTTGAATATTTTAAATTTCCTGAGATTATAGGAAACATTGGAGGAATTTAAAAATCTGTTATTGCAACAATTGGAAAAGCAGCATCAAATAGAAGAAAAATGACACAATTGTGTTGATGTTCATATTCCAAGCTTTTTATATGGAAAAAGGTATATTTTTTTGTTAATGCCTTACAAATGCGTCCTGTTTCAGAAGAAAAGTCTAGTATGTCTAGTCTGTCCCCATGTCAGAGTGAGAAATGAAACCAGCAGTATAGTGTGGAAATTATATGGGGTGATGAGCAGATATGATATATGTGACGCTGCATTGTTCTCAGATGCTATTATTCTCATACAGCAGGTTTCACGGAGTTTTATCCGAGAGATTTAAAGATAACTATGCCACACAATATAGCTTATTGTTAACATCTCCACATTTTACTCTATGTTCTTGAGCTGAGTAGGTAGCTGCACGGTTGCAGAATTACAATCATTCCAAATTATGTCCTTGTATTATGCTCCTTGTATTTCAGATGAAAGTCAAGTCTAGTGGATGGTAGTTTATAGCAATCCTCTAATTCAAGCTTTAAGAACTGACAGCCATTCAGTCTTCATGGGTGAAATGCAGCAACACTTGCATATTGTTTACAAGTCGAAGATAAATATCATTTATCTTTAACTACATATAGCTCAATGTGTACATGTATTCCAAACAATCATGTGTTAGAATCTTTAAGCAAAGGCACTCTGTGTTCATGGATATAATTGGGACACTCAGATGGGAAAGAGTCTTAAGCACAATAAGCCAAAGGTTGAGTACTCAATTTATGTGATTTATTATAAAAACAGAAGCATGTTTCAGGAACTGACATTTGGTGGATCTGCAAATCGAATGGTTAAATCTAATGAAAGGAAAACAGAAGGAGAAAAGTAAAGAAGAGTCACACTAAAGGATGGAGGAGGAGAGTGGACACTGGCCAAAGAGGTATGAGGAAGATATAACAAGATACAAATGTGAGTAGCCAAATTAGTTGTGTTATGGATATATAGGCAGTTATTGAATGGCCAAAAATCTGTGCAAACAGAGTAAGAAAAAGTTGGAATGCTGTTCTTATTTATTCCTAAGCGAAGTGTGGGAAGCACTATTTGTGTTATTTGGAGGAAATAGGGAGAATGTAAACAAATTCGGTCCCTCACTATGTGGAAGGCAAGCATGCAAGAGAGGTTTTGGGTTGTGATGCTATGACGTATGTTTCATCACCTTGACTCACTGTGTATATATATATATATATATATATATATATATATATATATATATATATATATATATATATATATATATATATATATACACATACATACACACATACACACACACACACACACATATATATATATGTGTGTGTGTGTGTGTATATATATATATATATATATATATATATATATATATATATATATATATATATATATATATATGAAGGGACCCCACCTGGGGGGGTTGTTCTTTGGGTTCAGCAAACCAGGATTGCTCCATAACAGTTATGGAAGGTCAGATCTTCTAGCCCTCTTAAAGAAATATTTCCTAAATAAGATATTCTGCAGATGAATCTAAACCATGTGTCCTAGAGCAGGCTCCCCAACACCAAGCCATGGGTTATTTTCAACTGGGCCGCACAGGGACTATGGGCCAGTGTGCATGCACATGCAGCTCAACTCGCATGAGTGGCAGGCCGGCGCACACATGCATGTGTGTGCAGCTCAACTAGTTGAAATGTATGTGCAGACAGATGTGTGTTGGCCTGCCACTTCTGTGAGTTGAGCTGCACGCATGTGCGTGCTGGGCCGGCCTGCTATTCATTCCAGTTCCCCTCTTCTCCCCCCCGCCAAGCCGCCAAGCCACAAAGGTTGTCTTAGAGTGCTCTTCAGATTTATAAAGTAAAAACATTGTTTTTCTTGAAATCTCTAGTTAATAAATCTCTAGCATAAATAAATTGAATGTATACCAAACAGGAAAGGGTGAAAAAAGATGTGGGTTTTTTTGTGGGACAAGAAGAAATAAAGTTTAAGGATAAACTGATAAAGTTACTGTTACCTGTTAAAACTTTGGTTTGGGAAAAGGATTTTTCTTTTTTTAAAAAAGGAAATGATAAATCATACAGATAAATGTACCCCCCCCTCTCTCTATAGGTAATTAATGAAACATTTTCATGGATGGCTAAAGCTGTTACCACCATTTACCAGTGTTTTTCTAGAGTTTTAAATAAAGTGCTTTCTCTCACTTTAGGACCAGAGAGAACGTAATCACTGGGTATACCTGGATGAACTTGAATGCATTAGAAACCAACCATATAGCTACAAATTTTAGAGAGTGGAAACCACTCTCAGGTTGCATGCAAATGAAGATGTATTTCAATATCACTATTTTGTACCATGTTGGGATTGGCAAGACTGATCTCCTAAGGCTGTCAGCTTAATGGACTAATGGAAGAAGAGATGTCCATTAAAGCTGAATATCCATTAAATATTGAATTGAATTTTTTGAGCCCCAAAATATACTCATAGATGAGAAAAATGGAATTAAAACTGCAGCTGGAAAGTATGGGGCAGCCTAAACCATGGCTGTTCAAGGATTAATGCTGTGTTCAAAGGTGATTTTGTCAATTCTGCTCTGGCTCATTGGAAACTGCAATATGCTGCCATTTTCCTTTGAACAGCTGTGGTTTGCACCTTCCAATCACTGGGAATGTTTACCTTATGCTGCGCAATGGCCCTGTGTTGAAACCCATCCATTATCCTCTTTTGTCTTTCCCCTTCAGATGTTCAGCTTCTGAACTTTGCCACTTCCTGTATCCCTTTTGTTAGAATTTATCTAAAAAAATTCCATCCTCAATCCAGCCTCAATTCTGGTCAAAGCTATTGAGAAAAGTAACTGGATGTGAAATTGCCAAAATGTTATCATATCTTCTTCATAAACAACAGGCCTTTAGAAGCCACAGAAAAATAGAGGCTAGGAAGGTCTGAGGGAGATTTCAGTGCTTTTGTTGACATTGTTTATAGCTGACCTTCACAGACATAGCTCCCCTCCATAGAAACACAGTGGGTATTTTTGCTACCACCAGATAAATGCACACAAAAACCTGCGCTGAAAATTATGGTTTGGATCAAGGTGTGTACTAGCAATTTACTTCATTTCTTTTTTATGCATTGAGGGGATCAGATCGGATTTTTTCTTTTATTGGTTAGCTAGCGAGCGAACAAAGGAGCACTGCTGGTTGATAGCATTTTCTGGATTTCACGTTTATCAGAAACTAGGTGATTTCAAAATTCTTTGAGGAAGATGGGGAGAGCTATAAACTGTAATAGTGTAGAGTTGTCTAAGAACTGTTATTATTTACTTTCCTATCTTATAGTCTGACTAAGCCATGCATTGGTTTATTATAGTCTCTGTTCAGTGGTGGTTTCAATTTTTTTTCTGTAGGTGTGGCCTGCTTTGTGGGAGTGGCTTGCCGGCCATGTGACCGGGTGGGAGTTGCTTGCCAGCCATGTGACTGGGTGGGTGTGGCCAACTTGTAAAATGTGGTGAAACTCACTTAACAATGCTCTTGTTTAGCAACCAAAATGTTGGCTCAGAAACTCTGGCATTTGAAGCATGCAAGTCTTAAAGCTGTCAAGTTACAAGACCCTTACACCCCTAACCCTTTAGGAAAAAACTCCCAGGGGTGTTCAAACTTGACAGCTTTAAGACTTGTGGACTTCAACTCCCAGAATTCCTCCTCTCACTCTTCATTGATTCAGCCATCCATTCTTCTGAGGTTGGTAAAATGAGGACCCAGATTGTGGGGGCAATACATTGACTCTGTAAACTGCTTAGAGAGGGCTGTAAAGCACTGTGAAGCAGTGTATAACTGCAAGTGCTATTGATATTGTGATGTGATATGTATATGTACAGGTCAGGGGCGGGTTCCGGCAGCCACTACTGCCGGTTCGCTTGTGGCAGCACTGCGTGCTCACTTTGTGGTCCATGTGTGCTTGATGCGTGCATGCACAGAAGCAAAAAACAAAATGGCAGGGCCTATGGTGGCACCTGGAGAACCGGTTCAAGAGTGTGGCAGGCCTGGGGTACTACCAGTTCTAGTGACCCAGGCCACCAAACCACTACCGGTTCAATTGAATTGGTCCAAACTGGTAGGAACCCACCTCTGGTACTGGTAGTCCTCAACTTACAACTACAATTGAGCCCAACATTTATGTTGTTATGTAAGAAATGAGTTACATGAATTTTGTCTTATTTTATGACTTTTCTTGCCACATTTGTTAAATGAATCACTGTTAAATTAGTAATATTAAGTGAATCTGGTTTCCTTAGAGACTTTGCTTGTCAGAAGGTCACAAAAGGGGATCACATGACTCCGGGACACTGTAACTGTTATAAATGTGGTTCAGTTGTCAAGCATCCAAAAGTAACTCACTTGATCATGGGGATGCTACAATGGTCATATGTGTGAAAAGTGGTCCTTTTTTCAGGGCCATTGTAACTTTGAATGGTCACTAAATGAACCATTATAAGTAGATGATTACCTATATACATATATGTATATATGTATATATTGATGTATTTGTATGTAGGCAGATTAGGCTGAGCAAATAGGTGAACATATGCTTTGGAAAGCAATCAGGAAAGGAACTACATTAGTGGGGTAAGTCTAACCCTGTGAGCCAGTTGGCCTTAGCAGGCTGGTTGGCTAAGCAAGCAGGGAAACAGCATGAAGTCAAGTGATTTGGGAAATAATGTGGGAAGAGTGAGCAAGTCGGCAGGAGAGAGTGCCAAGAGACAGGCTTCAGAGAGGTCCTCAAGGCACGGTGTCCAACCCCTCCCACTTAGACTGCTGCTGAATGCAATACCTTCAAGAAGAGTAGCTCTGCGCCCTTTCCCAAGTCTAATGTGCTTCTTGCCCACTCAAAGGTTAGTCCTGAGGTGCTAACCAGACAGGCTGATGCTTGCCCACATTAATTGAAGTTTGTTGTAAGCCAAAAATTTAATTCCCAGTGTCTACACTTCAAAAGAAGTAAGAGATACCCTACATGAAGCATACTATATCTGATAATAACAGAAAGACACATTTAATTTGCCATCAACAGAATACAGATATATTGTGTTGTAACAGCTTTAACAGTGCATTCCATGCACACATTGAACTGCTCAATAGCCCAAATCACCACACATTCAATTGCAATGTAGCATGAAATGGAAATCTCAAATAAAACAGGAAGGGGGAAAGTATTATTCTGCTTTTCATTTTGCCTATTCTCAGTGTTCTCTTGCGCCCTCTCTTTGTTTTGCTTATATAAAAATATTCCAGATATTTCTGGTTTTGTTTTGATATCGTTTTACTTTTGTAAAAGAGCAAAATCACTGACTAAAGTAAAATCACAAGCCCCCTTTGTTAAAAATTATTTTATTGCAGAGAAGTGGTCATGGCAAAGATAATTTATACTTTGGGTGGAGCCCATGAAAGAAAAAGCTAATGTTGAATCAAATGTAGGGAGCCAAAAACATTTTGCTTCTCCACTCTATAAGAATTTGATTCATGAGCCATGCAAGATGATTGATAAGTTAGCTGCTGCGTCTATAAAATGTTCCTTTAACTGAAAGCTATTTCATTTGTGCTCGCAAGCTCAAATGCGGGTACATCCCAAAAGAACAATGAATGCATTCTTGTCATACTAAAATCTAAGAAAACCCATGATTAATTTTTTTGGCTTTCACATGAAGCTAAGACAGTACCTATGTATATTTAATGGGGAGCAAGTCCCGTGAAACTCTGTATAAACATAAACAAACATGAATTGGATCTGGCTGCAGTCCTAGAAATACTTAGGAATAAATGGATATACCTTTGAGAAACATTTTAAAGATCATTTTGTAATCATACGTTCATGCATAGTAGAATAGGATTGCAGAAGAACGTACGCTTTAAAAATGAATTTTATTCCATTATTTTATTCAAATGTGCTGTGAAACATGGGAGCACCTTCTTCCTCGGGAGTTGGGATTAAGTACCAACAAATATATTTTTTTTGTAAAAGTTTTTTTTCCTCTTAAAATAAACATTTCATTATTACTTAAATAGTGTGTCATCTGAGTACACATTTTTGGGGGTCATAATAGTTATAGCTTACCACCAAATTCTTTATATACATCTGTTCTTATTTTAACATTACAACTTAACATATCTTCTGTTATAACATTTCTCTTCCTAAATTATTTAATTTTATACTTTTTATCCATATTCATTTTTTAATCAATGATAAAATAACCCCCATATATTATTATAATAGATTCTTCTTTTCCTTTAATTACTAGTATTATACTTGTTTCTGCACAATCTAATATTTTCTTAATCACATTTTTATCTTTAAGGATTTCTTCAGCTTTCCAATTTTGGGCAAATACAATTCTACCTGCAGTTATTATATGAATATATACATTTTATTTAATATATTTCCCTGGTAATATACACAACAAGAACAATTCAGGTTTTAAATCAATATGTTGCTGCGTCATCTTCTCTAACCACATTTTAATTCTTGTCCAGTATTATTTTGCTTTTGTACATGTCCACCACATGTGATAATATTAACCCAGCATTTGTACCACCAAATATAAGGGCTCAGTGGCTAAGACACTGAGCTTGTCAATCAGAAAGGTCGGCAGTTTGAATCTCTAGTGCCACATAATGGAGTGAGCTCCTGTTACTTGTACCAGCTTCTGCCAACCTAGCAGTTTGAAAGAATGTAAAAAATGCAAGTAGAATAATAGGGACCACTTTAGGGGGAAGGTAACAGCGTTCCATGCGCCTTCGGCATTTAGTCATGCTGGCCATATGACCACAGAGACGTCTTCGGACAGCGCTGGCTCTTCGGCTTTGAAACAGAGATGAGCACCACCTCCTAGAATAGGGAATGACTAGCACATATGTACGAGGGGAACCTTAACATTTACCTTTTAACCACCAAATATGCTGATGAGGATTTATTAGTTTCTACCAAATCATTTGGCGTTGCTTATATGGGGCAGTTTTTTGGTGCATGTGATTTCATTTCATATCTTTAAAAGTGCTGGAAGCATGATCACACAATGACTATCAAAGAAATGGGATGAACTCAGGCATGAAATCCTCTTAATTTCACTACCGGTTTGGCATTCGCAGAGTGTCCGTGATGACATCTGGGCGATGGATGAGTAGAGCCTCCTGCTGCCGCCACTACCGGTTTGCCCAAACTGGTTTGAACCTGCAGAATACCATACTGGATGAATTGTAACATAACAGAAATACTACTACCGTTCTTTGACGCATATACCATAAAAGAAAAGAATATCCATAAGTAACTTAACGGAAATATTTCTTTTTTCATTTGCTTGAAAAGAGAATATTCCACTTCTGAAAAATGCAGGATTGATAATGAAATAATTAAACATTTTCCTCCATTCATCTACCAGCTGTAGAGAGTTCAAAATGTTCTTTATAAAAAGAACTTAATTTTTAACCTAAGGCCAAGTCTTCTGTTCACATTAAGTAGGAACAAGATGATAATTTCTTTTCCAGAACTCTTCAATTTCTTTTAACTAATGGCCATTCCTGCATCAATAGCTACAGAAGATTTTCTGCTGCCCTGCTATTTGATCCCCCCTCTTCCATTTTCCTAGTGGTGTTAGAATCATTCTTCACCTTCCAACTCAGCAGCTACAGATAGTCTCTGACCAGTTGCGAGTGACTATTGGCAGTTCTAATGGATCTACCTGAAGGTACTTATAGTCTGGATTCAAAGTTACAGCCACTTTTGTATTTGCTGACTGTCACATTATTATTATTTTTCATTCAAACATTGTGGATTTGGTATACAAATCAAACAAAAATTTGATTGTTGCCTACTTTTAATTACCATATGATTCCAGGATATATGTTACTTGAAAAAGGTGTCCCTTCCTCCCCCTCCCCTCCCTCCCTCCCTCCCTCCCTCCCTATGTGTGTGTGTGTTTGTTTGTTTGTGTGTGTGTGTGTGTGTGTGTGTGTGTGTGAATGTGAATGTGAATGCATGGTTTCTGTTCCTTTTCCCACCATTCAATGTACTAAGTGAGTCTGAGTCACCTTGGACTTCTGGGTTTGAATACCATTTCTTGACTTTCCCTCCTGCAGATAAAGATTCCTTGTCATCTTTTTGAATTTATTGCAATGCAAAAATGCCTCTTTATCTCTTCCTGTGTTTCAGGCAAACTCTGAAAATAGCTCTGAGGCTGGTGGCTCTGATGACATGTACAGAACAATATTTCTACAATGAACTATTACATCATCAACAATATCTAGAAAGTTCAGCTTTCTATACTTTTAAAAAAATAAAATATAATATTCATGCTTTGCACTTTCATGGCAAAAAATTTATAGAGGCATCTTCTGGCCACATAATTTCCCATCATTCCAGTTGTAATCTTCTAGTATCTACTAATTGTTGGTAGTGCCATTTTAGGATATTTGGAGAGAGGGCCAACTGACCTGTCAAACAGTGACATTTATTTATTTATTTATTTATTTATTTATTTATTTATTTATTTATTCGTGGGCGCACGCACAGACACAAAACACAAACACACACACACACAATCATAGGACAGGAACGGACATCAGAGATCATCCAACTCCCTGCTCAAGGCAGAAGACATTATACCATATCAGTCAAATTGTTGCCCAGTCTATTTTGAAAAACTCTAGTGATAGAACATCCACAACCTCAGGAGTCAATCTATTCCATTGATTAATTGATCTCACTGTCAGAAAATACAATACAATACAATAGCAGAGTTGGAAGGGACCTTGGAGGTCTTCTAGTCCAACCCCCTGCCTAGGCAGGAAACCCTATACCGTTTCAGACAAATGGCTATCCAACATCTTCTTAAAGACTTGCAGTGTTGGGGCATTCACAACTTCTGAAGGCAAGTTGTTCCACTGATTAATTGTTCTGTCAGGAAATTTCTCTTTAGTTTTAAGTTGCTTCTCTTCTTGATTACTTTTCACCCATTGCTTCTTGTCCTTCCCTCAGGTGCTTTGGAGACTCCATCTTCTTTGTGGCAGCCCCTGAGATATTGGAACACTGCTCTCATTTCCCCCCTAGTCCTTCTTTTCATTAAACTAGACATACCCAGTTCCTGCAACCGTTCTTCATATGTCTTAGCCTCCAGTCCCCTAATCATCTTTGTTACTCTTCTCTGCACACTTTCTAGAGTCTCCACATCTTTTCTGCATTGTGGTGACCAAAACCAAGGCATTGTATACCAAGGCATTATAAAGTGGTATTAATACTTCACATGATCTTGATTCTATCCGTCTGTTTATGCAGCCTAGAACTGTGTCGACTTTTTTGGCAGCTGCTGCACACTGCTGGCTCATATTTAAATGGTTGTCCACTAGGACTCCAAGATCCCTTTCACAGTTACTACTGTTGAGCAAGGTACCACCTATACTATACCTGTGCATTTTGTTTTTGTTGCCTAAATGTAAAACCTTACTCTTTTCACCATTGAATTTTATTTTATTAGATAGTGCCCAATGTTTCCTTCTAGATTGGATCTCCCTTTAACAAGTTTCTACTCATTACTTCTTGTCCTGCCCTCTGGTGTTTTGGAGTCTAAGTCAATCCCCTCTTCTATGTGACAGCTCTCAAGTACTAGAAGACAGTTATCATGTCCCCTCTGAAACTTCTCTTCGAGGCTAGACATGCATAGCTCCCTCAGCCTTCATTATACAAGTTAGCCTCCAGACTCTTTATCATCTTTGTTGCTCTTCACTGTACAATTTCTAGGGTCTCAGTAACTTTTTGGATGATGGCAATGTCCAGAATTGAACACAATATTCGAAGTGTGGCTTCACTGGTAGAGTACAACATGGCATTATTGCTGTGTTCTTCATGCTAGCCCTCTGTTGATGCAGCCCAGGACTGCATTAGCTTTTTTGGCAGCTGCAGCCAATTGCTGACTCATACTTAAGTGGTGGTCTATCAGGACACCTAATCTCTCTCACAATTACTACTGTTGAGTCAAGTACCACTCATTTGTATTTTCCTGCCTAAGTGCAGGACCTTACTTTTTTCATCACTGAAGTGCAGCTTGTTAACTAGGGCGCATTGCTCAAGTCCTTCTATCTATCTTCCAAGTGTTAGCATGGTATCATCTGCAAATTTTATGAGTGCCTCTTCAATCCCTTCCTCTAGAAACTTTATGAGGTTGTTGAAGAGTACTGTACCCAAGACAGAACTTTGACATGTACCCCACTATATGTTTTTTTTTTAATATAATTTTTATTAAACATTATTACCTTTAAAAAAACGGAAAAAACAATACAGCGACATAAATACAACGACATAAGCAAGACAAATCATACATAACAATATAAAGTAGAACATACAGATACAAATGCCGTTTTAAACATACAACCCCCCCTCCCCCCCCCCCACGGTGACAGTCATTCACAGCCCGGTTTTTCTTTCTTTCCTCATTATTAGGTCTCTAAGCCACATCTTCTCATTGCAAGATTCAGGGATCTATTACGGTACCTATGTTAACTTTCCCCATTCCCTGCTGTTCTCCTAGTCGCCCACATATACCATAGGTTCCAGCTAAGATAATGTTCTGTTTCTCCTTTGTCCCTCAGCCAACCCGTCATTCTGTCCATTTCTGCACATTCGTAGATCTTTTTAATTAAAGCATCTTCCGGCGGTATAGTGGTGGATTTCCAAAGTTGTGCATAGGTTATTCTTGTGGCCACAATTATATGCAGGCTCAAATGCCATATTGAACTGCTTATGTTATCTGGTTTGATGCTTAGTAACAGGTTCTCAGGTCTCCATTCAATGTTTGCCCCGGTAACCTCTTTTAACCATTTTTTAATCCTTTTCCAATATTTCGTGGCCTCAGTACAGGACCACCAAATATGGTAGAATGTGCCATCCTTTCTTCCACATTTCCAACACAATGGAGATAACCCAGGAAACATCTTAGCTAATCTCGTTGGGGGGAAGTGCCACCTATAAACCATCTTGTATATGTTTTCTTTGAATGCAGTAGAAGTTGTAAGTTTAATGGTCTTGCTCCATAGATCCCACCATTTGCCCATTTCAATTTCATAACCTAGGTTTCTCTCCCAAACTGTTAGAAGGCTTTTATCCATCTCTTCATTAGTATCTTGGCAGGTCAAAAATTAGTAGATCTTCGATAACATTTTTTTGTCTCCACCAAACAAGATCTTATCTAGCCCCTGAGGGTTTGGGTAGATCCCGAAACGTGCCTTATCACTTTTAAACCTGTTTCTAACCTGTAAATATTCCCACCATTCCAAATTCCTGCCCTGTTGCTCTAATTCCATCTTTGTTTTTATGTTGCCCTCTTCTGTCATGATATCTTTATATGTTATGTTTCTTGTCCAATTAAATAAACTCGGATGCGTTAAGGCCTCTAATGGTGCCAACCAACACGGAACCCTAAGATAATATTTTTTCCTCATTTTTTCCCAGACCCCCATCAAAATCTTCCGAATATAATGTCCCATGAAGTACCTATGGGGAGTATCTCTTTCTTGCCAGAGGGAGGCATGCCATCCCTGGGGGAGGTCATGTCCCTCTATAGCCAATAGGCGCCTTCTATTCAACATCACCCAATCTTTCACCCATGTCATGATTTTTTAGAGATTTAGAGATTTTATTAATATTTGTAGGCCGCCCTTTTCCCTGAGGGGACTCAGGGCGGCTCACATAAAATCGGGGAAGGGGAGATACAGACATTAAGATAAGACATATAATAAAATAATAAACAACATACATTCATCATTCGGGAGGGGAACTATCCTTGTCCCCAGGCCTGACGGGCGAGCCAGTTCTTCAAGGCTGTGCGGAAGGCCTGGACGGTGGCGAGGGTGCGAATCTCTACGGGGAGCTCGTTCCAAAGGGTCGGGGCTACTACTGAGAAGGCCCTCCTCCTTGTAGTTGCCAGCCGACACTGGCTGGCCGATGGTATACGGAGGAGGCCTAATCTATGTGATCTTATTGGTCGCAGGGATGTAATTGGCAGAAGGCGGTCTCTCAAGTATCCAGATCCACTGCCATGTAGGGCTTTATGGGTGACTAATAGCACCTTGAAGCGCATCCGGAGATCGACAGGTAGCCAGCGCAGCTCGCGGAGGATAGGTGTTATGCGGGTGAACCGAGGTGCACCCACAATCACTCGCGCGGCCGCATTCTGTACTAGCTGAAGTCGCCGGATGCTCTTCAAGGGCAGCCCCATGTAGAGCACGTTGCAGTATTCCAGCCTAGAGGTCACAAGGGCCCGGGTGACTGTTGTGAGAGCCTCCCGATTCAGGTAGGGTCGCAACTGGCGCACCAGGCGAACCTGGGCGAATGCCCCCCTGGTCACAGCCATTAAATGGTGGTCAAACGATAGCTGTGAGTCCAGGAGGACTCCCAAGTTGCGAACCCTCTCTGAGGGGTGTAGAATTTGACCCCCCAGCCTGAGTGATGGAATATTGGTCGAATCTCTGGGAGGGAAACACAACAGCCACTCGGTCTTTTCTGGGTTGAGCACGAGCTTGTTAACCCTCATCCAGTCCATAACAGCTTCGAGGCCGCGGTTCATCACGTCTGCCGCTTCATTGAGTTGGCACGGGGCGGACAGATACAGTTGAGTATCGTCCGCATATTGATGGTATCTAATCCCGTGCCTGCGAATGATCTCACCCAGCGGTTTCATGTAGATGTTGAATAGTAGGGGGGATAAGACCGAGCCCTGAGGCACCCCATAAGTTAGGGGCCTAGGGGACGATCTCTGCCCCCCCACTAACACCGACTGCGACCTGTCCGAGAGGTAGGAGGAGAACCACCGCAACACGGCGCCTCCCACTCCCACCTCCCGCAGTCGTCGCAGAAGGATACCATGGTCGATGGTATCGAAAGCCGCTGAGAGGTCGAGGAGAACCAGGATGGAGGAATGTCCTCCATCTCTGGCCCTCCAGAGATCATCGATCAATGCGACCAAAGCGGTTTCTGTGCTGTAACCGGGTCTGAAGCCTGACTGGAAGGGGTCTAGATAGTTTGCTTCCTCCAAGGACCGCTGGAGCTGGAAGGCCACCACCTTCTCAACAACCTTCCCCAGAAAGGGGAGGTTGGAGACTGGACGATAATTATTAAGGATAGCTGGATCCAAAGATGGCTTCTTCAGGAGGGGTCTCACCACCGCCGCTTTCAGTGCGGCGGGGAAGTTCCCCTCCCGAAGTGAGGCGGTGACAACCGCCTGGATCCAGCCTCGTGTCACCTCACTGCAGTTAGTAACTAACCATGAGGGACACGGATCCAGTACACAGGTGGAGGTACTTACAGCCCTCATGGCCTTGTCCACATCCCCGGGGGTAACGTCTTGAAACTCAACCCAGAGTTGTTCAAATTGATCCTCCTGTGCCTCGGCTGGAGCTGCAGGGGTGGAGTCCAAGTCCGACCGAAACCGAGCAATTTTGTCCGCTAAGAATTGGGCATACTCTTCGGCTCTGCCCTGCAAGGGTTCCCCCGCTTCCCTTTTGTTCAGTAGGGATTGCTGCGTTATAGTATGCTTCCCAGTTGGGTACTCCGAAGCCTCCCAGTTCTCTGCGTTTTTGTAAAGTTTGGGCTTTGATTCGTGCTTTCTTGCCTTGCCATATAAACTGTGTCACTATTGTCTCCAAGGATTTAAAAAAAATTTTGTCCAATTTAGTTGGTGCCGTTTGGAACAAAAACAAAAATTTTGGTAATACATATGTCTTGACTGTCGCGATCCTGCCCATCAGAGACAATTGTTTGCTACTCCAATTAGTCATATCTTTGGATACCTGTTGTAGCAATTTCATATAGTTATCTACCTTGATAGAGGAACATCTCTCCGTCAGCCAAATTCCCAAATATTGTACTTTGTGGGCCATGTTGATCCCTAACAGGCTTTGTACTTCCCTTTTCTGGTTCAGAGTCATATTTTTAATTAACAGTTTTGTCTTCTCTTTGTTTATACGTAGCCCCGCTATCCTACCGTACTCCTCTATTTTACATAAAAGTTGTATCCCAGACGCCGTAGGGTCCTCCAGGATAAAAACAAGGTCATCGGCGAAAGCCTGGACCTTGAATTCCTGAGCTTTAACTCGTAACCCTTTAATTTGTGTATCACTTCTCACTATTCTAAGAAGGGGTTCTAATGTGAGGATAAACAGTAGGGGGGATAGCGGGCATCCTTGTCTTGTGCCTTTACCAATCACAATGTCACCCGCCTCTTCTCCGTTTACCAATATTGTCGCGGTTTGTCGTACATAAATTGCCCGAATTGCATTTAAAAAACTTTCTCCAAACTTCATGTTTTCTAGTTGTGACAACATAAAATTCCAATTTACCCGATCAAAAGCCTTTTGTGCGTCAAGAAACATAAAGGCCACTTGTTTATCTGGCCGAGCTTCATAATATTCTAAGGCATCCAAAATAATTCTGACATTGTCTTTCAAATGCCTTGACGGCAGGAAGCCATTCTGATCAGAGTGTATAAATTTGTTAAGGAAAAATTTGAGTCTATCTGCCAATATAGCTGCAAAGATTTTATAATCCACATTCAAAAGTGAAATGGGCCTATAGTTTTTAATTTGGGTACGGTCAGCTGCAACTTTAGGCAAAAGGGTTATATAAGCCTCGGCCCATGATTTCGGTGCAATAGAATCCGTCAAGACAGCATTAAATATTGCTATCATCTCTTGTCCTAAAATTTCCAAAAAAGATTTATAGATTTCAACTGGCAAACCATCCATGCCAGGGGTTTTGTTGTTTCCCATTTTTTTAACTGCCTTTTCTAGTTCCTCTAATGTTATCTTTTGGTTCAGTACCCCTTTTGCTTCATTTGAGATCTTGGGTAGATTTGCATTATCTAAAAATTCCTTAATTTGGACCTCAGAAACTTCTTCCCTACTATATAGTTGCTGAAAAAAGCCTTGGATAATTTCCTGTTTCTCCCCCTTGGTTTCTACTAATTCCCCTTTACTATTCTGCAGTTGAGCTATACGTCTGCTCTCTCTTTCTTTTCGAAGTCTATAAGAGAGCCAGCGACCCGGTTTGTTAGCATGCTCAAAAAAGTTTTGCTTAATCCCCCTAAGTTTTCGAGCGACATCCTCCTGGTCTAAAAGAGAGATCCCATGCTTAATTCTAGCCATTTCTTCTTTTTTCCTGTCGTCTAGTGGGTTCTGTTGCAAGGCTTTTTCTACCACCTCCAGTTTAGTTACCCATTTTGCCCTCTCTTCTAATTTTTTCCTGTGGGTACCTATTGTATGTTTAATAGCTAGGCCTCTCATATAAGCCTTGGCCGTATCCCAAAGTATTTGTGGGGTTACTCCTTTCCTATTTTCTTCAAAAAAAAACCTCATTTCCCTTTTAAACATTTGCTGAAATTCTTGTTCTTTCACTATCTCTGTATTCATCACCCACCTTCTCTTCCTCCCCTGCCTTACTCCCTTCCACACCGATAAGAGTGGATTGTGATCGGCCCAGGTGTTGACCTCAATTGCTGCTTCCTTAATCAAGTCCCCAATTTCTGGTGTCAACCAGGCCATGTCGATCCTAGAACAGGATTGGTGTCTATGTGAAAAGAAAGTAAATTGTTGTTTCTGTGGGTGGAGTTCATGCCATACATCCTTTAATTCATATTCCTCCCTCATGTCTTCAAAGGTTTTGGGGAGAACTCTCCTCCTTTCTCTTAATTTCCCCCCCTTTTGGATGTTTCCTGGGTTGTAATCCATTGTCCTATCTGCCACCGCGTTATAGTCACCCACCACACAAATATGATCATAGCCTAACTCTGCAATTTTTAAATGCAACCTTCTAAAGAAGGTACTTTGGTTGTCATTCGGTGCATATATGGCCACCAGCAAGATTTTATATCGACCAAATTTCAATTCGACCATTAAGATTCTACCCTCCCCATCCGTATACACCAATTTAGAATCAATATGGTCTTTAACATACAACACAATGCCCCTTTTCTTTTCATCTGCTAAGCTTGTATACATTATACCCAGCCGGGGGTAATACAACACATTTTGCTGGTGGTTCGCTATATGTACTTCTTGCAAGCATGTCAAATCACAATTCTTTTTCCGTAAAGCATTTAGTATTTTATTTCTCTTTCTTAGTGAATTCAAACCATTTATATTTAAGGAGATTAAGTGAAGTTCATCTGCCATGTTTATTTATTTAAGGCTTTAGCTTTTGTTGTCTGCCTCGTTTGCGGTCTCTCATCTCTGCTTTGTTTCTCATTTCCCCCTTTCTCATCTCCCGGGACACTACTCTTTCGCTCTTCTCCTTGGCTCTTATTGTCCAGTTCTCCCTCGTTATTCTGAGTTCCCTTCTTCAGCTGGCTTTCGATAAAGTCTTGCGCGTCTTGCAATGATTCAATCCGAAACCTCTGGCCTTGCCAGAAAAAAGATAGCCCTTCTGGGAAAAGCCACCTATACATCACCTGAAGTTTCCTCAGTTGTGTTGTTAGATCCTGATATTTCTGCCTCCTTTCCCTCACTCTTTTTGGTATCTGTTTTAGTACTATGACCATCTCCCCCGCACACATGGTATTCTGATCACGTGCCTTCTGGTAAATTTCTTCCCTCAGCCAAGTTCAAGACCTGAGTGCAACATGATAGGGTGAGCTCCTGTCTTGCTCCAGTTCTTGCCAACCTAATAGTTTGAAAGCATGCAAACGTGAATAGATAAATAGGTACCACTTGGGTGGGAAGGTAACAGTGCTCCGTGGCATCATGCTGGCCACAAGACCATGGAAATGTTTTAAGACAGCACTGGCTCAATGGCATTGAAGCAGAGATAAGCACTGCCCTTATAGTCAGCCACAACTAGCGGAGTAAGACCCACAGGAATTCCATTTTTATCAGCAATACCAAGGCAGCAATTTTGTCCACCCATAATTGGATTTCCCCTTCATCCCCCTTACGGGAAAGTATTATGGGAGGCTGTTAAAGACACTGAACATCAAGTAGAAAATAAGTACTAATAAGTACTAAAGAAGCACATGTACATATATAAAGAAGTAGCATAAAAGCAGTGATTTATAGCATTTTGTACAGTTTTGGCCCCGGCTATTATTCCTCTAATTCTATTACCAAATAGTTAGAGATTATAAATTATTAAAGACTGAGTATTGCTGATATTTATTTTCAAACCCTATTAGCCAGATTTATAAGAGTTGTTCTCATCTAGAATAATACAGAAAGTTCTGTGAGAGTAAAATGAATTGTCATTTTAGTCTGTCTCTTTTAATTAATTTGTAATTAATTTTGATTTTAGGATGAGGGGAATGCATTCATGTTGCAACACAATTATGGTAATATTTAATGAGAAGTATAATTCAAACAAGGACTGTTATATTTTAAGAGAATAAAAAAAAATCCTTTTGATGTGGGCAATCAAATAATTCAAATCTATTCTACAAAGGCCAGTGTCAAATGTAATATACTAAATAATATTTACTGTATGGTTGCATCTTATGTTAGATGACCAAAAAGAATTTCCTTATTATATTACAATGTAAATAATTTTATATACAAACATATCCATTCTCTTCCATTCATCCCTTAGGCATTGCACATAAATGACAGTAAAGAGCATGACCATTGGTTAATTTTCATAAAAAAACTGAATTCGCTGATATTCACCCAACTTAAAAACAGGACAGTGAATATAAAATGTGCAGTCAAAACATGCATGAAGTATTTCTCCTAATGACCTCCACAGACATTCCTTCCACGCTGAATCTGAAAAACAGAAAGGAATGTTGTGGAAAATGCATATTTCAGTGTCAGGAACTGAAGAGAAATACAGGTGATACATGCACAATGGGGGATGAAGGAGGGGGAAGGGGAGGGCAGGAAGAAATGGAGAGAGCCACACCAATCTGCTTTGAGGAGAGAAACTGTCTTTTAATTCCCTCCATTTCAGTTTTACATCCGTGCCTTCCCTTTAACCAAATTAATTTCTTCATGCTATTGCCACGAAATAATGTCACACTGAAATCCAGGCAGTTCTTCCTTATCAGTCAACAGCTGTCCCCAGACAGAGCATTTTAATTTTGAATGGGGGCAAAGGGATTGGGTAGGAATGAAGTGGCAATACATTTTCATTGACAGCCAGGCAGCACAGAGCCTCCATTCTGTAATAACTTTTAGAGGGTTTGATTTGTTTGTTTATAGATGCTCCTATTCTGTCTTATAAAATTATCTTTTTGGAGGCTTTGTATAAAAAGGGATGTGGCTGGCCTCTCTGATCATGTAAAGCTCATTATTTCTCGAGGCCCTTTGTCCTTAAGGAGTTGTTCCTTGTTTGCTGGATTCCTGTTGTCCAAGCAGCAGGAATGCAGTTGTAACCAGACTTGGGGAGAGGGGGGGTGAGCTTCCCTGCTATTTTCCTCTTTAATTGCCTTTATTATGTTTGTTCCTCAAACTGGAGAACTGTGAGGATGGACTCCAGCTAGAAATCCTGAAACCTTCATATTTAAATAAAAACTGCATTTACAATATGCAATCATAAACCTATTTAGGAGGCTCTCAGTCTCTTTCTCTCTTAACACCTCACCAGAACTGATTTTTTTTAGTTACCGGTTATCATTCAGAATAAACAGGATTATTCAAACAATAGCACAGAAATTACCTCTGGAAAAGACCTTAATGTAGATTAATGTAAATGGAGCTGGTGTTTGCAAAAAGAAATATTCACAAATACCATCCAAAATTGCTGTTGTAGAAATTTTACTTTTAAAATCAGAATATGGATTCAGTGATTAATCCAAGGAAGTTAGATCATTGCAATATCTTCCTTATTGGCTACATATGAATACATGCCCCTAAATAAGTATGATTAAATATTAAAGAATTTGATATTATGCAGAATTTAAAAGGAAAGAAAGAATTATCATATTTTTGACACATTATGACAAGACTCTAATATTGTAAAAGATGGAAGGAAAGAGGAGACAATAATCTCCAGCAGAGTAGATGCTCAATTGCATTGGAGATGGGTGCGCCATTGGAAGAGTTAAAGAGCCAAATTGGAAACAGATCAGTTCAAAAAAGCTTTGTCTATATAGTTGCTAAAAGTTGACACAGATTTGATGGCCTTTGAATAATCAATCAGGCAGAGATTGCAAAAAATATTAAAACAGGCAACTTGGAAACTAGTTCTTGTTTTATCAGTAACTGTTGTTATTGTTATTATTGGAAATAATAGTTTTGTGTTCAGAAAACTGATACTATAACATAATATAGCAAAATATACAGCATTCAATCCAAAGTATGCATCATAGATTGCAGGCAGAATGAATGCCAGCTTTCTGATCTCATTAGCATAGCATAGAATTAAACAAGTAATGCATATATATATATATTCCTTACATTGAACTTACTTTGGCAGTGGCTTTTTAAGCCAAGTAGGTTGAAAGAATCAGAAGAAAAAAACCACAGAAAATATTGGTCAATCATCCCAATTGTATTTAAGAAAGTTTGTTCGTGGGCCATGGACCGGTAACGGTCTGTTGCTCGATGGGAACCGAGTGGTATAAGTGGTGGCTGAGTGTGCAAAGCTTTATTTGTGTATGCATGAGATTAAATTGTGTATGTGAAACCATCCCCTTTCCCTGCTACTTCTGCTGCTGATGGTTTGTGAAGCCAAAAGGTTTGGGGACCACTGTTTTATATATTAAAGAAATTGAACAACATTTTAATGTTTAGCAGCAAACAGGCAACAAACTTAACACCAATGCAATGGCGTTCATTGTGCAAATCTGCCATTGCATGTTTGTATTCTGAGGTCTCATGCATGCACATGGGATATACCATGTGTGTAATGATATCACATGCATTATTTTTTGCCTTGAAAAAAATGCCCATTTACCTAGTTTTGAAAGTACCATATGTCTATCTTGCTCCCCTTCTTTCCTAACTGAATGTAGTGGTAATTATATAGATATCAATGTAAATTATCTCCAGTTCTGTCGTCTCTTTGGTCTTTGGTCAAAGAGGTGTCTTGAATTTTCGTAGGAAAGAGATAGACAGAAAGATTCATTTGATTCCCATATCCTTCCTATCTCTTAACGCAGGAGTATCCAGGTTGGGAGTGAGGAGTCAAAAAAGTCAAGATGGTAGTTGCAACCATGCAATCAAAACTCCACCCTTTTAAAATATGTATCACATGTGCAATGCATGCAAAAAGAGATGTGATTTTAATCAAACTGTTGAAGCAGCTATTTGGACTTTTAAAAAAAATATTTCCAGCCTCCATGAGTTTGGGAACAATTTGTGGAAAATGGTGTATATATTAAATGTGTCCATAAGCAAAAAATCTGCAAAAATTTCAGAAGGACAGGTGCAAGGATTAGTTTATGATAATAAACAATATAAGGCTTTTTAACATTCAAGTGGCATCAAAATCACAGAAAGTGCAATAAGCAATTGAATGTGCAATAAATGGCTGCAGAGACAGAAATATTTGAGAATGTATTTCATTTTCTGGGCTAATATGCCAAGTTATACTTTCTTATGTCTTGCCGACTCAACCAGCCTCTCTTCATTTTCTCTCTTTCCTGTATATTACACTATAAATTATTTGTTTGTTGCAATTGGAGAAACAGCTGTATAAGATTTAGTTTAAATAGCAAAGAATCATTCCTGTAGTCAATTCTATAATTTTACACATGGAATCATATATCTGGAATTGTAATTGTACACCTGGAAAAGCATCCCATATACACAAACCCCCACGCAATAACTGGATTAAACCCTCACAATGTTGATGATCTTCATGTGGTGTTTGGAATAAATTTCAAAAGTCTTCTACAATCAGTTCAGCCATTCAGACGAAAGAGGAAAAAAGGATGGAGAAGAAGGAAAAAAGATCACTCCTTTTGACTTTAGCATTTTATTACCTTAGCTCCTATTCATTCATAAGCTCCTCTTCACACAATGTCCATTATTTGTCACTACAGAATAGAGAATTCTGGGAATTGAAGATGCAAAACATTTGGACAACGTCAGGCTGTAGATAATATTACAGTAGATAATAGTATAGTTCTAACAATTCCCCAGCAGGTGACAGCAGCCTCAAATATTTCAGTGGTCTCACTATCATTTTCTTCTCTTCTTTCTTGATCTGACAAGAAATGCACACTAGAGGCATAACACTTTTAAGCCTTATGTACAAAAACCAGCTGCAAATAAGACCCCCAAAGCCTCTGACTAAAAATTGGAGGAGGGACTATACCTGGAAGAAAAGCAGGATATCAGGGAAATAAAGAAAAATAGTATCACATAGGAAAGCCAGATTTTGAAGAAAATGGAATCTCAGTACACAAACGGTATTCTTTAGAGCCCAGCCGTAGTTAAAGTAATTAATTTGAATGTGATTTATTTAATATTCAGCTCATAAATATTCCTTGAACATCCAAGAGCTAATGTGTGTAATTGTAAAGACACAAAGTTGCCTCTCCTTTCATCATCTATCCTGTTTTCCTGAAAATAAGAACCTCCCTGGATAATAAGCCCAATTGGGCTTTTGAGTGCATGCGCTAAATATAAGCCCTCCCCTGAAAATAAGCCCTCCCCAAAAATATTGCAACACAGCAGCAGCCAGGAGGTGACCACCCTCCGCGCCTCCTGCACCTCAAAAATAATAAGACCTCCCTGAAAATAAGGTAAAGTGCTTATTTTGAGGGTCAAAATAAAATAGGATCCTATGTTATTTTCAGGGAAACACGGTATAGCCATTTAAAATCTTCAATACCTTTCAAATATCATGATTTATTCATTTACAGATGAATCCTGAGTAATTTACTGAGATTTAGTGTGACTCAGATTCACTCTAGATTTGGAGCAAATGCCACAAGGAATCTTGTTCTAATTTAGGGTGGCATCAGCAGTTTTAGTAGTTTTGCAGAAGAGGAAACTAAAATGATAAATTACACCCTGCTGACATTAATCTTTTGCATAACTCTTGAAGTTATAGGACTTTTCTGATTTTTTTTCTCCAGCTGGTATTCAGAATAGTCTTCGTCTTTACCAGATTTTATTTTAATAGCTTTGGAAATGCTTGGCCCTTGTGTAGTCACAGTGAATTTAAAGCATGGAGGCAGGTAGAGTGTTTGGTGTAGTGGTTAAGACAGCATGTTAGAAACTGGGGGAACCATAAGTCAACCGTGACTTGAAGTCACCCTCTTGCTTCCTTGCAACCCCATACAGGTGAAGGTCACAAGATATTTGCCTAAAAATCACAAAGTAAGACCATAAGAAAAGTGAGGTTTGGACAGTACATCTGGTGGGGAGGGGGGGGAGCTCTACAATTTTATCTCAAGAATGTCTGTTGCTAAGATCCTTCAGCCTCTACCAGCCAGCTGTAACAAAAAAAGGAGCTTTGGGATTTGGAGATTTTGGTATAATTTTAGGCTTAAAAATATTGCAGATGATTGTAAAATGGTAGGTTTCCTGTAAGAAATCTGTGATAAGAAATCTTACTTAATCAGGATCTCTAGCATCAGGGAAAGATATTTATCTGCATTACGTAAAGGGCCAATCCAAATTTCACACTCTCCCTTTTCAAACAGTTGAGTGTGCTGGGAGACAGGGTTTAGGTGTGATGCATATGTTCCCCTTTTTCATCACATAAGAGATCAGTGAGAATGTCTCTCTTAACAGCACTCTGCTCCCTGGCTTATATCCTCTATTTTGGATGTAAGCAGTTCAGGTTATTCTTCCAAAACTACTTAGTGGTTCGTTCCACTTTCTTTCCAACTTATATTTGAGTGACAATAGAGTTAGCCTTTCCCCCACATACAAAACATTATATGTAAGAGCTCAAGTTGACAAAGGATAGGATTCATATTTATTCAGGCTGTTGAGATGATGCAATTTGCAAGATACTCTAGAGGGCACTGTTGAATTTTATTAAAAGATAGTAGCTTATTACAGGGTGAATACTAATTAAGGTTACATTTTTAGGGAGGTAAAAATTTATGTCTTTCATTTGCATGCTTAACTATTTTGACATTGAGTTCAAACTACATGAAATTCGTTAGCTGCCTATAATTACATTTTTTTTGTAATGCCTGTTAAGCCTTACCTCTTTACTTTCTCTTTATGAATGCTATATATCGTACTTTTTTTTTCCTGTTTCCCCCTTCCTTCATTTTTTAAAAAACGAACATTTATTTTTCATTCTGTTTCATGCTGTTTTAACCAACTGGTCATATTTTGTATTTTAATTGTTGATTGTAAATTGCCTGAAGATCAGTAGTAATGGAAAGCAATATATAAATGTATCAAATATGTAAATAAATAAATAAGATTCAAAACTCCAAGAGCTTCCCCTCCTGCTGTTTAATGATAGATGTAGGGCCCTTTGATTCTAATAAACACACATGGAAGAGAAGCACATTATCTTTGCTAGACTTGATCCAGAGTGAAAGAATCCACCGTTCCCTGACATGGCAATGAGATTTTTTTTTAAAAAAAAAAACTATATATATATAACTGACATCGTGGTCTATCTTAGACTGAGCACGCTTCAGGCATCCCTGTGCCATAATTGTGCTTTGAGTCACTTTCTTAGAAATTGCCACTTTCGCTCTCAACCAAAAATGTACCTTACTTCGATAATTTAAAAAATTCACAGTGATTTTATTGCATAGAAAGAAATCAGCAACAGCAACATTTCACCACTGGTGTGTTATGTCTAGGTAGCTTTATTATGCATTCTGCATCTGAACAATTGCTCACCGTTCTGCTATTATTGCTCCCTCTGAAATTCAGTCAACAGCCGGCAATACCAAAAAGAAGAAAAATATGTACACTTATCTTCAGGCCATTAAAATCTTACAGCTGTGTTTACTTTCTTCCCTGTGCAAGGAATGAGTAAAAGGGTTTCAGAAAAATGAGCTTTATTTGGGGCTGGATAAGAAGGGAGAATGGGAGAATAGAGGTGGAGATAAATCTCCGTTTCTAGTGGTTGTTTCAGAATGGTAATATCTCATCTAATTTTAGCTTCACTTTTGAAAGGGCAGAGATTCCGGCACCCCAATACATAATGGGTAGAGACCCATGGGTACATTTCAGCAATCTAATCATTCCAGGTAATTTGCTGAATGGATGATTGCATTAAGGCACTGTGGTCTAGAGACTTCAATTCATTTCCTCCCCCACTCAGAGTCACAAGTGAACTGGAATGAGATTCATGCTTTAATCTTAGATTTTCAGCCACCATTTACGCTAATGTTTTTAACCCTGCAGTTCAAAGGAAAATGTATGCATTTTATTGGCTTAGATTCATTTCCTTCATAAAGGCAGATGCTCACATCTAGGCTGTGGGTAGAAAGTGGGCAGGAAAGCCAATCAAGGTATATCTAGGAATTAATGACAGCTTCAGGCCTCATTATCTAGCTGGGTATATATGTATCTGTGTGTCTTTTTGCAAAAGCTATCCTGATTTATTTCATAGCAGGGTAGAGGCATCCATGTAACAAAGTTCTATAAACATATTTATAATTAAAATAGCATCATAGAATTGCTTCTTCTATTTCTAGTATTTATAGCTAAGAAAGTTAAAAAAGGGACCCAGCTGAATTTTTCTTTGTGTATGCAGGTCCCTCAGTTGAGAGTCTATCACATTCTTTTTGACACTTTACAAACCTAGTTTGTAAGGTTCATCCCTGCATGCTTGATATTTGTCAAGTATAACTTTAAGCAAAAAATCATCTGTAAGAGTCATATCATAAAGATGCTAATACTTTTATCATTTTCATACTCCCATACTTTTCATATGTTAATGGTATAGCCACTGGATAGCTAACCGAGACAGAGAAATCAATCGAATCATACTTTAGAACAGCTCTCTGATGGGACAGATGACTATGACTGTGGAATCTGATTTAGTGAAGCATTCAGATGTTTGGTATCTTGGGATAGCAGAACCTGGTAATAAACATATCTTATTGGGTATCTAATGTTTTCATGTTGAATATTTGAATTGCTGGAGAACACAGTCAGACTGCTGGTCTGTGTAGTGTTTGATTGACCTCATTCATTTAAGAGTCATCATTAATCAATTACTTGGCATATGTGTATGAACTTGGCTTATTCCCTCAGTTTGGTCAGGCCGGAGCTCAATAGGTAAGACGAACACATATAGATATATGAAAGTTAGTGAACTCTGGATCAGATTGCAATCGTAAAAGCTAAGGTGTTTTGCTGCACTCCATGTCTTGTGACCATATATGAGAAAAGAGGCATGATGAAGATTAGAAAAAGTTAAAATGAAATAGAGAATACCTGGTTTAAAACATGAAGTAATTGAGAGAGCGGGGGGATGGGGGGGTGGGCTGCTATGGGTTTACCCGGGTTCGGGAGAACCTGTAGCTAATGTTATGGCCGGTTTGGAGAACCTCCAAATCCTACCCCTGGTTGGCCTCTCCCTCTTCTCCCAGGAGTCTCCATGTGGCCTCTTTTGGATGCAAGGTAAGTGCAGGGCCTGCACAGAGGCTTAGGGAGGGGAAAACGGGCTTCCTTGAAGCTCCAGAAGGCCGGAAATGGAGCCCAGGTGAGGCAGTTTTTGACCTCCCAAAAACTTCAGGAAAGCCTCGAAGCCTGGGGAAGGTGAAAACATCCCCCCACCCACCATGGTGCAGGAGGCTGACTAGGGCACACTCACTATGGCCATGCCTACCCAGCAACCGGGCAGAGAACCTATTGCTGAAATTTTAAGCCCACCCCTACATACAGTATTGTAGACTGTTGAGTTTCATTAATTGGAATACTGTCTTCCTACTAAGATTACCTTTCCTTCATTACAATATGAGCAAGCAAAGATCTTTAAAACATAAGTGTCTGAATCAGCACCATTGGTTCCATGGAATTTTTTGCTATTTTAATGGTGGTAGTAGGGAAGGATTTCATACCTCTGAAAGTTCTAGCAGAGGGTAAAGTCTTCCTTATGGTAGTGGTCAGTCATACAAAATCCCCTTCTGAGTATACCACATTCATAGCAGAAAAGATTAAAAATGTTAAGATGGCAGTTGTGAACCTATGATTGAAGTTCCACTTCTTTTTAACTTGTGTCGCACATGGATAACATTTTTTAAAAAGGAGGGGGTCTTTGATCACACAGTTGTGGCAGCCATCTTGATTTTTTTGACATTCCTTGAGGAAATTGCTGAATGAGCTGCCCTCATTCCCATAATCCCTGGTCAGCACAGGATCTCCGATCAGTACAAAGCTAACATTTTATGCAGGAGAATAACTTCAGGATAAAATGATGCATTTCTATCAACTGAACATTCAAAGCTAGTGAAATTGCCACATATAAAAGTATAGAAGTGGATGTCAATATTTAAAGAATAATGCTGAATAGCTGCAAATAGTTCTTTAAGAAGGAAAGTTGAACATAGAGTTTCCTTTGTGATTTTATATTTGGAGTTAAAAAAAGAAACTATAGGGAGAAGGCAAAGGCTTTGCTATGAATAATTCTCTTCAAGATAACCTTAGCTATATTTCTACAGGGAAATGGTATCTTTCTCTTTTAGAATCTGATAGCTGAGAATAAATAGATGGGGAACAATATGACAATTTTATGAAGAGAAGACAAAATGCAAAGTTAGCCACACATTTCCATTCTGAGGAAGTCAGTCCACATGCGATCTGGGGAAGAGCCAGCCAATTTTCCCTGGAGTGCCCCTAAGCTGGAAGTACTGAAGAAAAATCTGTTTCCAATTGCCTGACCCTAAGACTTGCTATTTCAGCATAGGAAGACTTAGGAAGCAAAAGCAGCAATTCACCTTGCAATCCTACATGTTAGCCTTTTCCAAAGTGGGACTTTTTATATGTGTTGAACCTGCAGCTCCCCAAATTCCAAAGCAATGCAAGAAAACACCAACCTGAGAAAAGCTGTTGTAGAAATTTATGAATAGTGAATTCCAGTGAAATAAGTGGCATTTCCTTTTGAATAAATGGAAGCTTATGGTACGTGCCTTCACAAAATAATACAATGGATTGGGACTTGAGGTATAGTCTCTTCCTGTTGTATGTCTGCATGTGCAACTATAGTGTAAAAAGGACCGAAAATAAAAAGTCAAAATAACAGGTATGGTATCAATACTATTTAGAATTGCAAAATCATCCTCCTTGTCCTAGTCAAACACCCTTGCCAGTTCCCTTTGCCATTTTTCCCAACTTGGTGTCCTTGATAGTCTGCTTCTCTCTCTTTGTTGCCATATTTAGTCCCTTGTTGCCCTTGCATTTTTTATTTCTCCGCCTGATAACCAGGATTGTCTCTCTTCTTTCTTAATTTACTGGACTGTGGGTGAGAGAAAATATTTACTTGAAATGCAGGATGAAAATGCAGTAAATAAATAATGAATAGCGGATTATGGACTTGAGTCAGATCAATGTTTGATCTCTCTCCCCTGCCTGCCACAGCAATGATCTCCAAGTCCTCCAACAGAGATGTTTTCCGTTCTTGTAACTTAAGATGGGAGGAACTGAGTCTGAATTCTTATGCATGCAAAACACACACTACCCCTCTGTAACTTTTCCCCTTGAGCCTCTTTTCAGTTCTTTATTCTGAAGAATTATGCATACAGAGACACAAGGCACAAGAATGGTATAAAGGCAGCCATCTCTCATTTCTATGTGGTTTTACAATTATATACATGCAACAGAGCTCCTTTTGGCCCTTTTCCATTTTTCTGGGAAAAAGAAGTTCATTATGGATTTTTTGTTGAATGTACAAGGCTGAAAAATATGAATGCTATTTCCTTGTGGTTATCAGTGATCAGCAGGAGCCTGAAATTTCCTAATCTCACTGACTCAAAATGGATCAGAAAGCCATGTTTATTCATAATGACTAAATCATCTGTACAATGGGTTGGTGGATTGTAAACACTTAGGAATGCAAGTTGGGCAAATATACTAAGTAGATGTTTGGGACTTTAAAAGCTCAGATAGTTTATTTAATAAGGTTAGGCCATTGATCTGTTTTGGCGCATTCAGTAATTCTATTTTATTGCTTGCTGATTGAAGCAAAACAGAAACTGTATTTTAAATCCCAGTTTAGAAAAGGAAACTTTCTGCTTTAGATGCCTGTGCTCTGTCTTACCAAATTTTTATTTTCAAACCTATGTTTTATGAACTCTGATTACATTATTGACTTATGTTCCCCTGTTACTGTATTGTAACAGTTCCACAAGACATTAGGCTAAGAGTAGGGAATTTGAGAGCCTTCCAAATTCTTAGATTACAATCCTATGTTGGCTGGGGTTTTACATTGTTGAAGTTCAATAATATCTCCTGCACCCAATATCTTCCAAAAGCTCTTGTACTGAGAACTTGACAAGAAGCCATATAGCTTAAACATCTACACAATAATAGAATAACAAAGTTGGAAGGGACCTTGGAGATCTTCTAGTCCAACCCCCTGCTTAGGCAGGAAATGCTACACTACTTTAGACAAATGGTTATCCAACAACATCTTAAAAATTTCCAGTGTTGGAGCATTCAAAATTTCTGAAGGCAAGTTGTTCCACTGATTAACTGTTCTAACTGTCAGGAAATGTCTCCTCAGTTCTAAGTTGCTTCTCTCCTTGATTATTTTCCACCCATTGCTTCTTGTTCTACCCTCAGGTGCTTTGGATAATAGTTTGACTCCCGCTTCTTTGTGGCAAACCCTGAGATATCAGAACATTGTTATCATGTCTCCCCTAGTCCTTCTTTTCATTAAACTAGACATACCCAGTTCCTGCAACCATTCTTCATGCGTTTTAGCCTCCAGTTCCTGAATCATCTTTGTTACTCTTCTCTGCACTCTTTCTAGAGTCTCAACATCTTTTTTACATTGTGGTGACCAAAACTGAATTCAGTATTCCAGTATCTAGGCATCTCTGCCTAAAGATTTTGTGCCAGTTTGGAATAAATTTGGATCCATGTGATCAAATGAGATCAACTGATTTTGAGTGCTGAATCTGATTATTATTGACTACAGTGATTTAATGCTGGAATAAAGCTAGCCTTTTCTTTGTAATGCTGTAATTCTGCTGAATATTCCAAATATTTCCACTGAGGGGAAGTCTTGACTCATCCCACTCAAGGACTCCAAGCAATAGTTGCTCTTGTCCCACCCATCTGAAGCTACAGCCTCCTGTTCTTTGCACCTATGGGTAGGCAATTTTTATTATGTCCCCCTCTCTTCTGTTTCAGCAACAATTGAATCACGTAACAGAGATTATAAATATTGGAAATACTGCCTGGTTGTAAAATTCATGGCATGCTATTTTTGACCATTACAGCTTGCAACCAATTTTTAAATAAAGGAGGAAAGGTAACTTTAAAACTTTCCTTCATAATAACCACTTGGGATTTTGTTTTGTTTCCAAATGTCTAAGCAAACATGAACTCACAACAACTAGGTTGGTATGGGTGGCCAGCAATTTGTTTCTCTTTTATAAGGAGTGGAGGAGAGCCTGCCCATTATTTCTTTTAGAGAAAGTAATATTTTTCTTTGAATTAGAGCCTTGTTAGGAACTCCGTGCTTATTCTTCAGCTTATAGTGACAATTTTATTCTACATTAATGCTAATGATTGATTGCCTTCTCCTGCCTCTTAGCTTCTGAACTCAACTGTTATAGTGGCTCCACCATCTGCCATGGAGATTTCTTTTGTCTATATATGCCTTCTATAGAGCTTCTCTGCCATCATTTCTGCTCCTCCAAATCCATCCAGCATAGTTGCCAAGATGACATTGGGGAAGGTACCTGAATGGTACAGCATAAGGATAATACTTATATGTAAAGGTAAAGGTTCCCCTCGCACATATGTGCCAGTCATTTCTGAATCTAGGGGGCGGTGCTCCTCTCCATTACAAAGCCAAAGAACCAACGCTATCTGAAGATGTCATGTGGCTGGCATGACTAAATGCCGAAGACACACGGAACGCTGTTACCTTCCCACCAAAGGTGGTTCCTATTTTTCTACTTGCATTTTTATGTGCTTTCAAACTGCTAGGTTGGCAGAAGCTGGGACAAATAATGGGAGCTCACTCCGTTATCCAGTGCTAGGGATTCGAACCACTGAACTGCCAACCTTTCTGATCCACAAGCTCAGTGTCTTAGCCACTGAGCCTCCGTCTCCTGATTCACACTTATATGAGTGCCACCCTGATCATATTTGCAATTTAGTGAGGGTGTGATACCATGGAAACAAAGATTTTTCAATATAAGTTTTGCATATCTGTTTGTCATTGTAAATAACTCCCATACATGGCTTTGGGAAAGTCCTCCTCTCCCAAATTAATAGACAACTATACAAAGGTGGCCATTTATCTACATAAGGAAAATGAATCATGTTGTTTTTGTGGGTGCAGATGAAATGATCTCTATTAATTGACAATTGGAAGTCCTGAAATGGTTCTCTTAGCTGTTGACCAACAGGAAGACAAAAAATAAGAGCTGTAATTAGCAGAGTTTAAGCTGAAAACTCCAGACTGATTTAAAAAAAAGGTAAGTCTAGTAGTATTTGTACATCAGCCTAATTCTTTAAAATATGAAAATGATGTGGTAGTCAACCAACTGCAATTTGAACAGCATTGTGAAAGCTTAGCAAACTCAAAGTTTGGGACCCCCCCTCCCCCCCCCTCCCCGAATCTGCTAAAGCCTCTGTGCCAAATTCTTGCTCTGACCTTTATTGGTATTCTCTCCAGCTTTTTCCAATAAGAGTTTCTCAGAGCTGAAAACCACATTAGGATGGTATTGGATTCAATGGGCTACAAATAGGGAACACACAGATTGATACTACCACAACTCATCGGAGCCTGTTGTCTCTCTTTCCCCCTCCCTCTCCCCCCTTTGCTGTTCATGATCTTCCAATTTATTTTCTTTTGGATCTAATATAATTCTGTAAGAACATTAAAACACTTTTGAATATCTGACAAGAAATATGATTCGGTCTTAGTGCTTCTCTAACACACAGTCATTTTTCCTAGATAGGTGACATTCTAGTGCTGAATTTCATTTACACAAAGACTATGATATTAGGAAACAATTTAGTGTAATCACTTGTTTCATTGCAAGGAAGAATCCAAACATTATTCTCTGGAATGAATTTTTCAAGCGGTGTTGTATATAATAATGATGGTTGCCTAGATGTTGTTGCCAAGATTTCTTTTGACCTTTTTCACTCTCACTTCTACAGATACTTGAACAAGGTAGCTTGTCACCAAGGTATTAAATTTGAAAATACCCATGTTTACTTATAGCACTTACATATCTGTAGCAGCTGCTTTCCCTGAATTATATCTTAGCATTGGAAACAACCTCTACTACTGCCCTTATTCTAGATGATAGCTCTTGGAACTACTTTGTTTATGATTTTGCCAGGGGGAAAAAAGTTAGTCTCAAATTGAAAATAAAATGATGACACACACATTATCTATAAAGGACAAAAAAGTTAATGGTAGCTGAATGTGTCCTTGGGGGCCGGGGGGGGGGGGAATCAGCATTCAAAATAAAGCAAATTTTTTAAAACTATGATTAAAAAAGGTACACTATGAGGATACAAGAGCCGTGGTGATGCAGTGATTAGAATGCAGTAATGCAGGCTAACTCTGCTCACATTGCCAGTAGTTTGATTCCTTCAATCCTGACTGACTCAAGGTTGACTCAGCCTTCCATCCTTCTGCGGTCGATAAAATGAGGATCCAGATTGTTGGGGTCAATACGTTGACTCGGTAAACTGCTTAGAGAGGGCTGTAAAGCACGGTGAAAAGGTATGTAAGTTTAAGTGCTGTTGATATTGCTATTTGGAATTCTTTAGGATTTTTTTATCAAACAAGAATAAGATGAGAAAATAGGAAAAAGGATTTTGTGATTAGACCAGATGTTGCAACCATGAAATCTGCAGTCACTGCCCAGTCTCTAGATGACATTTGTCCATGTCAAGTTACACCAGCATTCAGGGATAAAGAATATGAATTTACTCCACTCCAAACACTAGGTAATAATACCATTTAGTTTAACTGACTTTTTTACTTAGCATGCTTTACTCACCTAAAATTACTCTCCAGCTTTCCATGAATCAGCATGGTTACATACATTCACATGCAAATGTAGTGTAATATAAAGAACTCATATTTTATTCCCCAATGAAAAAAAAATAAAACATGCATCCTGCTGCATGTCAGCAGGCAACTCCCTTTTGGGCCTAGTGGATAAAATGAGCATTTATGCTATTTTAAGAATACAAAAGCCAGAGCTATGCCTGGATATAAATACCCAGGGTCTTTAATCATCGAAGTACAGCAACTGACATTATTAACAAGTTGAACTGTGAAGAACAGCCGGAGCTTCCCTACAAACTGCAGGCCTACAGAATAAAAATGGAATTCGACTAAGACGTTTCCTCATGTTTAAAATCAACCACTTCTAATGCAATTTTCTATCCTGTTCTTTGATAAATTGTGTGTTTTGCACTGGGTTATACCAGCCATCAACTCACATTTAGGCCAATCTGCATGAAGGCAGTTCGTTGTTCATTCTGGAAACACCTTTCCCATTTTCTTCATCTCCCAATATTTTCGTAAAGACTTATAGCAATATTATTTTAAACAGGATTATTTTAACAGGATTATAAAAGCCAGCTGCCCTTTTGTTTTCTCTTGATGGTTAATCTTTTATTCATATAGTATTTATAGAGTACATTTATAGACTACATAGAATAATAATGTGGGTGCACAATTATAATAAAGGAGATGTTAGAGCCCAGCCTATAAAACTCTGACAGCAAAGAAAACCATTTATATCCAGAATGAGGGTAAAAAAAACTTTATTTTATGCAGAGTAAGTCATATTTATTAAAGTTATTTATTAAATGCTTTTGCTTTGTATTTTTATTTGCTTTAGAGCATAAATGGAAACCATAGCTCTACTTACATCAAAACTTGTGGTTTGAGGTTGAGGAAAATATTTTTCATATTATGTTTCCCTATTTCTCCTTTTTTTAAAAAAGGAAAAGAAACATCGTATTGTGTGTAGGAAGAAATACATCTGTGGCTGATAATGGGCTCCATGTCCACTGACTCATGAAAAGCTACCATTACTGCATTTTATTTTGGCAGTGATTGGATTCTGCAAGACTTAATTTGTAAGCAATGGATGGCACAGCTTGCCCCAGCTCTGCTAACCTGGTTGTCAAATGTATTACGAACCCTTAGGGTTTGTACATGTAACTTCTGACCTAATTAGTCTAAAACATCATTATTAAAATGATCTTAACTTCTTTTATTGCCTTATGATGAGCCTTTGCCATTTTCAGTTGCTGTGCGATTAAAATTTAATTAAGCATCACTGCCCTCAAGTGGTGCATGGTATGAACAACACAGTCAAAACTGAAAGGGGTTTGGTGATGAACAAGGAAGAAAAGGCAGGATTTCTGTAAAATATAAACAACTCTGAAGGGGTCAGATGAATGAAAAGCGGTCTTAAAATCTAAACATCTCATTTACAGGGCGCTTGTTTGTTTTGTATCCTGTTGTAATCAGTAACAGTTTCCAGACTATAAGGCAGACAAATATGAAAGAGACAACTCATAAAACATAACCAGAAAAACAGTCTATCAGTGATAACCATAAACTATGCCAAACTTCATCATATCTTCTAAATCTCCTTTGGAAAAGTTCAGTTTGAATCAATTTCTGAAATTTTAGTGCTAGTTTGATGACTTTAATGAAATAAAAGCCATTGCAGAAAAGATCACTTTTGAAGCCTCAGTTTCTGTAACTTTTCTCAGGTGGAACATTCCAGATTGGTTGATTATATTTGGAATTGTGGAGGTACTGTGAACCAAGCCACATAAAATGATATAGAGCAGTGGTTCCCAAACTTGGCAACTTTAAGACTTGTGGACTTCAACTCCCAGAATTCTCCAGCCAGCTCTGCTAGAGCTCTGCTGGCTGGAGAATTCTGGGAGTTGAAGTCCACAAGTCTTAAAGTTGCCAAGTTTGGGAACCACTGATATAGAGGAAAGGTAGTATTCTGATTAGTAGCCAGAAGCATACTGGGAACCTATAGAAAGTCTCCAATGCAGGTGCTGTCTGACTTCATTTTGCACTAACTGCAGTTTGTGAATTATCTCCAAAAGCAGTCTCATGTATAGCACATTACACAAGTCTATTTGTGTGATGATTAGGGCTTGAGTTATAGTGGTATACACTTCCAGATAAGACTTAAAAATGCATCAGTATGGGTCTACTATCTGCCCATCTAGCAGTAATCATATCCCAGGAAAAAAAAATTAAGTTGCAAGCTTCTCCTTGAAAGAGTGGCACGCCATCCAGAATTAAAACTAGAGTTGATGGTGTCCCCCCAAAATTGAAAGTCTAATTGAAAGGACCAGTGTACTTTATGTTAAGCAAAAGGGAAGCTTATCTTTCAAGTGAAAGACACCCTTTATTTAGGAATAAGCTCTATTAAACTTAGTCAGACTTCCTTAGACATATAGCATATACCATGTTTACCCGGAAAGAAGAGTCTTATTTTCTTTTGAGCCCTGAAATAAGCACTTGGCCTTATTTTCAGGGAGGTCTTATTATTTTTGAGACGCAGGAGGTGGTGAATGTGGTCACCTCATGGCTGCTGCTGTATTGCAATACTTTTGGGGAGGGCTTATTTTTGGGGGAGTGCTTATTTTAGCACATGCGCTCAAAAGCCCAATTGGGCTTATTATCTGGGGAGATTTTATTTTTGGGGAAACAGGGTAGACTTATATATCCTATTTGAGCTTAGATAACAAGCTAATGCAGTGCAATCTATTGACAATTGCTCTTGCATTATGAAGTCCTGAATTCAAAATGTGGTGATTTGGTCCCATTGCTATGTCTAAGCATAAATTAACACATTTAACTTTGCATTTTCTATATTAAGTCATGTTATGTTAGTGTCCACTTTCTTTGTTCTTTTAAGATTACATTTTGCCCTGGGTTATATTTTGACCAATTCTGTCCCAAATCTACATAAGTCTCAACCACTTGATTTCTATACTGTGCAGTTATAATAGCCTTTTAAAAAGTGGCGTTTACATTCTTACGATTGTATGTTTTAAACATTGCTTTCATATCTGAGTATAAATAACGTTCCGTCTCAACTTAGATGAGGCATTGGATCTGTGACAGGTATTGGCCTAGGTTGTTACATATCACTAAGTGAAGCTATATATGTATGGGGGCTTTTCAAAATCCATGAAGCTTTCAAGCTACACAGTTATACAGGTATAACCTATGTATTGTGAACCTCTCTTCTGTCTTCTTTGTCTCCACAGTAGTAACAATGATCTTCAGAGAAAAGAATTACTAGCAGTAAGTTTTATGGTGCTGCTATTGATAATTCAGATATTCTGTGTCAAAAACGAATGTATATAGGTTTTGTGATTATTTACCATTCATGCCTATTCTGTTTATCTGTCAATGAAGTATACAGAATTTTCTATGTTCCCTCATCCAATTATCTGAAATGTAAAGAGTCAGTAATGTCATTCTGTCAGTTACATATAAAGTCCAATCTTTTAACCAATATCTTTTGCTCTGTGCTAATCTTCAGTGAAGTGGATTCCCCCCCCCTGCAGATTTACAAAAATACTTTGATAGATTAGGTGCTAGATGTTGTTCATCATATATAGAAACATCATTTTCAAGTGTTCTTGAATTGTATACAATGGAACAGAATCATCCCTATTATTTCCACTCTTGACTGTACTTGCTGTCCTACTCTGTGATCTGTTGATGATTGTTAATTTGTGAACAGCACTTACACATTCACTAGTTGTGAATATCTGACCTGGATTCTCCCCTTAAAGGACTTCTAAACAAGTCATAAAAAAGAAATACAATATTGGTAAATAGTGTTTCACTGCTAACATGTATTTTTTCAATAAACCCTTCATGTTGTTATTAGAAGTTTAAGCTGAAGAGACAACACCCTCCCTTTAGAGCTCATATCTGTAGTATGTTGCTAGTCTTCTAATCAGTATTAAAAATAGAGGACTGGTTTAGTTTTTTCTCTCTCTACAATAGGATACTGAATTTGTTTATTTACAAATTCAGAAGCTAGAATCAGTCTGGTGGGAGGAAAAACCCAGACTCTTAAAATAGGTAACACAACTTCTGATCACATTACAAAAGCAAATCTTGCTGATCTGCATTCCGAGGCACTTCCAATCTGGCTCAAACAGCCTCTCTATTTTCCTTCCTCTCAGTTTAAATTTGTCCCTGCCACTTGATGAAGAGAGTCACCTTTCAAAAGTCGAGAAAAGAGATTTTTAGCCCTCAAGGACCACAAATGCCCTTGTGTCAGATCCCTTATCCATTAGTTGCCATGTGACTGATCTAATAATCTAATCAAGACAGCCAAACTCTTGACAGTATTATATTATTTGATACTCTTCAGAAATAATAAAATACTGCATTTTTCTCCTTTACCTGAGCTGAACCAGTTCAGACTAGAAAACTCACATACCTGCTCTTCCCTGCAAAAAATTGTGTCTGCATAGGATATTCTGTGATGGAAAGATGAAATCTAGCAGAGCCATTTCTCGTCTTTGTCTTGGAGACCAGCTGCTGATTCATGACAGAATTTCAGGAGCCGCACATTAATACAATACATTACATTGGTACAATACATTACTCTAATACTTCGGCATTTAAATGTATTTTGGATTAGATAGATAATTAGTAGTTACACTTTTTCTTTCCTCAAGTAACCATATAGTGCTCTTGCTTTAATTTGTAATGGAGATTTTATCTCTCTCCCCATCCCCCACATCCTTAATGCAGATAGGATCTTTTTGTATCAGCAATGGAAATTGGCAAGAAAAGCTTTATTCATTGGATTTAGAAACTCAACAAGGAAGAAAACATAGTGCTTAATCTCCTACTGCTTCACTACTACTGTATTAGTCTCATACTACAGATGGGCTCCACTTGTTTACTTTTTAGTAGAACGGGACTCATACCTGACAGATGTGACATTAAAGCAGAACATTGTCCATCTGAAAGAAAAAAACAGTGGTGGGTTCTGGATCCTGGCGTCACCCACATAGACGTGCGCGGTGCGCACATGCATCATACCTGCTTGCAACGCCTCCACAAGCCTCCACAATGCTCCAGCTGCTTGGCAGAGCATTGTGCAGGTGCCGTATGCACTATGCATGTGTGCGGAAGCACCAAAGTCTTAAAGGACAGGTAAGGAGCTTCGTACCGGGGTGTACTGCCTGCAACCCATCACTGCTATACATACATAGAAGCATGCATGAAAGCTGACCTTGCCTGATACAAAAACCTGAGCAGGTTGGCTATGAATAGTGGATTATCTGGAAGTGCAGAGATGAAGACTTGACTGCAAAGTTAAAATAATCTTGGAAAAAGGCAGTAGTAAACTTGTTTTCACATTATCCAAGAAAACATCATGGATGCCTCCATGTAATTCAGAGGGACTTGACTTAAGATTTGAGATTTAGAATTGTGTTATTTTTTCTCCTTTCAGAAGAGCCAGAGATCTCTGTTCATAACTCTTATTGTTTTATCAATGTATAAAATACAAAGAAAAATAAATTTAGAATTAGAATTACATTACGACAGCTCAGAGTCTTGCTATCAGAGTCATGTTATGGCAAAAAAGGGCCTAGGGGAACTTGCTGCAGCTGACTTACCCTGGTTGACTTGTGCAACCAACTCACCATGGGACAATTACAGTGGGCCTCGTCTTTAGGTTTGAACCATGGCTTGGCCAATGGAGCACACACCTTGGCTGATGGGCCACTGGGACTCATGCTTGGCTCATCCCAGCCTTGAGATTTATAACTTGCGAAAGTTCAAACCTAAAACAAGACAAAGCCCACTGTAATTCCCTTGTCCTATAGCAACTTGGCCATGGGGAATCAGCTGGGCAAATTGTCCCATTGCAGGTGGAAAAGTTCTATCAAGACATATAAAGTAAGCATATCAGATACAAATAATAATTAAGGGCAGTTTCAAAACATGTCTTGTATCCCTTTGGCTTCAGCTCAGTACCTGACTATACAATCAATGGGCTAAATCAAAATATTTCTTACTTTGCTTTAGTTTATAGGAAACCAAAATAACGTTGGTGTTTTCATTTCACTTGGAAAGATTTTGCAGATTGTGTGGGTAGTCTGTTTTCACATATGTGGCAGCTTTTCCCTTATCCTGTCTTCTGGATTGAAACTAGCTCTGGCTCTATTTCTCTTCACCCCATTTCAGTATATATTGTTCATGAAGCATGTATTTCCCCACATGCATTGTGTAGAACTAAAGTCCCGACTCCTCAATCTAACACTCATAGCAAGATGCAGCCATGATAATTTATTGAGAAAAATGCTAATATTCTATCATGTTAGTTTTAATCCACCGATGCTTTCAAATAAAACAGTATTCACTATTTTGTTTATTTATTTATTTATTTATTCATTTATTCATTCATTCATTTATTTATTTATAAAAACAAATTTATATATCTTTATGCATTTGATAAAGTAGACCATAACCTACTACTAGATAAAGTAGAAAAATGTGGGATAGACAGCATCACCACCAGATAGATTCATAACTGGTTGACCAACTCTACTCAAGGTGTAGTCCTCAATGAAACTGCATCTACATGGAGGGAAGTATGCAGTGGAGTACCCCAAGACTCTGTTTTGGGCCCAGTACTCTTCAACATCTTCATCAATGACTTGGATGAGGGGATAGATGGGGAACTCATCAAATTTGCAGATGACACCAAGCTGGCAGGAATAGCCAACACTCCAGAAGATAGGCTTAACATAAAGAAGGATCTTGACACACTTGAACATTGGGCGCTATCTAACAAAATGAAATTCAATGGTGAAAAAAGTAAAGTTCTACATTTAGGAAAGAAAAATAAAATGCACAGATACAGTATATGTGGTACCTTGCTCAATAGTAGTAAGTGAGAGGGATCTTGGAGTCTTAGTGGACACCCATTTAAATATGAGCCAGCAGTGTGCAGCAGCTGCCAAAAAAGGAAACACAGTTCTAGGCTGCATAAACAGAGGGATAGAATCAAGATCATGTGAAGTGTTAATACCATTTTATAATGCCTTGGTAAGGCCACACTTGGAATACTGCACTCAATTTTGGTCGCCATGATTTTAAAAAATGTGGAGACTCTAGAAAGTGTGCAGAGAAGAGTAACAAAGATGATTAGGGGACTGGAGGCTAAGACATATGAAGAACGGTTGCAGGAACGGGTATGTCTAGTTTAATGAAAAGAAGGACTAGGGGAGACATGAGAGCAGTGTTCCAATATCTCAGGGCTTGCCACAAAGAAGAGGGAGTCAAACTATTCTCCAAGGCACCTAGTGTAGAACAAGAAGCAATGGGTGAAAATTAATCAAGAAGAGAAGCAACTTAAAACTAAGGAGAAATTTCCTGACAGAACAATTAATCAGTGGAAAAACTTGGCTCCAGAAGTTCTGAATGCTCCAACTTTGGAAGTTTTTTTAGAAGATGTTGGCTAACCATTTGTCTGAAGTGGTGTAGTGTTTCCTGCCTAAGCAGGGGGTTGGACTAGAAGACCTCCAAGGTCCCTTCCAACTCTGTTATTCTATTCTAGCGAACTGTCCAATGCACCCATAGGTTACTCTGGATGGCTTAAAATAGTATGGTGGCAAGCCATGAAGCTGCTGAAATAGTTCAGTATTTACGTTAATACACTTTATACTTGACCTTCCTAAACATAATTCTTCCACTAACAACTGTTCAAATATTTCTGCAAATTTTTTTATTTTCTTTTTTATCATATGGCATGTAGAAAAGAAGGAGGGAGGGAGGGACAGAAGAAAGGTTAGAATGAAAACAAGAAAAATTCTTTATTAGAAGATACTGAACCTCAATACAACCTTTAACTTTTTTTCTAAACGTACAAAGTTTTTTTACAAGAAGTATTGCTTTTTTAAATAAAAAAATCAGTTTCTACTCAATTGTATATTCTTAGGCTTTTTAATATTATTCTGTCATAAACCATAGCAAAATTTGTATGCTTATTACAAAGGTGGGTTGCTAATCTTTTTACAACTGGTTCGTCGTGTGCGACGCTTCTGTGCATGCACAGAAGTGTCCGGGAGGGTGGGTGGAGCCTCCTGCTGCTGCTACTACTGGTTTGGAATAAAAGAGAATTTAATAACTAGACAGATTATTTGGGTATGAAAGTTTCTTTACCATGTGGAATGGGAAAAAAGGAATAATTACCCTTAAGATTAGTTATTCTGTTTGAGAACTTTTTTATTTTTCTTTTAAAAAAAACAAACACAAATATGTCATCATTTGTCAATCATTAAGACATTGAAATACAATTTTTTTTGTTGTGTGTACCCCTCCCTCCCTCCACCCCCCCCATCCCCCCTCCTCCTTCCCCCCCCGACTTCCCAGAACCCGTACACGGTATGGATTTTTAACTAACACAGTCTAAAATCTATTGAGAAAAAAGAAATAAAGAAATTAATGACATTCTAGATTGAACTTAGCTTCTTCTTACTGAACTAACTTTTAACAGTTTAAATCATTTCTGATCTTAAGCATAGGCTAACTGGAATTTCTTAGTCCCGTATTTATTTTGTATATAGTCAATCCATTTTTTCCAGTCTCGTTTATATCTCTCATTTGAATGATCTTTGAGATATGCCGATATTTTAGCCATTTCAGCTAAGTTTGTTACTTTCAATGTCCATTCTTGGATTGTAGGCAAGTCTTCCTTCTTCCAATATTGCGCCACCAACAGTCTTGCTGCAGTTATCAGGTGCAGAATCAAATTGGTCTCTACCACTGTAAAATCAGTACATATACCTAGTAAAAATAACTGAGGAATAAACTTTATCCTTTTTTTAAAAACATTTTGCATGACCCACCATATTTTTATCCAAAATGCCTTAACCTTTTGGCAGGTCCACCATATATGATAATATGTAGCATCGAGAGAACCACACCTCCAACATTTAGGCTGTACATTCGGATACATAGCAGCCAACTTTTTAGGATCTAAATGCCATCTATAAAACATCTTGTAAAAATTTTCTCTCAGATTTTGAGCTTGTGTAAATTTCACATTTCTTACCCAAATTCTTTCCCATGTATCCAACATTATTGGTTCCTCAATATTTTGAGCCCATTTTATCATACAATCTTTAACTAATTCTGTTTCCGAATCCATCTGTATTAATACATTATATATCCTCTTTATATGCATTAAGCTTTGATCTCTTATTTGTTTAAACAGATTATCCTCAACTTGAATAAAGCCAATTTTTTGATCTATTTTCCACCTAGCCTGTAATTGCCCATACTGGAACCATGTTTGAACTACCTTCTCCTCTTTTAATACCTCTAAAGATTTTAATTGTAATACCCCCCTTTCCGAGGTAAGAAGCTGTCTGTAAGTAAATCTATCCTGTTTTTGTGCTGTATTCATATTTTCAATTGCATGTCTAGGAATTGCCCACATGGGTATCTTGTCATTTAATTTATATTGGTATTTCTTCCAAACCCGCAATAAAGCATTTCTCAAAATATGACTTTTAAAGTTCTTATCCAATTTTTTGTTGAATAACAGGTAAGCATGCCAACCAAATACCAGATCGTGTCCCTCAATGTTCAATATTCTATCATTGGTTAAATGAATCCAATCACTAATTACAGATAATACCACTGCATCATAATATAGTTTTAAATTAGGTAGTTTCAATCCTCCTCTCTCACGTACATCTTGCATTATTTTCATCTTTACCCTCGGCTTCTTTCCTGCCCACACAAATTTGTTGATACCCTTCTGCCATTCTAAAAGGTTCGCATCTTTTTTAAGTATAGGTAACATTTGGAAAAGAAATAAAAATTTTGGTAAAATGTTCATTTTCACTGCCGCTATCCTGCCCAGCAAAGATAAGTGCAATTTCTCCCATTTTTTCATCTCTGTCTGTATGCTATGCCAAAGTGGTTCATAATTATGCTTATATAATTTCCCATTTGAAGTTAAAATGTTAACTCCAAGATATTTGACTTTTTTAACTACCTCACATCCTAGCATCACTCCTAATTCTTCCTTTTGTTTAATATTCATATTTATAGCTAATATTTTGGTTTTTCCTAAGTTTATTTTAAAGCCAGACACTTGACCATATTGATTAATCGTATTCATTAAAACCATACTGGATTCCTGCGGTTGTTCCAATATTATGACCAAATCATCCGCAAAAGCGCGGACTCTATATTCTTGCTGCCTAATCTTGATCCCTTTTAAACCATCCAAGCCCCGTATTTTATTCAACAATACTTCCAAAGTTATAATAAACAATAATGGGGACAAAGGACAACCCTGTCTTGTACCTTTTCCAATTTGAAAAGAGTCTGTTAAACTTCCATTGACTATGATTTGTGCTGTTTGCTGTTGGTATATTGCTTTAATTGACTGTAAAAAATTATCTCCTATCTGCATTTTTTGCAATATCTTCAGCAGAAATTGCCAGTTAACTCGATCAAAGGCCTTCTCAGCATCCAAAAATATAAACGCAGCAGGGATCTGGTTGTTCTTTCCCAAATATTCTAATGCATTAATAATTAATCTGACATTACTTTTCATCTGTCTCCCTTGTATAAAACCTGTTTGGTCCGTATGTATCAATTGTTGAATGACCAACATTAACCTATTTGCTAATATTTTAGTAAAAATTTTATAATCTACATTCAGTAATGAAATGGGTCTATAATTTTTGGGTTGAGTAGTATCTTGATCTTCTTTGGGTATCAAAGATATAAACGCTGTCTTCCAAGATGGAGGGACTTTACCTTCCGTTTGAATCATATTAAATAATTCTCTAAGAGGTTCTACCATTTCTAACTGTAAGTTTTGTAGTAAACCGCTGTCAAGCCATCTGTACCTGGTGCTTTCCCTGGCTTTAATTGCTTAATTACCTGCAGGATTTCCCCCGAGGTTATTGGTTGATTCAATTTTTGCCTGTGTTCTTCTCTAACTGAAGGTATTTTCTCCTTGTCTAAATATTTGTCTATGTCTAAACCATTAATTTTATCCCCTTTATACAGTTCTGTAAAAAATTCCCAGAAAGCCTTTTGAATCTCTTCCTGTTGGAACACCTCCTTCCCTCTGTAAATCAGTTTAGATATATTTCGAGTTTTCCTTTTTTTCCTAATCTGATAAGCTAACCATCTGCCAGGTTTGTTTGCATTACAAAAAGTATTGTGTTTTGCATATAATAAATTAGTAGCTACCTGGTCAGAGATCAACATGTCAAATTGAGATTTTAATATGTTAATAGCTTCCTTAACCTTTGTATCGTCTGGTTTCCTTGTTAACTCCAGCTCTTTTCTCTTAATTTCCTCTTCCAGTTCTGTTCGTTTTAGCCCTTGCTTATTTCTATGTGTTTTATTTATATTCATCAAAACTCCTCTCATATACGCTTTGCTTGCATCCCATACAAATTCCATAGATGTACCCTTATTCATATTCAAAACAAAATATTCAGATAGTAATTTTTTACAATCATTAATATAGTTTTCATATCTAAATAAATTTTCATTCAGTCTCCAAAACCTTCTTGCCTGCACTACCCTTCCCAACTCCATCCAAACTGGGTTATGGTCCGAAAGGACTCTAGCTGCAATCTTTGTTTTCTTGACCCTAGAAAGCAAATCATTAGTGGTTAGAATAAAATCGATCCTTGAAAGGGATTGATGCCTGTCCGAGAAGAAAGTGAAGTCATATTCCTCTGCATTTCTTTCTCGCCAGATATCTCTCAATTCAAAATCATCCATAATGTCAAAGAAAGATTTGGGTAACTTTGCTCGCATCTTGGTATTTAGGCGGGAAATCTTCTTATCTCTCTTAGTGTCTATCACTCCATTCCAGTCACCCAATAGTATACAGGAACTATAGTCCCACTGTACTAATTTAGCATGAAGATTTCTATAGAATCTATCTTGCTGTTGATTGGGAGCATAAATTCCCAAAAGTAATGTCTTTTTCCCTTCTAAGATTAAGTCTAAAGCAATATATCTTCCGAAGGGATCTGCTTCTATTAATTCAGCTTTCATATCTTTTCTTAAGTATACAACTATACCATTCTTCTTTTCCATAGCAGAAGCTGCAAAATGTTGACCAAGTTTTGAGTTAATCAAATATTTTTGATCAGTTGACTTGATATGAGTTTCTTGCAAACAAATTACATCGTTCTTAAACTGTTTAAGATAATGAAATATTTTCTTCCTCTTCTGTGGAGAGTTCAGTCCGTTGACATTCCATGTTAAAATCTTAGTTGTCATCTTTGGTTGGTTGAAGCATTTTTAGAGCTTCCTGCACGGCCTGTTTAACCTTAGGTCTAGCTCCTCCCACTGCTTCCAGATTTGTTGTTGTAGTTCCTTGATCGATGGCCGATGATTGTTGATGCTGTTGCCTCTTAGCTTGTTTCTCCATACGTCTAGTAGTCATGCGGCTAGGTCTTGGTTCCATAGCACCTTGCACTTCTAGAGAAGAGAGATGCTCCATCTTGTCTGGTGGTTGTGTAGTTTGCTGTCTATCCTGTCCTTCTTGTGGTCTTTCTCTAGGTCCAGATGGTGCAGGGTGTCCGGCCTTCAATATATTATAATAAAAATCTCGGGCTTTCCATACAGAGTTGAGGCGGTACCTTTGCTTATCAAATGTAAATATGATGCCAAATGGTGCATCCCATCTATACTGTATCTGACGATTTCTGAGTTCTTCGACCAAAAAGCGTAGTCTCTTCTGGCTCTTAACATTTGAGGTGGTATCTCTTTCAAAACAGCCAGGTCTTGACTGCCAATTTGAAGCTTAGTGTTATAAGACGCTTGCAGTACCATATTTCTGAACTCTCTTGTAGTAAAATATATAACGATGTCTCGAGGAAGCTGCTTCTGCTTTGCCAGCCAGGAGTTAACGCGGTAAGCTTTGTCAATTTGCCAGCCTTGGTTGGTCCCTGGTCTTCCCATCAGGCGGTCAAAAGCTTCCGATAGGATCTGTTTCAGGTTCTCCTGTTTCTCCTCACGCAGCCCCCTTACTCTTAATGCGAACTCCATTTGTCGGTACTGTATCATAATAATTTCTTTTTCAGCATTTTCCACTTTTTGTTCCACCACCTCTGTTTTCAATGTCAAGTTAGCATTGGCATCATTAAGAACCTCTAGAGTATCTTCCACTCCAGAAATATGTTCTGTTAATACAGTTACAAGACTCAGCATGTCGTCTCTAATTTTATCAACCTTAGCCTCAAATTTCTCATACAACTCCTGTTTAAGTCCTTTTATTTCACTTTTAATTTCACTTTTAATTTCTTCTTTCATTTCTTTTATTTCCTCTTTTCTCTCCTCTCTATTATCTCTAAATTTATCTTCCATTTTAATTGTCTGTGCATTAAAAGCCTCGCTTAGATTACTCAGAAAAAATTCTTTCGTTAACACATCCCCAGCAGGGGGCGTAGGAAGCGGAGGCTGCAGCTTTGTACCAGGCACTGAGGTTGTGCCCCTGGAAGTAGAGGGTGACGACTTCAAGTTAATATTTGGTTTTGAGGCCATTTCAAAATTTGTCTGCCTGCAGTTAATAAAACTCTATTGCCTAAATATGCAGCTTTAAGTAAAGAGGCTTTTATTTTGAAATTTAAGGCTTGGCAAAAGTTTCAGTGAGTAAACATTGTAACAAGACCGTTCAACAGATTCATCACCATTTAACTTCCAAATAAGCAAAGTTAATGAAGGAGTAAATTCTTCTATTGTGAAACCAAAACATGTGATAAGCTATCTCTTTTGTTTTGAATTCTTTTGAAGTCTTGTGAGAATTAGCAAAAAGTGTTCGTTATTACCGGAGAAACCAGCCTGCTCGGCGCCATTTTAAAAGCCTCTGAGTAAATAATTTTCGGAGGAGAAAAAGAGAAGAAGCTAAAATGTTGATAAGCAATTATTGTCCTCGCAGTAAACGGATTCAGCTCGTGATAAGATTAATCAAACAAAACTTAGAGCAGAGTGGGAGAGACCTACTTTGTCCTGCACAAGGCAGTTTGAAGTTCCCAGCACGGACAGCCGTTCTGCCTTGGGCTAGCCCCCCTTTCCTTGCAAGCACAAAAGCTGCAAAAATCGAAGAGCATTTGCCAGCAAAACAGTTTCTTCTTTCCCTCTTGCCTGAAGGATAAGAAAACCTGATAAGACGTCAGATGGAAGATCCTCTAATCAGGTACGTAGCCAGGAATTCGGAGGCAGCTGATTTTTTGCTGCTTCCACCAGTAAGCTCCTCCCAGGAAGTCCAAGATTAGTTATTCTGTTTGCTCCACCTAACTAAAACAAATGAAACAGGATATTGGTACCAATACCCCCTGTGGGGAGGTAAATGAGTAATGAATGTCATGTCTCTGTTTTGGGAGATGGTGTATGAGGTCTATGTGACACAGGAAGGCCAGGTACTTTGGGATGATCAATAAGTTGTCTAAGAGTATAAAAGACTGTAAACAATTGCCCTTCAGGGTTCAGATTTTGCTTGACCAATCGCTACTGAACCTTTGCGCAAATAAACCTCTCCCTCTGACAAAGAGCTGGTCTTGTCTCATTTTCTGCTACAGGACGATCCATGCTGAACCAGCAGCAAACCACCTCTGGCTTATTATTTCTATTGGTTAAAAGAGTTGTCCTGCTTGAGCACCTGAAAGTTTGGACAAGTTTTCAACTTCATTTCAAGCAGTGTTTTGGTTCACCATTTTGCCTAATCATTTTGTGCAAGCATTTTTTCCTATTTTTTTAGTCTATACTTTTCATTAATAAGCACATTTTTCTTATTTTTAAAACCAAAAGATTTTCATTACAAAAGTTGAAGACATAACTGCATTTCAGTTCATGCATTAATTCAAAAGGCATGAAATTAATCTGTTAGCATTAACATTCAAATCAGCCGATTACTCTTCATTCCTAAATCCACCCCATGTGCATTTTAAATTACAGTTGTATAAACCTTTCAATTTCTACCATCTCTTGTTCCAACAAGCCACAAATATTCAGATAGGCCAGTTTCTATTTGACTAGGATAGTATTGCCCCTTAAAATCCCTTAGGATGCTATGATAACAAGGGCCTTTTTTGAGATTTTTCTTCCTTTTTGCTAACCTTTCAATGTGACAGTAAGAACCCTCATACCTTCTCAATGTCAGTCTGTCTTTTCAGTGACAATTACAGAACTTCAGCTGAAGTGATTTCAGGCAAACTAATTTGTGGCATGCCAAAAAGCATGATTCGGACATTGTACTCTTACTTTACCTGAACATAAAAAGCCTTCCATTGTGTAGGAGAGAGATTCCTTTTCACAAATTTTCTCTCTGTTTCAGAACTAAAGTCTACAGAGAGTTTGCTACACCAAGGGCAGAATTGGGTAAGCCATATTGTTAGTATTTATAATAATACAGCCTTTTGGTTGTCTTTTCTTACTAAACAAAGCTTACCAATGATTTTTTGAATGGGGTTTTATTCTGCTCCCCTCTAATATAATTTAAAAGGACATACATTAACAAGAATTACACTTCTACATATATTAATTAGCTGTGTAGCTTCTTTTCATTTTTTCCTCACCATTCATTTATTTAAATTTGGTGTGGTTAGAAAAGGAAGTGGAGTTTAAAGAATGAATGGAATATTTAAACAAGTGATATTAGATCCCACTCCTACTTTAAATTCTTCAGTTGCACACAAGAAGATCTATAAAGCCACAAAATGAAGGAGAGGCCACAAAGAAGTATAGAACAGAGTAAAGGATGTGTGTGTTTGCACTTTGGCTTAGTTAAGTGATGAAATGCGCTATCACTAGCTTTAATAATATCTTGCCATTTTAGAAGTTGCGAGAGGGCTAGCAAGATCATGGAGAATAAGGTTATGGACTCTAGTATACAACTGAACATTGGTTAAGACTAGATAGATCTTGAGTTTGGCACAGTTTCTTATATACTTTGTTAATTAATAGGCTATTAGATGTAAAAATATGCTTGCATGACTTGATAATACGATTTTGAATATGATCTCACTCATATTTTATTAAGTATAATAGTAGAAATATATTGGATTTCAGGGATGCAGCATTAGACTTAAGCAATCAAGATACACAGACGAGACACTGTCTGCTTCTGTTTTTTCTTCCTTTAAGGATCATCAGTAGGAGCTCTATAAGGTTATCAGAATTTACCTTCTATAACCTAGATAATAAAAGGAAACATTAAAATGCAGCACTATAGGAGACAGTTGTGATTCCCAAGAGAAAATTTAAATTAAGGCACTGCTCCCTGCACAATGTAGGTGGAAATAAGCAAGGAACAGAATACATTTAGCCGTATTTGTTTTAGAAAAGCAGACCACACACAAGAATTCCCAATTGGCTGTTCATGAGGAAGGCTGAAAAGCAAAGCAAAACAAAATAGAAAAGGAATATACACAATAAATTTTACTTGGTGAAAAATAAGAAAGTGCATCTAAACATGAAAGAGGATTGATATTTGTCAAGCAACTGTGAGGAACAATTGGACTTTCAGCGTTTGCTAGGGGAATAAGCAATGAAGGGAAAAAAAGTGTTTTTCTTTACCACAGTTATTTTCAAGGGATCATAAGAAAAGGAGAAGTACCAGGTGACTGGATTTAATTTGAACTTCAAAAAGATGAAAAAAAAATATGATCTCAACAATTACATCTCCAGCAGTCTAAATTCTGTTCTTTGTAAAATAATGGGCAAGGCAAGAAGAGAATTGTCAGCAGGGAATAAGTTTGTAATATCATATATCAGCTTTTATATAGCTGGATTCTAAAGAGATCTGGATCTTTCCTCAAGGCTGGCTGATGAAGCCCAAATATCACCACAAACTGTGCTTTTGTGGTGCTGGATAGCTACAACACTACATCTTTATTGGAGCTTTCAATAGAGCAGATACTCTGGACTGAGAAATTAAACATTGTTTTTGGATCGTCAACAGTGACGTGTGGTGAGGTTTATGGCTGGTGAGGCACTGATGTCACACCCACACAAACACACACACACACACACACACACACACACAGGCAGATGTTACACAAGGACCCTTCAAAGACTAAACATTTTTTTTTTACTGGTGGGGAATTAAAACTCCCCTTTTCCTCAATGAGAAATCATATTCAGACAAAGAAAATTATTAAAAATATCCTTTCCTTTCTGAAGCCTGGCTCTTTCTCTGCACCTATATTGGGAGGGGAGGAATAGGGGAAATTCAAGCAGCGAGGCCAGCCTGCCTCCTTCTTGTCTCCCACCCACCCTTCCCAATGGGACAAGAAGGCGGAGGGCTGGTCTTGCAAACGGGGATCAGCGCACTCGCCGCCTCCCCCTCCCCCGGGAGGAGCTCTGCAGTGGGACAGACGGATGGAGGGGGAGATCGCCCCTTCCTCCTGTGCGCCCCCAAACCCTTCTTCCCTGGCCTGCACCCCTGCGCTGGAAAGGTGAGCAAAACGCGCAACTCGATGCTATGCCGTGCAATGCAAGCGATGCAATGCAATGCAACGCAACCCGCCCAGGGTCCTTTGGGTTCGGGGGTGATCCAAATTGGGGGAGTGGGTGATCCCCGTCCTGGTGCAATGGTCTTCTGTAGCTCCGGAGTGAACCTTCGCCTTCCCCGCCCAGGATTGCAAGGCTGGAGGCCTCGGCAGCAGCCAAGCCCACCCTCAGCCGGCCAACCCTCGCCTGTACCATCAGCAGCGGGACCCACATGGTTCCTTTCCTCCCGGGCGCTGTCCGGTGGGCGTGCGAGCGCTGGGTGCGAGCGCTGAATGGCCGGCCCGGAAGGCATGCCGGCACTTTAGAGTGGCGAGGCAGCATAGCTTTAAAAAATAAAAAATAAAATAAAAAATGAAAAAATGAAAATGAAAAATGAAAAATAAAAATAGATGTGCCAGCCCGCGCGCCAGCAGAGGCGGGTAAAAAAACACACACACCGCACCACAAACATACACATAATAAAAACAAATTACAATTTCTTACATTACAAATAAATTGAATTCCTTCCCCCTGCCCCTTCCCTCTGACCCACATACCTTCCAGCTGCGTCAAAAATGCAAGATTTGATCTAGCCAGGGCCAGGCAGGCTAGGATAGTTGCTGCAAGAGTCACCACGTGGATGACTCTGCTAAAATGTTTTAAAATAGCCTCTAAACAAAGTGCCCTCTGCAGGAGGAGGCGGGAGAATCACGTGCCTCATTTGCTTTTTGCTTTTTAACCCTTGGTTAACTCTTAAAAGGTGAAAAATTCCTTATGCAAGGGAGGCCCATAGTTCTCTAGCCTCCTCGTACAGTTAGCATTAAGCAGACTCAGAGTCACTGACTTGGAGTCTGGGAGCAACTACCTTGGCCTTTTTAATTATTTTAAAAAATTCTTTCCTTTTCTTCCTGAGACTGGTGAGGCCCTGCCTCCCCTGCCTCTAGTGACTGCATGTCACTGATCATCAACATTCTTTTCTCTTTTTTAAGAGACTTTTCCTGTTAGGCTCTCTAAGGTTTTAAGGAAGAGAATTCTGAGGTCACCAATAATGGGACTACTCTCAAAAAGATCTTCAAGGCTGATGAGATCATTATTCCATCATATATTTATCCTGAGGATTCTTCTGGACTGAAAACATATGCTTACCTGTTTAAGTTCATAGGGAAAATATGCCATATTTGCTTTTAAATCTAAACCTGAAAAGAGTCGGGATTGATCTCTAAAGCACTAAGTGGCTAGGGGTCAATCTATATAAGGAATGTTTTTCCCTCATATAAAGGTAAAGGTTCCCCTTGCACATGTGTGCTAGTCATTCCCGACTCTAGGGGGTGGTGCTCATCTCTGTTTCAAAGCTGAAGATCCAGTGCTGTCCCAAGACGTTCTCCATGGGTCATGTGGCCAGCATGACTAAATGCCGAAGGCACATGGAAAGCTGTTACCATCCCACCAAAGGTGGTTCCTATTTTCTACTTGCATTTTTACTTTGGACTGCTAGGTTGGTAGAAGCTGGATTAAGTAATGGGAGCTCACTCTGTTACGCGGCACTAGGGATTCGAACTGCTGAACTACCAACCTTTCTGATCAACAAGCTCAGTGTCTTAGCCACTGAGCCACCGCATCCACTTCCCTCATATATAGTTCCCTTAATGCTTCGGTTGCCAAAATTCTTATGCAGCTGTCCCTGATAAATGATGTTAGGTGGATGGCTAGAAAGGAAAGGGTTTGTGAGGTACAGAACACTTTCTCTTATGACCTCACAGTGACTTTTTAATTTTTATCTGAACATATTTAACAACATGCGACCACCTTAACCAATCAGGATACAGGTGGCAGAGCTCAGGGCAAAAGAGAGAGGGTGGTGATGGTGTCATCACCTTGATTGCTTCCTAAAGTTCAACTCTCCTAAACTCTTCCAAGACAACAGAACTAAGATGTATCCTGATCTCTTCTAGAGGGCCTGCCTAGTCAACGTTCCTTTGAAGATAGATAGATAGATAGATAGATAGATAGATAGATAGATAGATAGATAGATAGATAGATAGATAGATAGATAAGTTTATTTATAGGCTGCCCTTTTCCTGAGGGGACTCAGGGCGGCTTACAACTATGGGGTAGGGATACACACAATGACATATAAAACAATACATAATTAAAAATAGAAGCAACATTCATCATTCGGGTGGGGACGGATTATAATCTTTAACCCCAGGCCTGACGGGATAGCCAGATCTTGAGGGCTGTGCGGAAGGTCTGGAGGGTGGTGAGGGTACGAATCTCCACGGGGAGATCGTTCCAAAGGGTCGGAGCTACTACTGAAACGGCTCTCCTCCGTGTAGTTGCCAGTCGACACTGACTGGCGGATGGAACTCGGAGGAGGCCTAATCTGTGTGATCTAATAGGTCGCGAGGAGGTAATTGGCAGGAAGGTATCTGCCTGTCCCACCAATTGGATACAGTGGTGGATACAATCCCTTTTCTGTAGCTGCTCCAGTCTTTTGGTACTGTCTCTGTGTGAGAACTAATGGGCCCTAGCCTCTTAGATTAGAAAAAGGCACAAAGACGTGGCTCTTCTCCCAAGCACTGAGCTAGAATGAGAATGAACCCACCAAATGTGGAGCTGACTGGATTTGATGTCATCATGATGGGAAGTACAATATTTTGCTCGCAAGGTGTAAAGTTGGGGTGTTCAGTAGTTACTGGTTGTTTGTGAGTTGGCTAAGATTGTTGTGTATAAGATGGTGGTCAAATAAGTTCTATGAGTGAATACATGAATGAATGATTTTTATTACAGCCTTCTCCAACCTGGGAATTGAGTCCAATATAGTTGGTAGGCTTACGTTAGGAAGATTACTTTATCATTTTTTGTGAATTAAAGTAATGCAGACTAATAAATGAACATATGAAAAATATTATGGACTGAGGACAAATATACTTGTTTGTAATCAGTGATTTCTTTAAAAAAAAAACATTGGAGCTATTGAATCCCACTCCAATTCAGAGATGGGTTCCTACCGTTCAGACTGGTTCGGCTGAATAGGTAGTAACTCGGCCTGCCACACCCCCGAAATGGTTCTATCGGCAGTGCCATAGGGGCCGCCATCTTGCTTTTTGCTTCTGCGCATGCACAAGAAGCATTTTTTACTACTCCGCATGCGCGGCATAGCACGCATCAAGTGCGCCCGCACCCGAAGTGTGTCTGAGTAAACCGACAGTAGCAGAAGCCGGAACCCACCCCTGCTCCAATTGGTCAGTTGAACTCATCTTTTAACAGTTTAATCCAATTCTATTGTTTATAAAACTGAAGCTAAATCAACAGCATAGTTATAAACATGACATAAAGACAATGCATTTGCTTAATCCCACTTCAGGTTGTGCCATATGCCCAGCCTAGCGAATAAAATAAAACAGAAGTTATAATTAGCAGGAAGATAACCTGTTTTAATCATAGTGAAGGCTTTGTTCAAGAGATATTTCTGTCATTAGAAACATTAGAATAATCTATTTCACTCAGCTGTAACATTAAAAATAAACTCTAGTTTCTATGGGAAAGTTATATTTTCTCACACCTTGCTGTGTTTATTTCAAGCAGGACAAGGAACTGTAGCCCTGTAAGTGTGTTTGCATCTATGCATAGTTAATGGGAACAGGTGATAAGTGTGTAAACCAACATCGTCAGGCCACAGCCCAGTCACTAACAGAAGGGATAATATTGCTACCTGGGGTTCAATAGTTTCTCATGGTAACATTTTCCAATCACAATTTAAGTTCTGGAAAAACAGAATTCCTTATAAAACTGAAGATGTCTGAATATTGTAAAGCAAATGCTTGTATACTGCATGACAAAAGAAAAAAAGAAAAGAAATTGGAAATTGCATACCAGGAATACAAATTATTGTTTCTATCTTGGACTCAGATAGAAGATTTTAATTCTAGAAGGCTCTCTTCTGTGGAAAAAAACTAAAATTTTTCCCTTTTCAATTTGCAGCTGTTTTTAAAAGACATAACATTCTCTCTCTATGGTAATCAATCACTGTTTCCATGTAGAGATTAATTCCTGCTTACTTTTCTCTCCCCCAAACAGCAAACGAGGTTTTAAAAAGTACTACTCTACAATGCCATCTATGGAATAGAAATATAAAGAATTTTGTGAAGCCGCAGGACAGCCGTTTTCCTTAGACAAAGGCCATGTAGGTTGGGAGTTCAGGGACTTCCAACACATGTTAAGGCCACCAGGTTGTAGACTATTGGTCTGAAAAGAAGCTGGAATTGTTGGTGACAGAAGAGTATGTGATTAAGTGATTCCACTTAAGTAAGTGAGTAAGTGCTTCCAAAAGTGGAATAGAAATTCACCAAGTGTTCCCTAAAGGTATTGGTAAACGCAAATGTGCATAGCCCTGTTCGTTCTTTGAAAGCAAAGACAAAGAACTTATGAAAATAAAAAGGCCGGCTATTATAAAGCACTGACTGTATCATTGATTCTGAAGCTGAAAATCCTCAGTATAATTTTTAAAACTGTATAGAGTAAGGAGCAGTCATTTAAAAATAATTCAAAACCACATGTATATGTGTGTGATAAATAACGGGTTGTTGTGAAATATGGAAAATATGTGCAATTGTAAGGAAATAACACTCGTACACTCATGAGATTATAAAAAGCCAAAACAATATCATAGAGCAGAAAAAAAACCCCTTACGAAGGGGATACAGAAATGTTACCAGTTATAGTTTAAATGAGAAGTAATATGTATTTTATATGAGTAAAAATATTGTTTAAAGATAAGTAATCAGTGCAGTATCCTCACTAAGGCAACATTCATGAGAATCAAGTTAAGTGGGTCAGAGAAGTGCTGCCTTTGTAAAGAAGAGCCAGAATTATTTTTCTGTAGCAGAAGGAGATAAGCTATAAACACTTCTACCACCTCTCAAACAGCAGTTCCTTCTTTTCTATTTTGCCGCATTGTAATTTAATCATCCTTCAAATAGTTCTCCACTTTTTATTCCCATGCTTGTCTGAAATAACTCAGCCATTATCTCTCAAAAAGTAACATTCAGATGTAGATATATTTACCTATTAGCATCCTTGGAAATCAGGGGAGATATGTGGTGGTACCCCATCCTTAAGAAATCTGTCCTCTGCTTTCCCAAGATCTAATTCTTGTTCTGCATAGAGTTAGGTTTCTTATCATTTATTAATTTTTGCTGCTGTTTGTACCATATTGGCTTGTTATTGTTTACATATTGACTCTATGCCATCCAGAGTCATAATGTTTGAGCTGGGCAGTCATGTATATTTCTTAAATGCAGAAATAAACCATGAACAAAATATTTAGTTACACATATCCTTACCAAGTTCACTTTGTCAAAGGCAGAGGAGATCATTACAGTATCAATAATTTTACATGATAAGCGCTCTTATAGGTGTGTATATTGCAGTTGCCTGTGGCCATGCCTGTCTTAGGTTTGGATACTAGCCAACTTTCCTACATCTCGTATATTTAAAAGCCTGAGGTATTTTGGCAGAATTAAGCCTTTTTATGTCACAGATGTATCATAAATTGGAGACTTAGTTGTCATAATTGAAGGTTTCAACTCTAGAGAGATTCAAGCCAACCTAGGAACAGAATTAATATTGCCTCAGGAAAGAATCACCTGCCATATCAAGATCAAGATTCTTAGGAAAGGCACATTCTAGAGCCTTATCAGCTTTCTGTAGATTGTTGTTGCATTCAGAATTCCAATCTTGTTAATGTGTTTTACTTTGCTCTGATTTGAATATTATGCTTGAGGGCTTTTACATATTTATCTTTTGTAAATTGCCTACTTCGTGGAATATACATGCCTCTCGCATTCTTCTGTTCAGAAAAAAATACCCGTTTCCCAATTAATCATCTACAAACCCATGTTTACATCAGGTAGAAAGCCTCCCTAGCTAATATTTTGGAAGATGCTAGAGTGAAAATGAAATCTCTTAGAAAGAAGATATACCACAGCTGATGACCTTACCATCAAGATTTTTACTAGAAGAAATTTAAAAGGTTGGCTCATATGTATCATTTAATCTCTTAAGAAGTAATTCTTGACCACTTGAACAATTTACTAACAATGAAATAAAAACATCTTATATTCGTCACCCGGCTAGAGAAACAGTGCCAATTACCAAACAAAATCAAAGCAGGACTATTTAATTCCTCATTCTCAGGACTTCTTTTTTCTCCAACAGTTTGCTCATTTGTTCTCCATTTCCAAGCTAGGCCCGTGTGAAAGAGTGTGAAAGAGTATTAAAATGTCATTGCTAACTCTCTCTTTTATTACCAAACAATAGAACAAGTTACCAGTAATGGTTTAAAGTGGAGATAACTTTAAACCAGGGTTGTCAAACTCAATTTCATTGAGGGCCGCATCAGGGTTGTGTTTGACCTTGGGGCACCAGGAGTGTGTGGCTAGAGTGGGTGTGGTCAGCTCAACGTCACTCATTGAGGCTCCACGCGATGGCTTCTTGCAGCCCTCTGCCAGTGAATCCGGGAGGACCACGCAGCCCTTCCAAGCTCCGTTTTCATGGCAGGGGGTTGCAGGAGGCTGTTGCAGCTGAAAATGGATCCTGGGAAGGCTGTTTTCACTGGAAGAGGCACTGCGGGCCAGTCCTTCACTGTTTCCAGGGCGGGCCCCCAGGCCACATCTAACCATAGACCATAGAGGTGGGAGGAAGTAGAGAATCCTCTTCCTTTCCTCCTATCTCCAATCCATATTGCAACTTCACCATTAATATTACCTACGTACAGTAAGGAGGAATCTTGAACATTGTAGGTTCTGATATAAGTTGCCTCTTGGTTCTTTGGATATAACAGCTTTTCTGGAATGGACATCTAAAAAGTCATTTTGAAACTCTTGGGAGGCTGACAAGGAGAAAAGGAATTCCTGGTGTTTTATTACTTCAGGTGAATTGACTACATAATAATATGCCCATGAATAAATGGCTCTGTGGATATCTTCCAAATTCATATTAATAGTTTCCCTGAGAAATCATTTTTAGGATCCTTTGCTAAAAGAGAAGTTAGAGGAAAACATAGTGTCTATTTTCTAAAGTGACCTTTCATCTGAGAAAATATTGTATGTTATGATTCCTATTAAAATAAATTTGTTTTGAACTTTATCAGTGTTCATGCTCAAACATTATTAAAAGTAATGGATTTAAGAGTATTAAACACATTGTAACATAAAATATATTTTGCATGCTCAGGTAAAATAGGTGTCATCCTTACTAATTTTTTGATGCTAACTCAGGAAAATAGAAACTTAAGTTCTCATCCACCGAAAAGAACTTTATGAGAAATTAAGCTCCTTAGCAAAACAGAATGAATTTCACCCAAACTTTTAAATAAAACACTTCCTCCCCCTCCCCCCCATGTGAGTATTAAAAAGAGGAGAGGGACAGACTTAATTTTAGGGCAATGTACAGGAGGAAATACCATAAGATCTTACAGCTACATTTTGATCACTCTTTCTGACATTCATCTTGAATTAGTTAGGAGCTGTCAGCAGTTTCATCTGAAAGCTGAATTTTTAAAAATTCGATTTCTTTCAAAAGGATTTTTCAGAAAAGTAAATACTTTGTGTTATTTTATACTGGTCTATGAACTATTAAAGATTTGATTTGGTTTATTTGAACATAGATATAGTTCCTTCTTTCAGACACACTTCTGAGTGCATCATATTATATATTATTAAGATTGGAATCTGTTGAATATATCAGAGTGAATTAAGTGTTTATTAAGATAAGCATATTCAATATTTATATTTTGCAAGCCTGAATCTTTAATTGAGGAGAGACTTATATGAAAGAGACTTTAGTGCCAGAATAGCTGCCTGGGTAACTTCCTGGAACCTACATTCCTTCACCTAACCAATATTCTCTAACCCACCCAGGTACACCTGGAATGTTGAATTTTCCACAAAGACACAGCTTTATGACCTGTGGACTTCAATTCCCAGAATTCCTGAGCCAACAGAATTCTGAGAGTTGAAGTCCACAGGTTGTAAAGGGGCCATAGTTGCCCACCCCTGCTTTAGAGCTTTACATCTTCTGTGTGCACCTCAAAGAGTGAAAATCTGATCTGAGTAATGATTAGTGAAGCTATTTTATAACATAAGAGAAAGGACATCATTATTTAGATAGCAAAATCTAGCAGTCAATTAACTACTTCTCACCAGGATGCGTGTTGAAGAACATGGGTTCTTTGAGTATGCCTCAGAAGAAAGGCGGAAGGAAATGTCTTCGGATTAGTAATCATTTAGACTAGAGTAATAGATTATAATCAGATACTGAGTAAATCCTTAAGAGCTAGCTATCCTCTTGTACTCAACAGTATGTTAGCATAACTGCATTTCCCATTAAAGAAACATGCTAGATTTAACGATCAATGTTGAGTCATGTTCTGCTAGTCCATCTAGTCTAGCAGCCTATTGTTATAGTAGCCAACTAACTGCAGAGATAAGCTTCTTAATTTCCCAGCAAAGGCCTTCAAAGGGAGTCACACTTCCACCATTGTAATAGTCACCAATCCAGCTAAACTTCTAAGAATTGGTCTAATTCTTAGTCTAATAATGAGATGGAAGCTTTGTGTCACATAAACCGTGATCATAATATTGTGGTGTCCATCTTGGCTTTTTTGATCACACTGGGCAAATATCTTGAATGTGATAACCAGCCACTTCCTCCAGTGGTGGGATTCAAAATTTTTACTACCTGTTCTATAGGTGTGGCTTTGTGGGTGTGGGGTGGCTTTGTGGGTGGGCTTTGTGGGCATGGCAAGGGAAGGATACTGCAAAATCCCCATTAACTCCCCACCCAACTAATCTGCTTTTGCCAGTTCTCTGAACTACTCAAAAGTTTCGCTACTGGTTCTCCAGAACCTGTCAGAACTGGCTGAATACCAGCTCTGACTTCCTCCCACATATCATGTACCCTTTCTTTCATCAAACCATTTCTTTATTGTTGTATAGTAAAAGTTAGTCCTCGCTGTTACGAATGACAGCTCGGCAGCAGCCAGGCGCGTCTTAGCCAATCAGACGCGCCTGTCAGTTGCCGGGCGAGTCTGAGGAACTATAAAAGGCAGACTCATTCAAACATGTCAGTTGTTCAGCACCAGAGCAGACGAACACTCCAGTCCAGCTGGAGCTGCTTCTCTGCTCTCTCTCTACACAGATCATCCTTCTGTTGCTACATTGTAAACCAGCACCCTGCCTGGTGTTACCTGTTACTGTTACAAGTTGTGTTAAAATAAATTGGTTACAGAGTTACCTGCCACTCAAGCCTCAACCTTTCCAACTCCTCCTCCGCTCCAGCAGCCAAACGTACATTACAAATCTAATTGATGAGCTAGCCCCCCTGCCTGACTATCTACAACAACTTCAGGTAGATAGACTTGGAGCACAACCCCGCCGTCAGCAGCCTCGACAGAGTCAAGCCATCAGCCGTTTCCCTTCAAACTCCTCTGCTTGCATTGGCTGTGGCGGAGCACACGCCCGGGCTAATTGCCCCTTCAAGGCAGCGGTTTGCCGCCGTCTGCGGAAGAAGGACATTTAGCCATGTCTGCAAGGCTCACTTCCTACTCCTTCTGCAGCCATCGAGCCACCTCCTCCATATGGCTCCTCCACCACCCGCTGAAGAGCTCGCAGCAGCAGAAACCTGCTCAGGTCAAGACGAATGCTTTAACATCAATCAAGCTTCTTCGTCCCTGCATGACACCTCCATCAACTCATCCTCACAGGGTACGGACAAAATCAATATTAAAATACTGATTGAAGGGAAGCCGTGTCAGATGGAAGTGGACTCCGGCTCATCAAAATCCCTTCTTTCTGGGACACTTTTTCTATGTTGTGCCCCCACGTGAAACGTTGTCACTTGTCACCCCTTAACACAATTTTAACAGACTATCAAGGCTCCCATATCTCTATCCTAGGTTCATATGCCTTGAGGGTTTCTTATGGCAAGTTTTGCGCTGTTTTACCTGCTTTAATTGTTCAGAAACCTTTACCAGCAATTCTGGGGTTAGAATGGTTTTCTCCCTTGGGTATCTCCCTTCAGGGGATTCATTCTACTGCGGACATGCCCCCAGACATAGCAGCAGTCTTGTCAGACTATGCTGATATCTTTGATGGCCAGCTAGGCCATTACAAAGGCAGCCCCATATCCCTTAGCTTGGACCCCCAGGTTGCACCAATCAGACTGAAGGCCCGCAGGGTGCCCTTTGCATTAAGGCCAAAGGTTGAAGCTGAGCTCGATAAGCTCGTGGCGCAGGGCATACTGGAGCCCGTCGACCACTCACCTTGGGAGACCCCCATTGTGATTGCGGTGAAGGCCGACGGCTCCATTAGGATCTGCGCCGACTATAAGTCGACCATCAACCTTGGCCTTCAGGCAAACCCCTATCCAGTCCCTGTTGTACAGCACCTGCTCCATTCCTTGGGGCAGGGCCGTATTTTCGCTAAACTGGATATGGCGCAGGCCTACCAGCAACTCCCTGTGGATGACGATGCGGCGGCTGCCCAAACCATCGTCACCCACCGGGGGCTTTCCGTTGTCGGCGCCTTCAATTCAGCGTTTCCGTTGCCCCGGGGATTTTCCAGAGCCTCATGGAACGTCTGCTCCATGGGCTCCCTGGAGTGGTACCTTACTTTGATGACGTCCTGATCGTTGCTGACAGCCGCTCAGACCTCATCAAGTACTGAGGAAAGTCCTCGACCGTTTCAGGGGCGGGGTCTTAAATTTAAACGCAGCAAATGTTTCTTTGCTGTGCCCCAAGTGGATTTCCTGGGCTTCACAATTGATGCCCAGGGAATTCATCCTACCCCTTCTAAATTGGCAGCTATCAGGAACGCTCCCACTCCTACTACAAAGGCGCAGCTCCAATCGTTCCTGGGGCTTCTAAATTTCTATGCGCCTTTCATCCCTCACAAGGCATCACTAGCCGAGCCGCTACATCGGTTGCTCGACCGATCCGCGCCTTGGCAATGGGGCAGCCGCGAAGCACATGCATTCGCGGCTGTCAAATCCCTGCTGACGTCAGAGGCAGTCTTAGTGCAATATAGCGACAAGATGCCCCTGACTCTAGCATGTGATGCCTCCCCCGTCGGTTTGGGGGCTGTTCTGAGTCACGTCCTGCCCAATGGCTCAGAAGCCCCCATAGCTTTTTATTCCAGAACACTGTCCTCGGCTGAGAGGAACTACAGACAGATTGACAAGGAGGCTCTGGCTGCAGTGTCTGGAATCAAAAGTTTCACGACTACCTATACGGGCGGCACTTCACCCTATTCACAGACCATAAGCCACTCCTTGGGCTACTAGCTGGTGATAGACCGACCCCCCTATCCTGTCCCCAAGGATGACCCGCTGGACGGAGTTCTTAGCGGCGTATTCTTACGCCCTGTGCTACCGTACGGGCAAGCAAATAGGGCATGCAGATGCCCTTAGTCGCTGCCCTCTTCCGGACACGGAAGATCAAGCGGTTCCTTGCCGTTCTGTTCTGGCAATTGCTCAGTTAGAATTGCCATTGACTTCTACCGATGTGGCTGCCTACTCTCGGTCTGACCCCACACTGTCACAGCTATTGAACTGGGTCCTGAGAGGCTGGCCTGCGGGTGAGTTACCACCTCAGTTCAAGCACTTCAAGAACAGACAGTGGGAGCTTTCTATACATTCAGGCTGCCTACTGTGGGGCGACCGTGTGGTCATCCCAACGGTCCTCCGACAACAGATTCTGCAACGTCTCCATGAAAGTCACCCGGAGTAAGCAGAATGAAGGCCCTTGCTCGCAGTTTCGTTTGGTGGCCAGGGTTAGATGCAGAGATCGAAGCCTGGGTCGCCAAATGCGAAACCTGCCAGCAGTCCCGACCATCTCCTTCCTCTCCTCCCGGGAATGGGAGATGCCTCGGGGTCCCTGGTCTAGAATACATATAGATTTCGCTGGCCCCTTTCACGGCCAGACTTTCCTTATAGTTGTGGACGCGTACTCTCGATGGGTGGAAGTATTGCTCATGCACTCCACCACATCTGACAGTACTGTGCGAGCCTTGCGACGATTGTTCGCAACCCACGGGTTGCCGGACACAGTAGTGTCTGACAACGGCCCGCAATTCACGTCTACAACGTTCCAAACATACCTGGCCGAGCAAGGGGTCCGCCACGCGCTGGTTGCCCCTTACCACCCGGCCAGCAATGGCCGAGCGGAAAGGGCGGTTAGATCTGCCAAGGAAGCTTTGGGCCGTCTAAACCGTGGAGACTGGCAGGCAAGGGTGGATTACTTATTGGCACAGCACTCCACACCTTGCCCCCTGACACAGAAAAGCCCTGCGGAGATGTTGATGGGCAGGCACCTGCGGACCACCCTGGATAGATTGCATCCCGTCTATTCAGGAATTCAGTCTGGCAACCTGGGGCCTCCAACCCCCTCCCGCACTTTTAAGCCTGGGGACCTGGTTTGGGCTAGAAACTATGGAGGAGAGATGAGATGGGTGCCTGCAATTATAACCGAAATAACAGGGCCCGTTTCCTACAGGATTCAAGTTTCAGATGGATCAACCTGGAGAAGACACCTGGATCAATTGAGACAATGACGGTCATCAGAAAATGATTCTCAAGCCGACACGCAAGGTCCTGGCTTAACCGTTTCTCAGCCAGACCTGAACCCACAACCGCAGTTAAATAACCACAACTCTCCAGCCTTCTCCAATCCAGGCCAGCCTAGCTCAGTATCACAGCCCAGCAGTGCTTCTCAATCCGGAGTTGAAAACCCCAACCCATTACGTTTAGGCCAACATAGACCTAGCCTTCCCCTTCCAGAGGCCACCTACCGGCCTAGTCATAAGCCGTCAACATCCTCGGCCGCGCCCCCTTCGCCCAGCTTACCATTCAGTGGGAGTCATCCATTCAGGGTTCCTCTGCCATCAGACGTCACCTGGAGCTTCACTCCCCGAGGGGAGGAGCTCAGACAGGGACATCAATGCGATGATCCGCCTGCAATGCAATTGCGGCGTTTGGGGCGTGTCCGCCGTTCTCCTGTATACTTACAAGACTATGCGTGCGCAAACATCACGCATGCGCACAGCTGGGGGGAAGAAGTGTTGTATAGTAAAAGTTAGTCCTCGCTGTTACGAATGACAGCTCGGCAGCAGCCAGGCGCGTCTTAGCCAATCAGACGCGCCTGTCAGTTGCCGGGCGAGTCTGAGGAACTATAAAAGGCAGACTCGTTCAAACTGTCAGTTGTTCAGCACCAGAGCAGACGAACACTCCAGTCCAGCTGGAGCTGCTTCTCTGCCTCTCTCTCTGCACAGATCATCCTTCTGTTGCTACATTGTTAAACCAGCACCCTGCCTGGTTGTTACCTGTTACTGTTACAAGTTGTGTTAAAATAAATTGGTTACAGAGTTACCGGACACGAGCCTCTGTCTCATTCCTGAAGATATAATATTTATGTTAGAAAATTATAAAGAAAAACAGATGTGCCTTCAGTGAATGGACAGAGTAACCTTTATGATGATTTAATTATGTTATTAGATTTATATGCCACCTTTCTTTCTGGAAACAGTCTTAAATATGCTACAGATCTGGCTTATAAAAATCCAGGATTCTCTAGAGATGGTAATAAAGAAAATTACATGCTGCCATCTGCTATTTGCCCAGTTTGCAGCTAGTTGGATACTGTTCCATTAGGAATAGGGAAAAAAAAGGAAGGCCCGTGCAATGAAGTCCGCTTTCAGGTCTGCTCACCAAAGGAGGTAATGTGTAGCTCTATAAGGAACAGAACTTTCTTGTTATGGCATCTCATTTATGGAATTCCTTCCCCAGAGAACCTCAACTGGCATTTATTTGTACCCATTGAAGATCTTTTTATTTTTCTAGGATTTTTAATTGGGTTTAACTTTTAATCCACATTGTTTTACATTTTGAATAACCACCTTAATGCTGTATGACTGCTTTCATTTTGCCTTTTATATGAATTTTATTGCATAGGGTTTTATTTGAATTATACTGCTTTAGTACATTTTATTGTAAATGACCCAGAAAACCTTGGCCACTGGCATTTTAAAAATTAAAACAAGTAAGCAAAAATAAATAAATATAATTTGCATCTATTTATTCCATTGAAATTTAAAACATGAAGACTGTCATCAGTCCTAATAGTTTTATATAGATTATAAGGGAGTTATAATAAGGTTAGTCAAAAGTAGGATCCAAAATAAGGTCTCCTTTCAGCGAAGCTTGACTTGTGGTGACTTCGTAGATGTATTCCTCACTGAACAATGGTAGAGAACTGTAAGAAAGTGATTTGCAATTATCATTTGGGATATTTGGCTTTCCATCCAGCTTGCCACCATATAATTGGTGCTGTCTCAGCTATTTATTTATAGGTCTAATCTTAGTTTTGTGACACCAATTAGGTACTGCTATTTATCTGGATTTATATATTTATCTCACAATTATTTTGAGCCAAAACCTGCTTTGCGATATTTGGGAAACATTGCTGTTGTGTTGTATTGTGTTGAACTGTTGTGTCTATAGAGTAGTACCTTGGTATTCAGCGTTAATTGGTTTCGGGAGTACCAAATGAGTACCAAACAAATTTTTCCCAAAAGGAATAACCTAGTGAGTTACAAGGCAACTAACATAGACAAGTTCTAGCTTGTGCATTGAGTACAAAACATATTGAGTACCAGGATAAAATGTTTGCATCAAAATGCATTGAGTATCAAATTCAATGATTTTCAAAGTAGTTGAGTACCAAGATACTACTCTATTATATTAGGAATGCATGAAGGTATTTACAGCTTTTCGTATAAAATGAACCTTCCACAGGTGACAGTTTTATTTGAAGATACAAATGGAATTACAGTAAAAAAAAGTTGCATGCATGCCAGTAAAAAAAGTTGCGTGCATGGCAGTGATTAGCATATGTTTACACATTGCTTTGCTAGAGCTCCACAGAGAGATTTTATGAGAAACAGCTGATTAAGTGCTAAGTGTATTAATCAACCAGAATGGCGAAGCATAGAAGATGACAGTTGGAGTGAAGCAACCAAATCAGCCATGAGATGATGTTATAAATTAGCACACACCACAATCTTTCATCTTTGGTATTATTAGTTCACCTCACAGAGAGAATTAAAAAGTCAAACATACCAAATATACCAAGATTTTCCAGTATAAAAAGAATAATAGGCAAGCTGTCTCTTATTTAAAATTCTTAAATTTAAAAACTCAAGTGGTTTTTTTTGTGAAAATCTATAATCCACAAAAGTGCTATATAAGAGAATTTTCTACTCTATGTATGCACTATTACTTAATGGTAAATACTATAGGTAATATGTTTTTGAATTCAACAGCATTTGGAAACTTTTCTTGTCTTTATCCAAATGAGTACAAACACACTCCAACATTTAAATGCTTCCAATAAACTCAAAAAAGCCCTATTTTTACCGATACACATGTGCTCTTAGTCACCTATTGGAATTGTGCAAATGGAAACTATGTTGGGTTTTGATTGCTTATGAAGTAAAAGTAATAGCCATGTTCCCCCAAATGGAAAAATAAAAATCTGGAGAAAGGATGATTTTGTTACTTTGATCAAAGTTTTATAATAGTTGTATTTTTGAGGATTTAGAAAACCTATTAATAGAAATTTTATTAATTTTACCTGATGAAGAGTGTAAGAAGATGGATCTAAGCTAATGCATCAAATTTATAATTCCTTTTAAATATATCTAAGCAAGTTATCATGAATTAAGTTTTAAATAATTTGCAAATGGTACCATAACATGTTTATGTACTTATTTCAGTGGTTCTCAACCTTTTCTTCACTATGGACCGCTTTAAATACCTTTGTGGCCACAGTCCATGGCCACACCCCTCAAGATTTAAGTCAAGATTTAAATCATAATATTTCTTCAGGCCTTCACAGACTCCCTGTGACAATGTTGACATCCCCCAGGGTCCATGGATCACAGGTTGAGAACCATTGACTGATTTATTCATAGCCATCTTTATTTCAAGAATTTAAGGTGAATCCCACATATTTTTTCATCATTTTGTAAGATAGGTTGAGCTAAAAATCCAAAATCTCTCAGTGAATTTTCCTTTTTAATAAATATTTTTATTAAATGTTATACCACACAGATAAAATTAATGCAATCTACATAGTATAATATATATTCTTTTGTTTGTGTGTTTTATGATTCATTTTAATCAAATATTATATACAAAAATTGCTCAACAATCTATGTATATGATTTATCAGCCTTATATTCCAGGACTTACAAATTGGGTGCATCACAAGAAATAATTTTTTCTTATTAGCTGACAAATCCTGAGTATTCATCTATCTGTGATTCATATTATTTATATTTCATTGGACTAGTTCCACATTAAGTCATGCTTTGAGTAAACTCAGCAAAAATCAGTGGAGACTTAAATTAATATTGTCCTTTTCTCCCTCTCTGTGGACTCGTTCCTTCTTATTTCTCTGTGAGATTAATTGTTTATAAGCTGCTTCCTGGTTTTATAACCATCCTTTCCATATTTTTTTCCCCAAGGAAAAAAAATGTCATTTATGCCAACCAAATGAAAATGTCAGGAATTAAATCACGTAACAACCAGTGTTTTCGTACGTCCTACTTTCTCCCTTAGTTTTCTTAGCTGTGCTTTTAAACAAAAAATGTATAATATTCAATATTTTATTATAATAGAGGCATGACCCACATTTTGCATGAGCATAGTTCTAAGTCTTTATCAAATGAAATTTAGGAAGAGAATGTTAAAAACATTCTGACTCTCAGACAAAAAAGCAGTAGAGACTTAAACAATTATGTGGCTTCCTTAAGAAACATGAATTAATAAAGAAATTGCACAGTATGACATATAAGTACACAAATACTTAAAAGAGAATCCATAACATGGAACTCTTAACTATACAACTATTCCTCATTTTAATTTTTGGTTGGCTTTGATAAGATCCGTAGTCTGACCTCCATCTTAGAAAACCACACTCAAAAGCACAGAGACAAAGTGAATTCAATTCCCTTTTATTTTATAAAAGTTTTAAACTAGTAGTTGTAGAGAACATAATATTGACAAAATTGGCTTCCGGGGGAGGTTCTTGCCGCCGTCGGCAGCTTAATGAAGCTGCCCTCAGAGTTCTGGTTCGTATATCTATTTAAGATCTTAGATAACTCTTTTTCCATTAAGGAAAAAGTAGGGAGGGTCCCTCAGCCAGTTAGAATCCTCTTTGAAGTTCGTAGCCTTTTTCTTTTTGGCTGCGAACGAAAGAGAGTGAATCAACGAAAGTCATTTCTCCGACCATATCTTCTCAGCTGTTTTTTTTTCAGCTCTAGGCGAGTTACTTCCCCCCCCAGAACAAGCCTTTGTAATTAACCCATTTAAGATTAATCCGGGCAGTGAACATACCTGTGAATTTTTCCTTTTTCTCTATTTAAAATACCAGCTTCAATTTTATAAAAGACTCCTTTTGTTTAACCTTTTTTTTTCTTAAAAAAAAATGGCGATTTTGTAACTTCCGCATTTGCTATAACGATATATCTTCAACTTCCTGGACAGACTTAAGGGATTACAAACTAATTAGCCCTGTTCCCTCGAAGATTTCTTTTATTGATTGCCAGGGGTTTGTTGAAACTACCTTATCTCAAATTAACGTGAGCAGAGACTCTGTTTGCTTCCCTTTTTATCATGGCACCGAAATCGAAACCCAGACGCTCATCTCAGGCATTTGTTACAAAGCCGCTGTCCTTGCCTTCTACGCCCCACTGGAGATTTGCTAACAAAAGAATTTCTTTTTGAAATCCTTAAAGAGTTCAGAGAGGAAATGCAAAATTTATTTCAGACTTTTATGACAGACTTGATGCCAAGATTGCTCAAACAAAGGAGGATATGATCGAGGTTATGAATGTTATGACAGATTATATTGCTGGAATGGAGGATAAATTGGAACTTTTGGAAGAAGTTCCAACCTGACATCTAAAATTGAAATATTACAACAGGAAATCCAAATTGCGCAAAACAACTTGTCATGATAAATTATAAGAAGACTGAGTCTGCAATAAGAGTTAGGGGATTGCGTGAAAATGAGCAGGAGAATTTGAAACAGACCTTTTTGAGGCTTTTAGTCGCTCGGTGGGAAGTCCGGGACTTAACTTTGATTGGCAGATTCAAAAAATCTATCGCCATAATTCGTACGTAGCAAAACAGCGACAACTTCCGAGGGACATAATTATATATTTTGCCACAAGAGAATCCAGAAACGCGATAATACAGGAGTTCTACAATAATAGGCTGCGAATTGATGGACAGGACTTGATTGTTTTCAAAGAAATACCACCTCAAATATTAAGAGCCAGAAGAGACTATGCCTTCTTAACTAAGGAACTCAGAAACTCTCAGATACAATACAGATGGGAAGTGCCGTTTGGTATTACTGTTACATTTGATAACCAAAAACATTGCCTCAACTCTGTTTGGAAGCCCGAGATTTCTATTACAATATTCTGAAGGCGGGACTTCCTGAATTACCCGGACATGGAGAAAGACAAGGAGAAGAAAGAGAAACAGCGAAACACGTGGCTACAAGGCGAGAGGCATTGCTTTCCCCCTCCGGAAGGGCAGAAGAGTAGAGAATAAAGACTTAGTTATGCTTCTAAAACATTTGCTTAATTTTTAATCTGAATAATACTTTGTGATTCTGTCTTGGGTAAAACGGTATAGCTGCATACTGACGAAGAGACATTGAGACTGAAAGAGACTGAAAGAAGTGGCGATGATTTTGGAATATATATTGTATGGGATTTAAACAGGATTCGATGGATAACTTTGAATTTCTACTTAATTGTTCATGATTTTTTTTTAGGGTGAGGAGAGCGGAGATCGTGATCTTCTTGGATTGTGGTTCGGGTTGAATGGAGCTGGGAAGTGTGGGGTAGATGGGAGGGTAGTGAAGGTTTAAGTAGAGTTTATTTTGAGACAGAAAGTAAGCTGATCTTTGTATAAATTGTATTTGAATATAATGTTTGGAAAGATTACCTATAGAGTCTGCAGGAAGGTGAAGCAATATAAGAGGAGTACGGATGAAAATAAAATATATATATGGACACGGGTAAAGGCAGGATGGGAGGAGTTGGAAAAGGAAACCGAGAGAAGTATTTGAATGTTTAAATGGTTTAATAGAGAAGGAGGTAAAAGAGATAAATCAAGGTTTGGATATTTAGATAAAGAGATAAGGCCTTCACTGGAATTCCATTTAATTAACTTACTTGGTTTCAATATAGTTTGAAATCCTGCAAGTAATAAAATAACTGAAATTAGGAATGAGGTACATTGTTTAAGATTTAAAAATGATGGGAAGCTGAGTTTAATGTAGAGAATTTGTTGATTTTTCCCGTTTTTCCTTTTTTTTGTGTGTGTGTGTGGTTTTTTTTTTTCTTTTTTACTATTTCCTTTTTTTTTTGTTTTTCATTTATCTTTTATCTTTTAATTCTAAAGTTATTTGATTTTAATATACTCCAGACTGTGCTTGATAAAAAGTTATGCCGGGTATGGGACCTGGGAAGCCGAAAGGGGGTTAGGGAGGGGGGTTTAGGGGGGGAGGGGGAGGGTGGAAATACAGTCCCAATTTTCAGAACAATAAGAATGCACTTGTATACTGTTGCTCTATTTTCTTTTTTTTTTTTTCTTTTTTTCTTTTATTTTCTCTTTTTTCTTTTCATTTTTCTTAATTTTAGAGTAAAATATAAACTGAATAGATTAATGAATTGTAGAGATACACCAAAGTGAGGAGTAGAGGGAAAGAAGAGGGAGAAGTAAAGAGGGAGTGAGAGGGGAATGTAAGGAGGGTGAGATGGAGGGAAGGGGAGAAAGGAATGTTTGAGGGGGAAGGGAAGTAGAAGAGGGGAATGTTGGAGGGGAGAAATGAAAGTTGGAGGGGGAGAAGAAAGGGTGTATGGGGGATTGAAGTGCTATGTGTGTTTTCTATGGTGGAAGATGAGTTGTGTTCATTGATTTTCCCTTTTTTTTTAAATGCACAGTATATAAGTGATTGTATAAAATGAAAATGAAATAAACATTGTAAAAGGAATATATTGACAAAATTCAGGTTTCCTTTCTTTTTATAGGACATGCAGATACAACCCTTTTTCTTTTAACTGCAGGTTTTGAAAAGTGGCAGATAGTCTGTGCTTCTCTAAAGTTGCCTCTGGCTGTACTTTACTCAAATACAAGTATCTGTTATAGAAGTTACCCTGTTCTAAAGTGTGTCAGTTGAAGAGTAGAGCTTAGGATGTTTGCACAACAGCAGATAGCTCACTCTTATATTTACTGTCCCTAAGATTTCCTTTATTCTCTTCCAGTCTCCACCTGGGACACGGAAGAGTTGACTGAATAATACAATTCAAGAGAATAGAGGATTTCTGTATCAGCATGGCATTTAGATAGTTGAGGCAGAGACAGGAGAAAACGATTTCTTACTTTAGTGAAATCAGATTATCTGAAGCCTGATTACAGAGGTTACCAAAAAGAGAGTCTCTTTCCCCCCTGTTCATTTGAGTTCTGAATGCACCCATTTCAGAATGATGGGTATCAACGCCAATGGCCTAGATGCTTATCTTCCACTTTCTATTATTTTTTCAATTCACAATCCTGGAAAACAGTCTTTGACATCTGGTATCCTGGCATTGGACCAATTCTGTTAATCCTGGTCTACTGACATCCAAGGTCCATGTTTGTAACAATACTAATATAGGGATGCAGGTTATGAAGATGGGACAGCTACTAGAAAATGATCCTGCAGGGACTTCTGGTGAGGTTTCGTGGCAAAATAGCCATTTTGGAAGGAGCAGAGACAACATTGTGGTGAGATTGGTGACCAGACAGTGACCAAGCCTCTTCAGTAAAAGAGAGATCATGAGATCACCCATTTGCACTTTGACAGCTGCTTCTTGTAAGTAAATTGCAGGAACTGAGGTATCCACAGTTAGGCATATGAGTAGAGCAGCTGAGAGTCAGAAGGATCCCCAGCAAACTCACAAGCCACAATGTAGACTTAGGGGTATAAAATTCTGGCTAGCCTCAACTCTTAATCACTTTTATAATTGCTCCTTATCTGTCTTTTAACTATTAAAAATTCAAAACAACAGCATTTTCTTTAATAAAATTATTATAAAGAAGAGAGAGAAAATTACCCTATAGAACAGTACATTGTTGGAGTGACAGAGAAGTGAGGACTTAGAAGCAATTTTGTTCAAACATAGTTTTTAAATAAAAGCAACTTTTGTTTTATAGAATGCTTATCATTAATCATTGGAAGTGCCATTTGAATCACTGCTAGGATGAGGCAGACTAATGTAGAGCAAGGACTGAGCAACTCACATCAAGAAAGAAAGTGCCTATGCAAACACAACCTCATATAAGGTCCTACACAAGGCCTCTTTCCACATACTCAGAGCATGAGTTACCACATAAAGAAAATCTGAATACACCCTTTTTCAGAAACAGAAAATGTGCAGTGGGTTGCTGAGAAGAAAAACATAAAGATAATATTTGATTAAATTTTGGAAGGCAGAATGAAATTGAGCAGGATTTCTGAAGTCAAAGAGTGGATATCATGATTCTGCTGAACTCTTTATGCCATCTGAATGTTTTCAGTTTGTTATATCAATAGCCTAGCCTAAATTTAATCTACTCTAGTCTAGTCCAGGTTATCCATATCAAAATTATTGCTTATTTTGTCAAATCATTGGAGGAATTAGAAACAGTTTTAACTATTGAGTGGAAAATTAATTGCAAGTTAGAGATTAGGAAGAAACTGAAGAAAGACCGCTTACAATATTTTAACCCGGACCTTTATCCCAATTCGTTCCTTTTCTCAATTAATAAAACTGTTCATAATTATTACACATCTCTAACTTTTGTAGACAGGGTCTTATTTTATTTTGACCCCTGAAATAAGCACTTGGCCTTATTTTCAGGGAGGTCTTATTATTTTGAGGTGCAGGAGGCTGGTGAGCATGGTCACCTCATGGCTGCTGCTGTGTTGCAATATTTTCGGGCAGGGCTTATTTTCAGGGAGGGATTATTATTTTAGCGCATGGGCTCAAAAGCCGATTGGTCTTATTATCCAGGAAGGTCTATATTTGGGGAAATAGGGTGTTATCAATGTGCCTGTGTCTGTTTCCCCCCTTCCATGACTAGCTAACATTGCTGTATCTATCTATTTCTTTCATCACATGATTGTTTTAGTGTTATTTGAAGCACTATTTTGGAGCCAGACATAATATATTATATAGGTTCTCCACCTTATAACTGACAGAGAACCTTCCCATTATACAATTGATCCTGGGTAGATGAAGCATTAAAACAGCACTAATTAACTGAAGATAGGAGACAGAAATGCAGGCTGGGTCCCTTCCTTTCATGCTCCGGGAAGTTCATGTTCCAGACAAATAATAATTGATATGGTAGCTTCTGTAATTGTGGATGTTAACAGCCTCAGCATAATGACAGCTGACAATCCTCGTCTAGCCTATTGTATGTTTTGTTCTGACTTTTGTGAGTAAATTTCTGGTTCAAACTTGTATTTCATAGAATTCATTGTCATATTCAGGTTTAGCAGATTCCCTTAATTTCTGAGTTACAGGCTATATTGTTCAGGTTCAGCTGTGTCTAGGAAATTAGAGGCCTGTAATTATCAAGTGGATGAAATTAGAATAGATGAACCAAATAGAGTTCTCTAAGCGAAACAAAAGCTATTAGCCTTAAATTCTCACCTCAGTGTATAGGGTTAGCATATGAGACAGTTTTTTAAAAGGGTTGGAAGTAATATATATTATTTCCCTGTACTCATATCTGACTATTCTAGAAAAATAAACTTGCTACAATAAGGAAGAAGTCTTTGTGATTGCAGAATTTTTACAAGAACAAAATTATAAGCATTTCATTAGTGCCTGTCATTTTGTGAATCCTATTAGCAATGCTGGTAGATTTTGATATGAGGAAGTTCTCTATGACAGCCCCCATAATCACATCTCTAGGGAGAATCTATACTCCATATTTAGCCATAATTACCTTCTGCTTTTCTATTGTTTGTATTCTGAGGAACACTGTAGTTAAATGCTTTATGATAAAGCACAGACATCCAAACAATAAATTAACATGCTTATAATTGAACGTATGGGACATGATTAACGCTCTAATGCATTGTTACCTAAGAGTAAGTTCCAATTGAATTCCATGATAACTGAATCACATCCTGAGGAATAATGTGCTTTGTTTGGTTTGGGTTTATGTGATATATGAACAGAGCTATTGTGCCCTATAAATCACGTTTTATATAAACCGAGATCTTGTACTTTTATGACTGCTAGATGGAATTAAAAGAAAAATATTTAAATTAGACTTAAATTAGAATTGTACATAGTATATATTGTGACGAGGAAAGGAGAGACGCCAATGTCCCCTTTGCCAAAGTTTTAGAAATACTATCATAATTTTGGAGGCTACCCCGGAAATGGTCTGGATTTGTAATTTGTCAGGTCAGAAGCTGGCAGGGGGGACACATGTGAATTAGGTGGGGGAGATGAGCTTTTGGGTTGCACTATTCTGGGCAAACTACTAGAGGAGACATTTCAGGAGCTTGATATCATTGCCATTTATGTATCTGTGCTAAAGGATAAATGGTAGTTTCTTGTTAACAGAGGAACAAGTAGCAGGAATAGCTGTCCTTTCCCATGATGAAAGAAGAGGGATACCATCTTGCTGCAGAGGGCCTAGCAAGACAATGGCCTGTAGTAGTAGCAGAACAGAATGGACTAGGACAGTGATTGTGAACCTTTTTCTTATGGTGTGCCAAAATTGTGTGTGCATGCACTATTGCGCATGCAGACATGCCCATACCAATTCAATCCTCCCTGTCCACTTGTGCGTGTGCGTGCGACCACCCCCAGTGCATGTGTGAACAACCCCCCCAGGCTTTCCGGAGGCTTTCCTGAAGCCTGGGGAGGGTACAAAATGCCCCAATGGGCCAACCGGAAGTTCAGAAACGATCCTTTTCTGGCTTCCAAGGACCTCTAGGGGGGGGGGTGGGCAGAGAAGCCGTTTTCCACCCTCCTCAGGCTTCAGGAAAAGCCTTTGGAGGCTGTGAGGGTGAAAAACAGCCTCCCTTGGTCCCCAGAAGGCCAAAAAATCAGCTGGCGTGCCAGCAAATATGGCTCCACATGCCACTTGTGGCACACATGTCATAGGTTCGCCATCACGGACTAGGATTTGAGATTGGGGATAGGAGAAACATGTTCAAATTAGTTTTAGTTCATTGACTTCTGTGACTTCACAGGATTGTAAGATTCCTTTGAATGGTTTGCCTTAGGCATCTTAAGGATTCAATTAGTTTCAGTTGGGGGATTTTTCTAGTAATGTAAACGTTAAGAATAGAATACTTTTCCAAACAATATTTGGAAAAATTGTGCACTGAGCGTCATCTAGATTAGAGTGTTATTGGTGGATATTTAAATTGTACCATTATAAGTACTGGTGTTGTATTTATTATTATTCATTTCCTAGAAGCTCTGAATAATTGCCCAGAATCTCTGAGAGCTAGGTAAATACAAAGTTAATAAATTATTCTTATTATTACAACAACATATATGGTAAATGGTGCAGTATCCAAATGAAATAAACAATCAGTCTGGCAAAAGTTTCCCCATGTATCTGGTCAATCTCTAGAACAGGGGTAGTCAACCTTTTTATACCTACCGCCCACTTTTGTATCTCTGTTAGTAGTAAAAATTTCTAACCGCCCACCGGTTCCACAGTAATGGTGATTTTATGAAAATCCAATGAAAATGTTTTTAAATAATGCTATGATTTTTTAAAAAAGTCAATTAAATTTAAAAAAAGGAAAGTGCTTCAGTATTGGACAAAACCCCTACTGCCCACCATGAAAGCTGGAACGCCCACTAGTGGGCGGTAGGGACCAGGTTGACTACCACTGCTCTAGAATGTTTAGATGCCTAGCGCACTAAATATGATCTTAGAGTTGTACTTCTCCACATTGATTGCATTAGTGAATGACATCAGGTTGGACTAGTGTACCCATTCCCTTGTTGGGGATGAATGGGCAGGATGAGGCAGGCTGGACAGGCTATAGTGATGTCCTTCATAAATATTTTGCTGACAAACAATATTGATTTGGGTTTGGACAGAACCCATCATGGCACATTGTCTTGCACGGTTATCATATTGAATGTGATGTAGATTTCAATGAAGTGAATAGGATTTTCTGCATTATGGGTTTATGCCAGTATGGTTTCTATGGACAAGTAGAGAAGATGAACATGGATGGATATGAAATGCTTCTTTGAAAAGTGTTTTTCATTTGCTGTCTTGAAAGATGGAATGGTCTCCCTTTGAGGAGATCATCTAACCTAGGGGTGTCAAACCTGATGGCCTGTGGACGCCCATCCCAGTTCCATGAAGGAAAAAAAGTCACAAAACGTCACATGATGGTAATGTGACGCCATGATTTTGACACCTGTGATCTAACCATATAGCAATAACAATTGCATTTAAACTTACATACCACTTCTAGTGCTTTACAGTGCTCTTTAAGTGGTTTATAGAGTCAATATGTTGCCCCAAACAATCTGGGTCCTCATTTTACTGACTTTGGAAAGATTGAAAGCTGAATCAACCTTGAGCCGATCAAGATCGAACTCCTGACATTGGCAGAGTTACCCTAAAATTCTGCATTCTAATCACTGTCACCATGGCTCTTTTATGTAGATAACCATACAATGAAACCATATACAACAGCATCAGTCTAGTCGTCAATCTTTTTGGTCTTGGAAATAATAGCACTTCATTATCTAGATTTCTTTCTGTCTAAGTCTGGGCATAGGACTGAAACAGCACCCATAACAGTGGCAGGACTTGGATAGGGAGCATAAAACCTGGTTTTGCTTGATCTTTCAGTGCATTTCATATTGTTGATCATGGTAGCTTTCTGAACATCCATAAAAGTTGGAAGTAGGTGGTATTACAGAGGTTCCAACTTTTTCTCGAAAAGAAGGCTATTTTTCTTGTAATGGGGAAAGAGATTGAATTGTTGGTTTCTCCTTTATGTAGCACTCAACTTTATGTAGTCTCATACATGCTCTTTATCACTGATATCAAACTGTCATATGCAATTTCAGGGTGTGTATAATGAATACCAAATTCTGCTACAGTTTGGTATGGGATTGAATAGGGAGGAACAAACTATAACTAGATCAAGAAGAGACTTATCTAAAAAAAAATTCTGATTTTCTGTTGGCTCCCATACTTACTCAGGAAACATATTCTCCCAGAAACAGCAGATCTGCAATTTGGGCATTTCTTGGTTTCACTTCTGCCTGGATTAGCAGATGGAGATTATACCAAGCAAGTTTATGTGCTGCTTCAGCTGATGCATTAGCTGCAGTTCTATTTGAAGTAGGAGACTCTGGCAACAATAACTTCATCCCCTTGAATTGGCCTATGCAATGCACTTTACATGGAGCTACCAAGGCAATTAAATCCTTTGGTAACCTTTGGAAAAGCTCAACTGTGTCATTGATTATATGCTTAACTGCCTACTTCAGAGGTAGGTTCCTACTGGTTCAGACCAGTTCGGCCAAATTGGTAGTTGTTTGCCAGCCTGGGTCACTGGAACCGGGAGTGACCCAGGCCTGCCATGCCTCCAAACTGGTTCCCGGGTCGACACAGCATGTTTCCCCCCATTTTTAATGTTCTACGCATGCGCAGACCTATTTATGGGCAACTGCTACGAGCGCACACCGAACCAGCAGTAATGCCAGCAGCAACCCATCTCTGGCCTACTTGTACACATAGAATAAAGGAGGAGATCAGGGGTGGGTTGCTGCCCATTTTACTACAGGTTCGCAACCTGCACTTAATGCGTGTGTGTGCTTGCTTTGCTCGTGCTGTGTACACATGCACTGTGCACGCATGCATTGTTCAATGTAAATTGTTCTTCGCTCATGCACAGAAAAATTTACAATGAACTGCGCCTGCACAGTCACTAAAATCCAAAATGGCGGTGGCCCAGCAGCAGCGAAGGAACTGATTTAGGAGCATGGCAGGCGTGGGTCACTGCCGCTTCTGCGACCCAGGCCTGAATTCCACTACCGGTTCAGCTGAACCTGTCTGAACCAGGAGCAACCCACCTCTGGAGGAGTAGTTCTGAATTCTTCCTCTTCAAAATTTTAGGACAAAGGCCTGAATTCCACTACCAGTTCAGCTGAACCTGTCTGAACCAGGAGCAACCCACCTCTGGAGGAGTAGTTCTGAATTCTTCCTCTTCAAAATTTTAGGACAAAGGCAACTCTTTTCAATTTTTACCCCTACTCTTTGGAATAACTTTCCTCTAGAGTTACAGATGGTTCCTCTCTTGCTGCTTTTAGAGATGCAGTAAAAAAAAAACTACTTTCCCCCCAGCTTTAGAATTGATTATCTTGTCATGTGTATAAAGAAAGGCTGATAGTTATTGAATGCTTTTACTAGGGGATCTTGGTATACTTTATTAGCCTGTAGTTAAACATGCTGTTTGTGATTGTTATGCTGTGATTATATATTGGAAATTGTCTGGCATTGGCAATATGCAGAAATTTTAATCAATCAGTATTGCCATTTAAACTACTTCTGTAAAGTAGTAATACTGCCAAAGAAAAGGGAAGAAGTATCCAACCTTATCTTTGTTTTCTGTATTGTGATATGTCAAAAACAGTACGCTTGATAGTTTGTAATTATCACCTTACTTTAAAATGTGATAAAAATCTAATAGTAATAATAATTCAATTATTAGCATAAATAGGATCCACTAATCTAAGCATGTAGCAGATTATATTCTCATTCGTGTTCTGAAAAGTCTCTTGAGCTACTTCCTATGCATCTCTTCTTCTACTGCAACCTTGATAATGAAATTAATATGACTAGGATATTTTATTTATCAGGAGGTTATTTTGATTTTCGCAAGAATGTTGAGAAAGCAAATAAATAACTCTCGCAAGATCAGCAGAATTGACCATGTTGGCTGGGGAATTCTGGGAATTGAAGTCCACACATCTTAAAGTTGCTGAGGTTGAGAAACACTGTATTAGATATTAAGCTGAATTCAGAAAGTGTAATCTACAGAACAACAACATAACATGCCTGGTCATTTGATACCTAGAAGAATCCCTTTGAAACATACAACTGCATCAGCATGAAGATATTACCTGCATTTCTTCAAAAATAAATCAGGAACTGCAAAAAAAGAAAAGAAAAGCTGACAAGAAAATAAAATAAAGCACTGAAATTTCTTCCCACATTCATTGTAGAAAGATCTGAATCTAGTATCAAATCTGGGAGAGTCATCAGTCTCCTAAAATTAGGATGAAAAAAATATAACCGTGGGAGGAAGTTGAAAAATTGTGTAAAATAATGGCTGGGGATGGAGCCAAACTCAAAATGAAAGGTCAGAGGCCAGAACCAATTACTCACTTGACTCTTCCCTCAGTGATCATATATAATACATACACAAGAACAATGATACTGCAGGTCTGAACATAAAACTTTAAAACTACCCAATAGAGAAAGACATGGCTTTTGGAAAGGTGGCTGATTACTATTATTATTTTGCGGAAGAGATTCTCAAGGCTGATTGTGATTAGGACACGGCAGCAATTGCAAAGGGCTCTTGTTGTTTCAACTTTTCTATTGCTAAATTATTTTTTCAAAATAATTGTAAATCTACTAGAGAATAAACAGAGAATCCTTACTTATCTTCTACCCATCCATGTTCTAAATCACTAGGACCAAAGTCTCCCCGATACACTATTTAGCATTGGAAAAAGCAACCCAGTGGGATATAGTGTTATGGGATAGTGGGATTATTTGTAGGAAATGGATTATTCCATATTTGGACTGGTGTAGGATAATTCTATTTGATTTGTGCCATGTTATAGGAAATATTCATTATCAGCAAGAAAACAGCATGTGACAGATACTCTGAATGACAGTACGTTGAACAAATTATCAGATTGATATAGCATGCATAAAGGCCAAGGCACAAGGACACTATGATTCAAAGAAATCAGAGATAATTGGAATCTATTCTAAAGTACTGTATGTCCAAATCTGAAATGTCTCATAGCTATTAATGAAACAAGAAATTTAATGTCCAATATCAGCAACCATCAAATTTTTCAAATTAATGAGGTTAAACTTTTATAATGCTTCTCTATTTATAAAAATAACAGGGAGAAGCTCATTGAAACAAAGGAAAGAAGGTTGCTTTAAAGTATTTTCAAACCTCTTTATATGACCATGGCTGCAGTTCTATGTCCATGGGTGTCTGATGTTTTATATCACTGTTTCTGAAAGATTGCTCTTGCAGGGTGGATTCAATTTTAATCCACTTTTTTCTGTCTTCCATGGAAACCTCTGCAAGCCGTACCTCACTGATAACAGAGTTCCCATTTTAATAGGGGCAAAAGAAGCATTTCCTAGAAAGTCAAAAGGAGGATTGGGGCTCCTGCAGTTGCAAATCTCATTCCTCTGGCACAGTAATAAAAGGATAGCAAATTAAAGCAGTTCTGAAGTTGCCCTATATTGATTGAAATCAACAGGGATGGAGCTTGAAAGAAGATAAGAAGAAAATCACCAGGAAAAAATATGTAGGAGAAATGGATGGATGGGTGGATGGATGGATTGATGTGCAAACAAGCTTGACTTGTATGAATCTGAAGTGACTTTGGTTATGGTTAATCTTCTCTTGGTTATGACCAGATTCAGCTGGTTCAGACTGGTTCGGGCAAACTGGTGGCTCCAACGATCAGCTGGGAGTGAACCGGTTCACTCTGACGATCAGGTGGGCCCGCCTGCCCACCCCTGTGCTTTACTTACCTATATCTTCTCAGATGATTCATGCAGCAGAGCAGATTGCCTCGTCTCAGCTGTGTTACTCCCCAGAAGTAAGATGGAAGCTAAGTTTTGTTCAAACCGCATGAATGCACAGCACACAATCACAGAACCAGTTGTTAAACTGGCAGGATCCTACCACTGGTTATGACCCAGTCCTTCAGCAATGATGGGATTGTATTACACATTTAGTCTCACTTAGTGGATTTAGATTCCAGCTTTAATAGCTAAACTTAATACAGAGTTGCAGAGATGGGTTATCCTTCAAAAAAAAAAAAAAAAGATGGAGGGAATGGCTATCCATTAATCTTATTGAAGCTAATATTGCAGTAACAGTAAAATAAGCACCTGAATAGAAAATCTTGATCCCATTTAAGCCATGGAACAATACAGAAATATGGTAAAAAGAAGCTTGAAACTATTTCTTTGGAGACTATGGAACAATTCCAGATCTTTTGCAAAAGGTTTAGTAATAAGGAAAACATATGTGTTGCTATCAAAGCAGATACATAAATTACAATCAATTTGTTTTGGAACCTCCCTCATGAATGTCTAGGAAGTTAGGCATTAAAAGTAAAGAGTCTCTTGATGTTCACTTGTCAATATAGTTTTCTTGGCAACAATATTGAAGTGGATTGTCATTGCCTTCTGCCAAGATGTTTTCTAAAAAAATGTTGCTGTCTAATTAACAGCCCCAATAAATTATTTCCTGGTGATCTCCCATCTAGGGACTATCAGATCTGATCCTGCTTAGCTTTTTCTAAGATTGGGCCAAGATTGGCTGCCAAAGCAAACTAGATACGCCTTGTAATTTATACATTTATGAAACTTTAAAGAATTATGTTAATTTATACCTATGCAGACATTCTGGATTGCATCAGATTAGCCAAATGATCAAATAATTTGTCTGAAGTGGTGTAGGGGTTCCTGCCTAGGCAGAGGGTGGACTGGAAGATCTCCAAGATCCCTTCCAACTCTGTTATTCCATACTCTGTATAATCCTGGCTTTAATGCTATACTTTAACAGCCATGGATATATATGTTAATTTATAATATAATATAATATAAATTAAACTCTAACAAAAAGCTAATGAGCACAGGTAGTCCTTGATTTGTGACCACAGTTGTTACTAGAATTTCCATTGCTAAGCAATACAGTTAAGTGTGTCATATTGAATTTTATGACTTTTTTGGCAATGGTTGTTAAGCAAGACACAAGATTGTTAAGTGAATCTGGCTCTTCACATTGACTTTGCTGCTAGAAGGCCCCTGACAGGTCGTAAATGGAAATCACATTTCTCTGGAATGCCACAATCATAATTAATACATATCAGTTACCAAGTGCTTGAATTTTGATCACGTGACCACTGCAGTGATCATAAGTGCAATATTGGTTGTAAGTCACTTTTTTCAGCACCATCATAACTTTGAACTAAATAGTCGCAAGTAGAGAACTACTTGCATAGTCCTTCCCCATGGTGAGTCTCATATACAAGGTGATTCGCTTAGGTTTCCCCTTTATCTATGTATATAAGTATGCATGCAGGAAATTTAGGAAGCTGTAATATTGAACCATAGTATTGATCTAGCAGGGGCACAGTTTTCCACACTGATGTCGAGCCTGAATTTGACATATGTGTAGCCATTTTATTTAGCTCTCCATTATACTCATTTATTCCTTTTTCTTTCTCTTTATTATGTAAGGTTTCTGGGCTCACCACATTCTGGGCTCACCACATTCTTAAGGTGGGGGGAAGGAGCGAATAGATAGGATTGTTTTGGGTAGGTGACCTTCAGTTCTCTTGTTGAGAATGGAAGGTGGAGTTTGAAGACACTGAGCAATGTGGATTGAGTGTTTGTTGGACAATGTGACTTTTGAGGGAAGCTTCTAACTGACAATATTATGTGGTGTAATTCTGGTTTGTGTCAGATCCAGAATTACAACCGATGTTGCCAATTTGATGTCTACCTGAATAAAAGAAATTCGTTTTCGAAGATGGACTTTGCACATTTCTTTTTTGAATGGTTTTCATCACTTGGATACAACACTGATAGACACCAGCTTCCAAGGTCACAGATTGGTCGTTCTTGTGACGTTTGTGTATGTAAATTATGAGAGAGTGAGGGGAAAGCCCCACTCCTGCATCCCTCCCTGACTTTCTTTGCAGTTAAACCAGCTCTGAAGGGCTGAAAAGAAGTCTCTACAAATTTCTAATTTCTTCAGACGGTCTTATCACGCTTGCATGGATTTCTAAGCAAACCCATGAAGCCAATGGGAGAGAAGGGGGTCTTAAGGGTACCCACAGTGAGTCTTTTGTGAACCTATGGATACCCATGGTACAAAACTTCCCAAAAGAAAGATCGGATCCCAATTCAATGTGTGATGTAATATGTGCTCACCACACTGTGTCACAGGAGTGGGCTTCAAAACTTTTAGCAAGGGGTTTTCTGCCTGGTTGCTGGGTGGGTGTGACTATGGTGGGCATGGCCTAGTTAGCCTCCTGCACCATGTTGGGGAGGGGGGTTGACCTCTCCAGGCTCCAGAGGCTTTCCTTGAACCTCCTGGGAGGCAAAAATGACCTCCCCTGGCTCCAGACGCCCTCTGGAGTTTCTGGCCTTCCCAAACTTCCGATAGGCCCATTTCTCCATCTCCCTGAGCCTCCGCACGCACACTGCACTTACCTGCATCCAAAATGAGCTGTGTGGGGACTCCTGGGAGGAGAACGGCAGGATAGGTGGGGCCATTCAGGAGTGGGATTTGGGAGTTCTCTGAACTGCACAGAATCTAAGCTAGAGATTTTCCTGAAACCATCCGAATCCCCAGCAGCCCACCCCTGGTTACATCAAATTTTATGTGGGTGGACTTCTTGCACAACAGTTTTATTTCCTCTCACCATATCTATTCCAGTCCAGAGAGTTTTTCAAGATTTTGGAAGACACCGGGCTAAAGAATGAAGGATGGATGTAGAATTTATCTATGACTAATGCTAGTTTCACTGGCAGAATGACATTATTGGATAGAAGCCATTTAAATGTCAAACAGGGTTTTCTAAAAAAAAAAATCCTTTAAACGGAAATCAAGAGACAGCATGAAAGAGTGGACACTAAAAGAAAAAGAAAGAAGTCAAGAATTTTCTTTTCCCTTGAGTGTCCACTTTTGCATGCTGTCTCTCAGCTTCCATTTATAGGAGCTTCTTTCTCTTACTTGTCATTCAAATGCACTCTCTAAGAGAAAGAATAAATGCCATGAAAACTAGCAAGATGACATAATGAATGAGTTACCGTAAATGCCTCCAGCATAAAACAATTATGTACCTGCTATTGTCAAAAACATTCAACATATTCTTTTGTTGAAAGGGAAGCAGCTATAAATTATTCACAGGGGCACTGAAAGAAGTTCTTTTTTTCTTTTGGGTTGCTACCAATTAATTCTTTCCTGAGTATCCCTAGATATTTAGTTAAGGACAGAAAATTTACATGTAGAGTTTTGATTTTTTCATGAGGTTACCTAAATGAACATCCTTGTTGTTTTCCTCTTTCTCCCTTTCTTTTTCTTTCTCTCAGAAAAAGCATTTATTATATGAAATACCAAGTTTGCAAAAGTGAACTGCGATCTGTTATATGACTCATTGGAAACAGCAAAGCAACACTAGGAAAGAAAACCCAATATGTCAAATGTCTGGAATCCAGACTTAGCCTCACAATGGATGCATTAAAACCAGCAGGACAATATTTTGACGGCTGTACTTGAAAGGTGACCAATTCTAGAATGATACCTCTAAAGTATTTTGAGATTTATATTAGTTTTGATTTCTACAAACTTTAAAAAAAAGAAAGAAAAATTAGAATGAATTGACCATTTGATAGAATTTTATTAATCAAAGATTCAGGGTGGTGCAGTGGTTAGAATGCAGTATTGCAGGCTAATTCTGCTGATCGCCAGGAGTTCAATTCTATTTGGCTCAAGGTTGACTCAAACTTCTATCCTTCCGAGGTCAGTGGATCCAGATTGCTAGGGTAATATGCTGATTCTGTAAACCACTTAGAGAGGGCTATAAAATACTATGAAGCAGGATATAAGTCTAAGTGCTATTGCTATTGCTATTAAACACAGCATACTTCCAAATAGCCCAGGCATGACTGTACTGTTGCTATTTTCATTTTACACAGAGCCTTTTCCCATTATTGAATGAGGACATTAGGATAGTATTGTCTACCCATCCTTGGAGTAGACAGAAAATTATATCAGCATTAAATTTGTTGCCCCTGTTGTTGATCTTTATCCTATCCCTAGAGCCTCATGACATCATTATTATGTGGGATTTTCCCCCGCCCCCCAAGGACCTGTAGGACTAACTGTAACAGATTTTGTATGCTTTGGTGCTGTCATAGGATGATGTGACACGTTAAAAAGCAAAATGCTTATTTAATACTGATAAAGTTAAAGAAAACTCAAGATTGTCTCATGCACGGACTGGGTCAATGTTCACTGAGACACAACATATGTCTCAATATGTTTTCAAGGTATATTTGTGCTGTAAAAATGGGAATCAGTTTTCCTTTCAACTAAAAGTAGATTGCAAAAGTCAGAATGGGCCAGCATCTTGCCTTCCAATCTGCATTCATAGATCTTTGCATCTATGTTCATGGCAAAGCAAAAGGGGAAAAACATCCATTCTGTGGAACAGAATTTTTGCTCAACAGAGCTTCAGAGAAAAACAGCAGTCAGACTGTGATTCCTAAAAAGGGGAGACCTGAGGAACTGGGAAACAAGAGGAGGAGGAAAATTTCACAAATTTCTACAATTTCAATTCCACAGGAACGTTGCCATATTGCATTTGCAGAGTTTCTTCTGAAACAGTTGCAGATTATCAACAAAGAAGCAAAAATGCTAAAGACCAAATGAATCCTGGGGATGCAGGGCATGATATCATCCCCAAATTTATGAAATACTTGAATGTGGAAAGGTCCTTAGAGAAAGAGACTCTTTCAGATGGCCACACATTTTCCTTTTGTTATATTTCTCCTCATGGCTCTTCTTCTTGGTTTCTTCTAATAGATTGTTTTGGAATTGGAATAAAAAACAAGATTGCTTAAGAATCACTTCAACTACCATCAGTCAATATGTTGTCTTCCTTACATCTGGCTAATCTGTTCTAGTAGAAAAAAGACTTGAGTTTACCATAGACAATCAACAGTCCCAAATTTATTGACAACAACAACTAGGCTATTCCTTAGAATAACACATGGAATGGCCTCTAATTAGACAGATTATGGGAAAATATACCATAGCATCTTGCTGGGCAATATTGATGATGCCCGATCATGCACAGATCATTGGTGTTTTCAACATTGTCCCTCCATTAAAGATAGTTGGCTATATTTTACTGATTCCATCCATATTAGGCAACGTACACTGGGTAAATGATTTCAGGGATAAAAGACTGCCCTGTCTCGCAGGAAAGTTTGTGCCAACCAGGAAAGACAGATAATGTGATAGAACCTCTCTCCAAGCTTTGGGATGCATTGAAATGTCCGTAGCCTTGACTCCGTGGTATCTTACACTTAACTATCAGGGAATGATAAAAATGTCTAAATATATTTCAGTTCTATTTTAAGTCACACCCAGCATATCAGATAGTAAAAAGGAGGAAAATAAAATGTCTCAATAGTTTTTTTGGGGATACCCACTTCCCAATTCTACTCAGTTGTTGTTGGCTGTGTGATTGATTTTACACACTGTATTAAGCTACAGTGCAATCTGTTTTCGATTATTTATTTATTTATTTATTTATTTATTTTTCCTATTTCTAAACCACTCATCTCACGCAGATATTATTAGCCTGATCTTTGAAGGAGATGCTTCCAGATTATGTTTGAAACCAAGACATTGTGGGTTTTTTTGACATATAAAGTACTTTGCTTTTGTAATCTGTCCAATTCATAAAGTGGCCAAGTGAAAGTAGGTTTAAAAAAGGGAAGGAAAAGCAAAGCAAAATTTGGTGAGCCTAATGGTTTTGGTCATCTTCTGACTTTTGATGGTTCTACAAGCTATGGTTAAATACATCATAGCAATGTGATAAGAGCAGATTCCCTTTCCCTGTACTGGATGGGCCAAGTGTCCCAATTATCTTCAGCAATAAGTCACTTTTGGGATTAAATAATCTTAGAAAGCACCATGCCTGTTTTCTTTTTGGCTTCTGTTTTGGTGTAGCAGATTAGAAAATTCTCCTGTCAATGGTCCTAAAATGGGAACAGGAGGAATAAATCTCCTGTGGCGAGAAGATGCAAGATTGGCTTTTCAAGAACTTTGGCACATATTGTGGTAGTACAGTTTGTAATTTATTCTATTAGTTCTTTTGCCTGTACCAAAGTGGCTATCAGTTGTGCATTGAAACTGATTAGGAGGAAATATATATTTTTTGCGAAGTTTTTGTGGGTGATGGTTGGGAGACAGAGGGCTATAATCTTTATTGGGAAATAATTGCACTCATTTGATGTATTTCACATAGGAAAGCCATTCCACTTATTTGATCATTCAGGTAGTACATTTCAATAGTTTGTAATCTTATTTTTAAACACATAAATGATTTTACTCTTTCCTGGCAAAAGAAGCAGCTAGATCTGCTTCTTCCCATCATGAAAGATGGAATATTTTCTGTGTTTTGTTTCCAGGGTACTGTTAACCCTCACTTTATTTGAATAAGTGAATTCCAGTGGAATTCAAGAATCCCATGCCTAAATGTAATTATTCATATAATTGATGAGCTTGGTGTATAAAAGTTTTAAGCTGAGACATTTGCTTAAAATATTTCTGGAAATTGACTTAATTATCGGGTATCAAAGCCAACGACCACAAACAATGGAAAAGTGAACACTTCATCATCATAAATTACTCAGAAAAGCCTGTTTTATATTAATCTATGGCTACTTAGCAAAACGAGAAAACAAACTGTAAAATCCTCATAGAAGAAAACCACTTCCTTTCTGAGTCTCAAGTGCAAGGGTTGGGTTGCAAAAATGCTTTGTTGTCAATTAAGCATATTTTTCATTCCTTCATTAGTGCAAAAATCTATTTTGGGAAAAGTTTCTAACAGCATTCTGTTATAACATTTAGGCTTACATTGGCTCTCAAACTCTCCATTAGGAAAAAGAAAACAGAAGAAGAAAAAAGGGGGGAAAAGGGAAAAAAAAGTCTTCCTTGGGACATGTGTGTGTGTGTGTGACTTCTGTAACTGATAAATGTAATTAATAGTGCACATTGGTAGAAAGTCAAGATGCAATAATTGATTTCTTCTTTTTCTGTGCTAAAGATCAAGGGAACATATCCTTCATCCTCCATTATGCACGCACAGCAACAACAGAACAGATCCTTTGGGAGAGTTTGAATATCCAGTGCTTTGCTGCCCACAAGATCCTTATTATAAAAGGTGTTGTAAGCCAGCCAAGATAGAGCAAAAGCTGCTGCTAGAATTACTGAAACATGCTTAGCTGTTATTCTTCATTATACAAGGAAGGATGTGGAGGAAAAACCATCACCCCAATAAATGAAATGATTGATACCTAGCGGTTAGGGAGAGAATAGTTGGTGCAATGTGAGGAACCGTATAGATTTCCTAGATTGGAGATACTACATTATATAAATAGTGTGAGCACACTTGAGATAAAGTCAATTTTGGTTGCACTTGAGCCATGCTGCCCCAAACTGACTAATTTTGCTTTTTCTGTTATCAAGAAATGTTTGATGTGAAATAGTTATGATTAAGACTGCTAAGCTATCAACTCTTTTCCATCTTACTTAAAAGCATTGTCTGAAAGCCTTCATTGACCAAAACCATGATGGATCAAGAAGGTGAATATTGATAAAGCCATCTTCAGTTTGGGAGACTTCAATTTGGAATGTAAACCACGTGAAACATTAATCAATGCAATTATAGTTATTTTTTAATGATATAATGTGTGTTGGTGACACTAGGGACTATTCTGCACTGCAATTTAACTCTCTTTTATGCTGGACTAATCTGGTTTAGAAATAAAGCAAATTTAAAATATTCCTTTATGGATTTCAACCAGTGGTGGGATTCAAAATTTACTACTGGTTCCATGGGCTTGGTGTGACTTGGTGGGCATGGCTTGGTGGACATAGCAGGGAAGGTTACTGCAAAATCCCCTTTCCCTCCCAATCAGCTGGGACTCGGGAGGCAGAGAATAGATGGGGGCAGGGCCAGTCAGAGGTGGTATTTACCGGTTCTCCGAACTACTCAAAATTTCCCCTACCGGTTTTCCAGAACTGGTGAGAACCTGCTGAATATCACTTCTGATTTCAACCTCGTCCTCCACTTTGGCCTAGAGGTCCAGATTGCTGTGAACATGGACCCCAATTGTTTATTTTATTTCCATGCTTCTTTTCCCTTCTCACCATGCAAAGAAAGTAAGCATTTTGAGAACTGATATAATAAAAGGAGAAAAAAAGACAGTTTTTGTTATGGGCTAGAAATGGAAACTTGGCAGAAAGCTTGCTGATTTTACCCAACTAAAAAACAAAGGCATTGTTCTCATTTCACAATTTAACTGTTGAACTTTTTTAAAAAAATGGATAGTATTTTACTGTTTTGCTATTAAACTTGGGATGAATGAGCTGTGGTGGCGCAGTGGTTAAAATGCAGTACTGCTTCTGCTGACTGTCGGCTGCCAGCAATTTGGCAGTTCGAATCTCACTAGGCTCAAGATTGATTCAGCCTTCCATGCTTCCAAGGTTGTTGAGGGCAATATGCTGACACTGTAAACTGCTTAGAGAAGGCTGTAAAGCACTGTGAAGTGGTATATAAGTCTAAGTGCTATTGTTATTGCTATTAACTACCTCTCCACAAAAGTCCAAACCTTTCAGTTAGTCAACCCAACAGCCATTAAAGGCAGGACTGCATATTCATCAAGTATCAAATTTGATGAAGGGTCAGAAAACCTGGTTGAAGATCACCTTTCCAGCAGGCTAGTGATGGGATGAGAATGATATCATTCATCCCTAACTTTAGCAAAATGGGGGAATTTTGCTATGCGGGAAAGTGAAAGCAGATCTAATTCTAAATCAAAAGCTACATTGACTTTGTGTTCTTGTTTGTGTTGTATTATTATTTAAATTTATTCGACTACCCATTTCACCCAAGGTGACAACAATAGATAAAAAGTGAAAATATAAAAATAGCAAGTACAAATATAAAAGACCACAATATGTGATAAAGATGAGAAAACTTCATTGCGCAGCTACTTATTTGTAATAAATCTTATCCAGCAGATGATGTAAGGCAATATGTATCTTCTATAGAGCAGAGGTAATTAATGCTAAACAGCTGAGCTAATGGCTAATTATTTCCATTACCCCAATGTCATCAGTAGTCTTGCTTAATGTGAGATTTATCTAAGAAAATAGAATTTGCCAGAAGCAGAAATACCTACGAAAATCATTTTACAAAGTCTCTTTTTCCCCTCCATTGTGTCATGTCCATTATGTCATGATGAACATAAGAAGGTGTTTAGGAGTTATTCAGAAGTGTGGATTGTTCACACATGCATGTCTGCAAACAAACATATACATATATACAAACACATAAACCTATAATACACACATACAATATTTCTATAAACTATTTTTTTAAAAAAAGAACACTAGTATTTTAGTTCATCTGCAGTGAGGTTATGTTATGCACAGTGATGGAAAAATTTAACACTACCCACTATAAAGAAATGGTTGGTGAAAATGACAGATTTTGCTGAAATTGATAACTTAACTTCTTTCATTAAAGAAAAGATAATATCTATATTTATTGGTGACTGGAAGCCTCTTACAGACTTCTTGCATAAAAATGAAAAGCATAAACTTGTGATTTGTGGCTTTGATGATTAGATAGGATATATTAAACAAAGAGGAATAATATGATGTAACTTGAGAGAGAGAGGTGAAAATATAGTATATTTGTTCTTAAAAGAGCTGTAGAGAGTATTGGATACCACTTTATGTCTTGCTTCTTTTCTATTCAACTTCTTTTCTTGCCATTTTTTCTTTTTCTTTTCTTTTATTATCTTCTTTCTCCCTTAGTTTATATTAATTTTTACCTTCTTTAAAAGTGTTAATAAAAATTACACACAAACACACACCCCACACCCACATCTAAAATGTGGGATGGCCATTAAAAGAAATCATGGTCTAATTCTTTCAGATGTACCTTGTCCTATTTTGATATTATCTTAATATCAATGTCAACGTGTACATTTTTACTGTTATTGTTAGGTTGTCAGAAGAATGCAGAATATTGGACTTTGATTGGAGGCTGACAAAAATGTCATTCATTTATAATGTACCTAAAGCATGCTTATAAATAAAGGTAAGTACAACTTAATTAAGCAGAAGGTCAAAATCATATATTTTAGAATCTTTCGATGAGGTTAGGACTGATTCCTCAGACAAGGCACCATTTGATTATATTTGGTACTGTTAATCCCTTTGATTCCTGTAACATCTTGTTCTATAAATGCTGCAGAAAAAAATGTCCTACTGCCAGTGTTTTAAATGGTTCTGCTCTCCTCATTAGGCAAATAAACAAGGAAACAAACAAAACATGCAGTGCATCCAGGAATAATGGATCAGTAATGGGTTTTTCAGATGTTGCCATGTATTAAAACCATATATTAGATATACTGTATTTTGATATATCGCATTTTAGATGTACACCTAAAAAGTTTGCCATGTATTCATTTGACCATGATCAGTGTTATTGCTGAGATTATTAGTTTTCAGGGTTTATTTAAGAATCGAAACAATATTTTTAATATATATGTACATTTTCTTTGTTGCTGTTCCATTGAACATGATAGAGTTATATTAAAGATTATGCCAGCTCATTTTCAAGATTCTATCAAATACAAAGAATAGATACATAAATGGACGTAATACACATGCATGCATGCATGCACACACACACATTTCTTGATGATCTGTCCTTAATGACATACAAGCCAGCAGAACCTTTTCTTCCAAAATAGCTGAATATCCACAGGGAGCTTTTTGCTAGCGGGTACAACATTGTGCCAACTTTTACATTTTAATGCATTTCATGCACATAACGCACAAATTCCTAAAATTGAGTGCTTTCCTGGGAGCATAAAATGTTATGGTGAGGTGTTGTCTAATGAGCCTTAGCTTTCATAGAGCGGTTTGTATGGTTGATAAAGACGATGTCAAACCATACAGACTGAATAAATCTAATTTACTGTTTTTGTGACCTCAAGCTGATACTTGAGAAAAGAATTCCACACAGAGCAATTAAATGTTTTATTGAAGTGCTACTCATCTTGTCCTTATAAGATAGGTATAGAATAAGGTTGGACTTAAGGGATAAATAATTCCTTTTCTTCAGGGAGAGGATGATGTTTTTGATGGGTCTGGATCTCTTTTTATATTCCATGTGAAACTCCACCCAGAAAAAAATGGAGGGGAGGAGTCACTTCAAGGAGGACAATAAGGAGGGGCTTATCGTAAAATACCATATTCCTTATACCAGTAGTGGGATTCAAATTGTTTTACTACTGGTTCTGTGGGCATGGCTTGGTAGGCATGGCTTGGTGGACGTGGTAGGGGAAGGATACAGTAAAATCTCCATTCCTACCACACTCCAGGGAAAGGTTACTGCAAAATCCCCATTTCCTCCTGATCAGCTGGGACTCGGGAGGCAGAGAATAGATGGGGGTGAGGCCAATCAGAGCTGGTATTTACTGGTTCTATGAACTACTCAAAATTTCCACTACTGGTTCCCCAGAACTCGTGAAAACCTGCTGTATACCACCTCTGCCTTATATACTGTATGTCAAATGAAAATCAAGTAAAAGCAGAAGAATGTTCTGGTTGAGGATTAAGATATTAGGGTCTCTCTGGCAAATAACTACTTGACTAGGTTTCGGTATGGATGAAATATTTACTAAAATTCAGAAAGGGCAGACATTGCAATAGATGACAACCATGGAGCTTTTAAAACAGATTTTAGAATTTATACCTCCTTTAGAGTCATAACTTCCAGCTTCTTCTCTTGCATTTCCTTCTGTGTAATGATAATTGATTCATTTATTTTCTATGGCTGATTTGCTCCAGAGTTTCTTAACCTCAGCAACTTTAAAATGCATGTACTTCAACTTTCAGAATTCCCAGCCAGTATAGGGAATTCAAAATTCTGAGAGTTGAAAGCCACACATTTTAAAGTTCGTGAGGTTGAGAGACATTGCTCTAATCCATGGAGAAACAGGGCATATCTGCACTAATAGTTCTGTGCTCATGGCAATTTAAGTCTAAACTGGCTTCAGAAAAGCCTTGTCTACATTCAGGTCCTTTGACATCAAGTGGCAAGGTCTTCCATCTGCACTACAGGCTGCTGCTTCCTCTCACTGGATAATTTCCAGCTGTGCTGCCTTCCCATCTTTCAGTTCTTGGAAGCAGCTACGAGTAATGTTTCATTCTAATAGCTTCTCTAACACGGGTGCCCAATCTTTAAGACTTGTGGACTTCAACTCTCAGGATTGCAACTAAATGATTGCAAACAAACAAATACCACATACATACCGTATTTTTGGGAGTATAAGATGCACCAAGGTTTTGAAGAGGCAAATAAAAAAATTGTTTTGAACTTTGCAAACCTCCCAAAAATGGGCCCATTCTGCCCCCCCCACAAAAGGCATGAATAGCCTTTAGGGGGCTTGCAGAGTGCTTCAGGGGGAGGGGCAAACATGAGCAAAAAACGGGCCATTTTTTGCTCATTTCTGCCCTCCCCAGCCCCCAGGAGCTCTCTAAAAGCTTCCTACAAGCTATGCAGGCCATTTTTGTGAAGGGGCGGGGTTTCAGGAGGCAAAAAATGCCATATTCAGTGTATAAGACGCACCCAGATTTTCAGCCTCTTTTTTGAGGGAAAAATGTGCATCTTATATTCTGAAAAATACGGTATATTACAAACCTAGCATTAAACACAACATGAATGACACTTGCATTCTCTCTAATATTTCTTGCATCTAAATAGAATAAGACATAATTATTGTTTGTTTCTTCTCTGGCTTTAATCCTTGTCTGTAATTCTCGGTATTATATGATTTTGTTGATTTTGATTATATTGTGAAATGCTATGAGTCCTTTACAGAATTGGACCCAAAATAATCAGGAATTCCTTAAAATGAAATAAATTAATTTTTTTTTCAAGAGCAAAGTTCATGACCAAGTTTCAATTACACAATTGTCTGGCTTTGATATATTAGAAAGATGACTTGCATTGACTTTTATGTTGGTATCTCTAGCTCAGAATGGCCAATTATGATTCACAGTGGCTGCTAAAAATTCCAGACATGTTTTTCTAGCTCAACTTATGCAGTTCAGAGACTGAATCTATGACCTATTATTTTCCTGCCCAACTTTTTTTTTTAGGCAAGTCAGTCTGAACTGTTGGTGACTACCTAAACTAGTCCCTATAGTTTTCTTGGCCAGATTTTTGGAACTGGTTTGCCGCTGCCTCTTTCCTAGGACTGACAGAGAATTGGCCCAAGGTAACGGAGTGGAATTGGATATAAGATGGAATCACAACTCCAGTGCTGTAGCACTACATCAAACTGGCTCTTGTTCAGTGTTTACCCTTATTTTAAAAAAAGTTCTATTTCCTTCAGAATACTTTTGTGGGGTGGGAAAGTAACTTTAATTCTACCCTTGTAGATTGATCAATTTGCTTTGTAGAAAAATGTTGAACTTGGTTTCTGACTTTGGTTGCTACTACACTGGTAATATATTGATTACTCTGGTATTCTTCAAAATACAAAGCCAGCTTGTAGTACAAACAGAGACATTTAATGGAATTTATTTTCAATAATTGATTGCTGCAAATTTTATGAGACCAGATATCTTGCACTTTCAGTTTTTGTTTGCAGAATATGTGCTTATGTTCTTTTCTGCGGCTTTATTTCTTGAAGATACTTCATGCAATTGCTTCAATTTTCCTTCCTTCCTTCCTTCCTTCCTTCCTTCCTTCCTTCCTTCCTTCCTTCCTTCCTTCCTTCCTTCCTTCCTTCCTTCCTTCCTTCCTTCCCCCATGCCATGCCATCCATCAGATGCTATTTGAATTTTAAATTTCAGAGTTGCTATTGGTAATAGCAATTCAGGAATAGGGTTTGTGTGAATGACACCATCCATGCATATGTGCAATACTATATATACGAGAACTCTTGCAAATGAGTTAAGAGATGTCTCTGAATGCTTATTGAAAAAAAGTTCATAAATACCAATTGTTATAGCCCAGCAACAGCCTGTGCTGCGTTCTAATTGGTCGGGCGAAGCACAGCCTGTGATTGGTGGTTGTAATGACAGTTAAATGACAGTTGGTACCTGAGAGTATAAATACTGTGACAGTTGTAACACATTCTGAATCGCTTGTCACCTACTAATAAACATCTTACTCTCATGATTCCATGGCTCCTGCTTCGTTCCCTCACAACACGTATATAAAACTGGCGACGAGGATGGGATTGAATGCGATTCCACAGAGTCTGGAATAAGAATAAAACTAAACACTAAGCCACTCGCAACGCAACCAAGCAAACGCGAACGGAAAATACTTTGAAGACCTGTCAGAGCTGCAGCAGCAGTTGCCACTGCCTCAGGTTTCGCCTCCGATCAAGCCAACTTGAGTAGATCCACAGGCGCGGACTCCATCAGTCACAGGGACGGGCAACCTATGCTTAACCTTGGCTGGAGCCGTCGCCTCTGCTCAGGGACGAGCTACGAATCGTGTTGGCTCAACCGTGGCTGAAGCTGCCTGTCTGCCTGCCTCTCTGCTGCGAAGATCTATCAGACACAACTCTAGAGTCTATCCGGTCTACTGTTTGCTACTGTTACAAACATTAGTGTTGCAATACACGGATACTGTTGCCTAAGAAGCCTCTGACTCTTCATACAGCTTTCCAAAGAAGCAGCTTCCGACAAGCCTGCTCTTCCTCCAAAGCCAGAAGCCTACTACCTGCCTGTCAGAAGCCTGCTACCTGCATTACAAAGCCAGCAGCCTACTACCAGCCTGTCAGAAGCCTGCTACATGCATTACAAAGCTGCCTGCCTCCCAAGGAGCAACTCTGGCCACTCAAAAGCCTGCCTGCTGCCTTCCTAACGAGCCAGGAACAACTCAGCCGCCTCCAGGGCCGGTCTCCGCTCTCTAACAGAAGCCTCCACAGCCGTTTCAGAAGTCTACCATTCTCTGCAGCAAAAGTCAGCAGAAATCCTGTCAGCTAAACCTTCCAGCAACAGCGGAACCCTGCCTGCATGCCAATCGAACAAAGCCCAACAGAAAAGTTACCAACAGGACTTCTTTGAGTTTCCCTCCATGTAAGCTCTCCAGCCTCCATGATTTGTGAGCATGCGCAGAGCTTGAATATGCAAATTTAAATATGCAAATATGAATATGCAAATGTAAATATGCAAATGTGAATATGAAAATGTGAATATGAAAATGTGCCAAATAACTGGGGGGAAGGAGTGTTTGTAAAAGAGTTTGTAAAGAGTTTGTAAATGTTGAACATAAAACAAAAACAAAAAATGCAAATACTTGTAAATGTTGAACATGAACACAAAAATGCAAATAAATAAACAGATAACACAAAAATGCAAACAAATAACACGCAAATTGACAATACGGAAAATGCAAATAAAATACACGTATGCAAATAACTGGGGGGAAGGAGTGTTATAGCCCAGCAACAGCCTGTGCTGCGTTCTAATTGGTCGGGCGAAGCACAGCCTGTGATTGGTGGTTGTAATGACAGTTAAATGACAGTTGGTACCTGAGAGTATAAATACTGTGACAGTTGTAACACATTCTGAATCGCTTGTCACCTACTAATAAACATCTTACTCTCATGATTCCATGGCTCCTGCTTCGTTCCCTCACAACACACAATATATAATACCAATATTTTTTGAAATTGTTCCATAGACTATTTTGGCAACACATCATTATTAAAATTAGAGTTTTGGGTTTATCCAAGTTTCTTTCAGAAATATTTTCCAGAAAGTTTTTACTTTGAACAAGAAAGGACTTCATGCAAGCTAAAAATCTTCTATATAAAGTTAAAATGGAAAATATTACCGTTTAAAAATTTTCCCTATTAATATTTTGTATTAAGTCTTCCTTCTGCTAAGTGATGATTTATTTTGTGAAAGCCAAACTATACCAATCATGAATACAATGACAAAAAGTGATTCCAGCTAGTCAGTGTATAGTAGGAACCTCTAGGAGTCTTTTGCTTAAAGCTTTCTGATGATTCATTGGTAAAGTTTAATCAAATATACAGTTCAAAATGTTGATGGAAAAAGAGTAATTGGCATTGAGCAATGAGTGTTAAAGAACAGATTTGAAAAAAATATCCTTTGGTTAATATTTAAAGCACTAGTTTTGATAATTCTAGGGCATTTCATTATTGTCTTTTATTGTGTATATCTATATACAGTGACTGTAATTAAATGCTTGACCCAATTGTAAATGAAACTTATTCACCTAAGAAACTGTAGTCATAAAATGTACGAAAATACACACACACACACACACACACACACACACACACACACACACACCTCGTTGTTTGGCTAGGGCTGATTTCCAGATGTCTGGTAGGCAGGAGGTATCATGACATTTATTCATGTTGTGGGGGTGTTTCTCTATTTCGATAGCTTCCATAATTATTCTCTTGTTGAAATGTTCAGTTTTGGAGATTAACCTGGTTCCTTCAAAATTAATTTCATGTGTAGCTTTAAGGTGCTGGAAAAGGGAGGAAGTTTTTTCATGCTTGTGTGAGCAAAGTGTGATCGGAGCTGCCGTCTTTCTATAAATATTGATGGGTGTGTGTGGAGTTCTGGCTTTGTTGCTGTAAGCGGATTGGTTGGCTGTGTTGTAACATCTTGATTAGTTGATGGAGTTGATATTTGCAGATTAGTTGGCTGTTTCATAACATTCTGGGTGACTGAGGTATTGGCTGTGTGCTTATTGTTCTTTTGTGTTGTAACGCCCTGGGTAATGGGCTGTGGGATGACATCCTGAGCTCTATTGTAGTGATACCCTGAGTTCTGTGCTGCAACCTCCTGGGGGGGGGGGCGTTGGCTGCATTGTAACATTCTGAGCCTTTGTGTTGTAACCTCCTGAGTTCTGTGATGTAATGTCCTGAGCAGATGGCTGTGGTGTAACATCCCGGGCTTTGGTTTGGCTCTGAGTTTGTGGTCTGGCCATGTGTTCATGGCATGTGTCAGTTTGCTTTGTGTGGGAGTCAGAGGGGGGTGCATCAGTTGGTGATGCCGCCATGGTTTGGCTTCTGTATGGTGGTTGCATTTGTTCTATGGAATGGGTTTGGGTTTGAGTCTGGTGAGGGTGATTGGTGGTTGCGTCCTGTGTTGTACTGGATCTGGTGTCAGTTTTCGGGCTGGGACTCGTTTGCTGACTATGGCTAGTTTCCATAAATGCACGCATTGCAGAATACAAGAACGCAGTCAGAAAAGAAGAAAAAACTTCCTCCCTCTTCCAGCACCTTAAAGCAACAGGATATGAAATCAATTTTGAAAGAACCAAATTAATCTCCAAAACTGAGAATAATTATGGAAGCTATCGAAATAGAGAAACACCCCCACAACATGAATAAACATGACAATACCTCCCACCTACCAGACATCTGGAAACCAGCTCTAGTCAACAAATGAGCCCCACCTACCACCCAGGCCGTTGCAACACAAAACAACAATGGACACACAGCCAGCACCAATCTACCAATCATGATACCACCACACAGCCAATCAATCCACTTACTGAAACAAAGCCAGCCCTCCACAACCCCCACCAAGATTTATAGAAAGACGGCAGCTCCAAATACGCTTTAAGCCCAAAACCCAGCCTGAAGATGGCGAGTGAGACCTCATCAAAACATTGCAAAGACAATCTCAATCTTACATGGAAAAAGACTCGAATACAACAAGATCAGCATACCTACACCTGTGAAAATCTACGAAAACACACACACACACATGCTCCTATATACATAAAAACTGTTCACATTTAATTAATTATTCTTAAATATTTAGAACATTATTAATAGTCACTTCATACATAGGACTCTGATGCATTAATGATTTATTTGCAAATAGGGACATTTCACATAATAAAGAGGATTCCTGGTTAAATGATGGTAATTTTAAAAGCAAATAGCTTGTGGGCTTCAAAAATATTTTGTTATGATCATTAAGAAAAAAAATAGAGCTTGATGAATTTTAGTATTGGAATGGGAATCTATCATGGTTTATGACATTGTATCATTCTTTGAAAAGGCGTATATATAGAATTTGTAGACAGGGAAATTGATTCATCTCCTCCTTAATGATAGTCATTAAGATGAACGGGGAGAAGACTTTTATTGTGCCTTCTCTTCCTTTGGGATTTAAGATTTTTTGGAGAAGTCAGGTTGTCCTATGTCTGTGATGATGAACCTATGGCATATGTGCCAGAAGTGGCATGCAGAGCCTTCTCTCCAGGCACACGAGCCTGTTGCTCTTCCGGGTTCTGGTGAGCCAGCCAGCTGATCTTCATGGGAGTGCGAGAAACCAAAAGAGCAGCTGTCCAATGCACATGTGTGTGCCAGGAAGATGATCTTCTGGTTTCTGATGCATGCATGTGCATCGAACAGCTGGTCTTCACACATGCATGTGCACCAGAAACTGAAAGAGCAGCTGCTCAGTGTGCATGCGTGCACTGAAAACCGGAAGATCATCTTCCGGGTGCACACATGTGCACTGGGTGGCTGCTCTTCCAGTTTCTGGCACACACGTCCATGTGCGCTCCTGTTTCGGCATTCAGTGCTGAAAAGGTCCACCAACACTGTCCACCAACAAGGTTCACCAACATGTCATTCTAGCCATTCTATGTATCTAATGAAGTCAGCTGTACCTCATGAAGGCTTGTACATTTTAATCAAATATGATTTTTCCTATTTTGTGGACAGTTGCTCTACTTTAGGCACAACTCCTTCAAACATATACTTTTCCATGTTTGTGTTCCCTTAATTGCAAAAACAAAGGTTTTTGACTGTGAGAATGGATTGTATTTAGAATGAAAATGCTCTCCAAGAAGAATGATACCAATTGAGGAGGGGAAAAAAGCCCTTGATCAAAGATAACTGCTTAACATTAATTTAGTAGATAACCCCTCTTAGTTGTTTTATAAATAGTTGGCTCACAATGCATACTTTCACCCTATCTCCCTGACTCGTATCTGATCTTTGATAATGTGTAATACCCTTTGAAATGTTGCCATATTCTGTGTTATCATTTTTATATGGGTTTTTATTGTATAGCAATGTAATTAGTCTAATATATACAAGGGCACATTGTACTTATAAACAATAAATTCTAGATTTGATCTTAAGTTGTAGCAATTATCTGACCTAAGTGCTTGTTTCCATTTTAGAGGACCCACGCTTCTTTCCCATTTCCACTGAAACAGCTTCAGAAATGTGTTACACTGAATATACGTATAATTATATTCTAAACCACTGACATAATATAATATAATATAATTTTTGTCTCACATTCTGATATGAAGTGGATCATCTTGATAATTTTGAAAAGAAAGAAAAATCCAACAGGAAATGCTAAGATTATTACAGGAAATTACCGGTACATAGATTATAGGATATGATGGTAATAAAATGCTTAAGTGCCATTTGAACATTTGAATTCACCAAAGGCCAGATTTAGTCTTTTAAGTTGTGTGATATTGCTTTAGGGTTCATGAAAAATAATTAATTTTGTCCAAAGCTAGTTTTTTTTTTTGTTAAATTCTTGTGGAGAAGAAAAGGATCTCAGTGGCTTCAAAACTTTGTTATGTGATTCTGCTCATGTACAATTCAACCTGAGGCTCAACTGCATGCATACACTTCACTTTCTTCCCATAAAACTCACTGTGGATCTGTCAATTGATTCAGCCCTCTGGAATCCTTTTCCAGATATTCTGCCTTTTCTGGGGTTTGTGAATCAGCTTCATATCTTCGGTCCTCCATTCTGAGTTTTCCACATTTATTGTAACTCCATCACTTGATGTTACTATCAAAGAATCCTTAGTGTAGATCTGGCAGTTTGATTACATTCACTTATGTTCTTTAAGTACACTGTATGTCTAAGACCATATTGTTTTTTTAAAAATTTGAAGTTCAATAAAGTATGATAGAATTCAGTATGCAAATCTGAAGGAAAGGAAAGAGAAGAGGAAGAAAGAGAAAAGAAGGATGAACAGAAACTTGGCATTTGGAAGTTTGGAAGCATCTTATATGGTGGACTGGCTTCATTTCTGTAGTTCCTTTGACATTAAGTTATCACCATCAGTTGCAAAATCCCTTCAGAGTCCTAGAGCCCTTAACTGGAATGTCTTTTGATCACTCAAAAGCAGAATTGGATGGGGAAGAGGTTATTTGGGGGTGGGGGTGGGGGAACAGCAGCCAATAGTCTTCCAGGAAGGAAAGAGCACCAACATTTCTTGCCATTTTGGATGTTTCCCTATTGCTAAACTTAGGGCATGATGTCACAGTTCAACCAGTCCTTCTCATTGGTCATTTATTTTACTTTTTAATATATGGAGTTCCTTTCCGTCTTCTTTCTTCAAATGTCGTCTTCTCTTCCTACATGACCATTCCTACACGGCCATTTCCCCTAACATTTATTTGCAGTCATCTGCTTACTGTATTGTAGTTTACTAGCATTATACTGCGTACCTGCAAAATCTAAAGAATACATGAAGAGGAATGGCAATAGGTCAAAAGATGAAAACATCTTATATAATTATAAAAGAATAAAATATAACACATACAATTAAAATGGGGGTGTGATGGCTCAGCGGTTAAAGATGCTGAGTTTGTTAGCTGAACAGCTGACAGCCCAGATTCAAGACTCAGGTGCCACACAACGGGATGAACTTTGCCCCAGCGCCTGCACACCTGGCAGTTCGAAAGCATGCAAATGTGAGTAGATAAATAGATACCACTTCAGTGGGAAAGTGATAGCAATAGTGATGAAGATATAAATTAGGTCGCATCCGCAGTTCTATCATTTTACTTAATACAGTGCCAAATATCAGACTTAAAAATAAAGCCTGATGTAAAATGCCTTTGTAAATTAGTATCTTAGGAAGAACAGAACTACTGAAATTTGAAAGGACAGGTGGATCTTCCTTTGAAATGAGCTTTTGGCAAAGGTACCGTATACGAGAATTCTTGAGATTTTTGCAAATGATTGTGTCATGTTGAGTACAACCTTTGTGGCATGTATTTGCTTGGTGCATCTCCTATTTTTTTATGCTCCTGGACAAAGTAAAAGAGCAGAAAGTCTCTGGTCATGCCCTTAGGCTGCATTTCTAAAGCACTTCCTTCCAAGGAATGTGTTAGAATCCTGGTGTGTTTTGTATTTGTATGTTCCCTTTTAATAATGCATGAAAAGTAAGGAAGAAAGACAGAGACAGGAACCAAATAAAATGATCTGTCATGTCTATTGTCCAAATATAGCTTTATAACACAAGTATATGTGAAAGCTATTTCAAAGTCAATAGTAGTACCTCAGAATTAAAGAATAAATAGGGATTTATATAATTAATTTAGTAACATAAAACAATAGTAGGTCAAATTGCAAGAAGAATGGGAATATCTTTCTGGCTGTCCAAGGTGGTATTTCAGATCGAGGAAGCAATATATGTTTGATACATTCTTACACATTTATATGCACAAATAATTGATCAAGATACAGAAAAAAAACCCAGATGCCCTTAATATCACTGATTTAAAAACAGAAGACAAATGCAATTAAGGATGAGTACTGTACATCTAAGTATTTTTAGTTCATTTAAGGGTTATTGCAATTAGATTAAATTCCAGATTTATAAAACCCAACTGAACAAAACATTGCCCTAAGCACATAGTTTCCCAAGGAAAGGAAAAGAGCATCAATGAAGTACATATATTGGATGTTCTTCTTGTTTTTCAAGGATATTGGAAAAGGTTTGAAAACAACATTACAAGCCATGGAAGAAAAATTTGTAAACGTTATGACATTTAAAAAGAAAACCAAGAAAGTTAAACTAGGAGCTTAATATTTATGTTTACTTAGAAATTACTTTAATTGCTTGGGAATTTTGTTATTCAAGGTTATTAATATTATAATTTAAGGAAGGAGAGAGTGGAGGAATCCTTTCAATGGTGACAAAAAAAATGCATCACTAACATGGAACCTCAACAAATATATTGGTTAAGTTTTCTATTTATTTATGGCTAAAGAAAAGAAAACACAATTTACATACGCTATTTATTTTATTTTTTAATAACATTTTATTAATTTTCTATTGTTTACATTTGTTAGTGCTTAATAAACATTGTGTTGTCTGTATTATTTTATTTGCTTACTAGTACAGATTGCGTTCTTAATCTTCACCTATTCTCCATACTCCCTATTTTTATAGGGAGATAATATAATGACTATAATTTAACCAGAAATAGAGAATGTATTTCACGTAGGAAGATTGTGATAAGTAGTCTCTGTGTTGGATTTGTTCTCTGTTCATTTTCCAAGAGCTGGTAAGGAATTTCAAGGCTTCTAGAAGTTGCCTTTGTAAAATAAAATATGAGACCAATGTATTGTTGGGATATTTTCCACTAATTTCTGCAAGGAGAAAGGACAAAAGTGAAGATAGTAATTGCAGCAATGTGAAGCTCCATTCCAAATATGCATCAACATCATACACACATACAAAGCAGCTTTATTCACATGGCTGCAGCCACTATCTTACATTGTCCACCCACTTCTCCCTACAGACGATCCCTGATTTTTTGCAGAGGGGTTATCCATCATGAGTAATGGATAAGACTACTAAAAAGCCCACTTATTAATGAAAAGAGGAAAATGAATGTTTCAGTAAGCAATTACTATAAATTGTAAACCATCATGTCAAGCAAGATGGAAATAAAATAAGTCCATCCTGTTTTTAAAGACTATTAAAATAGTCATCTTAATCTTCCATTGTTTTGAATGGGAGGAGTTAATTTAGATCATCTGCAAACTTAGATATAAATTTCTTTCTGAGCTAGAGGCACTATGGAAGAAATTTGGTTCTGAGGTTCATAGTCCTTTCACATGCAGTATCACTTCTATGGTGGCCCTATCCTTCCTTGTAATTTCAGGAAGAGCTTTCTACAAAAGTTGATGAATAAGGCAAGATTTGAGATTGAACTTTTTCTTTTGACTTCAAGGGATGGGGTGGGGCGAGGCACCTGATTGACCCTATAGTTCCTGGGACATGCAAACCTTTATGTATTAACATAAAGCTCTGCTAAATCAAAAGACATACCTCCCTTTTTATTAATTTTATCCCATGAAATAGACATTAAAACCATAGAAAAGATATCTAAATTGGATGTGTGAGTAATATTAGAGCCCTTTTACCTCCTAATTTTCACTTGCAGCAATATTTTGCAGGTGTTTTATAGGACCCTATCATGTTTGGAAATAAAATGTAGCTGTACTATGTTGATAATATTCCAAAGTCATTTGTTTCATCCCTCGCTAGATTATTAGAAGTGAAAAGATCATTCCAAGCAATTTACTTGTTCCCACCTCACAGCCTAGCTGAAAATTGTAATTAAAATGATACATCAGGGGACTGGGTGGATTAAGCATTGGAAAAATGATACAAGGGCTTTCCTTCTCCCCAATGTTCTCTCTCCTTTGTGTTGCACTGCATCTTTTGTGAATAGATGTAATTAGTTGGTTGTATTGCTCATAAAACTGGAAGATGATTTATTAAAAAGGTCAAGCCCTGTTTCTCATTGCTGTTGTCAGGATGTCCAGTTTTCAAGTACAATTCCATGCAGCCATAAGGAGTAACAGCAAGAGCAGTTGCTGTCTGGTTGAAAGTCAGTCAGCCCTGTGAGTTTTCTATTGTGCTACACATGAAACAACATTGTTTTGTGAAACAAACAAGACCCAGAACAAAATTTCAAGACTAAATTCTTCTATTCATGCTTCTAGCCTGTCAGCTAGCTGCTCCTTTTTCTGGAATAATTACCCTTTTAGGGTAGAAACTCCCTTTTGATGACCAATGGAAAAATGTGAGGAATTAATTCTATGATCAATATCCTGGTCTAAAAAGGGAACATCAGTCTTCTGTGCATTCTGGCAAAATGGAAAGCAGATTCTAATCTGATGGTATTGCTACTGCAACCCACTTGTATTTGTGGGATCCTTGGTGCTTTCTGAGCTTGATGGTATTCTTGCAGATGTTTCATTACCAAACTAGGTAACATAATCAGTGCTAGCATCAGTGATAACTAATGATAGATAATGAAATGCCTACAGGAAAACACTCAAGTTCAGAGAGGATCCCACAGTTCAACCCTGAGTTACAAATATTCTCTTCTATTGTTATTGCATGTTTTTTTACTTCATCGGAATCTACACTTAAGAGAACTAGTTTGTAAGAATGAATGGTTGGTGGTCCATTAAAAAGTTGAAAAGAAGAGCCCTGTGTTTTTCCAATCATAGTAGTCAGTCCTCAAAATTCAAGGTGTTGCACATTATGTTCTATATAGCTTTTCAATACCTTCCTTGTTATCAATTTTCTTCCTCTCATTTACAAACCTTCAACATTAGACAAACTTCTTGAGTGGCAATAAATGACTTTATAAGTGGTTGAAGTAAGAAAGAGAATTGGCAAGTCTTCCCATCATGCGTTTGCATGGAAATACTTTTATCTATGAGGCTGTTTTATAGAATGAAATATGTTCCTAGGCAATAGAGACAATTTTTATGGTAAGGAATAAACAGAAAGAACAAAAACTGAGGCTTTTACACAGATATGTTTTGTATGTTTAGATTTTGTAAATAAGTTATTGTTTACTAAAAAGTTATTTTTTTAACTTTTTTTTATAAAAACGAAAGCCATGATCTCTGAAGTCTCCTACCTTGCAACCTTTGTTTAAGTACACTTTCATCTGAAGGCTTAAATCCTACAGTTTCAATGTATAGCACAGCAAAATTTTCCTCACAGAACTGTCGATTTCAACAGGCCTCATGTATGGTATGATAGGAAGCAGAGGTTCTCCTGCTACAATATGACTATCAAGATCAAAATGGTACAAGGCCAGTGTGCTTCAGGTACAACGCATCTTTAAATCTTTCAACTTTACCGCTGCTGCAGACAAGACAGACTATTTTCCTATATATAAAAAATAATTTATTAATATTTTGCATTCAGAAAAACCTGAGCCAGCCTGGGAAATCTGTTGAAGCCTATAGTACTTAGATGCAAACTAAAGCAAATGGCTGTGGGATTAGAATAGAACAAATCAAACCATAAAGGCAGATGAACTATGGACATTTTGGTTGAAGTTTTATCTTCAAAGATATAGATATATTAAAGTTAGAAGGTATCAGAAATAAACAAGAACCAGGTTCTGTTTGAAAGAACCTTAATGGGTTGCAGGTTAGAACAGCCAACCATCCAAACAAGTATATAGAAGAAAACTAGTCCGACAAACTTATTTTAGAATCAAACAATTGGTCCTATTGCAGATGAAGAGCTCTAGACATACTTACTGAGGGAAAGACATATACAAAGTGCTGAATGGAACAAATATAATAATACAGCTGCCTCTTCTACTGAGAGAAAAGAGATATTGCAGAATATAATGATACCAATAAGTATTTTGGGACTAGCTGTATTGTATATTGACTTTGCTGAATAATGGGAAGCATGTTTGCAAATCAATTATCTTGTAGTAGGCTTTAAAACTGATACATGAGCTGATAAAACTATTTCAGACTCTGTTTATAAAATTTCCAGAGCCTGCCTCCAATGTAACAGACCACTTTATACCTTACAGCTTGTTAGCAACAAAAATGTACATTGCTGACAATATTTTGCAGCCAATACCCAGTACATATAGAAAGAACAAGGGTTTACATTATATGTCAATATAGTCATAAAACAATATTCTGGACTGAGAATCCTCAGTCGTAAAGGATTTTACTGTAATGAAAGAAATTTCCTGATGAAAAACTGAAACCAGTAACCCATTGTTCCAGAATTCTCATAGACTCATAAACATCCAAAGTAGGTCAAAGAAAGAAAAATTGTCTTGCAGAAATGGGGAAATGGGAACTGTTTTCAAAGCATTGCTATCAACTGGAATCCTTCTAGAACATAAATCATTGATAAATGAAGAGATTGGTTCCACCAACCCTAAGCCTTTTGCCAGTTAACTATACAGAATCTTCCTGCTGAATATAATCTAGATTAAACATTTGTAGTAGCATATATTTTTGTCTCCGCATCTATTAATATCTGATTCAGAAATGAAATAATTGGATGGGATAGCAACTGGCAAATGTGAGGAACAGTATTTTGAATAGTAATTTGGATCTTATATTAAAAGCTAGGTCAATAGAAAATAAAATTAGGTCAAATTAGGTCAAGCCACTTATGGTTAGTTCCAGAGTATTGTCAATCTTCCTGAACATAGGAATTTCCCAAAATAAGATCAGGTGCAATAAATTTGCTAAAAGGCCAACAAATGTTCTATCAAAGAATGATATTATTCAATTGGCAATGTAAAATTAATTTTCCTTATCTTCAGTAAGGATAAAGTAAACCATAAACAGGCTGATTTAGAAGGTTTGTAGAGATACACTGGATAAGTAGAAATAGCAGTCATTAGTTTAACAGATTTTTTAAACACAAGGGTGTTATTAAACACAGGGGTGTTATTAAAATTTAGATCCACAGTAGTCAAGGCATAGGATTTAGGCCTATGGTCTAAAAGTGCCTGAAGTTATAGAGCATTGATTATGTGGATAACAGATAATATGAGCCTATGTACTCACTATAAGAAGTATCTCTACTTATATTCTTGAGAACAGGATTGATTTGAGGGCAGTAAACCCTCTCTTCCTATATTCTTTGCACACCACAGGTTTCCCTTCTACTATTTTCCATTCTGGTCCTTAAAAAGAAGAACTTGTTATCTTGAGAGTCAATAGAAGGTATTTTTCTGGGAAACTGGATGGATGTTGGGCCACTCCTTCCTAGTTAACAGCAAGAAATTTTGAAGAGAGTGTATTCTTCAACAGGCATTGGTGATCAAATTACAGCTTTCTCATTCTCAATAATAAAAAAAGAAATTTATAGTCAGTGAAAGGTCTCATGAACCTATATCTGATTTTCATAAGTTTCTAGTTGTTCACTTTTTTCTAGTGTTCAGTGCCACAGATAGGTCCTGTTCTCATGATGCCTTTAATATGTTGTGGGACTACAAAGAGAGTTAATTGACCCAGCCAATTAGCCCTGAGACTGTTAGATTTAATCCTAAACAAGTCCTTTACATAGGGTTAAACAAATTGGCTTCTATCACTTATGTTATGGGAACGGCTGATTTAGGGATTAACTAATCTTTACTTCACCCAAGGTCAAGTCATAGACCTCATTCTAAGTGCTTCATCTCCATGGCTGCCTCAGTTTTCATCTCCCAAGCTATACTGGGGTATGTGTGTGTAAAATGTGCAGAAATAACCTCTATGAAGCTGTCAATGAAATTATTGACCTTGATATCATGTGTTTATTCATTTCTTCATCCACATATTTAGATTGTCTTGAAAATGAAAAAAACGGAATAGGAGCAGGAAAGTGACATCCTTCCAGCTTCCACTTCACTATAAAAATTGCAACTTACATCCAGGGGTGGATGCCCTTCATACGCGTGCATAGTTTAGACAATACTTAACTTTCAGATTGCTGCTTGGGAAGGAAAAGAGCTGAAGTGTGACAATCCACTCTGTTACATGACTCAGCTGAGATGATAAAGGTAGGTAAAGCGCATCCACTTGCTCGTGGGAATGAACTGGTTTGGTTCTTCGGAGCTACAGGTTCACCCGAACCAGTCTGAACTGGTAGAATCCCATCGCTTTCTATATCCTACCATTCCTGACCGAGGGTTGCTGGGGTTTGAGGGTGAATCCACTGATTGGGAAAGAAGATAAATTTGTGTTTGTATTGCTAGAATAAGTAATAATTTTAAGGTGAACAGGGAAAAATAAAATCAAGAACTGAGTAATTATATTAGTTCTGAAATAAATGCATGTCTATGATGATGATGATGATAATGATGGATTGATGGATGGATGGATGGATATATCAAAAGCAGAGAAAATCTGTAGCTCAAGGACTGCAACAGCTATTATGTATGAGAGACAAGCAGAAGACTAAATGGAGCACAATTATGAACACCATGAAGATATCTTTAAAAACTCTCATTTCACAACACATGGACAGATTCAACCATAGTTTCAACTGGAAAACTATGAGTATCTAGACCAAGATAAATTCAAAAATTCTAGGGAATTCCTGAAGCTTGGCATTCAGACAAATCAGCCATCAATAAACCCATATTTATTTATAAAAATAAACCATATTTATGTAAATAAACAAACTAAGAAGGAAACAAAAAATAATCAGAATGTATTCTCTTGAACAGCCAACATCCAAATTAGCAGAGATTTACATCAGGCAAACAAATAAGCAGGAAATAATATTCTAACCAAGGAATTACCAAGGAGAAAACCATCCCCACCCACAATGGCAAGCAAGCTATTGTATATAAACAGTAAGCAAACCCACACTCACTCATACTGATGTTACCTAGTTGGGTAATGAAACATCTGCAAGCAAACAAGCTCAAAGAGCACCAAGAACTTCTGCATAGATAGGCAGACAGAAGCACTTGGTACAGAGGTGACTGTTCTCAGAATATATCCCTTATATAACAAGTAGGCAGCTATTCTATATCATATTTGCATATCTAAGTATAACTTTCAGACAGTTCCAAATATATTTTTGTTGTGGAGTGATAAAACTTTTTCTTTTCAAGTCTTTGCATTCTGCTCTGTCCTTCAGGGCCTCTTCTCAAACATGAAGACGACACCCAGGAATTTGTAACTAATAATAGTACCTTGGGGATTACGTTAGCATTGCCTGGGGCCAGCTTGACATCTCACTCGAGGGTTCATAATTACATTTCAATATATGAATCATCTTTACTTATAAATTGGAGCCAAGAGATGAGCTTATTTGGTTAAGCTTGAAAAAAGTTTTGTGAGAAAATGAGGGGAAGGATATGAAAGCCAGGGAAGTCATGTAAAAATATTGGCAACACTTGTTTTGAACAGACCACAGTTGATGAAAGACTCTGAGTTCTCTATGGACAAATACATAATTATTTGAGACATTCCCTGCAAAAATCATTGCATTCAATGTTAATGTACTGTCTTCCATTATCCTGTGTCCATTGAGATACATGGCTCTATAAATGGAAGTGCATACCAAAACAAACTATTGATTAGATTCTCTGCCCTGAAACAAAATAATTGATCAATTTAATAATTTCAAATAGTAAACATACTTTGGAGGGACAATTACCCTCTTTAAAATTTCCTATAAGCTGGCCAATATTTATGTATATGTATTTATTTTAAGTTGATTTATATGGCTACCCATCTCAGAAATATAACCGTTGGTTAGCTGACAAAGATTAAAAATATAATACACATGCAATATATAAAAATACACTTCCTAAGCAACCTGATCCCAGAGTGGGTCCCAAAATGTCATAAACTAGCTGCAGGTTCTGAAGGGTTAATTAAAACAGCCAAACACAGTTTAAAATGCAGTTTATCTTCTTCCTCCAGCATGAACTGACCAACAAAGCACTAAAGCAATGAATAAATTGTCAGAGCTGATACCTGGTGCTCCCCACCACCTTTTGTAGTTACTTGGTAATTAGGCTAAACCCCACCCCCGTGCATGCGCATACCCATCACCTCATGACCCAGACTAAAAACCACCCGGCAATCAATCATGGATTGTTTGCAGTCAGTTATCAGTTCTGTTCTCAGTGGAAACCTCCCGGCAGTCAATTATAAAGAGCTTTGTAAGGTTCTCAGCTGGACTGCTTGTGGAGGAAGGAAATCTCCATCTGGTAAGCATGAGTCTTGCAGCTGGCCCAGTTGTGGCCCCTGAATGGCAGCCGGAGCTGACATGCGGCCCTTCTACCACAGAGACAGCATCTGAGGAGCTAGAAAATTAGTCAGGAGTCAAAGGACCCCTTGCTCCCGGTTTTGAGGGATGTCGGCAGTGGAATCCCGCTACCAGTTGGGGCGCCCTATAGTTTGTACCTTGAACCCATGATGCCTCCAACAGGGGATAGCCTTTCCATAAAACAAGGTATTGTAACCGCCTTCTGTGCCACCTGGTATCTAGTATATCTTGCACTACATAGTGCTGTTTCCCATCTAAAGTAACCAGGGCTGGCAGCCATACCGGGTCTCCTCTGATATCAGATGCCTGAATTGATCAGAGCAGGCTGCAGTAGAAGACTGGATGTGTTTTCCCCAGTAGGTGGGGGACCTTAGCTGCACTGTGACTGGGTTAATAATTCGCACGATTGAGAAAGGCCCAATGAATTTGGGCCCGAATTTCTTACATGGCAATGGCAGTATGGTAGCTCTGACATGGGCTCAATTACTTTCTGAGAAAGCATACAGGTCATCAAAGTTTCCAAAAGGTGAATTACACGGACATAGAAAAGGCACACATTCTGGATCCCACTGGATGAAAATTCCTAACTGATGGTATTCACAGCATGGTCTTACTGCCTGATTTAATGGAACAATTGGATACAATGGGAATAAGGCTGCCCCTCTGGCCCCATGCCATGTAGGGCTTTATAAAAAATGACTGACTAGAACATTGAATGGCACCTGGAAGCAAATTGGGAATCAAGGCAGGTAATAGAGCAAAAGTTAAGCTTAAAAAAGTTAAGCAAAAGTTATCTGGTTAAGCTTGGAAAAGTTTTGTGAGAAAATGACAGGAAGATTTGAAAGCCAGAGAAATCATGTAAAAATATTGGCAACATGTGTTCTGAACAGACAATAATGAGTGGAAGATTCTGAGTTCTCTGGTGACAAATAAGCACAATTAATAGACACTTATTAAATGGGGAAATAAAATATATACAGTATATACTGAAAACAATAAGTAAAAGCAGGAGAAAGTTCCTGATAGAACAATCAGTGGAACAATTTGCCTCCAGAAGTTGTTAAGTTCTCTAACACTGGAAATTTTAAAGAAGAGATTGGACAACTATTTGTCTGAAATGGTATAGGGTTTCCTGCTTGATCAGGGGATTAGACTAGAAGACCTCCAAGGTCCCTTCCAGCTCTGTTATTCTGTTAAAAGCAATTCTTTTAAATTCTACATTTCTTGCCAAAATACCTGATTTGTGACAACATCAAATGAAATATTGAAATTGTTTCTGGTTGCATGAAATATTTTCCACTTAAAAATTGTATTCTAAGTCTCTACGTTTGCCTTGTGTTTCATATATAAATATATAGGGAAGTTATTCTTGCTTAAATTTAATCTGGAAGCATACTGCTAATTTTGTCATTCCTGTGCATTGTTGAAGCTTGGTTTCCCAGTCTGATATTAAGGGCCAAGTATTTTTTGCCCATTGTTGGGCCAAATTAATCCTTGCATACCAAGGGTTTTCAGAAATACTCACCATGCTCATAATTCGTGGATAGCTGAATGACATAATCACTCATTTTGTATTTTTTTTATTTCATTCTTGTCTACCATGCAACATATTTCCCTGGATTGCTTTAGTTCTGAATGCTGCACAATATTTCCAAAACTCATATATGGATCCTTTATCATTACAATTCATGAAGCATAACTACCATCAATCTCTGGAACGATTTCCCTGTTGAGATCCGGACCCTCACTACCCTTCCGGCCTTCTGCAAAGCGACCAAGACCTGGCTGTTCCGGCAGGCCTGGGGCTGTTGAATCGTCCAGCCCCACCCTCAGTTGTGAATGTTGTGTTTTTTAATATTGTCTTGTTTTTGTATGTCCTTCCCTCCCCCTTTTTTATTGTAAGCAGCCCTGAGTCTCTTTGAGAGTGGGCGGCATACAAATTAAATAAATCAAATCAAATCAAATCAATCTGCTTTCATAACTACAATTACTACTTTCAGACACATTCACCCTAACATAGATTTTCATGAATCCATATTTTGTGACATAGATCTTAGTGCTTCCATTCATACTTTTCACTTACAAACATGTATTCAGCATCTCCATTCATAAGATCAGACAACCTTTATCCAGAACTATTATATTTTCCCCCTTTCTATTAGTTCTACATAGTTTTCTTTCACCATTCTTTTAATTTATTCATTCTCTTTATGCATTTAATATCCCACATTGCCCTGCTTGTCTTCATATTGGCCTAGAGAATCTGACTCTGACACACATCATAGCTTTGGACCAGTGGTGGGTTCTGGATCCTGTTGAAACCGGTACGGTGCAATGGAACCAGGTGTCCACCACATGCACGTGTGCAGCACATGTGCAGAGAATGTATGTGTACTTACGGCCCATGATGCTCTGCAATGCTCCAGCTGCTCAGTGGAGCATCGCGCAGGCATTGTACGCTCCGTGCGCATGCACGTAAATCCCGATTGGCTCAAATACAGATAAGGAGGGTGGGTGGGTGGGGGTCCTCCAGAGCACCATACTGGAACGGTATCTGGTGCTCCCAGCAGGCACCGGTACGCCCGTACTGGTCGTATCCCACCACTGCTTTGGACCATCATTGCTTTCACATAATACATTTCAGTAAGATAGAATAAAACAGTAGACCAGCAATCTTAGCTGTACCAGAGGTGGTATTCTACAGGTTCAGACTGGTTCGCCTGAACTGGTAGTGGCCCCACCCACCTGCCCCAGCTCTATGGCATGTAGGCCCTTTTATCACCAAAAGCGCATGCACGCTCACATTTGCGAACTGGTAGGGAAGGTAAGTGAATACCACCCCTGAGCTGTACCCTTATCATATGGAGCATTTCTTGCTAATAGGGCATGCTTATCACTAAGTACCATTTAGCCAGTATACCAGTTCTGCAATTAAAGACTAATTAGCCATGCGAAGCTGTAAAAATCAATACAATGTAGGAATTCTAGAACTGAGATTGTTTTTCAGACCAATATACTATTATTTAAATTTCACCAATTAAGAGGTAAATGCACTGTGCTAAGCACTGAATTGCAGCTTGAGTATATATATCAAAATGTCCACATAGATATTTTGCTGTGAACTTACTTCAAAAAAGATTGAAGATCAGTATCAGCCCTCTGAAGAATATAACCACATGGTTACTTGTCAGAGATCTGATGCATTTCCCCATCACTTAGCTAATGCATGAAAAGAGTAGTAATTAATACAGATTAGAGCCTTTCAACGAACAGCAATAGCATTAGCATCTGACGTGATCAAGCAAATTCCAGTATCTGGTCCTGTAGGACCCACTAAGGTTAATGCAGATGTCTGAATATTCCAATTTTCTTCTCATCTTCATTTATCAAATGCTCTAAGGCTGTGCACAGCATTTGAATGAAAGGCTTTGCAACAAGTATAAGTGCAATCAAAACATTTCTCTTTGAATAATTAAAACAGCTGTTAAAACAGCTGTGTTTTTGTAAGGTTCATAACATTGCTTTGAAAGACGGTCCCAGCTGTTTTCATGTGCTTGCATGTTCAGGGACACCATGCATGCATAGTTCTAGTTTAGATACCTTCTCATCAGCTACAGAATCACAAAAGATGAAAATAAAACACAGGTCTGCAAAAAAAAATTTTCGAGAGCTGTTTTGGTTATTCCACGTAATCTTTATATTTTTTGGTGCACTGAATCCGAAAATGACCTCCATTTTGTCATAGGACATCACATTTCCTTTATAGGCCGCTGGGATTGGGTGGCCTATAAATCAATTTAATATAAATAAAAATTTAGGTAACTATGTTAAATAAGGCAATACCTCAAAATAAATGGAAATAGACTTATAAAATTAAAGTTTTATTACAACATTTTCATGAAAATCCTTTTTTGAACTGAAATGAGCTCACTACACACACTAAACTCGATTCTTCTTTCTTGTGAGGCTCCTCTTGGTGCATTTACGCTTGTAGCATCTGAAATGTCTCTCTGAAGCATCAACAGTAGTCTGCCATCATTATAATGCTCCATTTTCCCTGGTATCTCCTTTCTATATCTTTAATGTCTTGGTGGAATCGTTCACCTTGTTCCTCACTCACAGCTCCCAAATTTTCAGGAAAGTAGTCAAGGTGGGACTGGAGGAAATGCACTTTCAAACTCATCAGGCAACCTAAAGCTTGAAATGCTTTCAGCATTCTTCCAACGATCTTTTTGTAGTGAGGTTCTTTGTTATTGCCTAAAATTTCTATACGACTTCTTTAAATGCAATCTACCCTTCTTTTTGAGGATCCATCATGGTATTGACAAACTCTTGATCAATTATAAGCCTTCCAATGTCTGGTCTGATGAACACACCTTCCTTCAATTTTGCCTCCGACAGGCATGGAAACTTGGTGACCAGGTATTTGAAGCATTCTCCATCTCTTGGAAGTGATTTTACGAATTGCTCATCAATCCCAATTTTATGTGGAGAGGTGGTAGAAGATCTTTATGGGAAGGTACCAAAGTTTCTTGGAGGACATTTTTTTCAACAACTGTTAGCACCCTCAGCTGCCAATTCTTCTTGGTCCAGTGATTTTGTTGGTCTCGACTGTCCCATAGACACAGAAAACAAGGGTATTTGGTATACCCAGCTTGTTGCCCGAGCAGCATGCACAAGACCTTCAAGTCCCCACACACTTGCCAACCATGGTCTTCATATTTAAGTTTACGAAGAATCAATTCCAAGTTCTTGTAGGTTTCCTTCAAGTGTACGGAATGACCTACAGGTATGGAAACATAAAAACCATTGTGGAGTAAAACTGCTTTGAGACTTCTTTTTGGAGAATCTATAAAAAGACGCCATTGCTCTGAATCATATAGGATTTTAAATTGACCCATCAGACCTTTGACATCCATGTAATAAACCAACTTGTCTTCCTGAGTGAAGTAAGGAACAAACTCCTTTTCACGATGTCTGAACCATGACGATGACACTCCTGGCAACAATAAATTCCTGATTTTCACCTTGATCCGAGTAACTCAGTGGCATCTTTGGGAAGATTGAAGTTTCTTACCAAATCATTCATCTCCTCTTGAGAAAACAATTTTGGTCTTGTATCATCTTCAAAGACAGAACTTGATTCGTCATCTGGTTCAGGTATGACTTCACCTTCATCAGAGCTAGCTAACTCTTCCAAGGTAGCAGGGGGCTTGGGTACTGGTATATCTGTGCCATGGGGGGATGGAACGAATTGCTGAGTGAAGATTGGGGTATGAAATAGAATGCTTCCATGTGGAATTAAACCCTTTCACATCACATGAACAAAAGTAACAGTCATCACTATGGTTCTTTTGCTCTCACCATACCATAGGAATCCCATAATAGAAATATTTTTTCTTACCCTTGAACCAGTTTCAACACACTGTTTGCACACTTTATGAGGTGCCCAAACTTTATCTTGATCTCCAGTTTTTAGTCTAAAATATGCAAAGTATACTTTTTTCACAAAGTCTGTAATATTCTGCTGTTGCTTCAACACTGTATATTCACCACAGATGAAACAAAAACTGTCTGGTGAATTAATACACTTTCGTGGAGCCATAACATAACGGTTGAAGAATGATGAGCTAACATGAATTGTGATGAAAAAGTCTGAACAGTCTAGAACCAAGAACCTGATGATGATTTGTGCACAAGTGTGGCATGCAGGAGAGAGCAGCTCTGTGTCTGTACACGAGATGTCACAGTGCTGGCCATACCCCCTGAACTGACCGGAGATGCTGCTATCTTCCCTGTGTCTCCCTCCCACTGGATTCTTCAGAAAAGATTAACCCCTTCTACCATTACAAGCACAGACTTAAAACTTGCTTAGCTTATGCATAGATTGCTGACTATCAGATTTACAGTGCTATATTTTTTTTACATAACTCGGATAAACCCTTTAAGGTTTTTTTGGAATTTTATATCTTAAATGCACTTATGTGAATTAATTAATAGTAATTTGGACTTTAAATTTGGTTAAAAACCCATAATATTAAAAAATACCAAAATTTTAAAAAACATTGAGAAATTCGAAGACAATTTTGCATGTTGTGGCAAATCATGACATCTAGGAATTTTTTCAATATTTTATTTGTTTTCAGCACACCAAAATACATGGAAATTAGATGAAAATTATCAAACAGCTTTTTAGTCGCAGACCTGTGTTATGGATGATTGCAATCTTGGATAGATCCTTGGACTATAGCCTGCCAATCCTATAGCAAATAATCTATTGCCTGCTGAGTTTATTATAGTGTTACAGGGTATTTTCTCATTCTTGAGAAAAACCCTTTGATTTTCATTTCCCTGTACTGCAAAATCTTTGTGTGATGCCTTTATCTGAAAGTAGAGCTACTGAAATGCAGTGTCATTCTGTAGTAAGTTTACAAATAACAGTATTAGTGATAGCAGAATCTGGAAAGGCTGGAATGAAAATTAATTACATTTTAACACCTCTTGAACATTGCCAAAACCATGCAAAAAATAGGAAGGAAGGAAGGCAGGCAGGCAGGCAAGCAGGCAGGCAGGCATCTGAACCCTTATATGCACAATTTTGTGTATGCATGCTCCCTTCACTTGCGCACGTGCCAGATGCGCGCTCTGCGTGCATGCACAGTTTCCCATAAATAAGTCTGTGCATGCCCAGAACATTAAAAAAAAATAAAAATTATGCTGCGCCAACCGGGGAACTGGTTCGGAGGCATGGCATGCCTGGGTTGCTGCTGGTTCTGGCGATCCAGGCTGGCAAACCACTACTTCGAACCAGTAGGAACCCACCTCTGATGCACATGCTGATGAATAAAAGAACATCTGGGCATTGATATCATTGGTCTGAATTTATCCTCCATTTCCCACCTTCGCAGTTTAAATTATTCTTCATTTCAACATCCTCATCATGAAGTATTTCTATAGGAATATGAACATGTTCTTGCAGCAATAGAAGAGAACCATCCTGACAATTTGTTTGGAGGCGCCTTGGTGGGCAAATAACAAGTGTGGGCATATACACCAATTTTGCCTGGTCCTGCACATCTACATGCATGTCACCAAAATAAGATTATATGTGCAAAAGCTTGATGTGAACTAAGGTAGGCATAGTTCATCATTTCTGCCATTCGTGTTAGGCAGTATCAGTTGCTAGATTCCACCAAGCTCATTTTTGTCATATTTATATTGTCAATTTGTCCATTACACTAGGGCACTAGAGCAGAACTCCGAGACTAAATACTATATATTGTAAATTGCATTTTTTATTCTTCACAGTGCCATTATACATGAAAGCAAGAACATTTTAGTAAATAGGGAGTCTAAAATAACTTCTGTACTAAGAATAAAAATCTTGGTTCCAGCAAAGGAAATGCATTATCACAATTACATTTTGCAAAAACAGGGACAACTATAGGACAGTCTTGTAATTTTTGAATAGAACATTTAGAAAGAAATAATATAGCTCAGATTTATATATATTATTCTGCCCAAGGCCCCATAAAAGGCCGAATATAGGTATTCTTTCCGATTTTTAATATTTTGCTCTTGTTTCATAATGACATTTTTTCATTTAGTAAAAACTATACTTTATTCAAAACTTCATGTGATTAATGCATTGATTTAGATCCCCAATGCACATGCTGCCAGGCAAATTCCAATATTATTTATTTTTATTAGTTTATAATATGTCAATTTTTCTTGCTTATCTGTCAGCTCTCACTAAAATGCATAAATCAAAAATATAGCAATGTGGACACTAACAAGGCATAATTATTGTAGGGTCTGTCCCTTTTTAAAGAAAAATACAATTACCTACCAGCATGCTGCTTAGATTAGGTCAGAATTTACATACAACTGACTCATACTTCCTTTAACCATTTTAATATTGGACAATAGGATTTGCAAACCCCGTCTTTCCTCTTTTTTCTATTGTTACTTTCAAGTGGAAAATAATAAAATCATCCCAACCAAAAAGTTTAATTATTCCGTGATGCATTTCTAGGATGATATCAATCATTTATAAGACTGAGCAAAAATCTTAACAATAATCGATTGACATTGTGATAAAATGTAGTGTATGAGAATAGGCTCATACAATAGGATTTCAAAGACATTTGCTCCATGATAAGTGCTTTGGAGAATCAGAGTGCAATTTTATGAATGTTTACTTGAAAATAAGTCCATTCTGTTGAATGATAACTACTGCAGGAAAGTGCACTGAGGATTTTACCTGTAATCTCCTTTAGTCAATTCCATATATATAATGTATTCTGTTTCTGCAGAAATTAATATTTAACACAAAATAACAATATTACTGTAGCAGATTAAAAAATAATTTTGATCCAATATCTATCTATCTATCTATCTATCTATCTATCTATCTATCTATCTATCTATCTATCTATCTATCTATCTACCTACCTACCTACCTACCTACCTACCTACCTACCTACCTACCTACCTATCAAGATACTGTGTATCAATCTGTATAAAATATATCTATGTCTGTCTGTCTGTCTGTCTGTTTCTCTCCATCTTTCCATCTATCCATTATCCTTTTTGGCTTCATGGACAAATAGCATGAGTTGAATATAGTGAAATAATCAAAACAAAACGCCAACAAGAGGATTTCATGTAAAACAACCTCATGGAATCCTAAGTAGTTGGATGTAGAATGGCAGATATGCCCTGAAATAAGGGAAAACCAGGACTGAGACCTAGGGTTAAATAACTGTGATATATTTATAGAGGGCAAGGGATCATCATAAAATAAAGCAGCAAATAGTAAAGAAGTCAATGTAAAAGAGAGGCCAGGGATTTAGGGTATAGAGATCATAAATTTTCATCGATATAAACAGTCTATGTACCTCAGAAGCTGAGGTTTAGCTATAATTTCAGGCCTGACCTATGGGCTTCTGGTGTTCACTGTGCATGCATTGTCAAGATGCCGTATAATGAGGAGGAGGATGTTTAGGAGGGCAGCGAGAGTTGCAGATCGGAGTGATTTACTCATTTAATCATTTCTGAATCCATCCCAAACCCTGCAAGGCTGGGTTGAATATTCCATACTTGAGAGGATTTTATTGTCCTAGCAAGTTACATTTAATTCTTTCTACATCATCCCAGCAAAAGTGAAGGATTTCTTCTTTTGTGGAGATAGTGGAACAAAATGGTTGCAAGAAACACATGTATCCATTGTGTTGCTCACATCTCAGCTTCCTTTAAATTACCCAAATATATCAGTCCGGTTTTAGTAAAAATGAACGTTTTCTCTCTCCCCACCCCCACTGCTTTCCATATTCACCTACATGTCTGCGTATATTTCTGCATTGCTTGCTTTTTGAATATACCATTTTCATATTAATAATAATTAAAAGCAGTAATAATAAAGGATGATGGCATCCACATGAACCACTGATGCTTTTAGCTTGGTCCTAATTGCTGTTAAAGAGAATTCTAAATGCTTTCTATATCTCTTGGATGATCTGGCTAAACAGCTTGCTTGCTTCTTTTCTATTAGTTTGAGTTGGAAAATAATTGTGTCAGCATTAAGTGAGCCTTTTTGTTCTCATTGCCATCCTAATGGACAATCCGTTTGTAGGAGACACCTCACCAACATGCTTACCTAAAACGAGATACTCGATGGACTTAGTATGTGTGAGGAAGGAGGGATAGATTTTATTATCCCCACTGAAACTAATACAAGATTTTCAAAGGAAGATTGCTTTACAGGCATTATCACAAAATGCAAACTGGTAAGTTCTTTTTGTTTTTAGCAGCTCCATGTGGTTACTTTGGCATTTCAAGCCTTGCGAACTGTAAATAAAATAGAAGGAAAGAGAAATGCTAGCTGAGGACTTTGGGGCCTGCTGCTATATAAGCCTTGTCCAAGAGAGTAATTCTTGCTCATATTAGTCCCATTGATTTCACCAAGCCCACTCAAGTAAATAAGAACTGGCCCTTTGAGAAGATGTTGTAGGGAAATAATTTAAATAAGTAACCACCGATGCTAACAATTCCTCAAGCCATCCTGATTATTCTTTCGGAATTGTTCAGCGTTAATGCAAAAAAAGGGGAAAAAACCCAACCACCCACACACCTCATGAGATGCTCTACAAATTCCAATGATATAATTGACTTTTTTTTAAAAAAAAAAAAAGGTGGCAAGAGGGTGGGTAGAAAAAAATTCAGGTACATTTTCAATGGCATATCTGAGTGAAGTAGCAATGTCAGCCTGTCGATAAATGGCTCTCATAAATGGTTTCAGTTTCTGGAACCACTAGGTTGTGCTGTTGTATAAAAAACAGGGCTTCTTTGTCTTTCTCTCTCTCTCTGTCTCTCTCTTTTTTGGAGGGGGACATACTGCATAATAATGGTTTCATGCTGTGCAGAATCTTGTAAATACTGTTTTACAGTTCTCACTAACAACAGAAGTATATAAGATCAAGAGAGAGAAACTGTCATTTGCTTTCTCCTCAAAGCCAGGTCCAAGACCTGGTTTTAGCTAGTCATTTTTGTATTCAGTGGAAGTGCCCTGAAGATCCGGGCATTGTCATTTTGAATGCATTTTCTGTATGCCACAAAGATGAAGCACTTCCCTTTAACAAAGCTTCAGCTAGACTTGCCTGTTCTGAGAGAGCTTTTAAAAACTCAGGGGTACTTTCTGAAGCCCCCAAATTTGAACTTGACTTTTCTTCCCTGATTTGGCACTGTACGGAGGCCTTCATAATATGCTTTCTTGCCATTCCCCTGAGTTACATATCTCGGTTGCAAAAATACATTTTGATCACTAGAAGGCAACAAAGAGATAAAGAAAATTCCAACACTTTGCTGCTTTCTATTGGTTGCTGGATTTTTTGCTACCGGTGTATTAGCTATAATATCCCCCCCCCCAAAAAAATCTTCTTTCATTTATCAATAACATGCTGTGAGGTTATTCATGGTGAAAATCTATGAGTTTCTGAAAGGCATTAATGGCCTTAAAGGTGGAGACTTCCACCTCCATATCCAATCCATTTTCTATACAGGGTAAATTGTTGCTATTATTGCTATTGTATTTGTATTCTGTGCAGGACATTTGGGGCACTCAGACTTTCTATTGCTTAAATGTGAAAATATTGTTTTTATAATTGTTCCTCCCCCTCCTTGAAACAATAAGATCTTATAAAAACAATATGGTTTCAGTTTGGGCAAAACGGCAATATAATTCTTTTGACATTCTTGACTGATAGTGAGATGATTGGCATAATAAATTTAATAAATGAATGAATAAATAATCTGCAGCAAACACTTCCCAAAGAGTGTTTGCTGCCTACTTCTAATCTAGTCTTCTCAACGGGAGTTGTGTTTTATTAAATAATTTACATGAATATGTATATATTCATTTTATCCCTATTGTTCATTTTGTTGTGCTTGGGTGTTGTGTCAAGCTTTCAGAATTTTGCTTGGGTTAACACCTTTCTTAACTTTCCTGTTTTCTGTTTCAAAATAAATAGCAGAGTCAGTGACTTTCTTCATCCCAGTTTCTAGGAGGGAACAGGTCATCCCCAATTCCCAAACCTGCAATTGGTTAGCTTATGTCAAGGTTTTCCAAATTTGGAAGTTTTAAGATGCATGGAGGCTCAGTGGCTAAGACACTGAGCTTGTCGATCAGAAAGGTCGGCAGTTCAGCGGTTCGAATCCCTAGGAGTGAGCTCCCATTACTTGTCCTAGCTTCTGCCAACCTACCAGTTCGAAAGCATGTAAAAAATGCAAGTATAAAAAATAGGGACCAGTTTGGTGGGAAGGTAACAGAGTTCCATTCACCTTCGGCATTTAGTCATGCCCCCCACATGTCCATGGAGACATCTTCAGACAACGCTGGCTCTTCAGCTTTGAGACGGAGATGAGCACTGCCCCCTAGCATCGGGAATGACTAGCAAATATGTACGAGGGGAACTTTTACCTTTACTTTAAGATTCATGGACTTCTGGGAATTGAAGTCCATAAGTCTTAAAATTGCCAAGATTGGGAAATCCCGACTTAAGCGGTCTTCCATAAGCATTTCATTTGAGAACTATCAGCTCAGTTTTGACGCTTTGGATAACAAATTATCTGCTCATTAATTAAGTTCTGCCTGTTACTGTACTGTAGAAAGAAAAAAAATATTCTTTTTCCGGAGGGTCTACAGATAAAGAAACTAGTTATAGTTCATTGAAATTTATCCCTGTTAATTATACTCTGATTCTGAAAAGATGCCACCACAATCCTGATTTTTGGCTACCATGGACTTCCACTACGATGGAAACAAGCTATAATGATTATATGAACAGACCTTTAGGCTGTTAGCCCTGGAAGAATTTTGATGCCAATCGTAATGCAATCTAAGAACCAAGAACATATGTAAAAAGCAAGGAATCACTCAATTACTTTATCTAGTTTATGACATAAAACTGTGGTTCTGCATTGCATTATTAAGTTGCTCCTCTCCTGGGCTTATGCCAATTTAACTCTGATAGCTTAAGAAAATCCTGTCCAGAATGAGACACTTTGGCAATAGCTTGCAAAGGAATCAGTCCAGATGGCAGTCATGTCCTCCCATTAGACAATTCACCTGCCATTCTACCTTCCAATCTTACTGTTCAAGGAAAACCCTGGTGAGCTGCAGGCATATCTTACTAGGCAGACACACAAATTAAATTTAATTATACCAAATTAAGTAATAAAAAATCGGATATATACAGGCCTAAAGCCAGCTTTAAAATAAAATCATATTTTTTGCTGTCCTATTCATATCTACTGTTCCACGGAAACTTTTGTCAGCAGTCTCACAATGATGCTGTGGTTATAAAACTTTCCTGGCATATAGAATACTGTTAGTTCAAAATCCAGAGGAAATCCTTTTTTAAAAAATTATTATTTTTCTTTCTATTGTAGTTAATAGAAAATATATTTGATGAATTGATACTTTTCTGTTTACTTTTAAATAATTGCCACAATTTATTCATTACCTCAAGTTACTGGAAAAATAATAAAACAAAGTATTGCTGGAATTAGAAACAATGGAAAAATAAGCCACTCATGAAAAGAAAAGTAGTAATTATATATGTGCATGTGCGTGTGCGTGTGCGTGTACGTGTACGTATACGTATACATATACGTATATGTATATGTATATGAGAGGTGGTATTTAGCAGGTTCTGACCAGTTCTGAAGAACTGGTAGTGGAAATTTTGAGTAGTTTGGAGAACTGGTAAATACCACCTCTGACTGGCCCCGCCCCCATCTATTCTCTGCCTCCCAAGTCCCATCTGATTGGGAGGAAATAGATATTTTGCAGTAACCTTCCCCTGGAGTGGGAAGAAAATGGAGATTTTACAGTATCCTTCCCCTGCCACGCCCACCAAGCCACGCCCACAGAATTGGTAGTAATTTTTTTTGAATCCCACCACTGATTTGTGTATATGTATACATATACGTGTCATATGTGTATACGTATACGTATCAGACTGGCATTATCACGATTGCATTATAGCACGAGTATTGAGAATTGCAGAACTCTGGAAGACAATGGAAACAGTGGAAACTATTTGCTTAGATGGGAAGGCATTCTTTCCTTCTGAAGTCAAGTATAGAGGTTAATCTAAAAAAACAACAACATGCTGAAAGCAAAGCAGACTGCTACACTACAACAGCAGTGACAGAAGTAGGAAAACAATACTTGGAAATCAGAACAGGTAAGCAGGCATGGATGTCTTTTTTGTTCTAAGGGAGAGGGGAGACCAAGGTGCTCCTCTCCATTCCTGCAAATATTTTTAACTCAGTGTCTCTCACACACTTTGTGCAATTGTTTTCTTTCTTTTCTTTTTCTATAATATGGAAATAAATATACCAAGGGTCAGTTTTTGGGAAATGGGCAATTATAAACATTGATAAATAAATAAAATGTTAAAATTGTATTAGTAAAAACAGCCTGATATGATCTGCCAGAAAATTGGATTAAGAAACTTGTTCTTTAAGGGTAAATCCTACAGGTGTTTCCAGACAAGGCTATTATGTGTTCACTCAGCTTCCTTAGCAGAATTTTAAATATCTAGTGGAAAGTCCAAATGGAGTTGCTCTCTGAGTGTATGCCTCTAGATGGGAGAGAGCTTTGGAGACAGAAGGAAGAGTCACAGGCTGGACAACTGTCATACAAGAGCAATTTCAATCCATGGAAACCAAATGAAGATGGGGAATGTTTCAGAAGAAACCCTCCCAAGACACCTTGGGGGGGGGGAAAGACAAGGGAGGGGGGGAACAGAGAAATTCTTTGTGCAAGATTTTCCTACTGTAAAGGAGGAAAAACCAGAGGAGGAAAAGCAGGAGTAGTAACACCAAAGGTAGTGCTATCACTCCTGCTTTGTGCTTCTTGTCTGGGCTACTTCAAAGAGCTGACACCTCTCATGTTTCCCCACTGCTCACTCAGTATACATGTGCATATGTATGTATTTATATTTATATATCAATACAGCATAAGAAAATTGGGAGAATATTTCATATATTTTAATTCGTAGCATTATAGGCTATTTTTGACTAGACATTTCCTGTAAGAGGTGCAAAGGCTTATATATAAAGTGAAAGTATTTCCTATGCTTTTATTTGAACATAAACTTGGAATATATTTAATATATCGAATTCCAGATTTTATTTTTAAAATAGGTCCCAGAGGCAGGGGTGGATTCAACCGGTTCAGACTGGTTCGGGAGGACCGGTAGCTCCGATGATCAGCTGGGAGAGAACCGGTTTGCTCTGATGACCAGGTAGGCCGGCCTGACCACCCCTGCGCTAGTCTGCCCTATATCTGCTTTGTTTGAAGCCCAGCTGATAGGCGCAGTTGAGCAGATTGCCGTGCCTCAGCTGTTTTACTCACCGGGGCTGCAGTAGAAGGTAATATTTTAGAGCTGGTTTGAAACAAACTGTGCCCGTGTGGAGTGAACATGTTGTTGGTGTGGTTGAATCCTACCACTGCCTAGAGCAGTGGTAGTCAACCTGGTTCCTACCGCCCACTAGTGGGCGTTCCAGCTTTCATGGTGGGCGGTAGGGGTTTTGTCCGATAGTGAAGCACTTTCCTTTTTTAAAATTTAATTGACTTTTTAAAAAAATCATAGCATTATTTAAAAACATTTTCATTAGGTTTTCATAAAATCACCATTACTGTGGAACCTGTGGGCGGTTAGAAAATTTTACTATTAACAGAGATACAAAAGTGGGCGGTAGGTATAAAAAGGTTGACTACCCCGGTCTATATTTTGTTTAGGTTTTCCATCACACAACCATTTTAAATAATGGCAACACATCTGCCTTTGAAAATAGGATGAGGAGGATCCAGGAACCAGTCAAAATGCCAGCTTTTGATTCTACCAATCTAGATTTCATTATCTACGTTCAGATATAGATCACCCAAACAGGAATGCAATGTAACCAAATAAAAGAATACATCAGTGCTTAATAAATCAAACTTCCAGTTTGTAAAGACACAAATAAGAATTTTTTCCATAGGAAGCTAATTCATTTTACCTCAGCTTAGGAAAAGCAGTATTTTTCCTGACCTTTAAAAGCAAATACATCACTAATAATGTCTAGGAAAAACATTTCTGCTAAGAATGCAATTGCTGCTAGTTTGGATAACAATAAGCATGTTCAGTGCCAAATGTTTATTTGCCCTAAAAGTGTGTGTATGTTTGTGTATGCGCACATATCTAATTACAATGCAACTATCAAAAGAGAATATTTTTCTCATATTTATTGCAGCCTTTGAATAATTCTGCTTTGCTGAAAATAGCCAATATATTAATAATTCTGTTTGTTCCTGGTTTCTATTTAGCAAGGACAAATAAGGAAATGGATGGAAAGAAAATTAACCTTGGGACTTTTTTTTTCAATGCACACACATATATATTACTTGTTAGACAGCTATGGAAATTTAACCTGTGACTTTATCTCATACACAGGCTAGCTTATTTCAGTTTCATTTTTAGTTCATGTTGCCTGTCAGAGATGGCCACAATATCTCATTAGAATTCAAGGTGGGATGAGGCTGTGTAGAGACTGCTGTGTATATTATGCATACAAAGTCATTGTTCAAAAGATTTCTCCTGCCTATTCCCTTGTAACACCTCTGTACTTGAAATGTAATGTTGTTGTGTGCCTATGCCAATCAGAAAATGGAGTGATCATAACCTTTTTTGCTTGTGTTAAAGGATAAAAAAAGAATACCTATTTATCTCCACTGGACTAAATTAATGGACTAAAATACCCTTTTTAATCAATAGATACTATAAACTAGAGATAATTATAAATGATAGAATTTTTTAAATGCAATATACACAGTAGGTTGTGCAGTACTTCCGTTTTGATTCCACAAAGGTGTTTTACAATGCAGAGGAGTCTGTATGTCATGCCAGTCAACAACACTTTAAAGCATTCATATCTGTCTCTAGGACTGTGAATCTGGCCCTGTGTTTCTAAAAAAGACATGGCTATTTTAAAGAATTGCAGACAAGGGCTGCATCCATATTCCCATGGGTTCATGCCCCTATTCATCCACACTTTTAGAAGTAATAAAAAGCAGCTGTTGCCTTCTTCATGTTTTGCAAAGTTTATGTTACAAAGTTTGTGTGTGTGTGTGTGTGTTTGTTGGGGGGAAGGTCTTCAGAAACTTGAAATTCCAAGTCAGACATAAATAGAGTCCAAGAAGCAAATAAGGTAGTTCATACATTTTCAAAAGTGTAGACTGAACTAATGAAATGCTGATACATTTTGAGGGAAGATGCTTAGAATACATATTAAGCTGCTCACTAGGGGAACAAAAGAATGACTTATTTCTTTGCTTTTATGCTGAACTGATGATGGCATTGAAAGAGACGTTGGCATGTGTATTTCTCTACGTTATATGCATTTAAAAACATTTAAAACATGCTTTCAATGGTTGCTATTATTCTTAGCAAGTATCCTGTGAGATAAGTTGCAATAAATCAACTTTTACAAACATAGGATTTACGTTCTTACATAGAACCATGTAATTTTTTTCATGATAAATAAGGGGGATAACAATATAGCATGAAGGCTATAAAAAGATAAAGGTTCCCCTCGCACATATGTGTTAGTTATTCCTGACTCTAGTGGATGGTGCTCATCTCCATTTCAAAGCCAAAGAACCAGCACTGTTCGAAGACATCTCCATGGTCATGTAGCCGGCATGACTAAATGCTGAAGGCGCATGGAATGCTATTACCTTCCCACCAAAGGTGGTTCCTATTTTTTCTACTTGTATTTTTACATGCTTTCGAATTGGCAGATTGGCAGGAGCTGGGACAAGTAACAGGAGCTCACTCTGTTATGTGGCACTAAGGATTCAAACCACTGAACTGCTGACCTTTCTGATCGACAAGCTCAGCGTCTTAGCCACTGAGCCACTGTGTTCCTCAATGAAGGCTATACATAATGCTAAAAATATTATATACAGATTAATACTGAACTTTTGCATTCCTCTGAACAATGAAAAAAAGATATTGTAGGTAAAATCTTGTTAAATACATGTTAATAATCATGTATATTTCTAAATCAATGTTTCTTTTTTCAACACATTTAACTCATGTAATATAGATTGTCCCTTAGGATGAAATACATTTTTTTCTTAAACATCATTACAGAGGTTAGTTTTCCAAAAAATAGCTCTTTCCCAACTTAGTTCTATCAACTGGTTATTCTCAATTTCTGAAAATGTAAAGGCTCAAAATAGGATGCTATTAGCACTGATCAATAGAAGCAACAAGGATGAATCCTCCCTAAATCCATCCTTAATCCAGAGGAAAATTTAAACCACCCTTAGAAGTAGCTGATATTGTTAATGCACTAGAAATTGCTGATTTATCCTTACTTTTTTTCTTTCCCCCCAATGGTTTTCCATTGGCAAGATATTGGCCACCTTTTAATTCGCTGAGATCAGTGCTCTAAGCTAGATTGTTTTCTACTAAGATAGGAAAACAATAGGACGGCCCATCTCAATGTTGTACGGTTTTTGTGGGCAAAAAGAAATGTTTGATTTGTTCCTGAAAAATGCAGTGTAAATGCTAACTCTGTAAACCAAGTAGAGGATACACTTTTAAGTTACTTTATCAAATTTAATTCAGCAGAGTTACTAAAATGTCATGTGGCTAAAATAGGTCTTTCATTCATAAAGTTCAGTATAAAGTTGCACTATCTACATCTATGCATCATATACTTTTATACCAATTAATATGATCATGAAAATCAACTCACAATTTTCAGTCAAGGTTTTTATAGTGTAATGATGGTGATTAATATGTCAAAAAATTTTTTTTCTTTTGCTAAAATAAAATTTGTCTTTTTTCAGCCACAGATCACATCAGTGCTTTTATCAAACTATCCACTAGGATAGCATAAACCTAATCTGTGAATACTGTACCATTTGCATTTATTTACCCTAATAGTTTAAGGGTCTTTTTTCACATCAGTAAGGGGATAATTCTTTTGGAAACCCTTACTGTCATTTTTAAAAATCCTAAATATCATCAGCAAATTTAGACACTTCATTGTTCATCCATAGTTTTAGTTAAGGAGCACCAATCCCTAAATACATTACTGGGGAGATTGATAACTGACAGTTTTTCTTTATGAGAACTATTTATTTTATTCTCTGTTCTCCATTTACAATTTGCAACTGTATCTGGGATTTTTTTCTCTGAGTCTTTGTCAAAAGACCTTTAACAGTCCTTGTAAATAATACTAATCCTATTTCTATGTATGTGTTTATTGAAACTCTTATAGTGAGTCATTGGGACAGGAATTTAGTTCAGCAGAAACCATAATTTTATTTTTCAAAAGGAATCTGTTTTGGCATATATATCCCCCACCAAATGTCTTTTTGTGTGCATTTTTGACTCCTGTAATAGACTGTCATGTTCTGTTACATACTTATACTTAAGACCTACAGTATTTAAATCCTAGACTTTTTTGACAATCATACTATAATGGTTATATATCTTCAGCTGAAAATCTTTTCTCAAAGGATCAATTTCCAAACAGCTATCTTGTCAGGAAGTAGAAAAAAGTCTTTGCCACACCAATGAGAAAACATTAAATAGTTTTCAGTAACTTTCATGGCAGAATATTAAAATTCAAGACTGGATTGAATCTTAAAATCATAGTTGTCCTCCTCTTCTCCTTTAGACCCTATAATTTCTATTCTGTCTTCCTGATCAATCCCTGTTATAACTAATATAATATTTATTTAGAATTGCATTCAATCAAACAGGTGTGCTTTCCAAAAGATTTTAGGTTAGAGGACTAGACTGTTAGAAAACAAGCACAAATTGGGCAAAGCAGAAAGGAATGTGAAAAGTATGGAAAAGCTTTGCATGAACCCCACAGTAAGAAAGAAGTTGATGCTGTCCTGTGTTTTCACTTCTCAGTGATGATGGACATTTCTTTTATTAATAGTTACATGTGAGTTAACAGCATCCCCCTTGCAGATGCCCCTTACTCACTCCAACATTCTCTACCAATGAATATAAATGACTAATCTAATCAGTTTCCCTTAACCACCTCACCATCTCTTATCCTGAAATCGAAATGCCTCCAGCAAAATTTATTTCAGTGCTGACCCCTAACCATTCTGACATACCTTATTTTGAATTCTAATACCAGTTCTCTCCATGGCTCTTATTTATAGGCCTTTTTTTTCCTATTGTGCTTATCACCATAATGTCTTAGCTCTTCACATAACTTAATGAACTTTCTCTCAAAATCAGTATGAGGGAAGAGAAGTGCTATTATCCTGATTTCATGGGAAAGGTTCTGGGGTATGCAGGCCCTGTACTTTGGCCAATTTACGCAAACAGCTGATGGCAAAACCAGTAGTATGGCCAGTTGTATGACGACCCCTAATTCCATGACTTCTCTATTATTCCACATACAAATAAACATGTATCCATACGGTTTGCCTAATATGTTGCAATCTGATGAGAGGCTGCATCATTCATTAGAAAAATACTTTTGCATGAGCAACCTGACCTTTTAGTTAGTAATCTTGCCTGAGGTTCTTAACATATCTGAGCATTCTTCGGTTTATGCAAAGTTCAGCAATGGACAGTGTTGCTCAGTCATCCAAAAGCAAAATTTATTTTTAGGAAAAGAATGAGACATTCTAAATGCTTATTATAAACACATACATGAAAGATATTTGTGTTATTTGCACATGAGACTGCAAGTAAATGTACATGTGTTATGGAGTAACTGCCACTGCAAAACATAAAATTTATTTCTGCTGTGATAACACACATTTCAAAGTTGCCTTTATATGCATCAGCTACATTTGTGATTGTTCTCCTGCCTTCATCAGTCACCAATTCCCTCTCAAAAGATTCTAAATGAAAAGTGTCATACTGTGCATCACTGTCACATTACATGGTTTACTTTCGTCACTAAAAGTAAACACAATTTCACTGCTTTGAACAAAGATGCATAATATCCATGGCAGAAATGTAGGACTTTTATAACACTTAACAGTAAAGTAGTTCTTCACTTATTTTATTTTTCATCTGATTATGTGCCTGAAATGTTTAAGAGATTTTGTTAAGGCAAATGCCATTTAAAAATATATATATATATCAGGAAATATTCATGGTTTTCACAGAGATAAGTTGCTTGCATTTCTAAACACCCAACACCAGAGGTGAGTTGCTCCTGGTTCAGCCCGGATCGGGTGAACCAGTAGTGCTGGTGGTAACGGGAAGCTCTGCTCACCCATCTGGATGCTTCTGCCCAGAAGCATCGAGCGCACACATGTATGTGCATGCACATGAGCAAACTGGTAGTAAAAATAATGGAAACCCATCACTGCCCAACACCCTCCATTGTTTGGGCAGTCTGCAGTACAAGTCTATTAAATATCTAAGACAAAGCAGAACTATCATTCCACAAATAAAATCTTCTATCCTAGAACATAGAAAACATACTTCATTTTGAAAGGAAAACAGAACAAAACTGTCATTTCTATGGCTTTTAATTTTAAATATGTCATCTATGTTAATGATCACTTCACTTTTAATGCCATTGGAAGACGACAAAAAAAACAACACAAAGAAACTACTGTATTGTGTTTTTCAGCACATGGCCATCTCTTCAATTGCATATTCACAAAGCTCTTTTGGGAAGAATGCATCTATAACATCCTTGTGGTAGGGCCCTGGCAATAATAACATCTCGGTAGGCAGAATTACTTATAAAGGGAGGTGTCCAGATAGGTGGTGCTGGCCCTGAACTCTCGATTAAGTGGAGTTTTCTCCTCTTCCCCTTAACACACTGCCTGTGGTACATTAAATTTTACTGATATATAATAGCTTCATCATTGCTGGCCTTGATTTTATTAACTTAAAAGGCTAAAGAACAAAAGACATATATTGCTGACAGGTTATAAATACCTTAACAAAGGTATTGTTAACAGCTCCTCAGAATATGCAGTGAAGCAAGTTGCAGTATTCATTCCAGGAAATATTTGTTGTTTTGCACTCAGTAATTATCTTTGAAAGATATTTTGATGGTTTTATGCCATTATATTATATTATATTATATTATATTATATTATATTATATTATATTATATTATATTATATTATATTATATTATATTATATTATTATAATATATATATTAAAGTCTTCCAAATTTATTTCCAATTGTGAAATTGATCCTTCCTTCCTTCCTTCCTTCCTTCCTTCCTTCCTTCCTTCCTTCCTTCCCCTCCTTCCCTCCCTCTCTGAAGAACTATTAACCATGAAGTACTATATAATGATACAGATGTGATAACCAGCAACTTTGGCCTACCTGCTTATCTCTAAACAGTGTCAAATGTTATCTGATAATCAATATCAAAGCATGTGGGTTATGTGCATGTGTTTCTAAATGTGCAATTGTTTATATTGCTGACAAATGCTTGGCTTTTTTTATTCCTCTTCCTGACTATAGTTTTCACATACAGAATCCATTAGTAACAACTTTCAACATTATTGCATTTCTGTTACTGCTCTTAAGACTCCAATGGGCCTAGATTTATTTATATTCTAATTTGGAAAATGTATAAGGGGCTTGGAATTAAGCTTGGGTCAATTGTAAGCCGTTCCTAATTTCTAAAATAAGATGGAATACCTGTGTCAGACTTGCTTAGAGGTAATTCTTTCTCATCTGGTAGCCTTCTCATCTAATCCCTCAACTCAAAGAACTCTGACCTGATTCCAGTCCCTTTTGAAGGGCAGCTTTCACAAGTAGATGCTGAGCAACTCCGGCTTGTTTTTTCACTAGCTGAGGGAAGTCTACAAGGTTACATTTTGTTCCATGGACTGTAAACATTTATATGATTTGGGGGGTGGGGGTGTTGAAGGGAGGATGGAGTGGCTGGAGATTTGAAATCTGGAGGTTTTCTGAAAAGGTATGGATTTTCATATTTTGATAAAAATGTACCAAAATCCACAAATATCTTTATGAAAAAGAACTTATAATTTAAACTAAAATACATAAAAGCATTGACTTGGGGACAAAAAAAAACAATGCAGATTTAGCTGTCAGTCAGAATACTTTAACATTTTAGGTTTTAAAAGTTTGGGTTTGAAATTGTACTAAATGAAGATTTTGAGAGCTATTTTGTCCTAGTGGTTAGGTCACCAGGCTAGAAACAAGGAGACCACAAGTTCCAGTCCTGCCTTAAACATGAATCCATAAAACATAGATCCAGACTATGTACCTGGACTATGGATATGAAGGGAAATGAATGTTCATGAATACACAGAAATAATGTGGTATAATGCAGTGGTGGGTTCCGGGCAATATGCCCCAGTATGGGTGTACTGGTGCCTGCTGGAAGTAGCAGGTACCATTTTGGTACAGTGCTTTGGAGGGCCCAAGCGCCCGCATTCCTTAGCTGTATTTGACCCAACTGGGCCATTTGTGCACGCACATGCAGTGTACTGTCCCTGTGCGATGCTACGCCGAGCAACTGGAATGTCACGGGCAGTGGATGCACATGCATGTGGGGCACGTGTGCATGTGGTGGATGCCCGGCATTGTCGCAGCTTACCAGTTGTGACGGGATCCGGAACCCACCACTGTTAGAATGGTGGAGGTGTTGGAGAACCAGGTTGAAGTTATTTTCTGAAACTGAAGCTAATTAAATGATTTTGTCTTAGCCATTCTCTCTTAGCTTAATCTGATCTACAAGTTTGTTGTGGTGATAAAATTGTAAGCTATTTTAAGCTCTGGAGGAAAAATCAGATTTAAATGAATTAAACAGATAAGGTCTTTATGAATTTTTCTGCCTTTTCCTACCTTGTCTGTCTACTTTGTAGGCATGTAGTATATTTGTGGATCTATGTGAGGGTTTGTATGTGGGCTCAACAGTAAATCACACTTAACCCTTAATTCAACACTTGGCTAGACTTGGGGCAAGATTTTCAGACAGTACAGCCATCTTAACTTTACTTTTGATTACTGTCAGCAGAACAAAAAATTTAGAGCCTTTATATATTTCTCTGTCAAAATGACTTTCTGAGTTATGGCCTGTCCTGTCAGGCATAAAGAATCAGGATCACTTGTAAGTTCCACTTCAGATTTATTTCTCAAATCTAGTCAATTAATGACCAGCATTACATTGGCACTAGGTAAGAGTTAACAGAATTCAAGGGGGAGGGTAAATCCGGAGTGTTCGTAGATACATAACAATGCTAGACTTGACTCTGCCCCCAGGTTCTGCCACTCCTTTTTCTATATATCTCCTTGCATTGCAAGAGTTGATCCTTGAAGTAATTAGGCCATGTGTGACTATCTGGAAGGCTTCCTGATTCAGGAATGGGTGGAACCCATGCACCAAATGGCCGAAACCATCTGGTACTATTTTTGAAACAGGAACTCTGAATCCAAGAAAATTCCTAGATTGTGCACTACTCTTGAAAGGACAAGTACTATCTCATCTAAGAGTACAGACTGGAAATCCCTAGATCTGGGAGGCCTTGATTTCCACAGACACTTTGATTTTGGTAGAATTAAGTTGGAACACTGGAACAGGACCTCAACAGCCTCATATAGATGGCCTGCATTGAAAGATATACTTGGGTATCACTGGTATATTGATGAAGCTCTAGACTGGTGGATTATTTCACCCAGTGGCTTCATAAATATATTAAACAGGCAGGAAGAAGGTACCATAACCTGAAGCATCCCACATAAGATGAATCTGAAGTGATCTTTGTTCCCTTTCCAATACTGACTGGAACTGGTATAAAAAGTGTTCCCCAATTTCCAACTCCAAGCAGCTGGTTAAGAAGAATACTGTTGTTGATGGTAGTGAAAGTCACTGAGAAATCAAGGAACCATTTTGGCTTTACCACAGTCAACAGCAACTGTGATCAAAGTACTCTTAGTACTGAATCTTAGCCCAAAACCTGAGTGAAATGTATGTAAATAAACTATCGTTGGATACAAGGTCAGATTCTTGAGGAAGGAGTGACCATAGGCCAACATCATAGCATGGCTCAAACTACAGGTCACCTCCCTGGCCACCTTAACAAATCAAAAGAGACCTGAGTGGCTGAACTAATAGTACAGAGAATAATGTCCATCTTCATATTCAGATGTTACAATTAATGTATTCTGAAAAATATGCGTATGAGAAAATAGGGGTATTGTTTTGGAAAAAATCCTTTTTCACTTTTTTCTTATTAATTTTACACTTAGGATTCATTAGAGATTTAAGGGTAACAGAAAAAATGTAAATAGTGTTTGTGTTAAGGATTAATAGTTAAATGATCAAAAGTAATTTAATTATTGTTTAAATATTTTAATTTCCACATCCTGTTTACTTTTTACAACTTTTCATATGACCCCCACATCTTTTTGCAGGGTGGCCATAATAAGCTGTTCAAAAATTGGAGCGCCAACAAAAATTGTCTCTGGTTTAAGTTGAAGTTTTAGCATTTTTTAAAAAAATGTATGTTGTTTATATGTATATTTATTATTTTTCATATATCTCTTTTCATGTATCTCTTTTCCGGTACTTGAGCAGCCAAAAAGAATGGAAAGATGTGCAAAACTATAAGCATATATGAGGGTATATGACAAAATGGAATACTCCAGGCTTGATTCTATGCCCCAAAATGATTTCTTGGCTTTTTTTAATAGATTGAATTATAACATTGTAAAACTAACCCAATCTGAATTTACCATTTTATGAGCCTATTTCTATTAAGGAGAAAATTTTTAATAGAACTGACTTGTTTTAAACATAGCATCACAGAAAATCATTTCCAGAATTATGATGTTCTTTTCACAGTGGAGTATTTTAAAATTACTGATGGGACAAATTATATAAAAATACAAGTCATTTTTAAACATGGCTATATGGTAGGATCCTTGATGGGGAAATGCTTTGCAGAGATTTCCTAATCATTTTGCAATTAATCCAGTTTTATGTTCACTATAGGTGGAGGATGAAAGCCAATATTTCCCAATAAAGTGTAGTGTAATAGGACAAATTTCAATAATTGCAATATTTCCTATTAATGTGAAAAACTGTACTGTACTTGCTTAACTTTTACTTTTGTGCAACATTTTGCCTCTTCATTGGAAGAAAAAAATAGACCCATGGGCATGTTAAATGAGATATCAGTGCTGCCCTTAAGAAGCAATCCTTTGCTTGAAAGGAAAGCAAACAGTGATTCTACCAACCTTGTGAAAATGTTCTGCAGCCTAAAGACATTATGCTTTCTTTGGCCAGGGAGGAGATCTGTAGTTTGATCCATGCTATGGTGTTGGCCTAGAGTTGCTCCTTTTGTCAGGAATCTGACCTTGAACCCAACAAATTTAGGTAGCTACCAAACTGCAGACTTATTTGAGAGTAAATCCAAATTAATTCAAAATCATATTTTACCATCTAATCACTTGGGCTGGCATTTTACAAGGTATTTTAATTTCTTTGCCCATTTTATTGAAAAAAGAATGCAATTTGAAAATTTATGTTGATTGATTGCAAGGGCTCCAAAATGACTGGGACATTGATTCAACCAGATCTGTTTAGGCATAGACTCTGTTAAAGATGCTGTACAAAAATTTGAATAGAAAGATATTTGTTTGGGCAGGGAAGTTCTTTGCATAAAAACCAAAATATTTATACTTTTCTGTCAGAGATTTTTGAACAATTTAAAATAGAAGTTATACACATTGGTAGGTGGTATATCACCATTATAGCTTTGAAATGAAACAATAACATTGTTAACGTGCCATATAACTGTCTTATAGGTAAACATTCCCCTTGCACATATGTGCTAGTCATTCCTGACTCTAAGGGGTGGTGCTCATCTCCATTTCAAAGCCCAAAGAGCCAGTGTTGTCCAAAGATATCTCTGTGCTCATGTGGTTGACATGACTAAATATCAAAGGTCACAGAACACTGTTACCTTCCCACCAAAGGTAGTTTCTATTTTTCTACTTGCATTTTTACATGTTTTCTAACTACTAGGTTGGCAGAGGCTGGGACAAGTAACAGGAGCTCAGTCTGTTACATGGCACTAGGGATTCAAACTGCCAAACTGGTGACCTTTCTGATCAACAAGCTCAACATCTTAGTCACTGAGCCAGCGCGTCCCTCATAACTGTCTTATAAGACATATTAAATTCCCTACGTACTTAGGGACTTTTAAATCATATTATGGTATCTGTGGCTATATCGCTGGGTCCAAAAGGGCAAAGGTCACAAGTAGGGCATGTAGACTACTTATTGTTTATTTCAATCTACTGGATTTATCAGCTGAATACTGTAAAGCAAACTTTCCTTTTTTAGGAGAGTAAGAGGAGAGAAAGATTCATTGCAAATAAATCACTGTCAGGATGCACTAATTCCTGTGATTACTATGATATTTACTCACTGACCTCTATTTAATTCTTAGTTTGACATTTTCATCTTTAGTGAGACATTCAAGTTACTTTTAAAATCAACTCATTAACCTGCATATTTTAATTCATTTAATCTGCTTTTATGGAACTTGATCTGATTGCTCTAATGTTAATGATATCATTGATTTGTCCAAGTTGAATTGCATCAATTTGAATTGCATCCTAGAATATATATTCTGTTCACTTTCAATAGTGTAATCTGTTACAAGACCATTTTAGCAATAGATTCTTGCATCTGTAGATTAGTTGATACTAACGATCCACAGGTTGTTGACATCTCCACAAATTGCTTTTTGTGAATACAAGTCCTTTTTTCTAACAATTCCTGAAAAACATTCAAGCCCTCAGTACATTTTTATAGATTCTTACCTCAATAATAAGTCTCTAGCAAAAATGAGATTCCATTAAAACAGTACGTGGTGAAATCAGGACTGTATGATTGGTATAATGTTTTGGTTTTGTAGCTGACTGTATCAACTATTTTGCTGAGACAGAGATCAGACTTTATTTGAAGCAGTATAAATGTAACATCAACCATCTTTCCTCCCGCCCACAATTTGATGCATTGCTGTGCTCTGAATTCATTAAGTTTCTTAAGAAATGTCTAATGGGTTGTCTACTGGCATTTAGAGACATGTATTTATTCTATTCTCTTTTTTGCTAATTGTCAAGGCTTCATGGGTAACTAAACATTCCAAGGGCAGGAATGCCAAGAATGTAAGTATTTGATTATCACTTACTAGTGAATATGGGAAAAGAAAAACAGTTTACATTTATACAGAAGAAAAGGCTGGAAGAGAAGGCACAAATTTTTTAAAAAGAAAAAAATATTTTCAGGACAAGGTGCTGCTAGAGTTCTTACCAAATTGATAAGTGTGGCAGTACTTCACAAAACAATCAATTAATCAGAGTGTTCTGCCTCTTCAAATGTAGCAGGTTTCCAGACCCTTTACTTATTACAAAAAGAACCTGACAGGATAGAAGAAGTATGTTGAAACGATGTATAGCAGATAGGTCAGCATTCCAGATATCTCAGAAGATATTCATCACTTACAAAAATATCTAGTTCTAGAAGATAAAGTTATAGCAGCATCTCAGTCATTACTAAGTTGGAAGGCTACATGAATATCATTGAAATATATCAAGCAACAGAAAAAGAATCAGTCAAGGTTCTAACAGAGGTGGCATTCAGCAGGTTCTGACCAGTTCTAGAGAACCAGTAGTGGAAATTTTGAGTAGTTCGGAGAACCGGTAAATACCATCTCTGACTGGCCCTGCTCCATCTATTCTCTGTCTCCCGAGTCCCAGATAATCAGGAGGGAACGGGGATTTTACAGTAACCTTCCATGGAGTGGGGAGGGAATGGAGATTTTACAGTATCCTTCCCCTGCTATGCCCACCAAGCCACGTCCACCAAGCCATGCTCACAGAACTGGTAGTAAAAAAAATTGAGTCCCACCACTGGCTAACCACTAATCAAGCTATCTCAGTCAATCTGGAGATTTTACCAACAGATTTGAAAAGGTTAATAGCAAAAAAGGAGATTTAACAGAGTATACAAACTATTGCACAATAATATTCACTTCACATGCAAATAAAATAACACAGATCAGAACTCTACTTGGAAAAAAAGATGGCAGATGTTTAAGGTGGCTTTAAAAAAGGTTGAGGAACATCAGACATTATGTGTTTCATTGATTATAGAATCGCCTTTGATTGTGCTAATCATATTGAGTTTAGACTGTAGAAAAAATAGGAATCCCAGAATATTTGATTATCTTCATGAGAAATTTATACACTGGTAAAGTCACTGTATAGGCTTCAACTTGCCAAAAGAATACACAAGGCTATATACTCCCCATTTTTATTCAACCTTTATGCTAAATATATATTTAGGGAACCTGGATTGGAAAAAGATGAGAATGGTTTTAAAGCTGGAGGACACTCCCCCCCCCAAAAAATAACCAGTGATATGCTAATGATGCTACCTGATAGCTGACAATGTAAAGAATTTATAAGCTCTGAATGAGCACAATGAAAAAAATTAAATGTAAAGAAGACCAAACTAATGACAATATGTGGAACAACTGATCTTAACATTGACAATTAAGATATTGGCATGGTAAACAGTTGGTAGGATCCAAAGTTCTTTGGAGAAGGCTCAGATGCTGAGAATGATAGGAAAAAGAAGAGTAATACAGCAGCAAAGTGAATGGACTCAGTAATAGTAGCGATGAATACATGAAAGACCAGGTTAGAGACAGATTGCCATGGAGAAAATCAATCTGTGTGGTCACTAATGATCAACATTGATTGGATGGCATATAATTAAGTATTCAATTAATCAATAAGTGAAGCTGATCTTGAGGCCTCCAGCATAAGAACCAGAAGAATAAAAATTAAATGAAAACTATTTAATATATTGAGAAAAAAGTACATCTGCAGATTTTCTATAAACTGTTGTCTTATCATCTAATTTAGAATGTTCATTTGCAGCAGTAATATTAGGAGATATTTTTGTTTGTCATTTTGACTGCAATACTAGAAATGAATTTGAAGATCCCAAGAACTAAATTTGGAGTCTTTTAAATGCAAATGAATGAATTGTATAAAATTGAGCAAGCCTGCTTGGAGAGAAGCCATATTTTGAACTGAATATGCCAATTTTCTCTTTATTGGTATCACATTATGTATACAAACCAGAAATCTTCAATTCAGACTTGTCTCCCAGTCATTCCATTTGAAATTATGCTAGAAAAAAGGTGATTTCCCTTATAATTGCTGAACTTTAAATGGCTTTTGTGAAATGAAGTTTGAATTGGCAAAATAAATATAATCTTTCATCAAAATCCTATGAATGTTTATATAGAACTAAGTCCAACTATTCAGTGGGGCTCATTCTCTTAGAATGAATACAGCATTAAAGTTAACTAATAAATTTTGTCCACTTACTGTTCATTTACCATTATATATTTTACTTTCTGATAGATAATTAAAGGTAAAGGTTCCCCTCGCACATATGTGCTAGCTATTCCCGACTCTAGGGGGCGATGCTCATCTCCATTTCAAAGCCGAAGAGCCAGCACTGCCCGAAGACGTCTCCATGGACATGGGACTAGCATGACTAAACGCCAAAGGCGAATGGAACTCTGTTACCTTCCCACCACAAGTGGTTCCTATTTTTCTACTTGCATTTTTACATGCTTTCGAATTGCTAGGTTGGCAGAAGCTGGGACAAGTAATGGGAGCTCACTCCGTTATGCGGTGCTAGGGATTCAAAGCACCGAACTGCCGACCTTCTGATCGACAAACTCAGCATCTTAGTCACTGAGCCACTCTGTCTCTACTGATAATTAGGTACTTACAATTCAGATCAAACTAAATCTAATTTCCCACAACTTCACAATGTTCACAATGAAGTTTATTATTAATATTTATTTTCTTTTATTTATATAATTGTCTTGTAGTATACAGATCTAGAAAACTCATGCCAGCAAAACAATGATGATTAAAACAAAGAAAAACAATTATAAAGTACAAAACTCTTCCCCAAATTCAATTTAAATTTCATTGCTACAAATGAAAGTCTTAAGATCTTTATCTGTTCCAAAAACAAAGGAAGTCAGTAGCAGCTGTAGCCAGACTTTGTACAAAGATGAATCCCTCTATTTTATGGCTTGGGTGAACTGATGCAGCAAGTGGTGAATGTGTTCTGATTTGTCTTCCCATTCCCCCCAGAGAGGATTCAGTCAACCCAACTTGGCACTGACAATCCTTCTTCAGGACACTAAACTGTTTCTAATTGTTTTCTTTTCCTGCCACGTGCCTCTTCCTGCTATTGCTCATTTTTGATATTGATACCTTACTTCCCTTCTCCTGTCTAATGATGTAGATGTCAAAACAAACCACCTTTCAAAGCTGCCCATGAATGAACTGGGGGAGGGCGCAAGCTAACAGCAGTCAGTCTTTGAAAAATGGAAAAATCCTGAGCCAAAAGGTATGATGTCAAATATCCAATTAATGAAAGAGCTAGGAATAATAGAATACAGACTCTGCATAGTGACAAAAGGAGGCAAAGCATCAGAGCTCCCTATGCTGATCAGACTTCATTCTTGTGGGGGTTTTTTTTTGTCTCCGATTCTTTTTTTATCTCCCCTGAAAAGAAACAAGCATCGCTGGTCATATTCATATATATATATACATTCCTTCTTTTGCTATTATACGACTGGGTGCTAATCAAATATTTTAATAGTCATTTGCAGTGTGTGTGAACATATGGATTTTTCATAATTATAGGAAAGAGAAGAAAAAGCTAAATGTTCTGTCATTTGCGAGTTCAGCCTGGACTGGTTTCTCCTAGGTTTGCTTTCAATTTAAACACAGAAAACAAAACCTTGAAATCACTGCAAGCAAAACACATTTTAGGGCGCGTCCAATTTTTCAGCTTTCAATTTCCAAATATTAGCAGTGTTCAAAACTTGTGACGTGCCTTTGGAATTGTAAAGATATTTTGGTTACATTAACATAATTTAGATGTGCTTGGTAAATAACTACATAAATAGCCTTTTTTTTTTTAACATTTTGTTTGTTTCACAGTCCATACTGTGAATGTAAGGATAAGGGGTGATTTAGCAAAATTTATTTTAGGATGGATTTCTTTATCAAGTATTTAGAATATTTACCTTCAGAGAAATGATGATATAAAAAATAAGGAAAAATAGATGTCAAGAAACCTCTATAGACAAGTTACTATCTAACCTAGAATTCTCAAGATGTTTTTGATTATGATCCCTATTGCTACTTCAATTATGATGGTACTTGTAGTCCAGGGCATTTGTAATAGATTGTTGGTATGTGATGTTGAATTAGATGGGCAAATAGAGTCACTTTCTGTTTTCTTAAGGAGAGGATTTGTTACAAAACAAATTGCTATTTTTGTTGCTGTATTGACAAAATGTTAAATGGCTTTTTTCCTATTCAGTGGATTTGAAATGGTAAAATAACTAACTGGAAATTATTCGCAAAGTTAATGAAAAAGTCAATATATAGAAAATTTATTTATTAATTTGACTTCCAGTCCATTAGTTATTTGTTCCTATGTTTTTAGAATCTTTCACATTTTTTATATTTTCTTTTTATTTCTCAGCAACCCTCAGGCCCCTAACACTGAAATCTTCATTCTTTTTCTTGGTGTACCAATATTCACATAAAATTCTTCTTCCTCAGTTTATTTTTATTTTCTTCAACTTTCCTAGATTATTTGGTTCCTTCTGTCTTACGGATTACCTAAAATACTATTTTGTTTTCTCTGACTTCATTTTTGTTTCTGATACGATCAACAGAAGACTGAGGTTCCACTGAAAATCAACAATAGAAACAATCTCATCACCCATAATGAATCCATGTGAGATCTGCTTCTCTAGTAGGAAGTGTTGGAAGGCAGCAGTCATCCCTGTCCTGACTTCAGAGGGATCTGCATGTTGTATATCTTCTGGTTTCAATGCTGAATAATGGCTGTCGTGGACAGATCAAAAAACATACAAACAAACAAAAAAGAATTACAGAAGCACATCCCAATAAACACCAAACCATTAGAGTAACTAGACAACCCCATCAAGGGAATCCTTAAACACCTGATAAAAAAGGTCTGGCCAATGAAGGAAGTACCAGTGCAGACAAGCAAGTTAATGGTAAACAGCTAATCAAGGAACCACTAAGAACATTCCAAACACTGACATGGCAATCCATTAGTATATAAAAATAAGAACAGGCCCTACTCCTTCCTAACACTGATATCACCTAGTTTATTAATGAATCATCTGCAAGAAAACCATCATACTTAGAGAACACCAAGGTTCCCCACAAGTTGCCCATTTGCTTCCTTATATTTATTTAACACAGAAACTTCTTTCCTCTTTAAAAACTTTCTTTGGACATTAGTTGAAGGTGTAATGCTGCTGTATAGAAAGAAGGAGGGCCATGGTATCATTACATTCATGGAAGTTTCTTCATCCTGAACATATTAATCAGCACAGGAAGTTTAATGTATATAGCAGTGAACAAATAGATTTCTATTTTATTAGAAATATTTTGTGATCAGAATTTTTGAATCATGGAATTTATTGTCATCACACAGCGTGTGGTAATAGCCATAAATGTTATTGTTAGTTGCGAAGTCGTGTCCAACCCATGGACAACATTCCTCCAACTATAAATGTAGATGGTGTTAAAAAAGGATTGGATAAATTCTGTTAGCAGATAAAGGTATCAGTGGCTATCCAATAGCCTTATTACGATGAGTATGTACCACCATCAAACTCACAGAGGATGCAGCTTAAATACAAGCTTCTACAAAGCAGTGATATAAATGGCATTAATTGCCTACCCATGGTTTTGAAATGCCTGAATGCAATTGATTGGCCACAGCATGACACAAATGCTAGATTGGATTGGCTGCTGGCTTGATCCAACAGGTATCTTTTTATTTTCATATAAGTCTGTTGTTGCATCTATGTGACATAGTTAGGTTTTTGCAGATATCTATCTATAATCTATGGGTTTCCAATGATCTCTCTTGCATGGTGTGGGAGCAGAGGCAGAGAGTTTTGGTTTGATCACCTATCCATATTAACTTTTTGGTACTTGAAAATAACTTATGAAACAAAACATATAATTTTCTCCTTAAAAAATAATGGACCAGAAGATCTCATTCTGTTTACCTGTGCTGTAGATATTGAAAAGTCTTATGCTCCAGCATCATCTGGACTGTGCAGTCTAGCCAATCCCCTTTGTTTGCTGCCTTCATAAACCAGATTTAGGGTATTTATGCCATTCCATTGTAATGGAATGTGTGAATGACTTTGAAGAGAAGAGATGCTGCCTAGGAAACAATTAGACAAGAAAGGCAGTTACTCCCATTGACTTAACAGTCAAAAAACAAACTTAGAAGGATCCACTCCTAATGGATCAAGCAGTTAAAAGTGGCAGTGGGAAGTTTGTGCCTTTAGAGTTTTAAAATTTTGTAAATATAGCCTTAGATTAAAGTAGAATTAGTTCATCTAATCCTGTTTCCTGTCTGGTTTACCTGGGAGACCTGACAGCCAGTGAGATATAACCATCCAGGTGGAACCATTGCTAGAGGTAGTTGGCTACTGTGGGGTCACTGAGCATTCTTTGTTGTGGTATGAAACTGCTGATCATTTGTATTTCAAGCAATTATTTTATCCAAGGTGTAATACACAAGTGAGGCCCTACGATTGAAATGGCAGTTTGATGTGCCAGTGCATTGATTTAATTAAATAGCTTAATTAATTTGACTAATTAATCTGACACAGCTTTCCTATCATTCAAGAAGATTTATGCATTGATCATTCTGTACTGAAACTTACCTTCCAATTTTCTGAAAGTTTTCTTGCCCTGTGAAGGAGACTGATGTTTTGGCTCCACTTTCTTTCATAACATAAAAAATGCCAATTTCTCCTTGTGTCGCTTTTGAATTACTATTGTAAACCAGTGACAAATATTGCTGGATGCTACACATCTCACTACCACTCTGTAGCTTCCCTGGCTGCCCACTTCTTGATCTTAAAACTCCCATTAAAAAAATGCTTAACTTGGAAATTAGTTGAAGTTGGAAACCACTGAATAAATTATGCAGCTATAAACCCACAAGGCTTTGTTCTACTGCAGTGACAGCGAACCTTTTTTGTTGGGTGCGAAAAATGTGAAGGCCTATGAGTGATAGCGTATGTGTGTACCAGCACCCATAATGCAAAACTCCCCCTACATGCGCATATGCGCACAACTCCCTCGCACACTCACTTGGAAGCGAGTAGTGTGGCAACGTGGGGGGGAAGTATGGGAGGAGGTTGTGCGCATATGCCTCTGGAGGGTAGTGGGGGCATTCCATAGGCTCTAGAGGCTTTCCTGGAGTTGGGAGAACAAAAATGGCCTCCCACGGCTGCTTGGAGGCCCTTTGAAATCTGAAAATTGATTATTTTTGAACTTCCAGTTGGCTCGTTTCACCTCCCCAGGCTCTGGAGGTTTTCCTGAAGGCTGGGGAGAGCGAAAATGGTCTCTCTGGCCCTCCAGAAGACTGAAAATCAGCTGGCTGCTGCACGCATGAACACTGGAGCTGACAGCTTGTGTGCTGGCAGATATGGCTTAGTTTTAAGTAACGACGTGAGAGTCGTTGTTGTTACTGTAATGGTTTTTAAGAGTTTATTTGTCACAGGTCTAACTACAGAGAGGATTCAGAACGCGGACAGCTCCTGACCAACTGACAGCTCTTTATATACTCGAGCTGTCAGTTGGCCAGCCAATAGGTGACCGGCGCGTCTCCTTCCAGCTGGCGGGTGCGTCGCAGCCAATCAGGTGCCAGCTGCTCCAGCCCCTCCCGTCGGCTGGCACGGGAGGACATAACACCCCTTCCCCCCAGATGGCGCATGTGTAGTCCCGCAGATACGCAGGTTGTCTGCGCACGCGCTGCGATCTTCTCAGTGCAGCGGCGTCTACTGAAGGAGAAGGATGTGTCCTGCTGTTGTGACGTATCGGAGGGGCTGGGCCAGGCCCGGAGCCGTATGGAGATGGCCGAGGTAGGAATGCGTAGCTAAGTGGGTGGAGACGTTTGTCACAGTTGTCGGGCCTAGTTGTCGGAGCTGCGGTTGGTCATGGCTGGGCCGGCTGGTCGGCTGCTGGGCACGCGGCCCCCGGCTGAGTCGCATGCGGAACTTTGCGTTCGGGTGGAGCTGATTGGGCGCCGGCTGGTGGTGTCTGGGTAGGCGTAGCGGCCCTTGGGTACGCAGACCCTTGCTGCTGTCGTTGGTTGGGACCGGCTATGGCCACGGGAGGATCTGCCGGTGCCCAGCGCCGCAGCTGATTCACATGGCACCTCCATATTCGTCTGTCTGCCAGCAGGACCCTGTAAGAGCAGGGCCCTGTTATCTCTGTTACAACCCCAGCCAGCCATTTCGGTTCCCCTGCATAATTTTGTGCATACACCCCCTCACCCACCAGAAAATTCCTAGGGGGGTCTGTTATGTTTGGTGATGTAGGAGAAAAGGCAGGGTGCATTCTGTCCAGGGTGGTTCTCAACCGGCGACCCATTAGAACTTCTGCTGGGCTTTTCCCCGTGGCTTGACAGGGTGTGGAGTGTTGTGCCATAAGTACGTGCGGAGGCGTTGTGGCCATGGTAGGTGGTTTAACCTCCCTAGTGCTTCCTTAGCTGATCTACGGTTCTTTCAGTCAAACCGTTGGCTGCAGGATGGTAGGGAGCCGTGGGTACGTGGCATATGCCTAGGGAAGCTAGGAACGTCAGGAATGTGCAGGACTGGAACTGGGGCCCGTTATCGAAAATGATGATGTCTGGTAACCCATGCGTCGTGAACAGGGACTGCAGAATTTGGACGGTGGCGTCCGTTGTGGTTGAACCCATCTGGAAGATTTCTACCCATTTTGAGAGGGCGTCTACTATTATTAAGAAGGAGTGGCCTTCTAGTGGGCCGAAAAATTCAATTTGTATTCGGCTCCAGGGTGATGGAGGGGTCTCCCAGGCATGCGTAGGTGCAGACGGAGGAGCTGGTCTGACTGCCTGGCAGGGAGGGCACCGCCGTACCCAAGCCGCAAGGTCTGAGTCCATGGAGGGCCACCAAGCATAGCTGCGGCCGAGGGCCTTCATTCTCACTATGCCTGGGTGCCCTTCATGGAGGTTGGTAAGCACTTGTGAGCAGAGGGCGGCTGGTATTATGACTCTGGTACCCCACAGTAGGCAGTCTTGCGAAGCTGATAGTTCGTCTCGGCAGTGGTAGAACAGAAGAACCTCACCTGAGCGTGTTTCTTCTGTCCAGCCCCGTCTGACAGCATCTAGTACTCTCTGCAGGAGGCGGTCCGAGCGCGTGGCCTGTGACACATCGGTGGCAGACAATGGGCAGGAAACATCGTCTGTCAACATGAACACTGATGCGGAGGGTGCTGGGTCAGTAACTGGCATGGGTAGTGGGCAACGGCTGAGGGCATCAGCGTGTCCCAGCTGCTTGCCCGGTCTGTATGTGAGGTTGTAGGAGTATGCAGAGAGAAACTCCGACCAACGGCCCATTCTAGGGGACAAGATGGGTACGGATTGTTTATGCAGCTGCTCTTCTGGAGTACTATCAATAGCTGGACTGGAGTGAAGAGAAAGCCTTGACTTGAAAGATTATTGTGAACTTGTTTGAAACTTAACAAAAAAGTCTTGGATGTTTTAGTGGCAGTTTTTATAACCTGGAAGAATGACGCAACATGAAGAAGAAAAAGAACTAACATTACAAACGATTATGCTAGAAATTCAAAAGGTATAAATAAGTACAGAGAATATTGAAAAGAGAATGGAAAATATAGAACAAAAACCAGAAAAAATAGAGGGAAGATTTGAGAATATCTACAAAACGATGATTAAATTTGAGGATAGCATTCAAAAAATTGAAGAAAAATATGAACAGAGCGATAAGAAAATTGTTGATATTGACACCAAATTGAGTGTGGTTGGAAATGACAGGAGTGGAATGTTGAAAGGGGAGTTTAATGAACTGGAACTCTATTTCAAACCTCAAAACATGGAAGAAGAAAAGGGAGAAAATATGGCAGAAACAATGAGAGAAATTTTGGCAGAAGCATCGGTGATAACTAGAGGAAAACTGATGGAAGGAACAGCTGGAAGGTTTCAAGTCACTACAAGATATGCAATGAACAACAAGGTGCCAAGAGAAGTCCAAATAAGATTTATCAAGAAAACAATTAGAATACAAATACTACAAATCGCAAGAGATATAGGATTGCAATACTACTGGAAGGACACAAGATGATGAAAATGAAATGTTATAATAAAAATTAAGTTAAACTTAGTTAAATTTAGAGTATTATGTATAAAATAAAGTAATAATAGTTATAGTCAAATAAATGATTAATAATGTTAATAATGCATATACTGTATATACACTAGATTGATAATATGAAATTTTATACAAATTGTAAGTGAGGACTATGGAGAGGATGCTGAAAAGCTTTGTTATAAAAAATAAACAATTCTATATAGAATAGAATATAAAGATGTAATACTATTGGATGATTTCAGGATAATATAATGAAATGCCATAATATAAATTTATTTTAAATTTAGAATACTTTACATAAAAGGATGTAATAATAGCTATAATGAAATGAATGTTTAATAATCATAATAATTGTATACATACATATGTACTAAATATGACAATATATATATATATATTACATTGATCATATGAGACTTTATGTAAATTGCAAGGGAAGACTATTGTGAGGAAGCACAAAGGTTTTGTAACCAATCGACACACTGTAAGTAATTGGAGGAGGGTTTTTATACTTTGTGTGTGTTTATGTTTGTTTGTTTTATGTTTGTTTAAAAATAAAATTTTTATTAAAAAAAAAGAAGCATTGTTGGGCTCAGTTAATTTGGATAATTTCTATTTCATCTCAAATTTCTGTCCTATTGAGAAATGATTGGCTTACAGCTTCAGTAGATTATTGTAGCCGTATAAACGAGATGGTTAGAAGTGAAGGGTATGGTGTTGTGATGGTTTTCTTCCTTCTTCCAGGAATGGTTCAAGTGGATGTTTCTGAGGGGAGGAGGTCTAATTCTAGCCCCTTGCTTAGTAGAATTTTGCGTAACCCAACAAATGCGCGCCGACAAAGCCGCCACGACAAAACGGCGACATTGAAAGCACACCCACTAAAGCGTGCTTACAAAACCGCGCCCACAAAAGCACGATTAGGGTTTTTAGGTTAGGATTAGGGTTAGGGTTGTTAACGTTGTTACCATTGTTTTTGCGTTGTTTTCGATAGCGCACTTTTATCGGCGTGCATTTGTCAACGCGCTTTAGTGGGCGCACTTTCGACGTTGCCATTTGGCATGGCAGTTTTGTCGGCACGCATTTGTCGGGTGCGTATTTGTCAGTGAACCGAATTTTTCATGGCTCTACTTTCTCTCCACTCCTATTTTAACGTATACATGAAACTTCTGCGTAAGTTCATCAATTGACATGTCATTAAGCATCATCAACATACTGATGTTTAAACCAATGTTAGCTGCCCAGAGTGACATTTTGCAAATGTAATAGTGGTATAAAATTAATAAATAATAAATACATGTATGCATACCTCAAAAGATTCTTTTTCATCAAAATTGAATTAGAATTTCTGGCTGGCTATCCTTTTTATCATTTCAAGAAAGGCTGAGTTATTCTGCAGATATTTATTGCACTATGTATTTAATTCCCTGAAAGCTAATGCTGAAGATGCTGGTAGCACTGTTGCAATCATTGATTAATGGCACCCCATTTTACACTTTCTCCCTTCTTTTTTTCTGTGATCCTAGTGAAGAACAGGAAGAAAGATGGAGAATTCTATTCTTTTAAAGGGACCATTCAGGATAGTAGGAGAAAAATAAAATTTCTTTGTAACTCAACACAAATACTATCTCCTCTGAGAAACCTTTGCTACTTCAGTTGTCAACAAAGTGGCCGGAAACAGATTGTTTTGATACATTCTCAAAGGGAACTTCAGTTAACTTAAAAAGCCAACATTTATATTTCTAGGTGCTCATTTTAAAAAGTTTTTGACTTGCTTCCTTTCAAGGCAAAGATGGAGAGGTGCAAATGGTTGGCTATAAAGAGGAGCTATGATCATTCACACTCAAGTCATATGCTTTGCATTAAACACTCTCTTTTTTCCAGCCACCTGGCTGTAATCAAATGATACACATCTATATATTAGTAAGAAAGACAAGGAAAAAACTGTTAGTATATTAGCAGTGCAAAATTACATTTTTATTGATAGTGGTAACGCTAGTTTCAGCAATATATTCTGCTTTTCCTTTTAGGAATCTTACTCTTATATTTCCTGAGGATTCCTTCAATTCATTAAAAATTTTCTATATATGTTTCCTTAGTTGCAGATTACTTTGGGTCACACTGAAGGAACAGCATGTCCAAAGGAGAGAAAGTTCCAACAACAACGTGCATATTAGCACCTCTAAAATAGTGACTGGTATTTATAGGTAGTCCTCGATTTACAACAGTTCATTTAGTGACTGTTTAAAAGGACTTCACAGAAAAAAGTGACTTATGACCGTTTTTCATACTTATGACCATTATAGCATTTCCATGGTCACCTGATCACAATTAAGCAACTGACTCATATTTATGATGATTGCAATCACCTTTTGCAACCTTCTGACAAGCAAAGTCAATGGGGAAGCCAGATTCACTTAACAAGTGTGTTACTAACTTAACAACTGTAGTAATTCACTTAACGACTGTGGCAAGATAAGTGGTAAAATGGGACAAATTCACTTAACAAATGTTTCATTTAGTAACAGAAATTTTGGCTGTGGTTCTAAATTGAGGACAATCTGTACATGCAAAGGAGCTCTGTTAACACAACTTCTCTTTACTGGCAGGATAGTGCCATTAATATAAAAAAGCTGTTTTTATTACAAGTCGACTTTCTTGACTTAATGCTTCCTTTGGGTTGGATCTGATTTCTGATGATTTCATAGCCATATCTCACAGTATAGAAGTGATTGCCATCAGATAGTCCTCGATTTACAGCCACAATTGGGACTAAAACTTACATCACCGAGTGATACATTTAAGCAAATCATCTCCAATATTGTGATCTTTTTGCCACAGTTGTTAAGTGAATTACATGGTCATTAAGTGAGTCTGGTTTTTCTTATTAACTTAACAAGATTTATGCAAAAAATCATTATGTTTGATTTGTGTGCTTGTATCAGCCCAGTAGTTGAAAATGATCTTAACAAATAGAGGCCTAAGGCAGACTAAAGCCATACATTGAGAGATCATTAACATAGTGAGTGGCTGTTATATATATATATACACACACATACATACATACATACATACATATATACATATATATACATACATACATACATACATACATACATACATACATACATAATACATACACTTTCGTACATTTTAACGGTTGTAGGTATGCTGGTCTTGTTGTATTTGGGTCTTTTCACGTGTAAGATTGAGATTGTCTTGGCAACGTTTTGGTGAGGTCTCACTTGCCATCTTCAGGCTGGATTTTGGGCTTAAAGCATGGTTGGAGATGCTGTCTTTCTATAAATCTTGGTGAGGTGTGTGTGGAGTGCTGGTGTTGTTTCAGTAAGTAGAATGATTGGTTGTGTAGTTGTATCATGATTGGTAGATTGGTGCTGATTGGTGCTGGCTGTGTGTCCATTGTTGTTTCGTGTTGTAATGGCCTGGGTATTGGGTGGGACTCGTTTGTTGATTAGAGCTGGTTTCCAGATGTCTGGTAGGTGGGAGGTATCATCATGTTTATTCATGTTGTGGGTGTGTTTCTCTATTTCGATAGCTTCCATAATTATTCTCTTGTTGAAGTGTTCAGTTTTGGAGATTAACCTGGTTCCTTCAAAATTAATTTCATGTCATGTAGCTTTAACGGCATCGCCTTCCTCCCTTACATCAAAGGCACCACAGATAAAATCAGAAAAATTCTCCACAAACACAATATCAAGACAGCCTTCAACACTGACCAACATCTTAAGAAACCCCAAAGACAAAATCTAGCTAGAAAACCAAGGAATCTACGAAATACCATGCAAAATCTGCCATGCAACATACATAAGACAAACGAACAGAAGAATAAATGCACGCATCTCAGTAAGAAAAAAAAAAACTTCCTTCCTTTTCCAGCACTTTAAAGCTACAGGACATGAAATTAATTTTAATAACAATTGTGTAGGTATGCTAAAACCAAACTACCTGAATGAGGTTCAAAAGAATATGCCCCATCTCAGCTCAGTACTTTCATTAATCTAATTTCCAAACCAAATAACCCTCAAAGCTGCTAAATAATTATTCATAATGGTAATTGTTAAGATTATTATTAGCCTCTTCAAAGCAACAAAGCAAAATTTCAAATTCAAAACTTTCTTAGAAAAATGAAAATATATCTCTATAATATAGAGATAAAGTTTAAGAAAATGTTATTTGCATATTTCTGTTGTGTTTTTAAAACATTTTATTTTTGACATTCTTGTCACAACTAGAAATCAACTACTTGAATGTTTGATCTATGATTTTAAGAATACATATCTAGATTCTTTTAAGTAGGCTACTTGTGAACTAAAACTACATTATCTACAGAAGGGTGACATTAAAAATATGGATTAGAGTTCAGTCTTGTAGGTTTGAGCTGCAGTTTTGTTATGAGTGCAAAGAAAAAAGAAACAGAGATAAAAGAAATTGAGCAATGATTAAGAGACTGCATAGATCCTGAAGGTGTAGTATTTTGAAAAGATAGAAAAAGGTTCTCATTTGATCAAACAGGTTAAGGTAGGCAAATGAAACTACCTCAAAGATTTCATTTTGACATTAAATCTCTGTAACCTCTAGAAACAGAAAATAATGAGGACTTGCCATTCAGGGTATCAAAAGTGGAATCTGCAAACATTTATTTAAAGAGAACAAGAAAGACGGAAAAGGAGACTGATAAGATATGACATTCATTTGGATCACAATGTTCTGCACCATTTGATTTGTAGAAAAATATTTTTTAAAGTTTCTTTACAGAGCAAATATGGATTGGAGGGGATGGCCTTTATGACTTGCAGTGTGCTGTTTGAGTGCAATTAAAATTTCCAAATGTGACTGCATAGTACATCCTTGTCAGCTATCCAGACGTCACTCTGGAAATTCAAATAACTTTTTATGGTCACACTGTATGAAATATCATACAAAATTATTCCAGATCCATGGTTAAGGACATGAAATCTCTTGCAAATAAAATGCCTCCTCTGGTAGGAATATCATGCTCACTGTATCATTATAATTTAGCCTTTTTGTGTATCTTGAACTAGTCCCAAATAAAATTACATGCTAAACAGAAGAATTCTTAAGATTAATGGAACTGAAAGATAAGTTTGGGCTGTATTTGAAATGGGTACCTGGAGGAGATGCAACAAAACATAACTGGACTGTTAGAAGTGTGTTGTGTTGTGCAGAAGCCATGTTAAGAGTGTGGTTATCTGGGTCAAACAGGATTCTGATACATCATCTCCTGCAAATAAAATCAAGTGTGTAGTTGCCCATAATTTCAATAAAAATAATTTCTTCCAATTGCTGCATCATATAACTAGCTACTAAGAAAGAAGTCTCATTGTATGCACTGAACATTATTCCTACATATGTATTCCTACATATCTTATGGAATGACTCTTCGAATGAATGTTTATTCTGATATACACACACACAAATACACACTCAGCAGAGCCTAGTATATCTTCAGTTAATATAAGACTGAATATCTAGCATGCTATTCAAAGTGTCCGACTGGTAAATTTGATTCAGATCTTCCAATCATATTTGGTTTATGGTTTAAAAACCATAAATGGTTTTTAAATGTTTAGTTTGTTTGTCTGAGTCATGTTTGTAGCTATATAAATGTGAGAAATAAATACAGAAATAGATCTCATCCAATGCATCAAATTCAGTAATCTGATTACTAGAAATTATTTCAAGGTATATTAGTGTACACTGATGTGCAATATATATAGACTACTCCCAGAGAAGCAGGATATGAGCCTGAACTAGAACACTTTACTAGAAGTGGCTATGAATATTTAGTATTGAAACAGACAAACGTTGACTAGAGATGAAAGTATTGGACTTGGGTATATATTGTGGCCATTGACTGGAAAATATATGGTATATATATTACCAAGGAATAAATCTTACTTGCAGTAAGCTTTTCCTAGTTGTTACCTTTAATTGCTCTTATACCAATCCCTTTGTCATCAAAAGGGAAATGAATACACAGAAACCTACAAATCTTCATTGATTTATTATATACCATCTCATCAGTGTTTGCTCTGAATGTCAATCCATAGATTGGTGTAATGAAGGCAATAGTCTATTGACTTTCAACAGCTAATGGATTAAAGATCCTAGTTTGCTTAGAATAGTCGAAATGTGCTTTAGGTATCAGTGGGATTTCATTGCTCTTATAGCAAATTTATTTAATGTTCTTATCATTAACAGGTAATGATGTATTGGCATATTTCATATATTCCAATCTATTCTTTCTCTTACACATTCTACCAGTTTCTTTGTTGCCATTCAACAACAACAAAAAAAAACCTTCAGACCTATTTTCTTTTATTTGAGAACCTTGAAAATGCATGTGGAATCCCACTGCATCCCTCAAATTAAATGCATGTATGTATCAGCAGGATCATAATACAATACACAGTTGTCAGCATACTCCTATTACAGCTCCAATAGAGCACACATTATATATGTGAAAATTAGAATGTCATGGCTTTAGTCTCTCCCCACTAGCAATTTACACCAATATTTCAAGTTTAATGCAGAAACCATTAGAACACAAATGTCTATAGGCTTAGTTGCATGTGTTCATTCTTCTCTTAAACAAAGATTATGGACAGGAAAGCAAATGATGGAAAATGTTACTGCATCAAGGGGAAGAATAGACCATAAAATTAGAATTTAAAACTGATCAAGGGCTCGGATACATTTCTTTCACTGCTATCCCCACTCCTTTTTTTTTTTCTTTTTGGCCACAGTCTTTGTTACTGAAATATAAAACATCATGAATGTGAAAATAAAGCATCATGGCATTAAGCTTCATTGATAGTTCACTCACATGACAATGGCTATACTAAGAACAGAGCATTTCACAGAACACAGCTATTCTTATGGCAAAAGATTATAATGATGCGGAGAAACGACGCAAAATTAACCAGTTCTTGCATCTTTAGAGAATAATCTTACAAGCCTCCTTGTGTGCTATATAATGAGAGGAAATGAAATATAGGACGCCTCTGACAGCAGGAAAGGTTAGCAGCTCAGTGAAGCCATGGAAAGCTCTGAAGATGATTCAGACACTACCACTAGGTGGCATTGAAATTATCCCCAAATACCTACGGGTTCTGGAGGAACCATAGTAACCTACTAATGAAATAGAAATGTAGAAAAAGCATTAACAATCATTAACATTTGAAGTATCTGCTGTCCCTCCCAACACTGAACATGCCTTCCCGTTTCTTGTGTTCAAAACTAAACACTCTCTAACCAATGTGGGATGGTCTACTTCATGTCCATTTATTTAATTAAAAAGAAAGCATCTTCTCTTTTTTATGCAAGATACATACTGTCAATAAACACGCAAGGGCCATCCTCTGAAAAAAGGGCCATCATCACACACAAAATAAGGTGCATCTAAATACTTTGGTTGATCTAAGCACATAAAATACATTAGCTTGTATCCAGGGGAGTCCTAATGTAGCTCCACCAGCCTTGTAGCTTCTACACGTATTGGGACTGAGAAAGTATCCAGCCAGCATACCTGGAGGTACCTGCTTTGGGAAGAGTGATCTAAGCATTTGATTCCAAGGAAGAGATTTACTGTACAACTCAGCACATATGGTTAAATAAATAAATGAATACATACATACACATAAACGTTTCTATTATTGATAAATGACATACCCACCATACTATTCTCTTTTGTGGGAAGCTAAGAAAAGAAGAAAGAAATAATAAGTCACAGGAATTCAGAGTTGATTTAAGAAAAAGATAAGGAAATAGATCTAAGTTTTGTTTATACCAAACCATACCAGAGTTGCACCTCTATAACTTTCCATTTTAGGAGAAGATCTATATTTTACTTTATCATATACATTCACTACTTGTATTATTTTTTACACTTTTCACTTTCCTTTTTTAATGTTTTCATTAAATTTATCCAATCATAATTTTATGAGTCATATATATATATTCATATATATATATATATATATATATATATATATATATATATATATATATATATATATATATATATATATCCATATTTATTTCTTATGACAAATATTAATTCCTGACAACAGATCATATGCAGTCTCTACTTCAGAATGTTGATGAAGGTAGAAGAGAGGCAGAAAGTAGAGAATTCAATGGAAGACCTATGCAACCAGTTTCTTAGGTATCCTTGATTCAGGCCGATGCTTCTGAATACCAGGTCTGTCTGACATAAATTTATCCTCAACAATGATTTAATCATGGATGAGAGGATAGAACTTGTATGTTACTGAGACATTTTTGTATTCCTTTTGTCATATGATTTCTCCAAACGAACAAACATACCAAAAAACTTTCTCACATTCATGAATTTTTAATGACCTCCTAGAGAATAATAATCTTGTCTGAATACTTTTCTACCCAGCATAAATTTGACTACACTTCCGAATGTTGTTCATTGTTATTTCTTATAGGCTTTAAATCAGAATTCCTTCAAACCTTTTATACCCTATGAAATTTAATAAACTAAATCCCCTGTAGTTTTTGCATTCATTATTGTTTCCCTTTCTATAGGGATAAAATAATGGCATTCTTCTAATTGTTGGAAACTAATGCAGTCTTCACATACACATTAAACAAGTTGCACAGGCATTCTGCAAGCCAACTACATCCATATTTTAAGACTTCTCCAGTTTCTCAGCTGCACCTGCCGCCTTAGTTTTTCATCATTTTCATAACACTGTGACTTCCTTTTTATCATTTTTCTTTGATCCTAACATTTATAGAATTCATTTAAATTCAACTCTTTGACATATTACTATCATTCCTATTGAAATTCATTCTAGCATTCCCTCGTTTCATCACTCTTATTTTTAATTCCAGTCATTTTGCCAGAGATTCTTTGTTTAGTCCTTTTAGCCTAGGTCCAAAACAACTTTTATCTCCACCAACATTTCTCTGCTATTTCCCTCCCTCTTTTAATTGTTCCTTGCTCTCATTCTTTTTCTCTATATACACATTATACAATGTCTCTCTCTGATTGCTGATTTTTTGAAACAAGACTTCTCTTGTGTGGTTTTTTTTTCTTTGTCCATTTTTTCACTCACTCTACCAAACATCCTTCTGGTTTTTATACTTTCCATTATATTCAGAAATACATTTTTTCTGTAGTCATCTCACATTAGTATTTTTCACTTATCATTCCTTTCTTATCCATTCTGTCCAAGACTGACTCTTGATATACTAAATAAAGGCTTGTCTCACATTCTGAATTCTCATCTCTCCTGCATCCTTCAATAATTTTCATAATCTTTTATCACAAGTCTGTTTTTGCCTTTTCCAAATGCACTTATCAGTAGTCTTATGTTTAAACCATATATCGGAAACAGGATACATTTTTAAAGCAAATCTAGCAATTGCTATTATCATTAATTCATGATTCTTTGAATGCCCCAGTTAATTCCTTTCTACTATCTTGTCTTGCACCTATTATCCATTCACATGACAACATATCTTTTTTTCTCCTGGATTGTATTAATTCAGAATATTGCACAATTTCCCCCTCTTTCTGACACTTATCACCATTTGTAAGTGCTTGACATGAAATAATTATCAAGCTTTGTATTCCTGCTTTTATATGTATCCACAACAACCAAGATGATTCAAGTTCATATTTCTCATATGCATGTTCATTTAGTCTCATATATTAATCAACCTGATTCCACATTATCAGATCGCCTTTATTCATACCTGTTGCCTATTTCTCCTTTCTCTTATTTTTGCAGATGCACTACATACAGTGATCTATTTTTCTATCCTTTGTTTTCTTCATTAATTTATGCTCTTAATTATTTTCTCCTCTTATATTCAAAGTCATAGTCTTCCATACACCATGGTCATCATTAGCTGGGCATAGAAATGTTGACTTTGGCCTTCAGTGATGGCCTTGGCCAATTGAAGCTTTCACAAAACATTTTTGATAAGGTAAGATGGAGAATAAGATGTGTAGTCTTCCCCATACCACGGCCATCATCAGTTGGGCCTAGAAATGTTGACTTCATCTTAATCCCACCCATGTAGCATCCCCCTCTTTACATAACAGAAATATAAATCTTCCCCCTGCTGACACCCCACCATATTTTAGCTAACAAGGCAAAAACACAATGCTCACTTTAACCCAAAACATGTGCTGGCTCTTCTGTGCAAGCTAAATGTCTAATTTTATTTGTCTCTGAGTTACCTTCAAGCTGGAACTGTTTGATGCAATCTACTTGAAAAGACATGCTTTGGGTTCCTTCTTCTTTTAGAGAGGTGCATGTGTGCCTGGAGGCAAAACCTCTCCATCATAATCCATTCTTTCTGACCTATTCTTTTCAAAATGAGGACTGTCTTCCTTTGCTGTCATTTAGGTAGGTGAGGGAAAACTACTTTATTTTAGAAGACTTTGGAAGTGATGGACTGTTTGCATGGTCTTTATAAGATGAACATTTTGTACTGAAGATTTTAGTCTGTTTCATAATGTTTCAATTGAATTGTGATCATACAAATGATATCATAAACAATCTAGAGACTATCATGCAAGCTCACATATTACTGCCCACATCACATCAGATACTGAACCACTCCAGATACTGTGCCATTGATTTATTTTAGGTACGAAGTAAATGAAAAAAAGAAATATAGAATATGGAAAAACTTCCATTTTTATTTATAAAATAATGTAACATCCCTAACATTATTTTACTGTTCAAGTTAAATTATTTATTTAAACACATTAGAAATGTATGACCATATAAGCATAAAATGTGAGAAATAAAAAAATCATAAAATAGGCTGTAAAATATAGTAAAACAGTTGTGCCAATTATAATGCAGGGGCAAACAGAAAAATAAATTGACTATCTAAGTGGAAGTGCTTCAAAGCAACCATGCTGAGCCTTTAAATAGCTTCAGGTGCTTTGTGGTTTCCAGGAACAGATCAAATGCAGGCCTAATATCTATGTTAAACTGCACTCCTATTGGCTACAATTTCTGGTCTATCAATGTTTTCATGAATATTAAAGATTTGTAATCCAAATACATAAATAAATAAATCTTGGACCCAGAATCTTTCCTGTTTGCTTTTTCTGAATTGTGCCCATTTAGCAAAAATATATATTTATTGCCTTCTTGTGGTACTCCAGATCTGAACTATTTAAGCTTGCAAATTATACCAGCCACAAGCCATGCAACACTTTACACTTTTTAATTGCATCAAGACACTCCAATTGTACCTGGAAACAGACTAGCAAACAATCCAGCAGTCACAACTGAGGTTAAGCACTAAATAGTATACATGTTTACCCAGCAGTTACTTGTCTTCTAATAAGAATGTCTAAAATATACTATATATTTTGGGTTCATTCATTTCACTTTCGCCAAATCTTCTTAGTTCACCATAAAATGCTATAACATTATTTAAACTTACCATGTGTTGTTGTGTGTGACTACTTGTGACTTTGAATCTGATTATAACTTCCGTCTCATCTCATTTATTCGCTAAAGTATAAAGAAATTTTTCAGACATTGCAGCATAGTTTTATGTGCTATTCAAAAGAACAGAAGGACCCAAAGAACATTTGTACATTTTAATAGATAATGGCACTGAGAAAAGTGACTTATGATAAGTTTTCATACTGATGTCCATTGCTGCCATCCCCATGGTTATGTGATCAAAATTTGCACCCTTGGCAACTGGCATGTGTTTAAGACAATTGCAGTGTCCCAGGATATGTGATCACCATTGGTAACATTCCCAGGGGACTTTTGATAAGCAAAGTCATCTGCTTAGTGACTGCATGTTCGATTCTGACTGGCTCAAGGTTGATTTAGCCTTCCAGCCTACAGAGGTCGATTAAAATAGGGAATCAGATGGTTGGGGGCAATATGCTGACATTGTAAGCCACCCATAGAGTGCTGTAAAGCACTATGGGGCAGTATAAGTCTAACTTCTATTGTGGTTGCTATGATTCACTTAACAACTTTAGTTGTTTATCTCCACATTGAGATCTGGACCCTTACTACCCTTCCGGCCTTCTGCAAAGCAACTAAGACCTGGCTGTTCCGGCAGGCCTGGGGCTGTTGAATTATCCAGCCCCATCCTATGTTATGACTGTTGCTGAATTTTTAATTGTTGTTTTTATTTTTGTACCCCTCCTTCCCTTCTTATTGTTAGCCGCCCTGAGTCTTCCGGGAATAAGGCGTCATACAAGCTAAATAAAACTCTAAACTCTGATTTGCTTAACAATGTGACAACTGCATTGCTTAAGCAATGGCCAATTTTGGGGTCAATTGTAATCTTAGGTCTTTGACAGGGGTGGGTTTCAGGCAGTTCGCGGCGGTCCCCGCGAACCGGTTGGTCGGCGAACCCAGAAGTAAGTAACTTCCGGGAACGCCGAAGGATCCACCCGTCCACCCATGTTTCTTACCCAGTTTTGACGAGTTATGCGCTTCCACGCATGCGCAGAACGCATACAGCGCCTGCGCAATCCTCCAGGAGCAGCTGGAGCATCGCACAGGTGCTAGTACGCATGCGTGCACTGCGCACGTGCACGAGGACGCCACCGGCCCCGTTCCAACCGAACCGGTTGGAACAAGGCGAGAAACCCACCCCTGGTCTTTGACTACCTGTAACTTGTGTGGGTGATAGCTTTGTGCAGCCTATGTAGCTCTTCTATAGTCATTTAGAAGGTTTTAGGCTATTTTAGGGTATTTCCAAACTAGGAAAAAATATTTTATGTATTTATAAGTATTAATGTATAACTCAATGTATTTCCCATGAATACTGGAAAAGAAGTATGAAGAAATACTGCCAGAGAAAAGACTGGAAGTAAATGTTTAGAAAGCTTTTCTTTAAGGAAGCAGATTTCAGTAACAACAAACATTTGTATTATTACTGGGCATTTATGCTGCATGCAAAATGATTTCCAGATCAACCTGGCTATAAAGAAAAGTAGACCAATTTCTCCATTCCCATCTCCTATTCAACTGGAAGATAACCCCAAACCTCTAAATAGAAGACAACCCAGGCATAATCAAATGAGACTGGTTACCTAATGCCATTTCCATATTTATTACTTAACATACCAACATTTCTGCTATACTTATAGATATCATATCTGAATAGAAAACAGCTGGATGATCATTAGATGTCAACAAAGAGAGCTATAATAGCTGTGATTTTTGTAGTCCAGATATTGTGGCCTTGCTTCAAGTATGCCTATAAGTGAAATAAGAAACAAACACTACTGTCTCTGTACATCTACCCCTAGAAGTTGAATCATTTTCTTAATGGAATGATGGAAGTGCTCAGTGCCCAGGATATTTCCCAAACATTTTGGACTGTCCTGGAAAAACTAGTAAAGGTAAAGATAATTAGTAAAGGTGATTAGTAAAGGTAAAGGTCCAGTCTCAGGTTCAGTACTCATCTCCATTTCTTAGTAGAGGGAATTAGCATTGTGTAAAGACATGGTCATGTGGCCAGCATGACTCTATGCCAAGATGCATGGAATGCTGTTACCTTCCCCTTAAGTGGTACCTATTTATGTACTTGCATTTGTATGCGTTCGAACTGTTCGAACTGTTGAGTTTGCAAGAGCTGGGGAAGAATGGGAGCTCATCCCATCACATGACACTCTGGTCGCAAACCCAGACTGTCAGCTTTCCAGTTGACAAAGTCATGGTCTTTAACATCTGATCCATCAACCCCCTATAGAAATATGATTACCTTGCACTATTTTTTGATATTTGACTAGGTTCTAAACTTTGACAGAAGACATAGAAATTTGGGTCTGGACTTTATAACTGCAAACCTAGGACTCAGTGCTTCTTCAACATCAAACTTCCCATATAGAAAGTCAACTGCTCCAAAAAAAGTCATCTTTCTTTTCTCCCTTTTAGTTTTCATACTATGAACATCCTTATGTCCACTTTTGTTATTAGGTAAACATTTGTTATGGTTAGTATATTTTAATAAATCAATGGTATTGAATATCATGGATATTTTCACTTATATATGAAGACCATAAAGTTAGCCCTTTTCTTTTCCTAAATAAATCTCCCAATAAAGGGAGACTAGAAAAAAAAAACCTTGTGGCCCTCACATATATCAGAACTTCAAATCCCATCTTGCTGGTAGTCCTACTGGTGTTGCTAATGGTATTTATAGATTAGTAATGTGTAAGAAGAAATTGGACAACCATTTATCTGAAATGGTATAGGGTCTTCTGTTTGAGCAGGGGTTGGACTAGAAGACCTCCAAGGTCTCTTCCAACTCTATTTTGTTAGTAGGCTATTTTATACTACATCTGCTATAAAATAAATGCTACATAAGTCTTCATTAAATCTATATTCTTCTTATTGAAGATAATTTTGGTGCGGAGACTGTTGCTGCCCACCCATCTATCTCAGATTTTCTGACATAAATAAAAAGAGTAGAGAAAGTTAGTGATAACACTCATGGGTTGAAAATGTAATTCTGGCAACACTTGAAATAAGAATAGTATCTGGAAGTAAATATTCTGACATTGCAAATGTTAAAGTTAATTCCCACTTCAAACAGATTTAATTGAGACGTTTCATAAACACAAAGACATCATACCCCAACTAACACAATTATTACATTAATTGCCATGTCCCCCTTGCAAGTCTTGAGTTGATGTGAAGTAAGTAGTTTGTTATTGCGTTCTTTTCCAACTACACTCATTTTGCTAAATTGCACTTCTTTAAGTGAGTGGGCTGATATGCTGCAAGTGTTACTAATTCCATTGGATTTCTTTCTTCTCGTCTCTTTTGAAACAGAAGATCAAAACCTCAAGCCACTTTTTATTTTTAAAATGATGTGTTTCTGTAAACAAAACCAAACTTTTGAAATAACCACTTTATTAACATTAGGTGTTCTTGAAAAGTTTTGTTTTTGACCAGCTGCAATATAAAAGTATATGCAAATCCTAGAAGTATACAAGTTTAAAATAGGCCAATTGGGAAGATATCTTAACTATGGAGGTTTAATAAATACTGTCCCTGAATTCCTATTACCTAGCATTTTACCAAAGTATAATGCAGGGGTGTCAAATTCGTGGCATCACATTGTCGCCACGTGACATATCACAAATTCCCCCCTTCACTAAAATGGTGGTGGGCATGGCCAGTACATGATGCATTCAGCCTGCTGGCTGTGAGTTTGACACCCCTGGCATGTGGGATTGCAGAGCTAGATCAAAATGAATATGCTTATTCTGGAGGAAGCAAGACAATGCTGTGGAATAAATATATGCTCATGTGTGCTTTGGGATGGCTGACGTTGTTTTAATGAGAGTTTAATCCATGACTGCAGTAAGCCATGTGAGATATTATACCAGAGATCCATCAATTTAATGTGCAAGTTAAATGAAAAATATTTTTTTTTACTTGTAAGTTGCTATTTTCTTACTTAATTGTATCTCTCTTTAGATACCATTCATTATCTGTACTGTATTTTCCCAACTGACGTGTCCCTCGGTTTAAAAACTATGTTTGTTTTTTGTCTGACTTATTCACCTTTAAATTCAGGACTGATCCAACTATTAGTGGGAAATTGAATTGGTTCAGACACTCTTATAAAGAAGCCAGAATTCATGTGGTGAGATTTCCTCTTCCCTTCCAGAATACATACATACTTACATACATACATACATACATACATACATACATACATACATACATACATACATACACACACACACACACACACACACACACACACACACACAAACACACAAAACACACACAAACACAAACACACACAGATTCTCTAGGGCAAGAAATAAATTTACTTGTCCTTAAGGTTATAGTTCATTCATCTTAATGGTAATGGGAAAATTACAGAAGAAAAATACTTCTGTATAAAATTTCAAAGAGAAAGTTGTAACAATGACAAAAATGGGAAGGGTTATATAATGTTATTCTTCCAAAGATGAACCTTTGCAAACTTTTGAAATTTACATTTTTTTGGTGACAAGAATAGCTATTTAACTAGGTGGGTTTATTTTCTAAATATTACACAAGGAAAGTTTTAAAGATGTAGAGTGGTACCAGTGGTGGGTTCTGGATCCCATCAAAACTGGTACACTGTGACAGGGCTGGGCATCCATGGGTATGTGGGCTATGTACACATGCACACCAGGGATGTGCAGTCACTAGAAGCAGGGGAGGCGTGGCCTCACCAGTCATGAGGAAAAGGAAAGAATTTTAAAGAATTTTTTTAAAAAATAATTAAAGCCAAGCTAGTTGCTGCCAGATTCCAAGTCACAGTGTTAAGTATAGGAGGAGGCGAGAGAATTATGGGCCCCCTGTGCATAAGGAATTTTTCTCCTTTTAAGAGTTAAGCAAGGGTTAAAAAGCGAAAAATTTCGTATGCACAGGAGGCATGTGATTCTCCCGCCTCCTGATCTGGGAGCAGCGAATCATGCCTTGCACTTGAGCGACTGCACAATCTAGCAGCAGAAGCCTTGCTTGTAAAACGCGCCTGTGTGAGCAAGTTCAACTCTCCACTTGGGAATTTCATAGCATAAAACTTGCTTCAAAATTATATGTAAGTTTTGCATTGTTGTGATTGTATAGTTGAAATGATTTACAAAAATCATTTGTCCAAGTGAATATCTCTCTATTTCTCTCTGCCTCCATCCCTCCCTCCCTCCCTCCCTCCCTTTGCTACAGACTTGGGTATGGTGCTGGGCTGCGGGTCTGCAGCAAAGGCTCTTGGCAGCTCCTGCGACCAGGCACTTTGCATCGTGGGAGCTGCCAAGCGCCTTTGCTGCAGACCCGGGTATGGTGCTGGGCAGTCCAGCACCATACCCGGGTCTGCAGCAAAGGTGCTTGGCGGCTCCTGCAATGCAAAGTGCCCCGCCACTGAGGCCAACATTCACGCCACCACCGATTCCGCTGCCTGCCCACGACATCAGCGTGAATGTCGGCCTCGCCGGCGGTGGGGCACTCTGCGTCACGGGAACTTCATTGGCCGCCGCTGCTGCTTCCTCCGCTGCCGCCGCTTTCCCCTCTGCCCTTGCCACAGCTTATGCCACGTTCGGAGTGCTGCCCTTTCGGAAAGCCCGGCTGAAGCCCCAGCACTGTGTCCGCCATAGAGTGGGACGCATCCTCCTGTATGGCAGACACAGCGGCAGGGCTTCAGTGGGGCTTTTGGAAAGCCGCGCCATGGCTTTGGCGGGGCTTTCCAAAAGCCCCGCCAAAGCCCCGGTGCTGGCAGACATAGGGCGGTAGACATAATGGTGGCTTTTGCCCGCTTGCCTCACCAGCCATAAAGCTCACTGTACGTCACTGATGCACACCCACCACCCTGCGATGCTCCAGCTGCTCAGCAGAGGTTGCGTAGGCGCCATACGCTGTGCGTGCATGTGCAAATGATCTGCTCAGCTTAAAAGCAGGTAAGGAACGCAGGTGGGCAGGTGGGACCACCAAATCACCATTCCAGTATGGTGGCCACTACTCCCAGCTGCCATCGACCGTAACCCACCACTGACTGGTACCCATCTTCCCTCAGTGAGTTGGGGAAATCAGTGTCATCCTCTCCTTGTTTTTATATACCTCGCCTGCCTTGGACCAATCATGTAGTTTCCATGGCTACAATATTGAAATGGTTTTTCATTTGCCTTCCTTTAGAATATTTTTTCCCTTTTTTATTTGGCATGTAGCCCTAGAATTTCCAAGTGTTCCATCTAAGTATTAACCAAGGCAACCCTGCATACCTTTTCCAGATCTGTCAAGATAATGGAAACACTTCTACAGCACTTTTGGTAGCAAAGGAGAGGGTAAAATCTTATTATATACTGAAGATAATATTTGGTTTGGGCCACTGAAATCTGTGACCAAACCAGTAAATTAAAACTGCTTCAGGGTTGCTGTTTAGCATCCTAGAATATTATTTATTTCCATATACAGTATTTCAATCTGTAAAAAGCTGATGAGATATATGATAAACCTTTGAATGTCTTTCTATTCCTGACTTGCCACACCTGATCAAATATTGTATTAAATGTACAAACAATAATTCACAGGTATAAATGACATGCAATACTTGTTCTGAATAAATCTGAGAGAACATTTTGATAGTCACAGCACACTCTGTTCTGCAAGGCTGAAAAGGGGGAGAAATAATTGACATGATTCAAGGTTACCAATAAACCTGATGAGACTATTTCATATTTTCCTAAGTACTATCCAGCTCTAGCAGCCAAGGACAGGTGGACCTTCTCTCTAGTAAAAGAGAATTTGCTTTAGAAATTCTGTTAATTGAGAAGATATTTTCAGAGAAATTCTTGTTAGTGGGATGGGATGTTCTTTCACTTATTTATTTTGAAGGAGCTGTAAGGACTCTGTGTCCTGTCTTTCATTATGTGATCATTTTTTCAGCAGTCTACAGTCTACAGTCTGTGATTTAACTTACTTCCCATTGTTCAATTAAATCCCAAGAGAAACCATTCCCAATGAACTCCACTTTGGTCATTTTCTTAAAGGCGTCATTAACTTAGGAGGAGTTCTGCCCTTGATAAACTATTAGGTATTTTCTCCTGCCTCTACAGTTTCTGTTTCTCAACCTTGGCCACCTTAAGATATGTGGACTTCAACTCCCAGAATTCTACAGAAAGTCAGGAAAATTATTCACTTTGATTTCTTTACTCATAAATTAGAGAATTTTTGAAAACCAACACCAGCTATATCTAGCTCAACCTACACTGACATACTACATGAACTGTGGACAAGAGAAGCCTGGCATTGCCATGTCTACTTACAAAATGTTAGATTGCCTGGACTGCTTTCATATTAGAATGGGAATCAAATTTTCATCAACTTCTTTTTCATGTCAGTGACACATTTTCATGTCATCTGGCCTGCAGTCCATGTAGTTCTTCAACTTGAAGTTAAAGGTTTTTACTCAAGAGTTAATTAACTTTGTCCCTCAGGCTCATACTCTTACATATATGAATGTTCTATTTTAACCACTTGCTCCCTTATTTCAAAGAGTTAGGATTATGAAGTTTGTCTAGACAGCAGAACAGATTCTGTTCCCATTCCTTCTATAAAATTTGAATGCTCATGGCACAAGTGAAGTAGCATCAGAAGTTATTCCCTATATTTAATAAAACTAACTTTGTGTCCAGTTGTAACAGCATTGAAGACCAACAGATACTTGAAATAGGAACATAATGGAGAGTCACACTAACTGTATTCACATATTGTGCTAAGCATAAATATGGTTTAGATTTGCCTGCTGTGTGATCCAGCCAATTCTGGCATTTTATCACATTATAGTTAAGCATATGGTGGCTCAGGAACAATGCAAAAAAGAAAAACAAAACAATCCATGAATCAAATCAGAAATTAGGATGGGATGTATCTGCTAATCAGAAATAGTTGATTAGGACCCAAGGTTTAATTTAGAATCAGAAAGATCAAAACTTTTAGACATTAAAAAATATGAAAATGAATGTGGCTATGATTCTACTTAGAACATGAATCCTTGTAGATGCAAGAATGTAACAGTGTTCATCCAAACATGTTTATCCTATATCCATGATGGCAAACCTATGGCAAATGTGCCCAAAGTGGCACATGGATCCATGTCTCCTGGAATACATGGTGTTGCCTGTTCCTCTTCTGGGTTTCTAGCATGCATGCGTACACGATGATCAGCTGGCTTTTTTGCATGCAGCAGTGCTGGAAACCGGAAGAGCTGGTCTTCTGTTTTTGGGTATGAGCATCCATGCTGGGAAGCTGATTGGTGTGTGCACATGCATGGCAGTAACTGGAAGACTTGCTGGTCATTGTGCATGCACGTGCTGGAAACCGGAAGTTCATTTTCCAGCATGAGCATCCCCCCTTGGGCAGCTCCTCTTGCTGGTTGCAGCCCAGGCGAGTGTGAAGTGTTCCCTTTTTGGCACTCGGTGTTGAAAAGGTTCGCCATCACTGTCCTATATGTACAGATTTTATCTGTCACCAAAGGAAGGCCTACAGGAAAAGGAACATGTAAATCATTCTCTCATACAGTAATGCTTAGAGGGATCACTTGTTCCATCACTTTTTTTGTGGTTTTGGTTCAATGGCAACTATTAAACTAAAGATAGACATTTAGTGAGACATTGACTAATAATTATAGGTCATTTAAATCTTTAGATCAATACAATTTGATTATTATTATACTGATGGTAGAAAAAATGGTAAGACAATTCATGGAATTTCTGAATGGTTAAATACAATGTAAGAATGCATATAAAAATGAATAAACTGGAGATAAAGATAGAATTCACAAATGATCTGTCAAGAAATGGAAGTATTTTATTAAATTTTAAAGTGCATATTACATTGATCACATTGTTCAAGAAAATATTTTGCCATTTCTTTGAAGTCCATATTTGCAACTACTATTGTTTCTGTTATGGATTTTCTGATGTTCCTGATAAAATAGAGCTTTTACAACATTTCATAGTGGAAATAAATTGGGAATAGGATGTCATACACCAAATTTTGCTGCTCTCCAACACAATATATGTTAAATCTTCTACTATAAGTATCATACACCAATCACAAATCCTATTTCAGCAGCAAATGTCTAACACCAACTATCACTTTTAAATATAGGATTCTCAGTGATCAGCTATATAATACATAAGTATGTACCAAGGTTTTTATATGCAATATGTGTGAATTTTAAAAATTCATTTAGATTATTAATCTTCTGGTCATGCAATTTATAAGTGCAATACACATTTGTGACATATAAAGATATCTCAAGTCAGGTGAAAACAGGTTCTTTTAAAAAATTCAATTTGCATTCAAACCTCATAGACAGTTTATGTGGGTCAGAACATATGAAGATGTGATTACCAAAGTGGAATTATGGGTGCACATTTCATTTTTCAGCATGTCACTTCCTCTTGAAGAAGTAAGCAATATGTATTCCAAGTTTGAAAGGCTCTGACAAAATCACTTTTGATCTAATCAATAACCCATGTACAACCACTGATATTGAAGAGATTACATGCCCACCTAAATGTACAATAGTTGTTGAACAACTTACAATATGTGATTGTGTATTTTCAACCTTAGTAATATAGGAAAGTGTTTTTTTTCCAATCAACTCTCCCTTGAAGTCTCCCTTGATATACGTTTTGGGAAGGAGTTGTGGAGACAGATTTGGTTTTTCAAATATTAAAATGTGTGTTTTTATGTATTCTCTTTTGAGAGCAGAAAACTTGATGGTCAAGGATATTTGATGGTTTAACAGTTTATTGCATGTTTTAATTAATTAATAAAAATAACCTATTCTTAGGCCACAATTTTAGGTGGACTTGGCCTATTCAACCTCCAGTTTACTATTCATTATGAACTATTATGTGCTTGCTAACCTACTTGTTTTTTAATAAAATCCAGAAAGCAAAAAGTGAGTAACCTACAGTACCCTGTTTCCCTGAAAATAAGACCTCCCTGGATAATAAGCCCAATCGGGCTTTTGAGCGCATGCACTAAAATAAGCCTCCCCAGAAAATAAGACCTCCCCAAAAATATTGCATCACAGCAACAGTCATGAGGTCACACGCCCGCCTCCTCCTGCATCTCAAAAACAATAAGACCTCCACGAGAATAAAGCCAAGTGCTTATTTCGGGGGTCAAAAGAAAATAAGACCCTGTCTTATTTTGGGGAAAACACAGTAACTTATAGCCCTCATTATTCTATTTATCTTGCTAATTTACAGTGATTAAGAAACTTAATTCTTAGGAGTGGAATTCTTGGACCAATGAGTTGATCCCTGAAAAGATGTAATCTGGTGTAATATCTAGGAGGCTTATAATAGGTGACCTTATAAGCATGGCAACCCTCATCCTCATCCTCCAAGTCAAGAGGCTTCCAGAACTATTTTCAACACAGAGACACAATATTGCTGTTCAGCACCCCATAATGCTGCTGATGTCTGTACCTTTATGTTCTGTATGCTTGATGTCTCTATTGTTGATATACTCTCTCTACTACACTACACAGCCAAGGAGACATATGCCTGTGCCTATTTGGTAGGTCTTCCTGACTGACCTACATTAGGGGCAATGCATTTATTTTTTAAATTATGTATGTATATATTCACCATAGTTCTGCATAATGCTTCCAATGCATGCACATGTGTGAACATGCCACAGTGAAGATACGTTAAGTATATTCAGGATACCTGATACTTTGGGGGCCTTAGACTGTAAAGCCACAGTTTAAAAATCTACACTTCTCAATGATTATTTATGCCTAGACACCCTGAATGCAGGTGCAGAACTGCCCACTTAGTTGCTTTCCTGCCATTTGACCCCCGCTAGAATTTATACAGTCTTCTTTACAAAAAATCCTAATTTCCATATTGCCACATGGAAATTTTATGAGTTTTGCTGAAGCCTGTAGCCCATCCCTAGCCTTAAATCTTTTGTTGTGTTTTCAGTCAGATTGCTTCAGGAAAGGGTAGTTTGTTTTCAGAGGCATGCCTTTGAGTTCGGCAAGTTCCTCAGCAATAATGCCTTAATTTTGTGGTGTTGATGGTCAGCCAGATTATATCTCTTGAAGACATTTACTGCATTTCTTACAAATTACTCATGTTTCAGAAAGCTTGCTCCTGGCTTTTACTTTCTTGTTTTGTTCTTTGTAATAAACATTTTCAAAACTTTCTCCACCCTATTTTTCTTAGGCAGTGGATCAAATCCTAATTCAAAAACTGACCCAGGCTGCAATATTTGCAATAGGAAATAATGAAATGTTCTGTAGGCTTCTTTTTATGGGTCATTCTCTTTTAGCCTCTTCTTTGCAAATGTATTTTAATAGCTTTCATGTTTGCAAAGGTAGACATAACAGCATAGGTGATATTTATAGCTAATGATTTCAGAGCAATAGGTTTCAACCACTCTACCTTTGACTTGGAAAAATCTATCACAAATAGATATTTTTAATAATAGATGCTAGTTAAAGTTTTTGTTTGCTGGCACTTGAGACTTTCTTTCCTCCTCTCATTTTGCTTTTTAGTTTTTGGAATTTCCTTTCCTTTCTTGGTTATGTTTATAATTGAATTTTATTTTGAGATAAGAAAGATAAATACTTCCTCAAATTAGGTTTTACTCTTGCTAAGCATCTGAACTCAACTGTGCAGTTTTCTTGGCAATAATATTCTTCTACAATGTGTTCTGATTTCCTAGTCTAATCTCAGCTATCTTGATCTCCTGTTCAACCACCAGTCACATCTGATGTTGCTTAGCTTCCAAGCAGATGCTGTTGCTATCAAATAACATCCTTGGCAGGTAATTCTTTTACATTGTATATTGTACATTTATGGAGAATGTGGAACATTTTTGTAAAGCTATAATGGCTACTATAATTCTATTCCAAAGGCTATTTTAGAGAAGGCAATCCAGCTTTTCATTTCAAGAATGCAATTTATACATGAAACTATTGATAATTCTCTTAATTTTATTGACAATTATTTTAGTTCCCATAGATTTACAGTACTAATAGTGAGATTAAAATACTCCTTTGCCTTCTAAATTAAGATAATAAAATTAAGAAAACTTTGAGATGAGGCAGAACAAAAGCTGACTTGTATATTGTAATATATAAGAAGTGTATCCTAAATTCAGTTCAAATTCAGGAAATATATTTATGGGTTAGTCATAGACATGATAAAGTGAGGTATGTGTTCAGTTTCTTCAGTCATCATTTTATAATCAGCTGGTAGATCTTACTGAGGTAGTTAGATATTATTGAATCAGGTTAAGCCCTTGTGACTGCATTGATAAAAGGTCATCATCATTGCCTCCTCTAGACATCTAAGAGTTGGACAGGATCTTGGAGATCTTCATGTTCAAACTCCTGCTTGGTACAGATACTATAGTATCTTTGACAAATGGCCATCCAGCCTCTCCATCAACTATCACCTGAAGCAATTTTATCATTCTGAACAACTTTTAACCATTTGGATTTTTTTTATTATGACCAATAAAAATCTGTTACCTTGTATTCATTATGACCAAGCAAAATTGTTTCTTGCTCTGTCTTCTGAAATATTTCTAAAGGTTCTCCCCTTCAGAAATGTGAAGACAATGTCATGATATTCTTGTTTCCAGGCTAAATATATCAAACTCTCCTACAGCATTTTCCCCCCTTGCAAGCTGCTTCCTCTATTTTGTCAATATCCTTCCTAAAATATTGAATATTACTCTTTCTTTTCTTGTATATCCCCCAATCTTGCCATCATGCTAGTGGAAAAATAAATTGGGTCACATCAACCTAAAATCTGCCTACCTATACTTTGATGCAAGGAAAACTTAAAATTAACTTCCTGATTCTTAGTGAGAGATTTCAGATTTTCTAGGGAGATATTATGTACATCATTCCCAGCAACACATTATTAGTATATAGCAGGCAAAATTCTGTCTAAAATGGCAATAAACTAGGCAAAAGCATGTCTACTGCCTGCTGTTTGAGGAATGTGGTAGAAGGGAAGGCATGTGTAGTTTACAGAAACAGAATCTATTCCAGATGTTAACTCTGCAACCAAAATTGTATCTACCAAAAGTGTTTTCCCATTGCCTATATTTAATTTCCACACAAAAATGGGAACCTTCTAAAAGCATTCTCACACATGTGTCATCATAAATCAGATGTTTTTCATCAGGAATCACATGTCTAGAAAATGATCTCCACCCACACAAGCTTGCATTGATTTACAAATGTTTATTCATTAAGGTGAAAGGAAGCACTAGAAGTCTGTTAGGTGATTTTTCGACTTTCATTTACTAAACTGGCATGATTGGCAACAGGGCAGTGAATGAATTGTTTTTTAAAAAAATTGTGCAGTGCAAGTGGCTGGATTTTATTACAGTAAGATTTATACAATTTGGAAGTATGATCACATAAGGAATGTTTTCTCACAATGGCAGACAGTCTTTTTCACAAGGGTGACTCAAATCAAGTTCTAAATATCAGATAGTTTTGATTCTAGTGCCCAGTATATGCGGGGATTCAGCTTTTCTAGCCAGTGATAACCCCCCTCCCCAGTTACTGGCCTTTCTGTAGCTTAGTTATTTAGGAAGCATAGCTGGACAGCATAAGAGAGGCAGACAGGAATTGTTAGTCCTGGCTCTGCTCTTGCATTGCTAAATCCATAGTCTCTCCTGCTTTTGTTCCAGATATATCATATAACTCGTCAGTTTGTTCTATAATTAGCCATGCATACTTCAGGCAGCTCAAGTATTGTAACCAGTATTACAGGAGAACAGATCCCAGCCAAATGTTAGGAAAAAAATATCCTAACTTTAAGTGGACTCTGACAATGGAAGCAATTATGCAGAGATAAAGTGATAAAGTTCCCTTCACCAGATATGTTCAAAGGAAGATATTTGGCCACCTGTCATGGATGCTTTAGTTTGTGTTCCTACATATAAGATAGATGTTGGATTCAGTGATCTAACCAAGCTAACTTAAAATGGAAATCAAATTTAAATTGCCAAAATTTAGGGGAGGGCTGGTTTGGGAATCCAATTTATTATGTCATTTTCATGTTGCTATTCAAAACTGATTTTTTTTTAATCTGACAAAAAATAAAAGTTCTAGAAAGGAGCATGTATAATCAGCAGGAATTGCAACACTGAGTATGCCCTAAATCCAAAGGCTTTCTGCTCTTCGTCATGGCTTCATCTCACACCCAAATATGGCATTTTCCCCCTACATTGTGTATAGTAGGAGGGAAGCATTTAACTTTTTTTAAAAAGGTCTCTTTCCTATCAGATTGCACTAAGTAGTTTTGAATTCTTCATGTGTTACAATTAAACATTTAAAGGAGAAATTGGATAATGCATGCTAGACTAATCCTTTCTCTGTGTATATTTTAGTATGCTCTGTGAATCATCTCTGCATAAATTTCATATGTAGGGGGATATTCTTGGACAGGAAAGAGACATTAGTTCATAAAGAGCTTATTTCTCAAGCATGAGTGTTCTTTTGAGGTGATATAGGGTGTCCTACTTGAGGAGAAGTTTGGACTAGAAGACTTCCAAGGTTCCTTCCAACTCTGATATTCTGTTATTCTTTCAGACAGCAGCATTTTATCTGGATTAGTAATCAATTCAGCTAACCTTATGACCACAAAGTCAGCAGTTCAGTGGTTCGAATCCCTAGCGCCACATAGCAGAGTGAGCTCCCGTTACTTGTCCCAGCTTCTGCCAAACTAGCAGTTTGAAAGCACATAAAAATGCAAGTAGAAAAATAGGGACCACTTTGGTGGGAAGGTAACAGTGCTCTGTGAGCCTTTGGCTTTTAGTCATTCTGTTCAGATGACCATGGAGACTTCTTCGGACAGCGTTGGCTCTTCATCTTAGAAATGGAGATGAGCATCGCCCCTAGAGCTGGAAATGACTAGCACACAAGTGCCAGGGGAACCTTTACCTTTACCTTATGACCACAAATCCAGTCCAATTTAGAACCCAAAACACAACTCACTGAGAAATAACATCTAAAGAAAACTCATTAAGAAGTCAGGAGACAAGTCAAAGTCAAATACCAGAGTTAGCTAGGAATTCTAGAAGCCTTCACGGATTGGCAAAATCCCCCAAAAATTCTTGTGCAAGTTGTTTCCTAAATGACCTTAGTTAAGTACTGTTGGTCAGGCCTGGTTTTATTCATCAGGTTATCTCCAAGCAGTTTTGCATAGCTAAGCACTCTTTCACTTTACCATGTTTTGACTTTCAAACTGTACTATGTGGTTATCTTTAGAACTTAAGGGAAGAGGCTCTTGATAAGTTAGCACCTGCTTACCTCTGGGCAGGAAGTGTGGGCTTTGTTGCTGTAAGGTCAAGATTTGTTTCTTGGTTGTCTCTTCTGTCTTGGGAGGATACTCAAGAAATTATCATAATAACCAATGGGAATCAATGCAGCTGATGTCAATTTTTCAAATAGTAAAGTATATGTTAATGCTGCTTACTGTTTGAAATCAGAAATTGTAAAATCAAAATGAGACTATGGTTATGCATATTCAGTTATTAGCTAGAAGCTCACTTTCACCATCACAATCTGGTGCACCTTATCATGTCAGTTAAATATAATTCCTCTGGAAAATCTAAATGAATGACAAATTATATAAATTGGATTTCTCAAGTGAGATAGATCCTTGTAGAACTGGGACAAGATCAGTGATAGCTCTTAAAAAGTTGCAAACAGATTACAGATAGTCTTTAATTTATAATCTCAATACAGCCTGGAATTTTGATCATAAACCATTGTGATCATAAGTTGATGCACCATGTGACCAGACTCGATTTTATGACCATTTTTATGATGTAAAGCAAGTCACCAGGGCTGTTAAGAAAATCAGGTGGTTGTTAAATGAATCTCTTCTTCTGAATGGGTATTTTTGTTGGAAACCAGTAAAAACATATCACAAATCATGCTGATATGACTGCAAGATGCTATAAGTGGTCATAAATGGTTGTCTGTGATTACATGACCACAGGATTGTGTTTGGATTTATAACTCTGAGGACATATTGTAAGTAGCTCTTTGAAGGCCCATTACAACTTTTAACAGTTGTTAAGTAACTGGTTATAAGTCAAGGACTACCTGTAAACCAAGATGGTAGCACAATTTGGGCACAGCAAATACATTTGGGAGAGCCTTTGCACTAATGAGGTGAAATATCTTATCATCAACAATTTTGGAGGGTAATTACTGTAAAAATCCAATTATACAAAATGCTTTGTCCTCGTCAACATGGGGGCAATGAATCATGGGATGACCTTCTGCTTTACTCCAATTTTTACCAAGATGTTCGCAATGAGTTACTAACATCTCTTCTTAGTCCATTTCCACATCAGATACATGTGCTCCTTCTTGGACTGATAAAGATTTTAAGATGTCTCTTGCTGTTACAAAGTTTGTATTTGTAACCTCTAGAATTCATGCAATGAAGTGTAATCCGCTCTTTCCTAGGTCTCAGATTCTAGTATTCATATTATTACTTCATCTTCAAAAATAAAGTCAAAGAGTTGGTAGTTCAAAGAATAAGGGTACCATTTTCTTGGAGAAGGGAAACTCTGATTACAAACCTCCACTGCCTTGTGGCTATATCCACTACTGGAAAAGGCTTCAGGAGTCAACCGCAAGGCAAAATCCGGAGCCGGAGTCCTGGAAGCAGTTCGTGACTGTGTACAACCATGTTCTGGTAACTCCTGCAATGCAGCTGGAACCAATCGTATTGGCTCTGCCATCCCATTAGTCTATTTCAGCAACGTGGAGAGGGGGGATCTGCTGCTTGGGTAACAGTCTATCCTCCATATTAATCTTTCCAGAGCACAATACCATAGTCTTTTCAGACTGAAGGATGCCAATGAAGTGTACTAATCTTCCAATATTTATGTCAAAGCTCTCTGATTGAAATTAAAAGGCAAGACAAGGGGTTAAATTAGGTTTTGAATTAGAAGAGAACAAAATAAAAAGTTATTTTTGGTTTAAAGAAGGAGTCCAAATCAAAAGAGCATAGAAGGAAGCAAATAAAAGAAAGGCCTAGAAGCCAAAAGTAGGGGATGAGAAGAGATCAGCAGGGTGGATTTTCAGCATGGAAGATCTCAACTTGCACAGATCTACACTATACCATACTGGTATATTTCTTTGAAGAACAGCAATTTCATATATAAGGCTAAGTTTAGTGGATACAGAATGCAGAAATCAGAGTGCATGGAGGGATGCTCTAAGAGGTAAACAGCAAAAAAGACCAACTGCATCATTTGGAGAGAAGCTGTTACAAAAGCCTCTTTCAGAAGCAGCTCCACAAATTTAGATGGCATGATAGTGATGTTCTGTTGGCAACTACAGGAAGCTAACTTGGAACCAGTTTTTGGAGCCCTGGGGGACTTTTCAAAACAGACATCTTTTTGAATATTGATTTGTTAAATCATTACATGATTTAACAGAGTACATCTTATTCCACAGATACTTAAAACATAAAACGTGCATATTTAGCTTCTGAGCTCTAGTTATACAAAGGAAGAACAGATTTTCAAGTATTCATTATTACAATTAGGAACACATTTGCCACACTGTTTAATTATCTGACTGTTTAAGATATGAAGCTGCTGTCTAACAGAACATGCCAGCTTGTGGCACTTTGCAATGTGTGTTTCATCTCCTTGCTATTTTTATTATTTCTAATTTTTAAACATCAGAAAAGTGACCTTTCTTTGGAAGCCATTATGTATCCTACTGTCCATGCATCTAACATATAAACCTCATTTAATGATTATGAACTAAGCCCTGATTTTGTCCTATTTCAATAACTATATTAATTCTAACAGAACATCTATCTATTCAAGTCCTATCCCAGTGAGTTTATTTCCTGAATCAGTTCTTTCTCTGATGAGATTATATTGTGTCTGAGATAAATAAATACATCTGCTTGAGATCCCATCTTCCCTTTCATTAACTTCATTGATAATAATGTATTTGTCCTTCAAAGTGGTGCAAATAGGATCATCTAGCTCTAGATATTAAATGCTGGCTACTCTGATTAGTTTCTTTCAGTCATAAAAGGAATTACTTGCGGTCCTTTCTGTCTTCACACCTCGACAGTGAATGAGAAGATATATTAAGAGATACTTGAATCCCTCTCAAACCCTGTAATTAGCACATATAACAAAATAACTCACAGAAAGTGATAATTCTTTGGTCATTTGTCTTATTTTTGTTTGCAAGCCAAAAAAAAATTTCTTTATGATTTCATTAGCAGCCCCTTTGTAAATGAGTTCTGAGCTTGCTGAAACCTTATTCACCTTTTGAGAAAATTACTTATTCTCAGATTTGTTACAGTTCTTCCAAACAAAGAAGTCTTTTACTGAGCGCAACACCCTTCCCCCTCAGAAAGAAACCTTCTCAATTTGAGACCATGAAACAGACATCTAGTGTAGAAATGATCTGTATCTTAAGAAATCTCCCCCTCCCCGTGCACCAATACATATAATTCTATAGCTTTTAGTAGTATAAGACAGTGGTCTCCAACCTTGGCAACTTTAAGACTTGTGGACTTCAACTCTGGGAGTTGAAGTCCACAGGTCTTAAAGTTGCCAAGGTTGGAGACCACTGGTATAAGAGATCTCAATACAGATGGAAGCAAACCTTTAGATCTAATTTGTAGAAACATAAAAGAATCTCCCACAATCTTATTGGGGGTGTTTTATATCCAACAGATCCTTGTTGGACTAAAAGTACCAAGAACAAAGTCTGTTTGGTATCTTTCTCCAGAAAGAAATCTGCTTTGGGGAAAGATGCACAGTAGTTGTGGTTGTTTAGTGTGGTCTATGTGTTCACAAATACACGAAACTCTTCTGTGAGCTTGAGTTTCTTTTGCAGAACATTTTGGAATGTGACCTCCAGCTAGAGTCATAATTGGTCCAGAAAAAGCTTCAGGAAAAAAAAAAGTGACATTGAAAGAGAGGCCGACACTGCATGGAACAAACAGGGCATTTTTTTTCTTGTGAAAAGAAACCAAGGAAAAAGATCACTCAAGAATTATGAGAAAGAAATTTAAAAGCTGTTTTGCTTCCAATCGGTTTAGAGAATTTATGTCTGGATATTTTATTAAGAATAAACATATAAATTTGGTGGAGCAGGAATTAGTCCTGGAAAACAGGAAGTAAAATGAATTGCACCTCCCACTTTAATCGCAGTTGTATCTCACTTTAAATATGAGGCAGACTATGTTGTTCATATTATCCTTATTCTATGTTTTATTCACTACAATAATGTTATCTGTAGGACAGGGGTGGGTTTCTCACCCCGTTCCAACTGGTTCGGTTGGAACGGGGCCAGCGGCGTCCTCGTGCATGCGTGCGGCATGCGCGTGTACGCGCACGGCGCACGCATGCATACTAGCGTCTGTGCGATGCTCCAGCTGCTCCTGGAGGATCGTGCAGGCGCTGTATGCGTCCTGCACATGCGTGGAAGCGCAGAACTCATCAAAACCGGGTAAGGAGCGCGGGCGCGTGGGTGGGCCCTTCACCGTTCCCGGAAGTTACTTACTTCCGGGTTCGCCGACCAACCGGTTCGCAGGGACCGCCGTGAACCAGTTGAAACCCACCCCTGCTGTAGGGTATAGTTGGCCCAAAGTTCCTGGAAAGTGTCATGGCTGTGTAGGAATTTGAACCTGTCTGAGAATCTGTTCATTAAACTAGATTGACATTTTTGTGAGCTTCCCTTCCTCTCTTTCCAATAATAGCAAATGGGGGTGGGGGAGGGTATTAAAAGAAATAGAACAAGAAACAACCACAAAAAAGTTGTTCATAGATAAGTGGAAGACTATCTCTTCCCAGCATTTAGTAAGAGGCTGTGGAATAGCTTCCTCTGGCTAAAGCTCATTTATATTCTGTCATTTCAATCTGATATTTATTGAATAAATAATAGAAGATACACTGTCCCTCTGTCACTATTCATAGCCTAAGAAAACCTCTGAATTCACTGGGATCTCATGTGCACAAAATAAAGGATTTAATCCTCCAGATGTGCTCGATAATATGCAGCCACACTGGAGTCAATAAAAGTCAATAAAAGGTATGCATGTCATGATCTCATTGTGCAAATTTGTGTAATTCATTCAATGAAGTCATGATTTCCTCCTATGATAGCAAACTTCTAGGCAATACGTCCTGGTGTAATCTCTATGCATGACAACATCAAAACTGTGCTGCAATTCTTAAGTAAATTTTTAAGTGAGCAGGAAATGCTTTGAATATGTATCATTTAATTTTTTATAAAATACATACTGAATATATCCATAAATATATTTTCTAGAATTGTAGATCTTAATGAATCAGAAATGAAAAAGTAATGCATTTATGCTTATAATTAAAGACTAACTATTACATATATTTTTAATTGATGAAATATAAATTGTAGTTAATAACTTATGATAAAAACAGGAATCAAGATTTTACTGAAACAGGAGGCATGACATTGAGATGGAAAAAAGGGAGAGGTTTGATAATAATACCTTTAGGGAACTAAGTCCTGAATTATAATTAATATTTTAGTTATTAGTAAACCATTTCTTTTGATATGTAAGCAAGATGGTATTAAGATATCACATAAACTTAAGGTTAAAATACCAACAATTTTGATTAATGATTCTATCCAATGTTTATTGGTTATTTGAATTGTGCCAATATTCCTCACTTCATCATAGAGGAATAATAAGAGAGTAGAGAGGAACCAGAGAGTAGAAGCCAAGAAAAACAGTCAGTTGAAAATAAGGCGGGAGAAAGAGAAGAAAGAAGAAGATAGGAAAGAGAACGAATAGAACAAGAAGGTAGTAGAATAGGAATAGAGACAAGAAACGCAAGGAAACTAAGGGCGGCACACAAATAACACGATGGAACAAGAAATTAAGTTACTCTCACTAAATATAAATGGATTAAACTCACCAGAAAAGAGAAGGCAAACTTTGACTAGATTACAAAAAATGAATATGGACATAGTATGCCTTCAAGAGGTACATATCAGAGCCAATATAACAACCTACTAGAATATCCAAAATTAGGAAAATTATTTACAATGCTAGCACAAAAAAAGAGGAATTGCAATATACATTAAAGAATGGATAAATGCAAAAAAATATGCAGATGAAGAGGGGAGGATTTTAATGCTAGAAATAAAAACAGAACGAAGAAAAATTCTCTTCACAGAAATATATAGAGCCAAGGTGGCGCAGTGGTTAAATGCAGCACTGCAGGCTACTTCAGCTGACTGCAGTTCTGCTGTTCGGCTGTTCAAATCTCACCGGCTCAGGGTTGACTCAACCTTCCATCCTTCCAAGGTGGGTAAAATGAGGACCCGGATTGTTGTTGGGGGCAATATGCTGACTTTGTAAACCGCTTAGAGAAGCGGTATATAAGTCTAACTGCTATTGCTATTGCTATATGCCCCAAATAAAAATCAAAAAGAATTTTACAAGAAGTTACACCAAAAAATAACAGAAATAGAATATGAGGCGACTTCAATGCTATAACAGATATTAATGATGACTACAAGAGTTACAAAAGAAATAAGAAAAAAAAGAATGCTACCAATTACCTTTTTTGAAATGGTGCAGGAACTGAACCTAAAAGATGTATGGAGAGAAAGGAACATAGGAAACAAACAATTTACATATTATTCAAATCCCCAAAAATCATAGTCAAGGATTGCTATGATTTGGTCAACTCAAGAACTGAGAAGAGATACAGAAGAGTTTGAAATAATGATAAACACTTGGGCAGATCACAATCCAATGAAAATAACATGGAAAGGACCAAAAAAGAAAAAGAGATGGACAATGAATCAAAGAATATTGAAAGATAAAGAATATATAAAAATGATAGAAAGGGAATTGAAACTGTTCTATAAAGCAAATAAGAAAGAAGCAACAATAGTTACAAAACCAATAGGATACTACAAAAGCTTTTACAAGAGGGTTAACAATAGCATATTTGGCAAGGAAAAACAAGGAAAAGAGACAAAAACAAGAAACATTAGAGAAAGAACTTAAAAAATTGGAAATAGACCTGCAAAAAATCCACCAGAAGCAAAAATAAAAGGGAAAAAAGAACTAATAAAACACAAATTAAATTTTATGACACAAGAAGAGATGGCCCCAAAAAATTAAATTTGCAAAACAAAACTATTTTGAAAATGAGAATAAAAAGGTAAGATGGTTAGCACATGAACTGAAAAAAGAAAAAACATCACCTATGAAAGGGGAAACATACAATACCGGAAAGAGGAAAAAATATATAGTACAGAAATTTTTCGAGAAACTGTACAGCAAAGAAAATATATTACAAGACAATGTTGAACAATACTTAAATAATAAGAATCTACATAAAATTGAGGAAGAGAAAAGAGAAATACTAAACTAAAAAATAACAGCGACAGAATTAAAGGAAGCATTGAAGAGACAAAAAAATAATAAAACACCAGGCCCAGATGGTATATCTGTAGAATTTTATAAAGCCATGCAAGATCAGACAGAAACAGTGATTTTAGATCTATTTAATGAAGCACTTACAGAAGCAAATCTACCAAAATCATGGAGGGAAGCATATATAACATTGATATCCAAAGAGGATTTGGACCATCAACAAATAAAAAATTACAAACCAATCTCTTTACTAAATGCAGATTATAAAATCTTTATATCAATAATGGCAGTGAATTAAAAAAAATTAAATGAAATTATTCACACAGATCAAAACGGCTTCTTACCAAAACACCAGTTAAAAAACAATATGAGGATAATTATAAACACATTAGAATATTATGAAGAGAATCTGGGAAAACCATTTGTAGTTGTCTTTTTAGATGTGCAAAAGACCTTTGACAACTTGAATTGGCATTTCATTATCACACAGTTAAAAATGATGAGATTTGGAGAAAAAAATATAAAAATGATAGAATCAATTTATTTGGCTCAGACAGCAAAAGTAATAATAAATAGTGACATTACAGAAGAATTTAAAATATGGAAAGGAGTGAGACAGGGTTGTCCATTATCACATTTATTATTTATACTAACACTGGAAGTTCTACTAACAAAAATTAGAAACAATCAAGAAATAAAGGGATTAAAAATTTAAAAAGAGGAATATAAAACAGGCATTTTCGGATGATATGGTATTCATATTAGAAGATCCATTAAAATCAGGAATTAAATTAATTCAAAACATAGAGTAATTTGGTAAGATAGTGGGTCTTAAAATTAATAAGAACAAAACAAAGATCATCACGAAGAATTTCACAAAAAAAACAAGAGCAAAAATTAGAGTAAAACATGGGAATGCAAATAGTAAAAAAAGTAAACTATTTAGGAATTTGGCTGACAGGGAAATACTCAACAATTAAGGAAGATAATTATGTTAAAATGATTCAGAAAATTAAGAAAGATCTGGAAAATTGGAGGAAACCACAAATATCATTAACAGGAAGAATTGCCATCTTTAAAATGAATATACTACCAAAAAATTTATTTTTATTTCAAGTGGTACCAATTAGCTTAGGGAAAAACTTTTTTATAGATTTAAATAAATAAATTGCACATTTTATTTGGTCAGGGAAAAAACCATGAATTAAATTAAAATTGTTACAGGACAGTTGAGAAAGAGGAGCATTTGGACTTCCCGATTGGGAGCTTTATTATCAAGCAGCAGCTCTCACCTGGCTAAGGGACTGGATCAATCTAAAAAACAGAAGATTACTAACAATAGGACATTATAATTTGGAACTGGGTTGGCACGCCTTCATCTGGGATGGGAAAGACAAAATTCATAGCTATTTCCAAAAACATTTAATTAGAAAAGCTCTCCTACAAACTTGGTTAAAAATCAAAACAAAACACTACAACAAAATCCCAATCTGGCTATCCACCATGGAAGCTCTGATATACTGGACATAAACAAGATAATAAGATATAAAGATATATTAGACAACCAAGAAAGACTGAAAGCAAGGCAAGAATTGAAAGACGAGGGAATAGATATAGGCTGGTGGCCCTACTTACAAATACAGGTAAGGTATAAAAAAGACAGGGAAAGGGATGGATTTTATAAGAAGCCATAAGAGCTGGATAGAATTCTACAGGGAACCAAAGAAAAAATGATTAAAAAAATATATCACTATTTATTAAAATTCAAAATGGAAGAGGAAAATGTGAAAGAAACAATGATAACAATGATGTAGAGCCGAGGTGGTGCAATGGTTAAATGCAGCACTGCAGGCTACTTCAGCTGACTGCAGTTCTGCAGTTTGGCTGTTCAAATCTCACCGGCTCAGGGTTGACTTAGCCTTCCATCCTTCCGAGGTGGGTAAAATGAGGACCCGGATTGTTGTTGGGGGCAATATGCTGACTCTGTAAACTGCTTAGAGAGGGCTGAAAGCCCTATGAAGCTGTATATAAGTCTAACTGCTATTGCTATTGCTACTGCTATAAAATGGGCGATAAATTTTGGGTATAGTATAGAATTGGCGGAATGGGAAAAAATTTGGGAAATAAATTACAAATTAATGATGGCAACGACATATAGAGAAAACATGTACATGATGTTCTACAGATGGCACCTTCCACCAGCGAGAATTGTGAAAATGTTCCCAGAGTGTTCACCTATCTGTTGGAAATGCAACCAACAACATGGAACCTACTACCATATGTGGTGGACGTGTGCATCTGCGAAAAAGTATTGGAAAAAAATTAAAGATTCGTTAGAGGAGATTACTAAACACCAAATTGCACTAAAACCTGAATTATTTTAGGAATTATAAAAGGAAATTATGAAAAAAAATTAGATACTTAATTTTACACATAATTACGGCAGTGAGAATTACATTTGCTCAAAACTGGAAAAATAATTATACACCAACAGCATGTAATAAAAGAATATTGGAATGTGCAGAGATGGATAGGCTCACAAAAGAACTAAAAGAGAAAGAAAAATCAGAATACTACTCCGTATGGGATTTATTGTACAATTGGCTAGAGGAAAGGGGGAGTGGGAAGCAGGAAAGCCAAAAAAAGGAAGAAAGATTAACAAATCAATAGACAACTACAAAACCAGAAAATGATTAAAAGTTAGAAATATGAGATAGACTATACCAAATAAATATTATACAAAATGACTTAAATGTAGTAAAATTGTCATATATAGAATATATAGATTATTATATATAGAATAAAAAATTGTATGAAATAATGTAAATGCACAAATATACAAAGCTAGTTATAAAAGATTTACTTGTATAGATAAAAAAATCACAAAAAAATGTAATGTAATGTGTTGCAAAGATGTGAAGTTTGTACAAACAAAATAAAATATTTTTTAAAAAAAGAATTGTGCCAATATGTGACTCAAGATTGAGAACCACCTTTGAGATATTTGCTTGTTATTTTTTTTAATATAGTTAACTATAAGAAAAAAAATTAAAAGTGCAAAATAACAATTACCCTGTTACCTATAAGTTACAAATCTTTGCCTATCATGAGGAATTAATTTTTGGGTACCTAGATACAATGTGATTCTGTACTACGAAAGTAACTCTGAATACAATTATATTTTCCCTTTATTTAGTACACACACAAACATATCTTAATACAATTTCCTGACTATTGTGGGAAGAATTTAATGAATAGCCTCAGAGTGACAAGCATTAAGAAACAAAATGGACAAGCGATGTATTTATGGCAGGAATATGATAATTTTAAACTTCTGAGACTGGTAGTTTAAAGACTGGCTAATGCATAAGAGAGGGAGGGGGAAGCATACATTCTCACTTATATTTTATTCTACTTTATTTTTATGTAAGGTAAAAATCTGTTCTTTGCACTTCCTTCTGAAGAAAAACAAACTCCTTCAGATGTAAATGGGGAGCCTTTGCTGAATGTCAAGTTGCTTCACACAACATTTTTCAAATCGTTATCTTTAAACTTTTCAGCTTCCTAGAAGACGATAAAGGGGCTTGTTTCACAGAAGGCTGCCTAGTGAGCCCTGACGTCAAACTTCTAACCTCCTTGCAAGGTTACAACATTTGATGAAAAAGATTTTATAAACTTATCTTCTGTGGAAACAAATTCCATTGTTGGGCTATTGATTATATCTTGGTTTTCAAAGAGAGTGTCTACTAGAAAAAGAAGGAGAATATACTAAAAAAATATTTACAGTTTTTAAGGAACAAGTTATGTATACCTACTGTCACAAAGCAATTGACAGTGTAGTTGGCCCCATAATGGTGCCTTTCCAGATCTGTTACAGCTTCAATTCTCAAAACTAATGACCAGCATGGCCAGTTATGTTGGTTGAAACTAAAGTCTCAATACATTTGAAATTGCATCAAGTTGGGGAAAGCTGGCCTAGCATGTTCCAGAATTGCTAGTACATTTTTCCTCACCTTTACATTCAAGAAAACTAATGAGAGTCAAATATGAGGTGCTTTCTCAAATTGCATCAGATTTCTCTTATGTGATGGTTGTCTTGCTTGCTCCTCTTTTTCCTATTCCTCAAGGTTATTCTCACTGTCATTACAGGCTGTAGCAGATATTTGCAGCTTGCTATTTTACCCTTGTTATTAGTGAAATAAAAGCAAGTATGAAATAATGCAAATTTCTTCTACAGTTTGTAGACACTTGTAGTACTTGGAACATGTTTGAGGTTGGTTGTTCTAGAGTTTGCTTACTCTGTGTTGTACCACTAGGAAAAAATGCCTTTGTTTGTTTGCTTTTTATACCATTTTCATCCTGTCTCAGTCTAAATGAATCTCAATATTTGTATTGCTGTGACAGAGGTCACGATAAGGATGAGCAGAGCATATAGGACTCTCTTATCACTAAAGTTCTTGAGGCACTCTTATGTAAAAACAATTTATTTTACTGCCTAATCTTGAAGGTTTTATATTAGCAAATTGGATAGTGCATCTTTCACTGAAGATCTACATGATGTAGAGCAAGATTTGGGCTAGAATTTCATAGAATTACAGAGCTGGAAAAGGAATTACTTCATCAAGCCCCTCTCAATGTATTAATCATCTAGATCAAAAAGGAGTCTCTTACAACCCTAGTTGGTTGTTAGGACTTGAAAGACTAGGATTATGTCAATTATGAATTCAAAATGGCTTGTGTAGTATTTATGTTTTCCAGTCACACATAACAAGTTACATTTTACCTTAGATTTCTTATTTTTTTCTCACAAAGTTTGAACTTTTCAGGATTGCAATTTTGTTAAACATATTTTTAAAAAGGAAAATATAATTTAACACCGAGATCAGAAAGCATTTTACTGCTTTTCAAAGGTGAAGTAGCTGCTGTTACTTGAAATATAGTTTCAGAATTCACCTACCTGAGGTGGATAATGCGAAGATAGAACCAAATTGGAATATGAAATCAGAATAATCAAAGACATAAAGACAAGGGACTTGTGTGAAAACATTTTATGTGTCAATACATCTTTCTTTCCATTTAATCTTTCTGCCTGTGAATTGAAATTCTGGATGGATGCTTTTTAACTTCGAAAAATTAGTTGATTCCTAACTGTGCTGAGTTATTGTTCTTTGCTTTCCTAACAAATACCCTCTTAAGACAAATACATAACAGGCAGTTGACTGAGTAGAGTGATTCATTCTCTCTTATTTTTTCCACTGCAGCCTACAGAATCTGTGTTTTTGATTTTAAATGTTTATTTGCTAGTGTTGTAATTTTTATGTCCTTTCATCTGATCTTCTTATAATTTCTTTTCACAGGTCAGTTCATGCCAAGATTGTTTTTTGGGGGGTGAAGAAGACTGTATTAGGTGGAGCAATGATGTAGATGAGTGGGAAAGTAGCACAGATGGAAGCAGAGTCAAGATATTTTTCTGTTTGGTGGGGGCTAGTTTTTAAAAATTGTTGGAATCCTATATTAGCATTTACATTATAATTTTGGGTATTACCTGCCTAAAAATGTTAAGGAAGAGTGGAAATGTGATGCAACTTTTAGAGTGAGTTTAGGGATCATTTGTGGTTTAAGATTTCAGGTTACCTACTCTCTTTAAATTTAATCATAGACCATAGTTTACCAGTTTTAAAATTAATCTCTGCTTTTGTTCCCATCTCTTTATTTCTGAGTGTAACTTCAGTTCAGAAATGGGAAGGGGAAAAAAGGAAAAGCTGGATACATTATAATATAATGAGGGACATTTTTCTAAAACATCATATTTTGAATTCTTTTATTTTATGCTGCTTCTAAAAATCGTTGCTTAAATGTAAGTAGGGGATCTTGGATAAGTTGCAGTGGAAAAGTAGGATAGAAATGCTTTAAATAAATGGGCAATGTGATGCAGAATAATTAATCACCTTATATATTATTGCTGAACAAGGCTTTGAGGGGGTGTTGGACTTTGATGATGCTTTGAGCATTAAACCTTCTTTTTTTGAAACTACTTTGTAAAGCAGTCTGCGCTTCTTCACCCTCTTCTGAAAAACAAAGTGGTCACTTGTTTTGCCTCACCTGCCATTTGAAACTGCTTATAATTGTTCCAATGACTAAAAGGGGCTCCCTGTACGAGACCTGACATATGTCTTTCCTCACATGTTGGAGGAGCCAAAGGCTTGTTACAAAGAAGACGGCTTCACAACATGAAGTTACTTTGTCTAGGTCAGCAATATTAAATTTACTGGGCTCATCTTGTAACAAAAACTAAATTATTTAAATGTATTATTTAATAAATAAATACAGATATAATTATAATGATTTTTCAAAATGCCTATATGAGGGAGCTCCAAGGTGCACGAAACCTGGAAACTTCAGAGAATAGCAATAACACTTAGACTTATATACCACTTTCCAGTGCTTTATAACTCACTCTAAATGCTTTACAGAGTCAGACTCATATTTTTCCCAACAATCTTGGTCCTCATTTTATCCATCTTGGAAGGATGGAAAGCTAGGTAACCTTGAGCCAATGAGGCCTGAACTGCCAAACTGCTGACAGTCTGTGATCAGTAGAAGTAGCCTGCAGTACTGAGTCTAATCACTGCACCAAGAATACTCTTGTGTGACGTTGCAAACTCCAAAAAGAGCTCTGGTTTTATGCATTTTTGGGAGGCTCCAGGGAACATGCAAGAGGAGGGTCCTTTCATGCGGGTCCAGAGGCCTGACATGTTACCAAAAATGACATGGTACATGCATGTCATAGATTTGCTATCACGAGTCTAGGTGAATGATGGTTGCTTCTTGCAGGGCTACTATGCATTGCATACATACTGTGAATAAAGCCATCTTTTGTCTCTTTTTTGAATTCCTTCCATGCAGATCATTTCCAGATCATTTTCAATACTTTCCTCTTTCCTGCTAGACACAGAGTGTAAAACTAAGCTAGATTTAGGGTTCAACTTCTGGAGTGGAATATTCAGAGAGTAAAAAGGACACTTCTTCCTTTCAACTGTCAATAGCCTGGAGCAATTCCATTTCTCCCAGTTCAAATTGGAGAATGCATGATAGTGTGTATAGTCCTGCTATTAGTTAGATTAGGGTATTAAAAAAAAACTCAAGTAAATTTTGGAACTTCCTTTGGAAAAATAAAATGGGAATTATACTGTAGCTGTGCTTTGGATGGCTAAACAAAGCCACCATAAAATCTCAATTCTTGGGAGGCTTAAAACTGTTCTTAAAACTCTGATAAGCCTGAAGGCAAAAAATGTCATTTAAATAATGTCTGAATTTCAGTATTATGTCAATTCCTCCTCCTCCTTCTCAGACCATTAAAGTCAATGGCTCACTAAAGGAAATAATTCTTGGGAATATTCTTTTTTTTTTTTTTACCTCTAGAGGGAATTTTTATTGTTGCATATGCCTTCTGCATTCTTATACCCAGGTCATTGATGATTCCTGAATATCTCTGCCTTACCACTTTAATGTAAAAATCAATATATCTAGCTACAATAGCTTTAATTGCTAAAGTATCTCATATACATGTCACAATTACTACTTTATGACATATATCTTTTCAGAGTTGTAACTCTCATTGCATCAATCAATGACCTTTGTTTTGCAAATTGTATTTCTCCATAAACTATAAGATTCTCAAGGATACTAATAATGACTATATTTACAACTCTCTTTGTTCAGAGTAGAATGCAAAGTCAAACTGTTAGAACAATAATAATTTTAAGTGGCATTCATGTTCTCATAGGCTAAGTCCAAGTATTCATATTGAATCCTTACCCATATTAGTTGTAAAACAAAACAATGTAATACAAAAAATATTCCAAAGTTAAATTTAAATATAGTTTTAATTTTTGCAACATTATATAGGAACTTTTTACCAGTCCCTGGTGGTCTTCAATCTTTACAGCAAGTGACAGATAATTCACTATAACTTTTTAGTTTTACTAAAGTGATTGTTGGATCCTCTCCAAGAGTATGTTTTGTATGTGTATCTTGCAACTATTTCCAGCCACTGATCCACCATACTCAGCTCAGTTACTAAGGTGGTGCAAAACAAAGGGAGTAGTCTGGATTGTGTGCCCAAGTAGGCTGTAAGTAAAGATGAATGATCAATACATGGACTTTAATCTACTAAATTAACTTGAAGTAATGAGCATGCAAATTCAGATCTATTTTTAATGCAGGAAATGCTATCCAAGCATGGAGAGTAGATAGTATAGCAATTGCAAAATTAACTAAATATATCAAAAAGAACAATGAATTACAATTACAATTCTCTGAAACCAGAAGCTTTCAAACAGAAAAGCTGGTGTTCTTGTCAAAAAATCTGAAGGCAAAGAAGGCAAAGAAAGAAAAGTCAAAGTGGGAAAACATTGTGATAATTCAGAAACAAGAATTGCAAATTGGAAGTTTGCACATCAGCCTAGACAAAGAGAAGAATAATAATTCTTCTCTTTGGAAGAAAGAAGAAGTGTGAATGGGGATACAGGAAGAGGGCACTTTAACAAATGCAAGTATAAATGAGAACCATGAAACTAATGATACATATGTCAAATAATAGAATAAAACTATTAAACTATGTACCTTAAATGTTTCTAGATGAGTTATTGGAACTCATGTTTCTCATATGGAAGAGAGGATGGAAAGCATTTTAGATCTTTGCACTACATTGCAAAGATCTAAACTTCTATACTATCTATACTTCTCCTTTTCCATCATAATGTTCAAGTAAACTCTGTTTAAGATACGAGGCTTCACTCTTGTCCTAGTCACTCAGCCTCTAAGTGCATTGTAAGAACAGGAGGGCATGAAGATGAGACATGCAAAGAATTACTAAGACTTGAACTATTAGTTGCTGAATTAATCAGGACAACATCAGGGATAGACATCACTGAAGGTATACATGGAATAAATCAAGACATTCAAAAAAAACTCTAAGAGTTGAGAAAAGGGTTCAGGGAGGACCAGTAAGGGTTTATGATTGGCAGATACTGTTTTTCACAGAAACTCTACTTCCAGAGCCAGTGTCAAAACTACCACAGACATTGTGGTCTTGGAAAAACTATCCCTACATATGAAGCCTATGAGTCAGGTTCCCAATTGTGATCATTGACTTGTTAGTTTAATAACATTGCTTAATAAAATAATTATTAGAACTTCTAAAGAGCCAGAGATATGCCCTTGGAGCAAATGCTCACAAATCATGACCTAAACGAAGAAAACCGAAGCATTACCTTAGTCCTAGGAAGGGAGATAATATTAAGAAGAAATTCAGGTTGGCTCTTGCCTGATTCACTGAGGCATGAGAGGGAGGGAAGAGAAGCACAATCAAATTTGCAAGATTTTATTACTATAGCCGATCTCAGCAAAGCTTAGTTGTGGCTGTCCTGTGGAGTCTCTTTCTGGCCCACTTTAATTCAAAGGGCTGGCAGAATGTCTTCAATTATTAGCATGTATTTCCACCTTTTCATTAATGATCTGAATAATGTTGATCAAACCATCTGATTGTTTTAACATAGTACTATCCTTCAAAAGGGCACCTAAATATATGGCTTACGTTGCTTTTGAAAAGAATACTCTGTGGACACTTTATAGTAGTATAGATTTCTGTACATCTACAGTATCTCAGCTGTTATTTTACTGATGACAGCTTTGTATTTCTTTCGCTTTATGAGAGAATTAGTGAGCCACTAGTTCATCCAAAATTAAAGACAGAAATGAAGTCTCTTAATATATATGTTCTGACCTAGGCTTCCCATGAGCATGAAACAAACTCCTTGTCCCAACAAAAAAACCTTTTATTAATTTGCTATGAATTCTTCACATTCACATCCAACAAAGTCTTTCAAAGGAGGATTTACAGTCACAGATCTTATTTGGCTTGAAGAGCTGCCAGGCCAATATCTGCAAAACTTGGCAAGGACTCTTGAAGAGTCACAAACCAATCAAGCGAACTAATTGTCTCCTGCAAACTCCAGTCCCCTTTTGCTCCTCTTTAATTTCCTCTGGGAAGGGCCATTCATCGTCCACCTATGGCCTTACTCCCAAGTCGACCCCTGTTCTTTAGCTGTTCCCTTTGTCTGGCAACTCTGGGAACAGGCTCCAGCTGTTCATCTTTCTCACTGATGTCTGTCTCTGAAGGAAGCTGTTAACTTTCAGATGGCCCTTGCCCCCCTCTCTGCTGCTGACATAGACCCCTCATCAGAGCCTTCTCCAGACTCCAGAACTGGCCCATGTTCCTCCCCAACTTCTCACTGTCTGAATCTGCTGCCAGCTCCGCAATGGGACACAACAATATGAGTGTCTTTAGAAAAGGCTTTTGCTTACAATTGGAATTCCATGCTTGCTAGAACTGCTTAGCAGTTTCCCTATGTTTCCCATGTTTAATGATGACCTGAAATGTGTTTTGTATTGCCATGATGTGTTTTAAGACTCTGTTTCTTTCGTATGTATGTATGTATGTATGTATGTATGTATGTATGTATGTATGTATGTATGTATATGTTTTTGTCTCCATGTTTGTACATACATTTGTTTTTAAAAGGATGGTTTGTCAACAGCAGTCAGAAATCTGATGGATGGTTCAAATAGTTGCAATATAGGTAAATGCTGCTAGTGATGCTGACTTTGTCACTATATGTAACATTAGTTGGAGAATTTGAAAAGACAGGTTCATGAAAAAAATATGAATGTTGTCACACAACCCTGCATTTTTTATTATTAAAAAATCTTGAGTGAATTTAATGGTTATGAAAGTGAAGGACAGCTCCTTCACACATCTCTTTCAATATGTCTCAGATCTGACCTGCCGCACCTCTTTTCTGTTGGTTATGGGGGTTTAAGGAAGATGATACCCCATTTTAAATGGAGGTAGTATTGAGTAATGAACCTTTGAGAGATAACACAAGACAACACTCCCTTCATTTTTCAATTGTGACGAAAATGCAATTTAATCGATGTCCTTGGAGACCATATGTTTGTTCTAATATAGTTCTAGCAAGGTCAGGATAATTTTTGCCTAGCTTACGCTTTGAAGAATACACTTTAGTTTCACCTCTCTTAAATAGCCCCACAAAAGAGAGCCATAAAAATATGCCTATTTCTATAATAAGCTAAATATAGTTGCCTGGAGTGTTTACCAATTATCCTTTTCAATGGGAAAGGGAAGCATCTGTGTATTCCAAACTGTACCCCAAATGAACTCAAGTTACAGAGGAAAAATATTTATAATGACCTCACATTTTAAATAAGCCTATACTGTTCCTCATTTTTCTTATAACTACTCTTGCCAAGCATATTAAATAATAGAATTCAAAACCAAACAATTACAACAAAAGGTTAAAAGTATGAAAACATAACAGCAAATTAAAATATTAAAATTAAGGCATATGATTTACTTTAACTGCCCAACTTCTAGATACTTTTCTACCTGCAAACAGAATGTTAGTAGATAACCTTAATTGCCATAATGTTTTTCACTTCCATAATGTGATTTACTATGTCTGATACATAAGACAATATGATTAGTAGGCATTGATATCCTTATTCCCCAGAAATTTGTCTAATCCCCTATAAAACTAGCCATGTTGCTGCATCACACATAGCTGAATTTTACAGTTAAACATTGTTCTATGAGAAAAAAATCCTCTTAAATCTTCCACAATTCATCTTCATTGGATAACCTAAAATTCTAATAATGTGACTGAAGGAGAAAAGTGATTCTCTATCTGCTTTTTATAGACACTGTATAATTCTATATAGCTCAATGCTTTCCTTCCCTTTATTCCTTTTTTTCTAAGTTTACAACTCCACATGTTTTAATCTTTCATCACTGGGAATTGTTCCAGCTCCTTGACAATTGTGGTTGTGCTTTTCTGCAACTTTGCCCAATCTACAGTAGTGTTTTTGAGTTGTGGTGACTGGAACTGTATCTGGCATTCCAAATGTGGTCAGAGCACAATTTTGCTGATAGTGTTACTCAGATTCCATTTTTAATGATTCTTCTCCCTGGCACAGAAATCTTATTTGGTCAAAATGGTTAAAAGAGGAAAGGAAGATAAAATGGGGCTGGTATTAAAGACACATTTGCATTCGGATATATATGTGTATGCATATAAATATGGGAATAATCTTCAGACGTATGTTTTTTTTTTTACACAAGAATACTGATTTTTGGACTCACAAGTCCAAAAATTACATTCAAATATGAAGGTAATATAAATAAAAAATATAAGTATAAGCAAAAATGCATAACATGCTGGATAAAGTCCTTATAAGTCCTTCAGAGACTGGAATATCCTGAACTGGTCTTTTGTAAGTCACTAAGGACTTGGTTCACTGCCTGGGTCACACACATACTTCAATTTTTGTATGGTTGGTTGTAATTATTTGTTATTTTAATTTTGTTTGAAATCCAATTGAAATTCAATGACTATGGCACAAACCAGCAGTGGTAATTCCAGTGGTAATTGGCACAGTGGGTGCTATTCCAAAAGCACTGGAATTACATTTAAAACAGTTAAAAATTGACAAAATCACCATCAGTCAAATGCAAAAAACCGCACTGCTTGGATCTGCACGCATATTACGAAAATACGTTACAACGTCCTAGGCCCCTGGGTGGGGCCCGACTAGTAACCAATGCCAAATCTGGCGATACAATTGTACAATAATAATAATAATAATAATAATAATAATAATAATAATAATTATTATTATTATTATTATTATTGTACAATTGTATCACAGCGGCCAGTTGTTTCACCGGATTTGGCATTGGTTACTAGTCGGGCCCCACCCAGGGGCCTAGGACGTCGTAACGTATTTTCGTAATATGCGTGCAGTTCCAAGCAGTGCGGCTTTTTGCATTTGACTGATGGTGATTTTGTCAATTTTTAACTGTTTTAAATGTAATTCCAGTGCTTTTGGAATAGCACCCAGTGTGCCAATTACCACTGGAATTACCACTGCTGGTTTGTGCCATAGTCGTTGAATTTCGATTTTTAAGTCCTGGTATCTTGCGATTTTTTCATGTTCCTTCTCGGCGACCCTGCTATCACCTGGTATTGCGATGTCTATGATTGTGACCTTATTTTTCTCAACCAGTGTGATGTCTGGTGTATTATGCGCCAGTATTTTGTCGGTTTGTATATGGAAATCCCACAAGATCTTGACCATCTGGTTTTCGGTGACTTTTTCAGGCTGATGTTCCCACCAGTTTGTTGCTGTTTTAATATTATAATTTTTGCACAAATTCCAATGGATCATTTGTGCTACTGAATTGTGCCGCAATTTATAATCAGTCTGCGCGATTTTTTTACAGCAGCTGAGTATGTGATCAACAGTTTCATCAGCTTCTTTGCAAAGTCTGCATTTGGCATCATCAGAGGATTTTTCGATTTTGGCCTTAATGGCATTTGTGCGGATAGCTTGTTCTTGCGCAGCCAGGATTAGTGACTCTGTTTCTTTCTTTAATGTACCTGTTGTTAGCCATAACCAAGTTTGTTCACTGTCCACTTTATGTTTTATTTTTTCCAGAAATTGGCCATGCAGTGCTTTGTTCTGCCAACTCTCCATTCTTGATTTTATCACATCTTTTCTGTATTCTTGTTTCGTCTGTTGGGCCTTCAGTAGATTTTTGTTCTTTACTTCGATTAATAGATGTTCTTGATTTTCTTTTAAATAATCAGCCAGTGCATGTTTTTCTTCTTCAACTGTTTGCTTCACTTGTAATAATCCTCTGCCACCTGATTTTCGGGGCAGGTACAGTATATCAGTATCACCACGTGGATGTAAACTGTAGTGCATTGTCATTAGTTTCCTGGTTTTTCGGTCCAAAAGGTCCAAATCAGCTTGTGTCCAGTTAACTATACCAGCTGTGTATCTTATAACTGGTATTGCCCAGGTATTTATGGCCTTGATTGTATTTCCACCATTCAATTTAGATTTCAAAATTTTCCTAACTCTGTTGGTGTACTCTCGCCTGACAATAGTTTTTACTTCTCCATGCTTGATGTTATCCAACTGCAGAATGCCTAAGTATTTGTAGGCTTCATTTTCTTTGCATTTAATTAATTGGCCATTGGGCATTTCAATTCCCTCACATGCAGTGATTTTGCCCCTTTTTATGGATACAGTGGCGCATTTTTCCATGCCAAACTGCATTGAAATATCGGTGCTGAATACTCGGACTGTGTTTGTCAATGATTGGATTTCTATTTCTGACTTTCCATAGAGTTTCAAATCATCCATATAGTAAATGTGAAATTTTTTCAGCTTCTTTGGCTGTTTGGTAGCCTAATTTCATTTTTTTTAAGATTACTGATAGTGGGATCATTGCGATGATGAAGAGAAGAGGTGAAAGTGAATCACCCTGGAAAATTCCTCGCTTGATATTAACTATTCCGTAGATCTCATTCCCTACTGCCAACTCAGTTCTCCATTGTTTCATCGCCTTTTCAGTAAAGGATGTAATATTTTTGCTAATACCAGTTGTTTCTAAGCATTTTATGATCCAACTATGTGGCAGTGAGTCAAATGCCTTTTTGTAATCAATCCAGACCATATTCAAGTTCGTTTTTCTGTTCTTACAATTTTCTAATATCATTTTATCAATTAGAAGCTGATCTTTGGTGCCCCTGCTCCTTCTTTTGTTGCCTTTTTGCTCTACTGGCAAGATGTTGTTTGTTTCCAAATAATCCATCATGTTATCTACAATAATGCCTGTGAGTAATTTGAAGGTTGTTGGCAAGCATGTTATTGGTCTGTAGTTTTCAGGTGTTGTTCCTTTAGCTGCATCTTTCTGAATCAAGTATGTTTTTCCAGTTGTCAACCATTCATCAATTTGGCCCTTTTGTAAAATTTCATTCAGTTGCCTGGCCAATATTGCATGTAAACTGGTCAGATATTTGAGCCAGAAACCATGTAATTGGTCCTTTCCAGGTGATGTCCAATTCTTTACCTTTTTAACTCGATTTTTGACCATCTCAGTTGTTATTTCTAATACTTGCATTTGTTTGTTGCCAATGCTTTTCTCAAAGTCATGTATCCACTTTGCTTTCTTGTTGTAGTCCTTTGCATTTTCCCACAATTCTTTCCAGAATTCAACTGTGGCCTGTTTTTCTGGTTTTTCACTTTTGGTGTCACCATTCACATTAAGACTTTGATAAAAACGCCGTTGGTCTGATCGAAATTGCTGATTTTGTTTATATTGGATGATTTGTGCCTCATATCTTTCAATTTTTCTAGCTGTTGCTGTTATCTGCTGTTTTACAATCTCTACAGCTTCATTGATGTTTCTTGTATCCAATCTATATCGTCTGATTAGCCGATCTATGATTTTGTTGTTTTTAAGCCGTTGCTCATGCATGTTCTTTAAGTTACTAGCATCTGCCCTTAATTTTTTGATTTTTTGTTCTAAACGGATTTTCCACTTTGGCTTTGATGCTTTTTCTGTTGTGTGACTAGGTACTTTAATTTTAATGCCTAGTTCATTAGTGACTATTACAGCTGCGCTGTACATTAACTGGTTTGTTTCCAAGATGGATCCCGGTTCAATTGTTGAAAACACTGCATTAACCATTTTCATGATAGGGGCCAAAATTTTCTTAGGCACAGTTTTTAGTGATGGTAAACGTTGCCTTTCCTCATTAAGCAGAAAATGCTCCATGATCTTATCCTTCAATTCTTTTTGTTTTTGAGTTAGTTCATCAGTTGGTTCAGTGATAACTGGTTCTAGTGGTGGTGATGTTATTTTCTCCCCGAGAGCTTCTTCTGGGAGTTCTACTATAATGTCTTTAGTTGTGTCTTGAATATCAGTTATTTCCGCTTGTGATATTGTTTTTTGGGTTTTGCAATTTGCCTGAATTTCCTCATGTTCAACTTCACTAAACACTTTATTCCGTATAATAAATCGCCTTTGATCTGCTAGTCGTTGTTCACTAACATTTGAATCTGGATATTGTTGTTTCCATAATTCATACATTCGCTTTAAATAGCCTCTTTTTTCTGGCTCTGAGTTGTAGTAACAGGCCATTATGGCACGGTTTTCATCTGCACTATATTTTTGTCGTTTTGTTGGCTGGTCCACTTGTAGCCCACTTGTCGACGGATGTCCAGGGACCCCAACATCCGCCGCGGCCCTTGTTAACCCGCGCGATGACCGATGCGGTATGGAATTCTTATTTGTTTTTTTCACCATATTGTATGGGTTGGCGGGGGGGGTTTTACGGGACCAGATGCCAACCTGACCCCAACCCTCCTCCTTTCTCATCCGGGCTTGGGACCGGCAACGGCGGAGTTATTATTATTATTATTATTATTATTATTATTATTATTATTGTTATTATTATTATTGTTATTATTATTCTTGTGGGATTTCCGTATACAAACGGACAAAATACTGGTGCATAATACACCAGACATCACACTGGTTGAGAAAAATAAGGTCACAATCATAGACATCGCAATACCAGGTGATAGCAGGATCGCCGAGAAGGAACATGAAAAAATCGCAAAATATCAGGACATAAAAATCGAAATTCAACGACTATGGCACAAACCAGCAATGGTAATTCCAGTGGTAATTGGCACACTGGGTGCTATTCCAAAAGCACTGGAATTACATTTAAAACAGTTACAAATTGACAAAATCACCATCAGTCAAATGCAAAAAGCCGCACTTCTTGGATCTGCACGCATATTACGAAAATACGTTACGACGTCCTAGGCCCCTGGGTGGGGCCTGACTAGTAACCAATGCCAAATCCGGCGAAACAACTGGCCGCTGTGATACAATTGTATAATAATAATAAAAATTAATTCTGATCCACTTTTTCTCATTCCATAAAAAAATTTAAATCTCCCAATAACATTTTTTCTCCTGCAAAAATATTTCTATTTTACTGTGTCCTTTCAGGGAATAATGTGCTTTCAAATTTAAATGATATTAATGAGATTATTAATATAATAGTTTCTAGCATATTAGCACAATATTCATTATCATATTAATTAAATCAATCACAATTGTTTTAATTGCATAAAGTTAAGGCAGAAAGATTAACCATTCTATTTATTTCCCCTCTCGCTCACCCTTAGATAAAGTATCTCTGATAATTATATCACAATGTTCATCTAAATCTGGATAAAGCTAACTTGTTCTGAATGAAGTCCCCTCCCAATATAGTTTTATCCTTAAATTTTATTATGCTGCAAACAATACTATATAGCCAGGGGTCGGTTCCAGCAGTCACTACTGCTGGTTTGCTTGTGCGCGTGCAATGCGGATGCACTTAATGCGCACTGTACATGCATGTGTATGCAATAAAAATTGCTCTGTGCATGCGCAGAAGCAAAAAACAATATGGCGCTGCCTAACACTGCTGATTCCAACAACCCAGGTCACCAAACTACTACTGGTTTGGCTGAACCGATCTGAACCGGTAGGAACTCCCTATTGATTATAGATAGTGCATATAATTGGAAGTCAACAACTAGAACACATATGCCATATTTTGTTTACTCACAAATAATTCCTTTGGCATTAATAGGAATGTACTATTTAGTTATATATGCAAACAAAGCAATAATTCTCAGCAGTATTTTTCTAACATTTTTGGTGCCCTGAAAAAAATATAACAAGCAGGATACCAATATCAAGATTGTTTTGTATTTAACCATTTCAAACTCTACATAACCTTTAATTAAGGAACAATACTGAGATAACCATCAATTGCAATCTTTTGTTCTAAATGTAGTTAACTATTAAACATGGACAAATTTAAGTCCTGCTGCAGCTTTTAATATATGTCATAAAGTATATAACATCCAACCCTTTTTTAGCCATTTGAGAGGAGATCACCCAGTTTTAAAATGAAAAACAACAACAACAATTGTCCTTGTAAGTTTCCCGTTGCTTGGCTAGAGTCCACCATTTGCTGGAGGTGCTGCTCTTAGCACCTGATTTATTATTAGTTGGAATGGAGTTGTGCTACTTTGCAATTCTGATACCTCCATTAGAAAATTGGGATGTGGCATTAAAATTTTATTGGGAAGTGCTCTCTTTGCATTTTGCCCCACTTAGCATCAAATTGCTTTACATCAGGAAAAAAAGTTTATTAAATTTTCATTAAAACACTTTCCTGATAGTTAAAAAATAAGGAGGAAAAAAATCAGATTAAAGAGAGGACAATGCACTGGTTAGAAAGAAATACAATGCCTGGTTCTCATTGTATTTTTTTTAAAGTGGGTGTATCTCATCATATCAGACTATTCTTTCTTTCTTTTTGCATGTTAAAATCAACTCCTATAATAACAGAGAAATTCTGATTTTATGAGATATTACAAATGTAAATGTAATCAACATATTTAAAAATATAAAGTGTCGCTCATGCAGTGCTACTAACAATAACACGTGCTTTTGCTACGTTTTATAAACAACCAATCAATGTCTAAGAAGTATTAGTCTTTTCCCAAACATTGTTTAGAATATAGAGCAAATAATATCCACTTCCCATTCAGACACGGTGTTTTCAAATGTAATGTCTAGGGGAAAATATTTAATGCAACATCTGAAGAAAAAATCATAAAAGCTGATGGGAAACAGATCTCTTATTCCAATGACTGTAAAGGATTAAAAAAAAACCTAACCCACCCTGGAATATCTTGGCTGTGGGGTTTGGGAGCAGGCTGACTTTGAAAGTTGCTTTTTTTTCCTCCAGTGAAAACCCTCAGGGCAGAATACACAATATTATTCTAGGTGTAAATACACACACACACAAGCACACACATCTACATCCATTTAAACAAAAAGCTGATAAGAAAATGATAATATGAGAAGAAAGCTGTGCATATAAAGAAGGTGTAGCTAGTATGTTTTTATTTCCTATGTTCAACTACACTAAAATCCACATTTAAATGATTGCATTTGACAAAGGAAAGACAAGGAAAAATGGTGCTGCATCTTTAATTTATTAGTTTACATGAGATGCAGGCAATTGCCTGTGGGTACCAGATTGTGATTTTTCTACTCAAGTAGATTCTCATGTTTTACTGATGAGCTCTGCACCAGACCCTTGTCTTTTCTATAGGAAGAGTTTCATGGAACATCTGCTTCAATTGCTGTGCTCCTCATTTTTGTTTTGTTGCTAAACTCGTACTACAAAGACATGGACTATAAAAGCAGCTGCTTTAATTCAATTGAATATCAAGGAGGCATTTTCTCTAATACTTGTAAAACAGCTGTTTATGTGTAATGCATTCTGGCACACACAGTGGTTGACAATTGACACAATATTCAGTCATGGTTCATGGACTATGCAGCTTTCTAAAACAATACTAGTACCTTAATAGGGGGAAAGGCTGATTACTCTATGTAGCTATTCGCCATCACAGCTCTAATAGACTGAAGTAGATGCAAGGAATGACTCCGTCTTAGTGTATACAATATCTCCATTTATATTTATATATAGAAATGAATAAGAAATCCCAAAACAATCTTAATTTGGTTTGGTATCTACCTAGAATATACTGTCTCTTCTGTGCCCACCTTTCCTATTGTAGTTTGTCTGGTTAAACAAACTTCCCACAAATTCCTGATGACACATTTGGCCTCTCACAATAGTAGATTTGGTCTCCATGACTGAGTGCTGTGTTTTATACAGAGGTACACAATGAAGTCCAAATTTGGGATTTAGTATTTCCTGCACTGTAACCTTTTTCTCTTGAAAGCTGTATGTGTTAAAGGTTACATTATAGGCACAGTTGAATGGTTGTAGATAGGACAAAAAATGGGTGGAGGTATCTATTTACCTTCACTATTTCACACCACTTTTTTTCTACATCTTCTTTTCTCTCTTCTAAGCAGCAGGCTGATGGAAAGGAACAGAAAAGGAACAGAAATCTCTTACCAGAGACTAGTGGTGGGTTGCAGGCAGTACGCCCCAGTACGAGTATACCGGTGCCTGCCTGAAGCACCGGGTACCGTTCCAGTACAGTGCTCCAGAGGGCCTACCCGCCCGCCCAAGCTCCTTACCTGTATTTGAGGTCTTTGGGGCTTCTGCGCATGTGCACAGAACACAGGGCGCCTGCGTCCACTACTGCCAGAGACCCAAATTAACCTCTTATAGTATATGTTTAGGCAGGCAAAAAATAGGATCACAGCCTGTCTTTTTCTCTAATTAAATAGCAGGGAAAGAAAGATACCCTTTAATTTTTTTATAGTTAATGTTTTCACATGTCTTGTAGGATATAAAAGAAACATGTAAGATGAATTCTAGAGGTAATGATAGTCAATAGGCATTTGTTAAACATAATGCTTACAATTGGCTTTAAGGCAAAATTGCAATAATATTTATAAAGGACATATTACTGGTCTTCTACATGTTCTGAAATAAAAGCAGCACATAACATAATAGCTTGCAATGATCTTGACAGTCAATTATTGTCAAAATAATAATAATAATGAAAAATACAAAGTGAGAATTGATAACACAGCATCAGACAACAAATGCAGCCTCTACAACAGGGATGTCAAACTCATGGCCCGCGGGCGGGATGTGTCATGTGCTGGCCCTGCCTATCCCTGGTTTAGTGAAGGGGGAAAAATCCTGATACATCATGTGATGACAACATGACAGTCCTGCTCTACAAAGAAGCTGAAGAAACTGTGGTCCATCAGTTACTGTAAGAAGTACACCATTTTTGTTCTGTGAGTGGCAATCTAAACTCAAAATGTATGTTAGAAGTATTGAGCTGTGTCTTTCCTAGAGTCTAACACATGAATGTCACATTTGGATGTATGTATTGTCTTCTATAGTTGAGCATCTAGGAAAGATTGTTGATAATTTGGCCCTGGGTAGGAGATCTGTGTCCACAATTGATGAATTTATGTTTGCCTCACCTGCTTCATAAATGTGAATCTCTTGTGCTCAATAAATATGAAGACTATGATGTAAAAGGATGACTTATTCAGATATTATAGAAAATGGACTATGGCTTTTATCTGTCAGTCAATCACTGTAGTTTACTAATATTGCAGTTCTATGGGCAGCTGATACTAAGACTGCACTAAGTTAGGCACTACAGACAGAAATAGATTAGGTTTTTACTAGCTTTGAACTTCTTGGTTTTTTTAAAGCCTGGAATAATTTGAGATTGAAGATCTTCAGAGCTCACCGCTTTCTTAAAACCAGTACAGCTCTGCTATCATGTTTGTAAAGTATTCTGTAGACAGAGGTGATATTCAGCTGGTTTGGATTGGTTCAGGCGAACTAGTAGCTCCGACGATCAGCTGGCCCCACCCTATCCTGTCCTTTATTTCTAGCTTATCTCAGTCATGCAGCACAGCTGATTCCCCCCTCACTGTTCTACATACCGTGGCTGACTTGAAAAGCAAGCAGCTGAGCTTCTAAATGCTCCATTTTCAGCGCTCACCAAACCGGTTGTTAAACTGGCAGCATCCCACCACTGCCTGTAGAGCGTACAGACTGGGAATTCTGTGAATTCCCAGTCTGTACACGTGTCTTAAATATGCTGATGTCAAGAAACTTTGTTCTAGAGGAACACATATTTGACTTTCTCAGTTAATATTTTCATAACCTATATATGTATAGGTTATGAAAATAAATTATATGTATATTTTTAATAATGTTATTTTATTTAGTACTGAAAAAAATGTTCTCTCATGTACTTTGTGTTGTACTGGTAACAAACAAATACATGTCTGTGGACAATTTCATGTTTGTGTACACATTGTGGAATCTGAAAAAAAATTCAAACATTGGTAGTGAATTGTAACCTAGTTTATATACAGAGTACAGAAATGTAAAATGGGTAGGTTCTTTAAAAATGTAGCCTCTCCCCATTTAAATTGTAGAGGTTTTAGTTTTAAAATGGTTAAATTCTTTAATAAAAACAGTATCGGGTTTACTAAAAATATATTTTTCATTTATGAGAGAATATATTTCCAACTTCTCTTTTGCAGTTTAAAGACTACAGAAAAGTATATTTTATGATGCAGGAAAATAGCATGATTGAACATGTGATGCTTGCCTTACATATAGGTAAAACTATTATTTGGCAATTCTTGATATGGAAAAAAGTGGCTTGTGAATGGCTGTACCAGCATACTTTTCAGCACCACTATCTTGAGAACTGCCACGAGAGTTTGTTGTGATATCTGTTGAACGCTTGGTTCTGTCTAGCACTTCTATCCGTAAATGTATCCCGAGAACCAGTCAGTGTTAAGGGATATTAAAACAAATGATAAATTTGAGCCATATACTCCTTTGACCTTATTTATCAAGATAGAAATACAAATGAAAGCTGTCTTCCCTAAATATATCCAATGGAGAAGCAGATGTGGATCTCCAGGTATGTTCATTTTTGCATTGTGAGGTTCATCTGGGATCTATTAAATGGATGTGTTTTTCATGAGCATGAAAATGTAGTTATACTCAGCCAGTTTAATGGATCCCAGGTTTGTTTGTATATGTGTGTGTGTATATACACACAGAAGTGTAAATGCATATGTATATATGTACATATATACATGTGTACATGACATACAGGTATGTATGTGTGTATGAAATTAGTTGTCTATAACTAAAGCTGAATGGAGTGTGTGTGAAGGAAAAAGTGGGGCGTTAGAGAATGATGTGTGTTTGACCTCTAAATTGGAGCTCTGCTTATTGGCAAGAATTTGTTATGTGCATAAAGCTGGACTCCATCAAGCCATTTTTAATGACTTGGCTCTGACTTTTTCTTATTTTAATTTCATCCACACTGACACATGCCCAGAGGGGGAGAAATGAAAGAATTGCTGTTGGGAACAAAGAAGCTCAACTGAATCTGAAATCCTCTTTAGTTGGAGTGTCATTATCATTGAGATATTTAAAAATAAAAGAAATATGGCTTATCATTATATAAGAATTGCCATTGACAAGGCTGGTAATTAGCCTCATATTATTTGCAGCATCTTTCACATCTCGTCGTCTCTAGACAAAAAATGAGAGACTTAGACAAACAGCATCTTTGTAGAAGATCATTAGGAGTCCTAGTGTGACATGCCATGAGCAACTCCCTTGATATAACTTATAGGCGTGAAATTCTATGTTTTAGACTGTAGGAGTAGCTACTGGTACTGAATTCACAAAATCACCTTTCCCTATATGATGATCATGATGATGATCACAGCAAAATCTAACAGTGTTACTTCGCTAATATCAAAGAAGGGAATTTAATATATGCTCATTATAATCTTGTTAGCAACTTGGGTTAGGGTTATTTAATGCCCCTGTAAGAGAGCTTTATTTTTTCCTCAAGCTTTCATAAGGAGTCATAAACAATCACTTCACATTGCTGAAAACCAACTCATGCAGATTGTAATTTAAATCTGAGCAATAAAAACAACATGCTTCTATTATATACTTGGTTCTTTCTTGGGAAGAAAAATCCCATGTTAGGTATGAGTATGGCGTGTATCTTTTTGTTCTCCTTGTTTTGTGTTCATACATGTAGTAACAATGGAATCTTAACACAGAACCAGGGGTTGAAGGCTTAATATTCTGGTTTATATCCAGTGAAGTGTCAGAACAAATATGTCTATGACTTATTTCATTAGGCAAAGAGTGGTGGGTGGGTGTTTTTTTTTTTTTTGGTAAATGGATTTCTCAGCTGGAGTTTTTAATCTATTGCCTTGACAGCAGTATTTTCTCAAATAGACTTTGTGGATTTGTAGAAGGTGTAAATTTAAATAATCACAAGTGAAGGATGAGCTTTAAGAGATCTGCAATCTGTTTCAATTTTACAAAGCATATCTAATGTGCAAAGCACACTGACATGCCTACTCTCATGTACAATGATGCCCTTCCCATTATAAAGAGATAGCACTGAGTATGGTGAGATGTTCTCTTGATCAGAGTAATCCAATGAATCTGTCCAGAAAGATAGATGGATGGACTGATTACTTCCCAACATTTTATGTTGGATTATAGAGGCTACATATCTGTGTAAGTATCGCATATACACATTTGTTATTCCATTCCATCAAAAAAACCAGATCATTCTATAATTAAAAAACCAACTGCAAGTTAATTTACATTTATTCTCATAAACATTACACAACTTCTCAAAAATGTATTTTGTATGAATTTTTCTTAATTCCTATATAAACTTTGCCAATATGATTTTTTTCTTCAGCTTTTTCCACATTAATACACATGGTACACTGCACTAAACATATTTGTAGTGCAGATATTACAGATATAAACAATTTTGCATGCATTTTTTGACCCATGAAATATTTTAAGATACATTAGTGGATGGTATAAATTATGTGACTATTTGTCATCCCACATCATTTCATTTAAATAGAAATACGTACTGGAATATGCAAGTCATATCCCATCTATTATAATGAGCATAGATGAAAATTACTTGAATCTTTGATTATGCTTATTGCAGTTGCACAACATAATATTTCTGTTGTTGCTATGCTTCCTCACAATGGAATTGATTTAGTAGTAGGTCACATATCCTTGGAAATTTTATAATTGGCCGACTGTTACAGTTCGGAATATTTCATCCAAGTGTGGGAAGTTGGGAAACCTATGTCTCAAAACAATCCTTTGCAGAGTGGAATGTGTTCTATCTGAACCACTATCACAAATTATTATACAAGATCAGGATGAAGCTAGCCTTTCAAGGTTGAAAAGAGATGTTAATGAATTTAGCCTGATTGGCTAAACTTTTCTATTTTTTTTTTGTACACACTTGTTTTTATGACTTTCTTTTTTCTGAAATATTAAAATGCCTATAATCTGGGCAGTTGATATCATAGAAATTGAAGAAAGGAAGGAAGGAAGGAAGGAAGGAAGGAAGGAAGGAAGGAAGGAAGGAAGGAAGGAAGGCCAGCCAAATATTACAGTTCTGCTTATTCTAGTAATCCCAGGTTGTTAGCAAATCCTTATAGCCTCTTGGCACAATACAAAAACAAAGTTGTGACAAAAATGCTTTTTGGCAGATGATAGAAAATGCTGGAGCTTTGCAGGAATTTTTGTAGACCGCATTGGACAAAATAGGTACTAACATCAAAAAGCCACTTTTTGCTTCCTAACTGATGAAATGAAAAAAAAAATCCCCAAAAGAATCTATAAAGGAAAGTGCATACAATTTTATATGAGAATGAGGCGTGCCATGCTTGGATTGTAAAGAAACTGAAAGATAACAATGAACCTTTTGAATTGTCCAGAAATTATTAGGTGGACTGAAATCAAAGCAGTATTTTCTTCGGTTTGCATTAGTGATACTACTCTGAAACTCATTCTGTTCAATCATAATGGACAAATTGCCTATAGATTACGATTCTATACTACTGGGAACATGGCCATGGTTACCCTTTACTGGATATGCGAAGAGCAATCAGAATACATAGTACTGAAGCAATTGAAAACAAACTTTATATAAAAATATATGCACCAGTGATTATGTTGTACAATGACTTCCAGTTTGGCTAGAGTGCTTTCTACAGTGTAGTTGAGTAATGGATTCTGTATCCCCCAATGGAGCCCAGTGGCTTTTCTGGTTTTGGCCTGGAGATATCCAGGAAGTGATATAAAGCCCAATCGGGCTTAATAACAGCCTTTGTATTCTGTCACACCCTGGGTCAAAACCCCTAGGATTTTAACTTATGCGAGTTATCCTGTGGATAAAAGCTGCATTTAATTAGAGTACCAGGGAAAAAAATCCCACTAAAGCTTAGCATTTTTATATAAATGAATCATCTACAGCAGAAAGAATATCCTTTTCTAAATAAAAAAAATGAAAAAACTGTATAAAACAAAAATATGGTGGTTATGGATTCTCCCAAGGGCAAACACACTATAAAGAGACTGGTGTATCTATATAATAAACTAGAGTCAATGTGCTTAAGGCACAAACTGGTAATTATGTATAGTTATGATTATGGGCATTAACATTTCCACAAAGGAAGTATAATTACAAGGAAAGCAATGTTTTTAATGCTTACTTTGTACTTTTTGACCTGGGTTTCAATTTGGAGAGATCCAGGAAATTTTGAACACTATACAGGAGTGAGTGTGTATGTGCATGCATGTATTTAGCAAGTATCACGCCAGAAGCCACCGTTATAATTACTGGTTGGTAAATTTAGTGAAAGAGAAGTAAAACTCAGAGACAACATTTAAAATGGGGAAAGAAAATGTATTTTCTGACTTCACATAATATTAATGTGAGCCACTTCAATGTCACCATTATGTATAGTTTACTAGTTGTTTTCATAATTTATCCATGGATCCTGGAAGATATTCAAAACACTCAGATAATCAGATATTCTAAACAATGAAACTCTATTTACTTAAATGGAGCTTTGAATTGAAGTTGGGGAACAAACAAATTGTTCCAAGAGAAATCTTGCCTTCCAATGCCACCCTTCTTTTTACAAGTCTAGACTAGCTAGACTTCCTTTACATGTGATATAGCTCCAGAATATTCACCTTCTATGTGACTTTTGATTATTAGCTAGCATATTTTTGTTTTGTCAAGAAAAGCAGCTATATTCTTTAAGAATTACAGTGAAAACAACATTTGGCTCTGGAGCTTACGGTAAATCATCCTAAATTCAGATTCCACTTAAACATCCAACTAATCTATAGTGCAACTACTAATAGTTAAATATCTTGTAGTATGTCTTAACTCTTCCTTGAGAATCCTTTTTAAAGCTTTTTTTTCTTGATTTCTCTAGACATTCATGCTTCTCTGACAACCAAGTGAATAGTTTCAATTGATTGCCAGGTAAAACACTAACTCAGCAGCTGGGAAGTAATTTTGGAAAGCAATTGGGATTTTTGCTGGTTGCTGGATAGATTTTTCTGCTCAGAAAACTTGAAAAGGTTTTATGTTGCTATCAAAATATTCAGAAGAAAATTTGAAATAAGACTTTTTGGCCAGATAGTGATCTGTAGTATACACATCAGTATTTTTATTCTTTAAGATATTTTTCTCTCCATATTTTTTGTAGGATTATGCATGAAATGAAAAATGAAGGATAGAAGAAATACTTTGTGCTGCAGAATCTGAGCTAGTTTGTTTTGGGTAAATCATGATTTGTCTAAAATGTAACCTAAATCATTTTAGTCTGTTCCAGAATAAGAAAATATGATACTTGAAAAAAACGGTTGAATATCAAATCTGTAAAACATAGATTTTACTAGAAATCATAGAGTTCTGTTATGCCCAGGAAACTAGGGCCATCTCCAAAGTAAAGTTTGAAATCCATAAGACAAATCTTTGTTAGTCATTCCCATGGTAGCATGAACATGCAAACATTCCATGCTTCAATGTGTCAACTGTTCATTTTTTATGAATGAAATTACTGTGAGTTGTCCTCAAATTCAGCTGCAAATATGGATGGCCTGTGAAATATATTTCTAAATTGTTTCCAGACTTAGCAAGGCTATAAAAGACCACAACAGCAATGGTGTCCCAAAGGTGCTTTTTAAAGAGGCAACTGGACTTTCGGGTTTTTCTTTGAAGACGTTTCACTTCTCATCCAAGAAGCTTCTTCAGGTTTGAAGAAAAGTTTTCAAAGAAAAACCAGAAAGACCAGTTGCCTCTTGAAAAACCACCCTTGGGACAACCATGAACCTGGATGATTGAGAATCTCCATAGACAGCAGCAATGAGACCGTTGTGATAGTTTCCTAAGGCATGTGCACACTCTACAGAAAAGTACTAATACTACCAGAACTGCTACTACTATTACGACTATATTTATGCAGCACATTTACCATTACACAAATAGAGCATCTTCCGTTTTGTTTCTTATTTCAGTCTTATTATAAAATGTTTTGTCTTTTATTGTACACCAAAAATCCTATGAACTTTCTGCCATGCTGTTGTTGTTGACAGTAAATGAGACTGTCAACAAAACCTATTTATATTATCTTGCTTCCAGATGGGGAGCCACAGACAATTTCTTCCTTGATTTAGAGAAAATTTTAAAATCCCTACTTTAATTATAGTAACAATTACCTTTGTTCTAATTGAGATCTAAGTCAGATACAATTTAATGTAAGCTTGAACACAAAAAACTAATTCCAATACAATTGTTTAGGATAATTGTACCTTACATATCATATATGTGGGCATAATACACTACAAATTTTAATACATCATTTTCATATAAATATCAGAGCTTCTAATTTATTTACTTTTTTTTTTCAATTTCAATTGGCTCTTTTTTATTTTAACATATTTTAATACCCTTATTTTTTATTTTTTTGAACATATACACTTCCCCTCTGTTTTATTATTCTTGATGTTCTTTGTGTTTATCCCTCTTTATTCCCAAAATAATCACCATCCCTGAAAATCATTAATTGATATCTCATGTTCCTTTCACCCCTCTAGTATTCATAAAGGAGACATATGGAATAGTCCAATAAAGTTTGCAGAACAATCTTTTTTTCTTCTAGCATGGTTGGTGCTGATTCTTTCATTCCTTTTTGGGTGAACATGACATGGTCACAAGATTCATTTTCTCAAATATATGCACACATCAATGCTCACTGTGCAGTGAAGTGTCTTTTACTACCCATATAGCCAATGAAGGAAAGAAAAAAGAAGATAATTTCACCCATCAACTGTTCTTAGGAGAAATCCAAATTAAAGCACCCCAGAGGGCTTTCTAACTTCTGATTTGACACATCCAGAAAAAGCCGTGTTGATCCTTTTAAGAAAATGGATCCACTGTCAAAATTGTCTTCACTCTTAGGAAGTTATTTCCCTAAAACTCAATTGCAATCTGCCTTTCTTTATCTTAAATCCATTATTCCATGTCCTTCACTCTGGAATACAAGAGTAGAACTTGACTATTTATTTATTTATTTATTTATTTATTTATTTATTTATTTTTAAAACCCTGTAATCCCTTACTTTGGGGTGGGGTTGGAGTCGAACTGAACATTTACTGGCTGGATGCCCTTCCTGATGCCTACGTGAATTTCACAGCAGATATTTAAAATAAGAGTAGGGTAAAACATAATAGTTATAAGATAAGATACAATATAATTTAATACATAAATATGTAAAATAGAATAAAATGACATAAAATTATATTTCGGTGTCACCCTTACAATCTACCCTAATCAGTCCCACATATGCAGATCTCAACCGAACCATTTTGCTTAAGTACTGTGCTGTGTTAAATGTTATTTTCAGGTTCTGGCTGCATATAAAGTAAGTTGTTTTGGAATGGGGATTCCAATGGGTCATTTGTTTGGTATATAGACTGAGGCCTTAATACTAAACTAAATAAAAATAGTTAAAAGTAGCCAAAATGCTGAGGGATAGTGTCCATCTAATGATGGGTTCCTGGATTTTAAAGTAAATTGTAACTATCTCATTAAATACTCTTGTACAGGTAGTCCTTGACTTACAACATTTCATTTAGTGACAGTTCAACGTTACAACGCCATTGAGAAAAGTAACTTATGACCATTTTTCACACAACCGTTACAATATCCCCATGGTTTTTTAATCAAAATTCAGGTGCCTGGATACCTCAAGGACCATTCAGATGAGAAATACAAGTTGGAATGGAGAAGATGGATTGATTATATTCAAAATAAATATGGGACTAAGAAATTTCAGTTAGCTTATGAATGAATGAATAAGGAATGTTACAATTTATCTAAAGTTAGCTTTACAAAAAGGGAGTTAAAGTACAAGAAAAGGTACGATGCTAAAGTTAGTTAGTTTATTTTAGTGTATGATTGTTAAATATTTATACCCTGTATTTGCTCTGGGAGGTTGAGGGGGGGAGGTTGGGAGGGGATGTGGGATTGGGGGGGAGGGAGGGAAGGGGAAAGGTATACAATTGTAAAACTTATTAAAACTTTTTAATTAAAAAAATAAATATAATTTTAAAAAATTCAGGTGCCCGGCAACTGATTCATACTTATGACAGTTGCAGTGTCCCAGGATTGCGTGATCATCTTTTGCAACCTTCTGACAAGCAAAGTAAATGGGGAAGCCATATTCACTTAACAACCATTTTACCAAATTAACAACTTCAGTGATTCGCTTAACAAATGAGGCAAAAAAGATGATAAAATGGGGGAAAATTCACTTAACAAATGTCTCCATTAGCAACACAAATTTTGGGCTCAATTGTAGTCGTAAGTCAAGGACTAGTCGTAGTTGGGGAAAAACCCAAGTTTCAGTAAACCGAACAATAATAATAGGCAAATAAAAATAATGGAGAAAGGAGCATAAGATGGGTGGGATGATATAAGCAGATACCTAAAACCACAATTCCAAAAACCAGAAAAATCCAATGTAATTACAGAAAATGTTTAATAAACATCTTAAAACAAAATAGGTCATACACCTGAGCTGGATAGAAAGATCAGTTACCATGGAAGAGGGCAAACCAATAACTTGGAACTCTAAAGAATGTTTTAGGAATGTAAAGCTCAGAATAAGCTGAGATTTGCAAAGATGCATTTTTTAAAAAGTAAAAGAAAGAGAGAGAAATTGTTATACTGGCTGCTCATTGGATGCGGAAAATATTAACAAAAATAGCAACAAAGAAAATGCAGAGCAGAAGGTAAAGGTAAAGTTCTTTGGGTCAAGCTGGTGATTTGTGGACACATCCATGTAATTTTCTTATCAACAGTACATAAGTCATTCATCATTATGGTTTCTCCCAGCATTAAAAAAAAATGTTCCAGTTGAAACTACAGTCTTGGTATTTTCTATTGAGCCTTGGTGGTGCAGTGTCGCAGTGGTTAGAGTGCGGTACTGCAGGTGACTTCTGCTGCTTGCAATTTGGCAGTTCAAATCCCACCAGGCTTAAGGTTTGCCTCAGCCTTTCATCCTTCTAAGGTCAGTAAAATGAGGACCCAGATTGCTGGGGGCAATATGCTGACTCTTTAACGAAGGCTGTAAAGCACTGTACAGAGTTATATACATCCAGAGGTGGGTTCCTACCAGTTCGCACCTATTCGGTAGAACCGGTTCGTCAAATCTACCGAACCAGTTAGAAGAGGTTCCACCAGTGGACCCAGAAAGCAGGCCACACCTACAGAAGAGGTTCCAAAAAATTTTGAAACCCACCACTGTATACATCTAAGTGCTATTGCTTTAGTCTCCTATCCAAGCATTCAAAGGTCTGTATAGTTTTTTTAGACTTGCAAAGATTGGCAAAGTTATTGCTCTGAGGGCTTATTTTCCTCCAGGAGAATTCCACCAGGCGATTTTAAAGGACAAAAAGAAGGGATAGATCCATAGAAATAGGGTGTGGAATGACTTACCAGGTAAGAATTTAAATCTCCAGGCCTCATTGGTTTGCATTGCAAGATAGTGAAGACATTTTCTAATAATATGACCAACATTTTATAAATTGTCTTTGAAAAATCCTGGAAAATAGATAAAATGCCAGAAAACTGGAGGGCAACAAATATTTCCCTATTTTTTTAAAATAAAGATAAAATAAAGGAGTTCATGAAGATCATCACAAAAACTAGACCTGTAAACACTTAAAAATGTTACTAATTATAAAAATCTAAGTTTGCTATAATGGTTAAAGACATCAGTAGACTTCTAGTCCCACCTTAGACACAAAGTCAGCTGGGTGACCTTGGAATAGTTGCTATCTCTCTCTCATCCTTAGGGGAGGCAATGGCAAGCCACTTCTGAAAATGGTGCCAAGAAATTTGAAGGAATTTGTCCAGACAATTGTTATGCTGCACAGTACTCCTGTAACTAGTATTTGGAGGAAAGCTACAAACACCCAAAGATTATACTGAATCTTCAACCTTAATAACCTCGAAAGATCTATTCTCTATGAATTTAAATAATCCCATTTAAAAACCATCTACGTTAGTGATCCATATCACATCTTCTAATAAATTCCATAGGTTATATGCACATTGTGAATAAATAATTTATTTTGTTGCTTCTGTATACTTTTTTCTAATCAGCGTCACTGGATGATCCTTTGTCTTTTGATTTTTTGAAGCAGAAAAAAAATGACCCTCCCTGACCACATTTTCCATAGCATGTATGATTTCATACATGTCAAAATCAGGTGTGCTGTCTTTTCTTTTATAAGCTAGAGTTATAAGCTTCTTGCAAGGAGGGCTTTGAGATTTCCTATAGTTCTAGATAGCATCTTTTTCACTTTTTACAAATCTATGTCCTTTTTCTATTACAACAATCAGAACTATTCACAGCATTTCAAATATGAAAGCATGAAAGATTTGTATAAGGACATTACAATGTTGACAATGTTATTTCCAGTTCCTTTCCTAATTATCCATAACGTAGGATTTGTTTTTTTTTTCCACAGCAGCTGCACACCAAGTCATCATCTTTACTGAGCGGTCCACAGAGATCTTAAGATCTTTTTCCTAGTTAGTTTAGACAGCTCAGACCCCATCAGTGTATGTGAGAAGTTACATTTTTCTGCCCCAATGGGTTTCATTGCCTAAATTTAACTGCATTGCCATTTGAAGAAAGTGGAACAGATTGAAAGAAGGGCATCCAAGATGATTACAGGGATACAGATTGAGGCCATAAAGTAGTTTGAAATTTTCCCCATCTAATGCTACATGATCATGACTTTTGGCAACCAATACTTTAAAGTTGAATTACTCTCTGTATACTTCTACATCTTTGCCCAGTTGAAGTACAATAGTCTTGAGTATTTCACGTTGCTACGCTTTACAAGCAGACCTCTGTTAAACAGTTGTTAATTTAATTCAGATGATACTGGAGCCTTTAAAAGGCAATTTTTAAAAAAAAATACAGATTACATGCTAAGGAGAACTTTAATTATCTACCAGAAACAATTCAAATCCTCATTGTAATCAAAGAAAACAGGATTTATCAGTGGCCCCATCTAATGGCAAGGTAAAGAAGAGGTGATGCTGAAAATATAGGCAATCAACTGCAAGCATTATGTTGATCAAATGTAATGTGATGGAGGTCAGCAATTGCTGATTAGACTTCTGCAAGAGAAGAGAAGGACAGGCCAAACCCTGTTACTCCCACCACATTGAAATCTCTGGATAGCAATAGAGACAGTTTCACAGCTGTTTGTAAGGCTTCCAGCCAAAGGAAAAACTAGACTGCTGTCAAGAGATCCAGATGTTGTTGCTGCTGCTGCTACTGCTGTTGAAGAAAATCATGCCAGCAGTTGTCATGTGGGTACTCTACTTGCCAAACCTGACTGCCTTGGGCCACAGCTGTTGCCTTTGTTGCTGGAACAGCATAGAGCCTCAGATGAATAATCACAGAACCAACACAGTGGGAGGTAGCTCCCGAGTTAAAACTCAAGGGGTAGGGAGGGCAGCTCTTGAATGACTGTGTAACTGTCATGCTCAATTAGAAAAAACAGTTGCACTAATAGCATGTACATTTGCAACTGTCTAACTCAAGAGATACTTATGCAACTCAGTACACTTATTTAAAAGCAACAACTTGGGCAAATTAATTTACAATTATCCCTTTTAATATCACAAAAAATCCCCCCCCAATAAATTAGAATATTCTTCTTCAGATGTTCACTGTGTATCACAATGAACTTTCTTTTAACTTAAAAAATACTCTGTATAATCATGTCCAAAGTCATTTGAAAATTTGAAGAGTTAAGATTTCAAAACTAGAAACTTGCTTTGCAATATATTCAATACATGCAATAAATAAGGATATTTGAAGATAATACACTGTAGATTTCTTTATATCTCTTAATAGGACAAAATGAGTGCCAGTTTGGTGTAATGGTTAAAGGCACCAGGCTAGAAACCAGGAGAGTCAAAAGTTCTAGACCTGCCTTGGACACAAAGCTGGCTGTCATCTTAGGCAAGTCACTCTTTCAGTCCTAGAAAGTAGGCAATGGCAAAGCACTGCTGAAAATGTTATCAGTGAAATTTCAGGGACTTGTCCAGACACACACCAGGATTTAAAACCGAGTTAAAGGTTTGTGTGCAGCCATGGATAAATAAACAAATGAACAAATCCACAGTGGATATAACATAGCAGACAAGTGTGAAAGATGACAAAGATCTAGGTCCTAGCCCTAACAATATCAAGTTTTTATATTGAAAGTTTAAGTGAGCCGTGGTAGTGCAGTGGTTATAATGCAGTGCTGCAGTCTACTTCTGCTGACTGCTAGCAGTTCCATAGCTTGAGTCTCACTGACTCAAGGTTGATTCAGCCTTCCATCCTTCCGAGGTCAGTAAAATGAGGACTCAGATTATTAGGGGCAATTTGCTGACTCTGTAAACTGCTTAGAAAGGCTTACAGTAAGGCACGGTGAAGCAGTATAGAAGTCTAAGTGTTATTGTTATTAATATTTGACAAGGTCCAAATTCTATCCATACTTAATGGAATAAAATTTGAATATGCAACTTCTGCTGTAAGATACTTATAAGTATGGATTTTTCCCTTTGTAGATGTTTATTTTTCTTAACCAGTTTCTTTATATAAAATACAGTGTTGGTTTTTTTTTTGTCTTGGAATCATTAATTCCATTTATAATGATACCACTTTTTCATTGCATATAAAATCAATTGTTAGGCTTTGTCCCATACTATATTTCAGTCTCCAGTAATCCAAAATATTAAGGTGTCAGGAACCAATTGGTATTTTCATATTCCATTTATAGGCTCCATAATTGTCCTTTATTTGATGTGCTGCAGATGTAAAGGATGAATTTCCCTTGACTACATTAAGAGTTGAAGACAGTTACTTGATAACTTGCCATATTTTGTAACATACTGCACATTTTTATGAATTTGAATGTACAAAAAAAAGGTTTTGCCTATTTTAAGCAAAAGTATGCTGTCATTACTGAGAATAAGTTATAATATGTTTGATAAAAGGTTACTTGATTTGCAAGAATGGGAATGTGCACAATTGTGCACAAATAATATCCTTTACGACAAATGTAGGTATGTTTTAATTTTGTTTAAACTCTCTAATCCAAAAGATGACCCAAATCTAAGATCAGGTTTCCCAAAACCTGAGAGAATGTTTTTCCCCTGTCCCCAAGTCACTGAAATGAAACTTCTGTTATATTAATGGTTTGCTTTGACCTGAAGGGATAAAACTATGTAACCCCAGTTGATCTCACAGAGAAATTGCCATATCGTGGTAGTCCAGAGATTTGCATCCCAGAACTTGTAGTCCTGCCTATAGCTTAGTTGAAAGACATTGTGTAGACTTTCATTCTCTGGCTGAACATTAGGAAGATTTTTTTAATCATTTCCTTGTGTTCGATTTCAAGAGCAGGAAAAAGAAGTTGTTAAGAATGTTAGTTTTCACATACCTTGGCAACGTTACCAGGAATTCTGTGCTGCCCTGGGACATGATAAGTTGTGATCTCTAATGCTTTGAAAGATGAGAGCAGGGTGTCCCTTTTTGTACTTACAGTGGAAATCTGAAACTCTCATTATTTCTGCATTTTTTTTTTTTAAAAAAGGACTCCCTGTTCAACATACAGACAAAGCGAGGAGCTTTGATAAAACCTGATCTACATTCAGCAATCTCTGATCTGAGCTTTTTTAAAAAAAGCACATTGCAGAAAGCAGAGTAATGGCAGGAAATACGACAAGACGATCATATTTTTCAACAGCCCCTCTTTCCTTCCCTTCCTTTTCTCTTGCATCTTTGAATTGTGCCATTGTTCTGTAGGCTCTGTGAGTGCCTCAGTAGCACTTTGGTGTCTTATTACCTCTTTTGTAAATAGTTTGCACAGCACTTCTTCTGTATTATTTCCTGACTTAAGGATCCAGAATCTTTTTTAATTTTTTTATTTTATTTCCAGGCAGCAGTTGCACTGTTGATGTTTGCTTTGCGGAGCTCTTTCTCTCAGGTTTATTTTAACAAAAATAAAAGACCCTTTTTTTTGCTGGGCTATGCTAAAGGTATTGTGATAGTGCCATATTATCCCTGACTCAGCAGGTGTGGATTTTTGTGTGGGTTGTTGGTATTGTTGTATTGTTGTTTGCTATCTACATTGTAAAGAGATATACACCATTATTTTTTCCTTACCTTTGTAAGAGTTGAAACATTTCAGGCTAAAAATGATACCCTGAGTGAAATTGTTTTAGCAGCTCAGTGTTAATTTTACTGTAACATTAGTTCAATTTCCTTTCTTGAGATTGGGGGATGATTTAAATAGAAAGGTCACTTCATAAACTCTGGGAATGGAAATCATTCACAAAATAGAAACCAGGAAGAAAATTTGCCATTAAATACATAATAATCCATGTCCTGCCTGGATTTGGACAAAAATATGGCATTTCATAGCCTCTCACCTACTTTCACTCCACATATGAAAGATAGAAAAATTGTAATTATATTTCTGACTTTCTCCTTAGAGTAGTTTTCTTCATTGATGCCCTCCAGATGCGTTACATTGCAACTCTCATTGTTACCAGCCAGCATTGCTGGAATAGAGATAAATCCTTAAATGTAGCATTGGTAGAAATAACTGGATAGCAAAAACAACATGCAGATAGAGGTCTACCCAAAACAAAGCTAATTTAAAGCTATGCATAGAAAATGTTGCAGAAGAGACAAGAGACCAACCATACTTATCTGATTTAGATTATGCAGCCCTTCCTCTGACTTCACGCTGCAATGTAGCTGCGTATCAATAAAAATGCAGCTTTGGGATAGAAAACTTGGCTGGGAAACCCAGATTTGTCTTGCCCAGCTTTGGGTAGAGGAAGCTGGCTTAGCTTGTCTCGGTCCTGCAAGTGATTACCATGTTGAGAATCCCTAAGGGAAAGCCTTTTCCTTGATAGAAATGATGCATTTACCAATGGACAATCCTGGTCTATCTCTCCTAGAAGGAGAGAGCACACAGTAAAGCTTGGTGTCCTGTCAGCTTTTACTGCTCAGCTTTTTCCCTTACTGAGCAATCCCTGTCTGTCAAGCACTTTGAGACAGGCAAACTCAGGAAACAAGAACCACTTGGATTTCAGAGGAAAGCTTTATTGCTGCAAACTAAAGTAACAGATTTTTGAAAGCCTGCCAAAGCAATTCTCCAGCTCAACTTATACCTAGCATAATTAAGACAGGGTTAGCCTGGGCCTTTTTTTCACATATCCTCCCTTCCTTAGATCAGGAATTTTTCTGTAACGGTTTTGCATCCTCCTCTAATTGTTGGGTGCTCTCTTCTTTCTTAGAATTAGAAATACTAGAATTCTTGGTTGGAATTTGTCTCTGGTGCATAAGCTCTCCGTGTACATACAAGCAACAATTGATAAATCATGATCATCATAACAAAATGCATTCATCATAAATCAAAAGATGCAATAATCAGTGATAGTCATAGGATACTAAATAATCAAACAACATAAATAGTAGTAGGATACTAAATAAAAAAATAATATACATCATAAGATACAAGCAACAAAGTTATAGTAATAAAAAGATAAGGAAATAGGTAATAGGAAAGATGATAATAGTAATATAGGCCTACTAGGTGGTTTGACTGTGTTGTGGGAATTAGTTGTTTAGCAGAGTGATGGCATGGGAAAAATATTCTTGTGTCCAGTTGTTTTGGTGTGCAATGCTCTATAGCGTTGTTCCCGGGGTCAACACACTATCCAGAGATCTTTGCTTATCTCATCAAATATCTCTCCAATGACCAAAGATTCTTATCCAGAATATTTACATGAATCAAGTTTGAAAAAAACATCATTCTGATAATAGAACATACAATACAATAGTAGAGTTGGAAGGGACCTTGGAGGTCTTCTAGTCTAACCTCCTGCCTAGGCAGGAAACTCTATACCTCTATACCATTTCAGACAAATGGCTATCCAACATCTTCTTAAAGACTTCCAGTGTTGGGGCATTCACAACTTCTGGAGGCAAGCGGTTCCACTGATTAATTGTTTTAACTGTCAGGAAATTTCTCCTCAGTTCTAAGTTGCTTCTCTCCTTGATTAGTTTCCACCCATTGCTTCTTGTTCTACCCTCAGGTGCCTTGGAGAATAGTTTGACTCCCTCTTCTTTGTGGCAACCCCTGAGATATTGGAACACTGCTATCATATCTCCCCTAGTCCTTCTTTTCATTAAACTAGACATACCCAGTTCCTGCAACTGTTCTTCATATGTTTTAGTCTCCAGTCCCCTAATCATCTTTGTTGCTCTTTTCTGCACTCTTTCTAGAGTCTCCACATCTTTTCAACATCGTGGCGACAAAAACTGAATGCAGTATTCCAACTGTGGCCTTACCAAGGCATTATAAAGTGATATTAACACTTCACGTGATCTTGATTCTATCTCTCTGTAGCCTAGAACTGTGTTGGCTTTTTTGGCAGCTGCTGCACACTGCTGGCTCATATTTAAATGGTTGTCCACTAGGACTCCAAGATCCCTCTCACAGTTACTACTGTTGAGCAAGGTACCACCCAAACTGTACCTGTGCATTTTGTTTTTGTTGCCTAAATGTAGAACCTTACTCTTTTCACCATTGAATTTCATTTTATTAGATAGTGCCCAATGTTCAATTTTGTAAAGATCCTTCTGTATCTTAAGCCTGTCTTCTGGAGGGTTGGCTATTCCTGCCATCTTGGTGTCATCTGCAAATTTGATGAGTTCCCCATTTATTCCCTCATCCAAATCATTGATGAAGATGTTGAAGAGTACTGGGCCTAAAATAGAGCCGTGGGGTAGTTCACTGCATACTTCCCTCCATGTAGATGCAGTTCCATTGAGGACTACATGTTGAGTGTGGTTGGTCAGCCAGTTACAAATCCATCTGGTGGTGATGTTGTCTAACCCACATTCCTCTACTTTATCTAGTATTAGGTTATGGTCTACCTTATCAAATGCCTTACTGAAGTCCAAGTAAACTATATTGACGACATTCCTCTAGTCCACTAATTTTGTCACTTTGTCAAAAAATGCAATAAGATTAGTCTGGCATGATCTGTTTTTGACAAACCCATGTTGGTTTTTGGCTATTACTTTGTTTACTTCTAGGTGTTCGCTAATTTGTTGCTTGATTATCTTTTCCAGAATCTTTCCTGGTAGTGACGTCAAGCTGATAGGTCTATAGTTTCCTGGATCTATTCCCCCCCCCACAATATATAAAATATATAGAAACATAATTACAGGTAGTCTAAATAAAACCCTACATGTTTGGAATGCTTACAGTGTTGCTAGGATAATTAGCAAAAAATGAATTGTTCATAGGGGTAGAAGGGATTACAAGAGAGTAGTAAAGGGGGGCCTTTGCCCAGGTTCACCTGGTACACCAGTTGCGACCCTATCTGGACCGGGAAGCCCTTCGGATGGTCACTCACGCCCTCGTCACCTCAAGACTGGATTACTATAACGCGCTCTACATGGGGCTGCCCTTGAAGAGTGTTCGAAGACTTCAGTTAGTCTAGAATGCAGCTGCGCGAGCGATAGTGGGCGTACCTAGGTACACCCACGTTACACCTATCCTCCGCGAGCTGCACTGGCTTCCCATTGGTCTCCGGACACATTTCAAAGTGCTAGTCGTTACTTTTAAAGCCCTACATGGTATAGGACCTGGCTACCTGAGAGACCGCCTCCTGCCATTTACCTCCCAGAGACCCATAAGATCTCACAGACTAGGCCTCCTCCGGATTCCATCTGCCGGTCAATGTCGGCTGGTGACTCCCCAGGGGAGGGCCTTCTCTGTAGCTGCTCCAGCCCTATGGAACGGTCTTCCCATGGAGATCCAGACCCTTACTACCCTTCCGGCCTTCCGCAAAGCGACCAAGACCTGGCTGTTCCGGCAGGCCTGGGGCTGTTGATCTTTCCAGCTCCATCCTAAGCTATGAATGTTGTGGAATTTTAATGTTTTTTAATTTTTGTATGTTCCCCCTTCCTTTTCATCTGTAAGCCGCCCTGAGTCTCTCGAGAGCGGCATACAAACCCTATAAATAAATAAATATATGCACAATAAGGAGCACATCAGAAAGGAATGTGCTGGCACCAGCTGTTTGCTAGTTTTTTATGAGTCCTAAACTGTTTCAGAACAAATAAAAGCTGAAAGTGAGAAACTGATTAAAGTTTTATCAGTTTACATGCACCATTTGGAAGCTGGCTAATTAAGGTTACAGAGATGAGCTTGCTAACTTGTGAATAGCACCTTTTGGGGAAGCAAGGAAGAAAAGTAGCTGAAGAAAAAGTTAGCTCTGCAAAGGGGGAAAATGGAAGGGGAAAGAGAGAAACAGAGGAGGGGAAGAGAGAGGGGGGGAGGGAGGGAGAGAGAAAGAGAAATTGTTATGATAGTCATAAATATATAGTAAAGTAACTTTTTCACTTTGAATGGTACTACCCAAGGCAGTAGTTAAGTGAAGTCTACCTCTACTTCTGAAAGACAGGATTGTTAAATCAACATAAACAACCATTGCAGATGGAAGGTAAATTCTTGAGAATGGTTCTTCTGGGAAAATATGGCTAGTAGAGGTGTATTGTTTAAACAAGAAGCTGAAGCCAAAAAGACAGAACTGGGTTGGATTTGCTGGTCATTACAGGAAAAAATGGCATGGTGAGCAATCCACTGTTTCTTAGAAGTTCACAGAACTGGACTCAATTCAACTACAGAGACTAGGCTTATGCCATTAAAATAAAGAACTTGGCAAAATATTGACTTTCTTTAAAGTATTGTCTGGGGCGGGGGGGGTACATAATTTTTCTTTTCATCCCACTTTATAAACTTTTCTAAGATTCTTCAGGAAATATTTGCTCCCTGTATATTGGAATGATAGGAAGGAAAAGGAATAACGAACTATATGCTGCTTCATAAATCTAGGAAAGAAACATCAAGTGAAAAGTTGTGATGGTTCTTATAACGTAACATTCTGTTGCATGTTTCATCTAGGCAGTTCATAGTCCATATTCATATTTGTTATATAAATATATTTGTTATATTTGCTGTAAATATTTGTTATACATTTACTGCCCGGTTCCAAACAGATGGCCCAGGCAGTCATTAGCAGAATGTGCTCAACATAAAAGCGGACCATGATTTGATACCAATATATTTCCAATCTTAACATTTTATATTTTATCATACTAGGATGGAATTAAAATTATCTGAGTATATTAATTCCAGTAATATGTAGACAAAACAACAATATCTGATGTGCTGTATTTTTCTGGTTGGCTTCATAACACGTCTGGTAACAATTAATAGTACCATAAAAGAAAAATACAGAAGAAAACATGCACATAAATTGAAAGCAGATATCTGAATGCTGTTATCCCACAAATTTAGATCAACCACACATCTGCCTGGAAACTTGTAACCAGCATTCATGAGAGATGTTATAATATAAAGTGTGGTAAAAGAATGATAGTGGTGTTTGTACTTTCTGGAATTAATGTGTATGTGTAGACAATTAAAAACATTAGAAATACACAAAATGAATACACACAGAGGGGAAAGTTTAAAGATTGTTCCAATTGTGTCATATGGCAGAGAAATGCAGAAATAACATTTTACATCCAGTCCATTCTGAGAATGCAATAGTACCATTGTTTGGAATAAATATGCCTTTAAATAATTATGTATAGTTACAATTTACATATTACATTTATTTTATTGCTAGATGAATATACATATGCATTTTGCTTTATCAACTTACTAATAATATATCTTATACCTTGTAGAGTACTAGAAAAGTTTTCTAGCTGTTGTGGCAGAGCTGGCAGCAAATTTGGACAGTGAAGAAGTTGGGAGGAACATGGGCCAGTCCTGGAGTCTGCGGAAGACCCTGATGAGGACTCTGTGTCGGAGGCAGAGAGGAGGCCAGAGCTGTATGCCAGTTATCAGCTGCCTTCAGAGTCAGACATCAGTGAGGCAAATGAACAGTTGCTAGACAAAGGGAAGAGTTAAAGTACACGGGTCGACTTGGGAGTAAGGTCACAGGTAGATAATAAATGGTCCCTCTCAGAGGAAATAAAAGAGGAGTGAAAGGGGAGTGGAATTTGCAGGAGGCAATTGTTCACTTAATTGGTTCATGACTCTCTGAGACTCCTTGCCAAGTTTTACAGATAGGAGGCCTGTCAGCTCTCCACGCCAGATAAGGTCTGTGACTGTAAATCCTCCCTTGAAAGACTTTGCTGGGTGTGAATGAGCAGAATTCAAAGAAAATTAATAAAAGAGATTTTTCTCAGGACCAGGAGTTTGCTTCATGCTCTCGGGAAGCCTCGGTCAGAACACTAGCCCAACTTCCTGTGAGATTATTTTGCCATATGTACAGAATTTCAAAATTTAGAACCAATCTCAGCATAATTAAGCCCAAGGATTTCCAAAGAGACAATTAAACTTAGATTTAACTCAATTTGCATTGTGGTTTGTGGTTGAGACTTGTAGGTACTTTGCCAGCACTTCCTATTTGTTGTCTCAGATTATCTCTTAAAAATGCAGTGATATAATGTTAACAGATAACCAGATAATAAACAATACAATAGATTTTAACTTGAAATAAATGTGCATGAGAATCAGTGGCTTTTAGTCTTCAGTGTAGCTACCTCTGAAGGACATCTGCTGGAAGACTATTTAATTATTTAGACATTTTATTTATGTAGAAAATTTTATTTATGTAGAAAATTTTATTTATTTAGAAAATTTTATTTATTTAGAAAATTTATTGAGCTTCCTTATGCATTGGCCATTGTGAAGACAGACTGCTGAACTAGATGGGCCAGTGATCCTGCAGGGCACTGCTAATGTTCTTGTATTTTTAACAAATCATATCCTTGAAATGGTGATGAAACTAAAATGGGAAAAGCAAAGCATTTCATGTGAGAAGTGTACATGAAATATCTTTGTTTTTAAATGTTTTAACTTTTCTAAATTTTATCAGCCGTTAACTTCAGACACTGATATTATACTGCTTTTATTGTCGGTGGGGAAAAAAATAAAAGTCAGATGAAAATTGTTTTCACATGGCAGAGAAATTTTTCAGTTTTCATTTTTACCTGGATATATCTAACTGTATCTAAAACTACGAAATAAAGAGAAAGAAAAATGCAGAGATGTCCATCTGTAGTTAAGAAGACCACTTAACTGTACAGCTGGTTTCAATAATATAGGTTATAAATCCGACTGAATATAAATTCCTTTCCAATAAACCAATTCTTTTCATATCCCAAAAGAACTCGATGAATTACAATTAGAAGTGCATGGATGTGGTTGTATAATTTCACCCCCAGCCCTAGTAGCGTGACATCAATTTGGGAACCCAGCAGAAGGAGATTAAGCTACTATGAGAATTCTTTCATCCACCATGTCCTTTTTGAATGTGGCAAGTCTCAGTGACCAAATGTGGACACCTGGTAGAGCAAAATGTGCTGTAACAAAACAACTATGCTCATTTATGGTAGCATTGGAAACCTTGCCTTTACCATCTGGTTTGATCCAGGAAAGAGATTAGTACACTGTATGAGAGTTACATGAGTCCATGAAACAAAAAAATAAGCAAATTAACTGGGAGCATTCCTGTGCTTTGCTGGAGATTAAAACAACATCTGGAATTTAGAAAGTTTCATTAATTGCATAAAAATGAAAGCAAACAACTCATGATACAGTATGTATTCAAGGCACAACAGGACTTTATTTGCATTGGCCTAATCCAGGATTTTGCAGAACGTTTTCTGTATGGAGGCAAAGTGAATCAATATTGATACGCAGGGAAGCAAAGTAAAATGGAGAGAATTGTAGTTTTAAACAGACTGTTGGCTATTGGACAACACATGTCCAATGAATCATGGCTCATCTAGCTTCTCTGTAGAGTTTGTGAAAGAGAAGATTGGCTCATTTTATAAATGAAGAACACCTTTTCAAGACTTCTGCACTGATGACTGGGACAGTTCTATGCAGTGGTGGGTTGCAGGCAGTACGCCCTTGTACGCGCATACCGGAGCCAGCCCGGAGCACCAGATACCGTTCCGGTACAGTGCTTAGGTGAGCCCACTCACCTGCCCAAGCTCCTTACCGGAGTTTACAGGCTTTGCGCTTCTGCGCAGGTGCATGGCGCAGACAGCACCTGTGCGACGCTCCACGGAGCAGCTGGAGCATCGCGGAGGTGCTTGAACACATGTGCATGCTGCATGCGTCCATGAGGACACTGCCGGCCCCGTTCCAACCATACCGGTTGGAATGGGATTTGCAATCCAGCACTGGTCTGTGTCTCCAATAATCATCTTACAAATGATTATTGTGCTATTGCACTGACTCAACTACTGATATATTAGGGATGGGGAGAGACATTGATTTTAGTGCTGAGAATTCAACTGGGTATAGCAATAAAGAATTTTCCATACTTCACAACTTTGTAGTTAAGTTAGTATTAGCATGCATCTTTAAGTCATGCTCTCTTTTTAAATGTTGAAAACTGCTTACCCATCATTATTGATTCCAAACCGACCAAATGTTGGGAACTTGGTTGCCTTTCTGTTTCTCTGTCAATAAACAGAACATTTCCTTGAAACCAGAACAAAAAGGGACCAAATTTGTTTTGAGCAAGATATGGACAAAAGAACAAAAAATCAAATTCAAAAAAGGAAAATGAATGCAGGATCCAATGTGGTGGGCTGGTCACCGGGACCCAGAGGTGGTATTCAGCCAGTTCTGCCAGATTCTGGAGAACTAGTAGCAGAAACTTTGAGTAGTTCAGAGAACTGGTAAATAGGCTGGTCCTGCCCCTGCTGCCTCACTGCCTCCCAGCCTCTCAGCTGATCTTCTTTTGTTGCCCTGAACAGGAGAACGAACCTGGAAAGCAGGTTAGCGAGGTGGGGAAGGAATGGGAATTTTGCAGTATCTTTCCCCTGCCATGCTCACAAAGCTACACCCACAAAGCCAGACCCCCAGAAACAGTAGTCAAATTTTTTGAATCCCACCACTGAGGAGGTTTTGTCTTCCAAGCTTTCAAACTCGTGCTGCAGCCTTCTTCAGGGAACTTTTCTCTAGCTTCTCTTTGGGCTCCAGGACAAGTCTGAAAGCTCAGAAGACAAAACTTCTAGTCTCAGGAACTGATCCACATTGAATCCTGCAGGAACACATATATTTACCTTCATTCATGAAAACATAAATCATTAAAATCAGAATACTCTGTAATTCTGGACTGAGGAAGCTTTCTAAGAAAAATGATGCAATGGCATTCAATCCTATCCAAATTTACAAAATAACTTGAAGGACATTTTTCTAAGTCAGGATAGAGATTTGGTTTTTCCTATCAAATGACAAAAACATTTTGGGAAATCTGTTGGAAGTCAGGTATGTGTAAAGCAAGACCAACTAATGCTGACTGATAAGTTGGAGTTCTGTGTGTTGAAGTAACAAAGAGGATAGTCTGTATTGTTCCACTGTGCAGTTGTTCCAGTAGGGATTAATTCTTAGCTGAACTTCCTTTGGAAAATTAGTTTAACCACAATAACTCATTTGAAAAAGAGCCTAGCTGCAGCTGACAAATGGGATAGAATTTGGAAATGGATTCAGCCATCTTTAAAAATTATCAACCAGCTCCCAACAGGTGCTGAGCAGATAGCACTCCTGCAGCCAGGATTCTGAATTAGGGGGTCAGCTCTTCTCCAGGTTCAAGATGTGGGAAGAGGTAACGTCTGGTTTAAAGAAATTTGAAATACAATGGCCCTGGAGAGTGGTACCAAAGGTCTGAATACAAGTAGACATGCTTGCCCCAGTTAAAAAAGCCATTAGGTACTTATTTCCTTCCTTATGGCAGGGTTGTCAAACTTGCATCATCACATTGTCATCACATGATGTATCCCAACTTTCCCACTTCGCTAAAATGGGGTGGGTGTGGCCAGCACAAGATGCATCCAGCCTGTGGGCCATGAGTTTCACAACCCTGCCCTAGGGGATATCTGATTCTAGTTTTGAAAAAAAAATGATTAGTGACTATGTCAGATTGTTCTCACTTGAAAACTATCATGAGTTGGTACCTGATAAGGGCAAAGGCATTAGTTAAAAACAAATTGGCTAAGGATAAGTTGCAGTTGCCTCAAATAATATTTGAAGATAACTCAAAAGTAATTTCATGAGAACACAGAAGAAAAAAATGGTAGTTGGAACATACTTATCCTATTGTTCCATACAAAGAAGAAAAACTCTTAAAGCTTATGAAGTCCATTTTCATAGCTATTAGCACAAGAAGTGGAGTTATTGCTCCATTTCTTGAACTACTTGGAGAATCTGAATTAGCATGCAATTGCATTTGATTCTGAGAAATCTGCTTTGCAATTTAAGAAAAGGAAATAAAAAAGAAGGGAAGGGTTTAATGAATTAAGGAGTGATTTGCCATTAATTTGCCCTGATCTGAAGGCAATTCACATTAAGAAGCTTCTAATTAATTTTCTCAATTAGAAATTATAACTTCTTAGTAAATCTTATATTGTGGTCTGTGAAAACTGGTAATTCTGCATAATACATTGCTATATTACAGGCCACATGGAATTGTTTTAGTTCTGCATTCAATTAACTTCAGCAAAACAATACCTCAGAAGCACTAAAGGAAACCATTGCCTTCTCTGACCATTAAGCAAACTAGTAAGACTCATGATCCAGGGCACAGAAGGCGACATAATTAGAGCTGCACAAAAAAAAAAATCTCAACATTTTCTATCCTATTAGTGGACAAAATGAGTGGGAAAATCATTCTTCAAAATTTCTCCCTGGGGTAAGCAATTCTTGAATAATATCTCAAAATGGGGTCCACCATATGACTAGCATAGCCTTTCTTATTTCTTGTTTTGTTATTATATCATTTTTGTAAGGCTCATCATTTGCCAGCAGCTATCTTGTGGTTTTAGCCACTATTTTAAACATTTCACATTACTTCAGACCTAGTACTATTTTAAGGAAAGTACTATAAAAGGAAAAAGGAAAGGAAGTTGATAGTCACAATACATATACATGAAGGCCCACGCACAGATAAATGGAGACAAAGCAAAGCATCAGACGTTTTCTAACAAAAAAAACATCCAAGAAGGTCCTACATTTTCCAGGTTCATATGCTGGTTATCTCACAACTTGATTACTGCAATGCGCTCTTCGTGGATCTGTCCTTGAAGACCAGGCAGAAGCTTCTACTGGTCCAGAATGTAGCAGTCCAAGCAGTGATGGGAATTCCTTAGTATGCCCATGTAATGTCTCTGCTTCATTATTGTACAGATTGCTAGTTTGCTTCCAGGTGTGGTTCAAGGTGTTGGTCATTACCTGTAAAACCTTACATGACATTGATTGATTATGTGTCAGCAAGGCAGTGTTGTGGCATAGAGCTTGTTGCCTGATGGATTGGCTGTCTCCCAAATATCTGTCCAACCAGTTTGATTGGCAGAGTTAGTATGCTCTGAGTTCCTTCATTAAACAATGTCATCCTTTTGGTCCCAGTATTTTTACTTGTAACAGCCAGAAGTCACTGGGAAATAGATGACATGTAAATCTAATTAATAATGAACAAATAATAAAAATGTATTTTTATACATTTTACATACTTTTATTCATTATACATAAAAGTGCTTTATATGAACCAAGACAACACAATTTTTAAAACCTATCAATGGTTTAAATACTGGGTAAAATGCAATTCAGTCAATAGACTGTAGTAAAACAAAGTATTTTAACATACTGAGTAAATCCAGCCATTATTTAGAATAGTTCTATATTTCCTCTTCTCGCGTATTTGTCTGGGAAATATGCTTTCACATCTAATAGCACAAAACATTTAAAGTTTAATTACTCAGCCTTATTATATTAATTACCTTAAAGCACAGGTTGGTAACTCTGGCCCCTTTACAGTCTGTGGACTTCGACTTCCAGAATTTCTGAGCAGTTCTCAAATGTAACTTGATCTCTTCTTATGTCAGGCCCACTTATAGGACTGGAATTGTGAAGCAAACAAAAACTGTTGGTCCTTCTAGAGATAACAAATATTAAGTCAGTGGGTCTGAGGGCATTGCTAAAGCTAAGCAGATGTGGATGTGGTTGGGGGGGACTCCTGGGAATCTGCATTAGTTTTTTTCCCCTGAGCTTCCCAAAGATGAGCTGAATATGGATATAATAAAATAGATAAATTATTTCTACTAGCTTCCTTTGTGTTTTTCTGGCTTCCATTTTGCTTGGGTCAGAGGAGGTCATTTTTCCTTTCACAAGCTGCAAATAGATCACTATTTTCCAGAGTATTCCCCAAAATAATTATAGTTCTTCCCAATAGCTAGAAATAATGACTAAAGCTTTGTCATCTGTTTGAATTATTAGTGAAATTCAGAGAAAGAAATCTGCTTTGAATATTTATCCTCTTTTGTCTGTTGCCTGGGAAAAAAAATGTCAGGGTCAAGGAAGGGGCACTGTAAATTCTTAATATATGAAGATGTGGATTTGATGTATATCCACTACACACTAACATAATTAAGAAATGACCTCATCCTTCAAGCATTGCATTGCACTGCATCTTGAATTGTAAATCCTTATCAAAGTTATAGCAGCCTGGAATGGAACTCAGCTCCTCATTCCCTTGAACTTCAGTTCTGCAATTTCTCTTGAAAATGGAAAATTAACTTATATAATGGTGTTTTGCAGTATTTGTTTTTTCATTAACCTTTCTTTTGTCCCACATCCAAAATACAGAAGCATTTCTTATTTGGTTCATGGTAGTTCTGGATTATAGGCAGTAACCTTGAAATAGTTAGATCAGAACATTTTAGAGTTCCGATGGCAGCCAAACAACCCTATTGTTTTTGAGCATGAAACTTCATTATGTCTCCTTTTTTATGGGGAAAGAGGTACAAAGGAAACAACTTAACAAACCTTCCTATTTGGAATGTACCTGAAAAATGTCTATTTTCTTTGGCTCCAGGATCCCAGCACTCAGAAAAAAAAAAAGATAAGGCTATTACTCTGGTCCTTAAGATATATTTACAGACATTTGGCTCTGCCTTGAACCAGCTGATTTTGCATGTGTAGGTTGGCCTGTTTGCCCTGAATTTCTTCTACTGATTTGTTTGTGCTAGTCATGTCCTAGCTTGACCCTGAAATAAATTAACTGGGGAACCTGCCCTAGGACAGAGACTTGTATAACTGAAGGAAGAAAGCAAAGTATTTGTTGAACAATTACATTTAGTCTTCAATCATAACAGCGTAGATATGATGTAAGAGAATATTGGCTGTTTTCATCAGAAATATGTATCAGTTTGGATTGTTCATATTAAAAATGCTCAAAAGAGATTAGTTAATATTGACCAGGCTCAAGAATAACTATAGATTTATGAAGAAAGATGACAGAATATCACAATTTTGGGTTGTAAACAGAATGGTCCAGAATTAAGTAAACAACTGATCATTGAGGTGTCTAATGCATATGTATAACAAGGAACAAGTACATAAAGACAAAATAATTGTGTTTACACCAAAGTGTTAATACCACTTTATAATGCCTTGATAAGAATACTGCATTCAGTTTTGGTGGCCACGATGTTGAAAAGGATGTGGAGACTCTAGAAAGAGTGCAGAGAAGAGCAACAAAGATGATTAAGGGACTGGAGGCTAAGACATCTGAAGAACGGTTGCAGGAACTGGGTATGTCTAGTTTAATGAAAAGAAGGACTAGGGGAGACATGATAGCAGTCTTCCAATATCTCAGGGGTTGCCACAAAGAAGGAGTTAAACTATTCTCCAAAGCACCTGAGGGCAGAACAAGAAGCAATGGGTGGAAACTAATCAAGGAGAGAAGCAACTTATAACTGATGAGAAATTTCCTGACAGTTAGAACAATTAATTGGTGGAACTTGCCTCCAAAAGTAGTGAATGCTCCAACACTGGAAGTCTTTAAGAAGATGTTGGATAACCATTTGTCTGAAGTGATGTAGGATTTTCTGGCTAAGCAGGGGGTTGGACTAGAAGACCTCCAAGGTCCCTTCAAACTCTGTTACTCTGTTCTGTTCTGTTCTATTCTAATATTTTTATACTTTTGTAATTATTGGATTATACACAGGTGATACCTTACAATTATACTGCATTTTTATGCTAGGCATTAAGGCTTACATGTATGTTTACAAGCAAGGTGACTATTTTTACATATGCAATATGCCACACACACATTACAAGGCATATTTGATAAAAATGTGAAACACATGAAAACTAATAATAAGTCCATCAATTTTACCATTAGCATTAGCTTCAAACATATTCTATTTGGAGGGTAATTGCATCAAGAAAAATGCAAACAAATATGCAGATATTCTGCATTAAGATTTCAGAAATAGATTCAGCACACAGGAAGAATTATGCAATTACGGCAGGAATTTATTATGGCTTAATCACTGGAAGAATAAAAAGGGTACTGGGAGAGAGGAAGGAGGGACTTAAAGGAAGATGACAGAAATTGAACATTTATACAGAATGAAGATCCTATCTAATATGATTCATGTGTAACATGTTGTTAAAATATGGAGGCAGAACAAATCAAAACTTGCATGATAAAGCAAATGCAAAAAATTTAAAGACACAATTATAATACAAAAGTAGCAGGAAATATTGAAAAAATGAATAAAATTCACTCCAAATAAAAGTAAAAATTGATATAAAATATTTTATGGATTGTACATATAGTACAATATAGTACTATATTACAGTATAGTACTATAGTACAATATAGTACAATATAGTCAATGCCTGGAATGCACTACCTGACTCTGTTGTTACATCCTCAAACACCCATAACTTTAAACTTAAACTGTCTACTGTTGACCTCGCCCCATTCCTAAAAGGGCAGTAGGGGCTTGCATAAGCGCACCAATGTGCCTACCGTCCCTGTCCTATTGTCCCCATTTATTTATACCCATTTCCTGTGTTCTTATTCATGTTTATTCTTATTTCTGTTATCTTGTACATGAATAGATAGATAGATGATATATGATAGATATATGATAGATATATGATAGATAGATAGATAGATAGATAGATAGATAGATAGATAGATAGATAGATAGATAGATAGTAACACCATCAATACCTATGGAGATTCACAGTTATCCAGGTCATGGTTGTCCCAAAGGTGCTGTTTCAAAAGGCAAGTGGACTTTCTTTGTATTGTTTGAAGATGTTTTGCTTCTCATCCAAGAAAACTGAAGAAGCTTCTTGAATGAGAAGTGAAACATCTTCAAACAAAATAAAGAAAGTTCAGTTACCTTTTGAAAAAGCACTTTCAGAACAACTCCATCAACAATGACAAAAATAGATGGAAAATGTCATATTAAAGAAGTTCATTGTATGTAGATGTTATGTTAAAAAATTCAAATATACTAGAAATAGTTTTATACAAAAAATTCTAAAACATTAAAATTTGAATTGAAACCTCGATACTTTATTACAAATTATTCCAGAACATCTAAACAAAATACCACAATCTATAGGTACACGTTGAATGAATGAATATTTTTGTTATGGTCACTGACCAAAATTGTAAACAAAAGCACATTAAAAAATTAACGTCAAACAAAACAACATAAAATATTACAATTGACAGTGGGTTTATGAGTAGGTAATAAAGGCATACTCAAATTTACAGGCAGCATAAAAAAATTATCTCCATCCAAGGAGATTGAATTAGGAACAGTATATGTTGATGGAGAAAAGGACAAATGTAGCCCAACATTGAAAAAGAAACATATTGCTAATGAAATTAGGTTGGTAAATTGAACTTGGAGAATATGCCACAATGGTGAAATTAAAGGTATGTTTTCACTGCTATACTTTAACCAAATTCAAGCAAGAATGACCCCTGCACAATAAAATAAACTTAAGACCCTTAAGGTTGTAATTGGGAAAAGAATCGATCAGGGAGTATCAAACTGGTCGTCCACTAGCTGGATGTGTCACGTGTAGACCACACCCACCCCAGCTCTGCAAATGGGGAAAATGTGATGAGTTTGACACCTGTGGAATAGGTGAAAGAACCTAACTAGAAATCAGAAATAATTCCTACTACTTATAGATATGATTGCAATCAACAATAAGAGTACAATTAGAGGCAAGCAAGTAGTTTCCTATAAAGTTTTATTGATTTTTATTTTTTTATTCCTTTTGTATATTAGTAGTTATTTTAAAAATAACTGATCTTAGTTCATATTTCGTTTTATGATTCATATTATGTTGTTTGTTGTTTTTCATATTTATATTTTGCATAAAGTTTAATAATCTTTTTCAGGTTGTTTAATAGTATAGTATATTTAGTGTTCTCTGATCGCTTATTGGAATATTGGAAAATTATAATTTCCTACATCTTTTGCCCTTTTCGTGTGTGTTTGTGTGTGTTCAAATGTCCAAAACAAGAAATAAATATGCTAAATGCAATTTTGCCATCTTTGGGGAAAATTTCCTTGACTGGTTTGTGGACATGGACCAATAATTTTCAGTTCAAATAAACATTTGGGGATTCATCAATAATAACAATCAAATATGGAGACTTCCTGGGGGCGTGGCCTGTTGCCGAGGAGGGCTCCACCGAGCTCCTCAGAGATCTGGTCTGTATATCTAAATAAGATCATAGATAGCACCCCTTTTTGGCTAAAAAAGGGGCAGGGAGTAGCTCTGTAGGCTAGGGTCTATTCGTAAGCCACAGCCTTTTTCTTTTTTTTGGCTGTGGACAGAGATTAGATCCAGCCGGAGCAGAGCTTTTATCTCCAGCCAGTTCTTCTCAGCTGCCTTTTTTTTTTGGCAGCCCCAGACAGGCTAGCCCCCCCCAGGACAAAACAAAGTTTTTTCAAGCTAGAATTGATACGGGCGGGTCCCACCCCTGTGAGATTTATGCTTTTATTACTATCTTAAATACCAGCATCATTTGTCTTAGAGACTTCTTTGTCTAAATGGACTTCAAAATGGCGATTTCTCTCCGTGGATGATTGATAGTGGATGTACTTAGCCGGTTTTACCTTCCTGCAGACCGCTCCTTAACAAAATAAACTCTTCTTCTTTGGAAATAGAGGGGAGCAAAGCGCTGCTTACTTGTTTATTTATTATGGCACCCAGGTCAAAGAAGCGTCTTGCTACAAATGTGTCTAAAAAATTTAAAGAATTTTTACTGGAACCACAGCCTTTGTCTCCTATGCCCTCTACTGGAGAATTTCTAACACAGGAATATTTCTTTAAAATGTTTAATGCCTTTAAACAAGAAATTAAGGAATTTGTATTGGAACTATATGATGATTTAAAGTCTAAAGTTAATCAAATGAAGGCGAATACGTTTGCAGCCGTGTCTGCCCTGTCAGATTACTCTGCTGAAATAGAGAACAAATTGGAAAGTTTGGAGAAGGCTAATTTTAATTTGACTACCAATATTCAAATTTTACAACAAAAAATTAGAGACAATGAAGAAGAGCTCATGATGATAAATTTTAATAGGAAGGCATTTGCAATAAGAGTCAGAGGATTCCGTGAAAAGGAGCAAGAGAATTTGAAACAGACCTTTGCTGAAGCCTTCAGCTATGCGGTGGGAAGCCCGGGACTTAACTTTGATTGGCAGATTCGGAAAATCTATCGCCAGAACTCATTGATAGCGGAACAGCGACAGTTCCCGAGGGACATAATTATACATTTTTCTACAAAAGAATCTAGAAATGCGATTGTGCAAAAGTTTCATAATAACAGTCTCCGAGTTGATGACCAGGACCTGATTGTCTTCAAAGATATTCCTTTCCAGATGCTGAAAGCAAGAAGGGACTACACCTTTTTAACTAAGGAGCTTAGGAGTCAACAGATTCGATACAGATGGGAGGCCCCTGCCGGCATCACGGTTACATTTGAGAATCAAAGATTTCGTCTTAACTCTGTTTCGGAGGCTCAAGATTTCTATTGCAGGATTCTGAAGGCGGGACTTCCTGACTCGCTTGGAAGAGAGGAGAGACAAGCGGAAGGAGAAGGCAAACGGCAGGCCATGTGGTTGCAAGATGGAGGGGGTAGCCCTTCCTCCCTCGGAGAAGCAGAAAAACGGAGATCGAGAATTTAGACATTTCAAAATACTCGCCAAAGTTGAGGACTGAATGTAGAAAAAGCGGACTAATTCTTATTAGAAGGGAAAGCTGGGTGAAACTACTTTGAGCTAGATTTTAAATTAACGTTAGCATAAATTTGATAGTGGTAAACATCAGACAAGCAAGGGATGAGGGTAAAATATATGTGGAATGATTTACGTTGTTTAAGGCTTATTAGAACAGAAAGCCGGTTGGGATTATCTTAAGATAAGTGTAAAAAGAATGCGGAATGATTTATGTTGTTTAAACTTTGTTAGAAGGGACTATTTTAAAACAGAAGGTTAACTGACTCTTGCTGAAAGTATTATTTGAATATGTGGAATGATCCATGCTATTTAACTTTTATTAGAAGGGAAAGTTGGTTGAAATTGCTTTGAGTTAGATTTTAAACAAATGCTAGTATAAATTTGATAGTGGTAAATATCAGACAAGTAAGGTATGAGGGTAAAATGCATGTGGAATGAACTATGTTATTTAAATCCTATTAGAAGAGAAAGTCGGTTGGAATTATCTTAAGATAGAAATTGATTTCTGTGTAAAGTAATATTTGATCTACGCTGCTTAATTTTACTAAGAAGGGGAAGCTTGGCTAGATTATTTTGAATTACTGTTTGAAAAGGAGGTTAAGAAAGATCATTTACGCTGTTTAAATTTTACTAGAAGGGAAAGTTTGATTACTCTTCTGTAAAGTCATATTTGAATATGTGGCATGAACCACGTTGCTTAAATCTTATCGGAAGGGATCATGAGGTTTAGGAAGAGGAACGGGAGAGTCTACAGAAGGTTGGGGTAAATAGCAAAGAAGTAAGAGACGAGAATAAAATATAGATAGAATGATTTATACTATTTAAGCATAGATAAAGATGGGGGGCTGAGATCAACACAAAGAGTGGTTTCTTTTTTTTTCTTCTTTTTTCTTTTCTCTTTTCTTTTCTCTCTTCTTTTTTTTTTCTGTTTTTCTTTCTTTTGACATATTACTTTTATTTTTTAATCCATATGTATACAAGATATTTTAGACAGAAGGTAGTGCCAGGTGTGGGCCCTGGGAAGTCGGGAGGATTGGGGATGGGGATTTGTGGGGGGGGTGGGGGGGTATTAACATAGTCTTAATAAGAACAAGAATGTATTTATATACGGTGGTTTTTTTTTTCTTTTATTTTTTTTCCCCTTGGTTCATTTTACTTTTATCAGATCAAACAACACTCGAATAAAGGCATACACCAAGGAGGGAGGTAGAGGGAAAGAAGAGGGAGGAGTAAGGAAGGAGTAAGGGGAATGTAAGGAGGGTGTCTGGGGAGTAAGGGGAGAAGGAAGGTTTGAGGGGAAAGGGAAGTAGGAGGGGAGTGTTAGAGGGAGAAAGGAAAGTTGGAGGGGGTAGATGGGGTGTATGGAGGATGGAAGGGTTAGGTGGGGTTGTGAATGATGAGTTGTGTTTCCTTTTTATTTGTTCGTTTTATTCCCTTTTTCTTTTTTTCTTTTCTTATAGTAAATACCCTGTATATAAGTGATTGCAAATGGAATGTGAAAAATGAATAAAATATATTTAAAAAAAAATAATAACAATCAAATATGTTTGTTTCTCCAAAATTTTGGGGCCACTGCTCCAAAAGAAAATTCTCCAGGAAAGAAAATTGAAGCCCTACACCATTATCCTTAAGTTTCCTATCCAGAATAGCAATATAGCAATAGCAGTTAGACTTATATACCGCTTCATAGGGCTTTCAGCCCTCTCTAAGCAGTTTACAGAGTCAGCATATCGCCCCCAACAATCCGGGTCCTCATTTTACCCACCTCGGAAGGATGGAAGGCTGAGTCAACCTTGACCCAGTGAGATTTGAACTGCTGAACTGCAGAACAGCAGTCAGCTGAAGTAGCCTGCAGTGCTGCATTTAACCACTGCGCCACCTCAGAATAGCATGGCTACGTCTTTCTGGACAGAAAAGATGTCAGGTGTTCAGCCAAGGTTTCCCTATCAATGGATAAAGACAGAAATCCCAGAAAAAAGAAACATGCTGCTTAGGGATGTTTATTTGCCACAGAAATTCTTTCCTGCTTAATAGAATCCAGCTACCAGCTTAAGGACAATTGAGGAATATTTCATGGTTTGGGATAGATAATGGAAATCCAATCTGGCGTAGTAGTTAAAGGACTTAGACTAGAAATGAGGAAGGTATAAATTCTAGTCCCGCACAAAGGCAGCTTTGGACCAGTCATTTTATCTCGGCTCCAGAAAGACGGAAAGGAACAATCACTTCCAAAAATGTGCCCAGGACATTAGAAGAATTCCATCAGTTGCCTGGAGTCAAGAGTAATTTGAAGGCACAAAGACAAAAGACAAATGATGCAAACCTCAAATGATACCAAAGATTAGCAGGCTGCAAAGTGTTCTAAAGGCTACCTAGTGGTAATGCTTTGTGTTCCACTACAGTTTTTCAGGTTGACTGTGTCAGATACTGTCAATCCAACCAGCTAGACTCCCATGTAAGTCAGGACTATTGTTACTATAACAGCCCTAATAACAGAATCTTGAAGTCTGAATTTACTTTTGTGTGAACGAGGGAGGGACTTGCCTGAGACACTTTCTCAAAGTTCTTTCTTGGCCTGGATTCAAGCCCAACTTATCTGTCCATTTGTTTGTTTTATTTATTATTTTTATGTTACCTATCTCCCTTATGAGGCGACTACAGCAGGTCTACTGCCTTAGTAGTACTCATCCTCCTTCCATTAAGGTCATTCCCTTTGACCATTACAGATGTAACTGTGGTTGATATATTGCAACTGCAGCTGGACTATCTCTTTGTGGGACGTGAAAACTGTTGACTCTATGTAGGTTCTCTGCCTACTGTTTATTGACTCAGCTTGACCTGTAGTCTTCTAGATTTTGGCTCAATAAAAGCCATCCCAAGCCAGCAACAAAATCCTGAAAATAAATCATTATTTCAGACAAGCTGTAATTCTTCAACCTCATTCCTTGCTTGGTACAGTTAAGATTCATTAAATATCAGACATTAGGCAGGACCAAAACATGGCCAACTGTTCAACCAGCAAGTAAGCCAAATATGGATGGATTGGCCTTTCTGTTGAAAGAAATTTGGAGCTCTAAGTAGTTAAGCACATAGCCAATCCCTCAAGACTGCCACTGTAAATAAGCATTTTAGAAGACTTGCAGTGTTTTAATGAAGAACAGAGGGGAGTTTCAATCAGTAATGAAAAGCAGGTCCAAAAATCAGAGATGGTAAAGTGGTATGCATATTTTGATTTCTCAAACAGAAAATGCATTGTTCCTGAGGTAGTCTTGTAAGTGGGTTCCTGATCAGAAAATTTAATGAATCTTGAAATAAAATTATGACTCTCAGAGTATTAAAGGTACTGGAGACAGCATTTGATATAAGTTAGTAGCTTTAAGGTGAAAAACAACTACCCACATAAAAGTAGTCCTCTTCCCTTCCCTTCCCTTCCCTTCCCTTCTCTTCTCCTCTCCCCCATGAGGAAAGACAAAGGAGATGTCCATATAAAAGCACACAGGATGGAAAGAAATGATTATTTAAAACATCCAACTGTTATAATAATTCTAGACTCATCACAGGACTGCGTGGGCTCTTAAAGAAAGGGAGAAAAGACACTTATCTAATCATCTGCAAATTACAGTAAGAAGTACATTAATGAGACTTAGAGATCCATCTTGGCTAATGAGTCATCAAGGCTCTCAAGAGTAAATGAAATTCCATGTCCATGTGGTAAAACGTACTTAGGTCAAGCCTGAAAAACATTAGAAGTCGGGGAAGTTATAAATAAAGAGTTGTTAAGAGTGAAAACTGTAATCAGAGAGGCTCATCGGCTGAAATGCCAAAAGACCCATAAAAATGTAAATACCACAGCTTCAAACCTACACAAAATGAAAGAAACATAATAAGGCAAGATTTTTTAAAAAAAAGACAACAGAAATTCAGTGATGAAAATATTGTCGCATTTAAGAAGAAAAGGCAAGCTTTTAAAATAAGCCTTATAAGGCCAGATATTTGGAAAAATGGACCAGTGCCTGCTTTTCTGCATCTCTTGGGGCTTTTACATGCTATATTATCAATAATGCAGTCTAACTGAGAATGTCATTAGTTATTTTTAGGTAATTCCTCCCTACAGAAGCATTTTGATGCCCCAGAATCATTGCCTGTGGTATTTTGCCTCCTTATTATATTAGAGTAGGGTAAAGAGGCAGTGAAAGGACCTTAAATACCAAGACATGACAAATGTAAAGCAGAGGAAAGATGCCAGCCTGAATTCCTAGAAAATATGGGTCAGACTGGACAAGTTATTGATCAGTAAAATACAAAGCAGTTTATTGTAGCTGTACAAGAAGATATCTACAAACTTTATATTTATATTATTTGTTTGCCAAACCAATCCGTGTTCTAAATTGTAACAATAGAATCTCAACACCAACAATTTGATTTATCTGTCTTCTACGTAATTGTATGCAAGAAGCTCATCTGTGTCAAAATGGCATCATTATATTTCCTTCTAACTGTGCCAGTTTTTGTTAGGATGATTCTTCTTTGGACCCAGAAAACATTGCTTTTGGTTTCTTGAGCAGCTCTTGAGAGATGATACGATTGGGAATATATTCAAACAGTTTCTGAAGTTTGAATAGAGTTCATTGATACATTTTCTCCTCTCCCTGACCATCATTTCTATGTTTTCAGTAATGAATATCATTTTGTATTTTTTTAGATGAGCCTTAAAAATTGCCCACTTCCTAAAAAAGGAGGCAGGAAGCGTAAAAATAACAAAAAAACCCCTTTAATATTGAAAATTGACAGTTTTCAATAGTATTTAACTATGAAAGCCCTTCTCTCGCTTTTCCATGGCTCAGGCAGTGTTGTACAATATGGCCTATTTTGAGAATATCACATTATAGGAGTAGGGAATGAAGGTAGAAATGTCTGTTCTTTCCCATCATTGTTTCCCAATTTCTCTCACCACATCTGGCTTCTTGCATTCCAGACTTCTGTCATTCCAACTCTCAACAATTTTTTAAAAAAATGATCATGAATTGTTGGTTAAAGAATAATGTCATTTAAAAAATGGAATGTTACGGTCTTGGAAGAAGAGATCAGTTGTACGCCATATGTGGGTATATAGTTTAATAATGCTATTTTAGGGTCCTCAGGAGCATAAATGGGTATACGTTTGTAGCTGTTATGTTAATTAACTACAAGTTTTCTGTAGCTTTGTCCAGGATGGATAAAAAATTTCAGATAAGTTTCATTTGTTCAAGTAAAGGCTTCCAAAATATTATGTTCTGTTGCCAAACTTTTATACTTTCTTAGTTAAATATATTTGCACATTGTGGGTTCACTGAGGTTGTTTTTTTCAATGCTGATGGTGTTCACATGGTGGTCAAGATATTTTAGGATTGCTCCCAAGACATTTATTAATATTCATATTATCATTGTTTTCTTTTTGCCAGAGTTGTTCTACTTCTACTTGCAGGCCTTTTTATTTTATGATTTTCTTCCATTCTTTCATTTTTCTTCTGCTCTCTATAGGTACCTATTCTCCAAAGCACCTGAAAACAGAAGCAGCACCAACCTAGAACCAAGGAAAAATTTACTGACAGCTAGAACAATTAATCAGTATAACAACTTGCATCCAAAATTTGTAAGTGCTCCATTACAGGAGATTTTTAAGAAGAGATTGGACAACCGTTTGTCTGAAATGGTACAGGGTTTCCTGCTTGAGCAGGGGGTTGGGCTAGAAGACATTGAAGGTCCTTTCCAACTCTGTTATTCTGAAATTATTGCTTTAAGAGTAATTAACCTGTTTTGTTAATATTACTTATTATTAAATAATAATAATTTGTCTTGAAAGATAAGAACAGCAAGCATTTTGATAAACGAATTGCAAGGTTGTTTCATTTTATAATAATAGGTTTTCTTTGTACCTCAACACTTAGCACTGCTTGTTATGGGACATGTAAAATAAACAATTTGCATGTTAAAAATCTGAACACTAGAATTTGGCAAAGGTGCTTCCACATACTTACTTCTTTCCCCTTATCCTACATTACCGCTACTCCAAATCTTTAATACGACATTTATTTCCAACACAGTCGAATTATTTTTGTTGAAACAGTTTACAAGTATCTGTTTCTACTGAATCTGTTTCTAATTTTATCCTTGAAAAAAAAAACACGTCTGGAATTAGACCAATATGTAAGAAAACCTGATTGGAAGATACATTCGCAGGAAGATTTCAGCTTACAAGAAGCAGGGCAGTGATTCCCTCTCAAAGTTGTGTTTGTGATGTCACACTACAATGGTAGGAATCCTGATTTTTCAGGATTGCTCCTGGCTATAACAGAACCTCATCCCTGGACTACCAACTGTTGATATCACTCTAGGATTTGGCTGAGAAGATGTTCACATGCCAATGATATCACCTGAGCAAGGTAAACTGATGGCAATTTGAGCCCCAGTTTTCTGGATTTGTCAAACACTAACCCTGACTGTCTGAATCCAGAACCATGGGCAGGGTTCCCACAACATTATAGCTTAAAATATGACTGGCTGCTATTTGGCTCACTTTGTTATGAGAACTCAGCAAACTATATGACTGCCATAAACTGTGAGTTTCCTGTGGAACAATAGCCTATGTACAAACCATACAAAACAGTACTGATGAAATAAATCAGACACATTTTGTGACATGAAAGGATTGGGTCCTTAGACCCATAGCTGTCCCCCAAGTATAGCTGAAAAGTAGTTCTTAAAAACAAAAACAAAAACAAAAAACTATTTCTCTCATCAAGACACTAAAGCTTGCCAAATTAATTTAGAAGATCTTGTCATTATAAGCATTGTCCATTTTGCTGAATAAATGAAGGTAAAATAATCCTATATCAAAAACATGTAAGACAAAAAGAAATTTCAATGTGGGGAATTAGATACTTGTTTTAAACCTAAAAATATGATGAAGATCTCCCCCCCCCCCGCACCGTCTTTTCTAGCCCTTTTAACTAAAAGAAAAATCCTTTAGTAAGCTCTTACCTTCTCTATATGTACATTCCTTGAACATCCTAAATCACCTTCATTGGTTCCCTGGCATCCAGGAAGCTTGACTAGTTGGAACCCAAGTGAACAAATTATATCTTGGTGATGCATTCAATCTAGAGGAAGATGAGGTGACACATAAACACACAGAGTGGTGAGATCAATTTGACTGGCCGGAAGGGAAGATTCTGTATCTTGTCCATTGGAATATTAAAGTATATTAGCCCCTAAGCATGTTAAGAGCTTTAAAATACAGCCTTTCAAAAGTCTTTACCTTTACCCAAGCCTTATTGTTTTATAATTTTACCATAGACTTTTGAAGTATAAATCTCCTTTTTATAAACATAGATCTGTTCTTTCTCTCATGTAGTAACCCTACAAAACAGGAAAAAGTTTTAAAACTCAGTGAACAAACTATAGTAGATCAACAGTTATTATTTATGTGTCTTTAATTTTAATACTAAGTAGGCATCTTGGGAAATTATTTATAGGGTATGCAGAGATAAATTATTGTAAAATGTATTCTAAGAATATGTCAATGTTTGGGTTAATGCTAAATGCAAAAAAAGTAGCCTGAAATGGTATTTGCAACAACAGAGACCAAAGATGATGCAAAGCAGTGATTCTTTTGGTGGCTTTTACATTTCACAAAAGCAAGAAAAACATGTTTATTTGTTCACTGAATTATTTTAAGTTATAGCTAATAAAGACAGGGACCTAAATTAAATCTTCCAATGGCTGGCAAAACTCAAAATTATTTGTTTTCAGTTTCTGCTGTCAGTGATCTTCACTTGCAGTGAATATGCACAATCCAAGAAGTAATTTGAAATGTAGGCAGAGAAATATTATGCATTTCTTCATATTCACTCAATGTGGAAGGATTTACTAGTTGAGACTGCAGTTGTATATCTACTTACCTTGGAGAAAACCTCATTGAACTCAATAGAGCTTACTTCTAAGTGGAGATAACTGAGATTGTCCTTCGATTGTCGGCAATGTTATTACAGGAAAATAAACAACTTAACAATATCATTTGAATCTGCAGAGCCGTAGTCATCCTGCCAGCATTTTGACTCTTAATGTAATCCTTCAGGGAGCCCCATGATATACCTGGTACCATGCCAAGAAAATAAAGCACTGGAAAATTATTCCTGGAAGAAAACTGTGCCCAATAAAAGCATGTTAGAAATGCAGTGCATTTCCTTACCTTTCGTTATTCTTACTACAATTTTTGATGTTCCGTTTCAAGAATCTATGTAAATAAATGATCATAAGTGTTAATAACATGGGAAGTAAAGATGCTGACAAAGAAGAATATATTAATTTAGGTCACATTATTCTGTTTTGCCATCTCAGTTTTTATTCATTTTGTGTGTTTTTCTGCCATGCTACTCCTCATGGTGGTAAACCCAGGATTCAGAGATTCTTTTCCCTCCAGGAATTTATCAGATTTGCTTATGCTTAGCAACAATACAAAAACTTAAGACCATATCATAAGACTAATGGGCATCATGGTGTGCTAACATTATCTGAATACTGCAGTTGTGATTCTTCTTCTTTCTTTTAAATTCATAGCAGTTGTCAATAAGAACCACGAACCTTTCCCCTTTTCAGTGAAAAGTTTTCCCAAAGATAAGAACAGACAGAGATTTGTTAAACTCTGGAGCGATAGGTATGTCATGCTGTTCTGTTCCTCCTCCATATTGTATATGGTGGTAAAGTTGCATGCAAATTTTAGGCTACCCTTATTACATTTTTCACTCAATTCCTAAATGTACAGAAATTGGTCAATCTTTATAGGGTATAAAACAGGTGTGAAATCCCTGGTAGAGACAATTGTCCTTGGTTCTGCGAACTGGTAGTAAAAAAAGCTTCTGAGGATTGTGCGGCTCAGCTGTGAGCTACTCAATTGTCAGAAGCCTTTTAAAAAGTTTTTTAAAGCATTCACACGAACCAGCAGGGAAAAAAATGCTTTATTTTTTTAAAAAAAATAGCTGAAAGTGAAAAAAAAGTTGGCCATGCCCACCCAATTGGTATAAATTTGGTATGTTTACTATGAAGTTTACAGATTCCAAATATGAAAACAGAGAGTGAATTAATTCAAATAGGCAGTTGAACTCCTCTAAAGTGCATATAAGTTGTTTTTGTAAGGTATAGATGGAAATACAATTATAAATAATAATCCAATATAGCGTCTAAAGATGAGAAAGATTCTGACCATTCAACCAATAAGTCTTGTAATTTTCTATTTAGGAGCTAAATGGGTAACTTAAAGGCTTCTGCATTTTCTTTTTAAATGACATACAGGCCAAACAGTTTTTGGGTCCTCCTGCTTCTTCTCCCTTGACTTCTTGTGATGACTTTTTCTTTTAGTGCCATTGATTTTTCAGAAGGTAAATTATAATTAAATGTAATACCTTTCATCAAAGGTGGGAGATAGAAGGCAATTCCTATAAAAAAGGTGTTTGAGGAAAAATAGAATTTCTATTCTAAACATTTAAATTTTTGCTTTGGCCATTTTTCCTCTTCCATTTGAGGGTTTCAACCACAAAAAAAGTCATGACAAATAGGATGCTTTCAACTACAAGCTCATCTCTATCCATTCTATAAATAGAATTTGTTTTCCTAAAGTCTGATCCATGTCTATATTAGCTGTATTAGTCCTTATAGCCTTCAATAGATGTCTATATTTCTTTTTCTAGCTTTTAAAGTTACAGGAAAGTTACTGACTTCCCAGAAGTTTTCTTTTTTCAAACAAATTGCTAGTCTTCTTGTATTTCTATTGTCTTCATTTGTAGACAATTAATCTAGTGGTTTCTAATGTGCCATCATGTTTTTGGCTAAAGAGTTTTTCAATGTAGTATATGCATTTGACAGAAAGCTGGATTGCTAAATGTTAAAATATATTTTGCATATATATAGAATTTTACTAACGTTGCCAGAAAAAAGACCAATATTTAGTTAAAAGAATATTTTTCGACTTAGCTAGAATACTAATGAGCTTTTTTGCACTTTTAAAAAAGAGAAGTAGTTGAGGATTTCAGTAAACTTAAGATAACTAGTAAAGTTATCTTGTTAGCGCATATGATTGAAGTTATTCTATTCTAGTGAAACTGACTCTGAACTTATACTTTGGGAAAGACTAGTGACTTATTTATATAACCTTTACATTTGTATGTTTAAGAAAGGTTCATCACAGACATAGATAAGAACATGGGAAATATCCTGTTGCATCATCTAATATTTTATACTCCACCATGGCTAACATAGATGTATTTATTGTTATTGTTATTGTTACTATTACTGTTATTGTTGTTAATAATAATAATAATAATAATAACAACAACAACCAAACTCCGCCATTGCCGGTCCCAAGCCCGGATGAGAAAGGAGAAGGGTTGGGATCAGGTTGGCATCTGGTCCTGTAAAAAAAACCCCGCCAACCCATACAATATGGTGAAAAAAACAAATAAGAATTCCATACAGCATCGGTCGTCACGCGGGTTAACAAGGGCTGCGGCGGATGTTGGGGTCCCTGGACATCCGTCGACAAGTGGGCTACAAGTGGACCAGCCAACAAAAGGACAAAAATATAGTGCAGATGAAAACCGTGCCATAATGGCCTGTTACTACAACTCAGAGCCAGAAAAAAGAGGCTATTTAAAGCGAATGTATGAATTATGGAAACAACAATATCCAGATTCAAATGTTAGTGAACAACGACTAGCAGATCAAAGGCGATTTATTATACGGAATAAAGTGTTTAGTGAAGTTGAACATGAGGAAATTCAGGCAAATTGCAAAACCCAAAAAACAATATCACAAGCGGAAATAACTGATATTCAAGACACAACTAAAGACATTATAGTAGAACTCCCAGAAGAAGCTCTCAGGGAGAAAATAACATCACCACCACTAGAACCAGTTATCACTGAACCAACTGATGAACTAACTCAAAAACAAAAAGAATTGAAGGATAAGATCATGGAGCATTTTCTGCTTAATGAGGAAAGGCAACTTTTACCATCACTAAAAACTGTGCCTAAGAAAATTTTGGCCCCTATCATGAAAATGGTTAATGCAGTGTTTTCAACAATTGAACCGGGATCCATCTTGGAAACAAACCAGTTAATGTACAGTGCAGCTGTAATAGTCACTAATGAACTAGGCATTAAAATTAAAGTACCTAGTCACAGAACAGAAAAAGCATCAAAGCCAAAGTGGAACATCTGATTAGAACAAAAAGTCAAAAAAATTAAGGGCAGATGCTAGTAACTTAAAGAACATGCATGAGCAGTGGCTTAAAAACAACAAAATCATAGATCGGCTAATCAGAAGATATAGATTGGATACAAGAAACATCAATGAAGCTGTAGAGATTGTAAAACAGCAGATAACAGCAACAGCTAGAAAAATTGAAAGATTTGAGGCACGAATCATCCAATATAAACAAAATCAGCAATTTTGATCAGACCAACGGCGTTTTTATCAAAGTCTTAATGTGAATGGTGACACCAGAAGTGAAAAACCAGAAAAACAGGCCACAGTTGAATTCTGGAAAGAATTGTGGGAAAATGCAAAGGACTACAACAAGGAAGCAAAGTGGATACATGACTTTGAGAAAAGCATTGGCAACAAACAAAAGCAAGTATTAGAAATAACAACTGAGATGGTTAAAAATCGAGTAAAAAAGGCAAAGATGAAAACCGAGTAATTCAATTCAAGGAAAACTCACAGTTCAGAGCAAATCAGCACCAGTTTTATAAGAGCTTAGAAAGTGGAGATGGGGTAACAACAAATGAAAAGCCTGATAAACAGAAAGCTCTGAAATCTAGAAGAATTTGTGGGAAAACAACAAGAAGCACAACAGAAATGCAAAATGGATCAAACAGATTGAGGATTCTATTAAAGTGCATAAAATGGAAGATGTGAAAATAACAAAAGAAATGGTGCAAAGACAGTCAAGAAAAGTGAAGAACTGGAGTGCACCTGGACCAGACAAGTTACATGTCTTCTGGTTAAAGACACTTACAAGTGTGCACAAAAGATTGGCAGCCCAAATAAATCAGATCTTAAAAACACCTGAAAATGATGAATGGATGACAACTGAAAGGACATTTTTGATCCAAAAAGATAAAGAAAAAGGAAAGGATCCTGGAAACCATAGGCCAATCACCTGTTGTCAACAACATACAAGCTCCTTACTGGTATCATTGCAAACCACATTTATGGATACTTGGAAAGAAATAACTTGCTTCCTGTAGAACAGAAAGGATGTTACAAAAATTCAAGAGGAACAAAGGACCAACTACTGATTGACAAACTAATCCTAAAGAATTCAAAGAAAAGATGAACCAACCTGTTCATGGCTTGGATAGACTATAAGAAAGCACTTGATTCATTTCCCCATAGCTGGATCAAGAAATGCATAAAAATCCTTGGCATCAGCAGCAACATACAAAAATTCATGGAAACTTCAATGAACCTCTGGAAAGAGAAGCTTATAGCTATTGAAGAAGTACTGGATGAAGTTGAAATTAAACAAGGCATTTTCCAGGGCGATTCCCTTTCACCCCTACTTTTTATACTCTCAATGCTATCACTGACAATCATTTTGAAGAAGATGAACTATGGATACGAACTTGCAAAGAAAGTACTGAAAATTTTGCACTGGGTGTATATGGATGTTTTGAAGCTGTTTGGTAAAACAAAAGCTGAACTGAATTTATTAATTGAAAGCGCAAAAGAATTTAGCCAAGACATTGGTATGCAGTTTCGAATTGACAAATATGCAACAATGGCAACCAAAGCAGCCAAGGTCTGTTGGAATAGAACTTGAGAATGAAGAAATGATAAAGGCAGTAAAACCAGAAGAAGGCTACAAGTACTTGGGGATTTTAGAGGCCTCTGACTTAATGCATAATACAGGCAAGGAATTAACTTCAGCCAAGTACATTCAACGAATTCGCAAGATATTAAAGTCCAAATTGAGTGGAGGAAACATCATAAAAGCCATAAATACCTGGGCTATACCTGTGATTCGATACTCTGCAGGAATAATTGACTGGACCCAGATGGAGTTGGACAATTTGGACAGAAAAAAAAGGAAGCTTATGACAATGAATCATGGTTTGCACTCTAAAAATGATGTTGACCAATTATATCTACCAAGAGCAGAGGGTGATTGAGGACTCCTACAAGTAAAACAGACTGTGGAAGAAGAAAAACATAGCTTGAATGGTTACATCCAGAAAAGTGAAGAACCAATGATTAAGGAAGTAAATAAAGGAGGTCTTTTAAAGACAACTAAGTCAAAAGCTGAATATAAGAAAAAAGTAATTGAGAAGCGAGCTGAAAATTGGAAAAATAAAGCTATGCATAGCCAATACTAAAAAAATATTAAAGGCAAAGCTGACCAAAAGCTAACTTGGAACTGGTTAAGATCAAGAGCACTGAAAAAAGAAACAGAAGGCTTTATTTTGGCAGCTCAAGAACAAGCCTTAGCCACAAACTGCATGAAGGCAAAAATTCAACATGTTACCACCAACAGCAAATGTTGCCTCTGTAATGAGAAAGATGAGACAGTCGACCACTTGATCAGTGGGTGCAGCAAAATTTCACAAACTGACTACCTACAACGTCATGACTGTGTTGCTAAGATCATTCACTGGAAATTGTGCCAAAAGTTTGGATTTGAGTACAGCAAAAACCACTGGGACCATCAGATTAAGAAGGTTTTAGAGAATGAGAAAGTCAAGATCTTGTGGGACTTCAGAATTCAGACTGACAGGCACTTGGCTCACAACACACCTGATATAACAATAGTAGAAAAGAAAAAAGTATGGTTCATTGACATTGCAATACCTGGAGATGCACGAATTGAAGATAAACAGCAAAAAAAAAATCACAAAGTACTGTGACTTACAAATTGAAGTTGAACGACTGTGGAAAAAGAAATTGTGTGTTGTCCAGATTGTAATTGGAGCCCTTGGAGCAATACCTAAAGGGCTACCTTGGTATTTGGAAATTTTAAATTTATCAGACTTGAACATTCTGATTCTACAAAAAACCACCCCACTTGGAACAGCTTATATCCTCTGACGTTGCTTTAACAGTTCCTAGGTCCTTGGTTAGGACTCAAGCTGTTGAGCTACCAACCAGCCCCAAAGGCTGTGATTCTCACCAAAGATTAACATAATAATAATAATAATAATAATAATAATAATAATAACAACAACAACAACAACAACAACAACAACTCTGCCGTTGCCGGCCCCAAGCCCGGATGAGAAAGGAGGAGGGTTGGGGTCAGGTTGGCAACCTGGCCCCATAAAAAACCCCACCAACCCATACAATATAGTGAAAGAAATGAATAAAAATTTTATACCGCATCGGTCATCGCGCAGGTTAACAAGGGCCGCAGCAGATGTTGGGGTCCCTGGACATCCGTCGACAAGTGGGCTACAAGTGGACCAGCCAACAAAAGGACAAAAATATAGTGCAGATGAAAACTGTGCCATAATGGCCTGTTACTACAACTCAGAGCCAGAAAAAAGAGGTTATTTAAAGCAAATGTATGAATTATGGAAAGAACAATATCCAGATTCAAATGTTAGTGAACAACGACTAGCAGATCAAAGGCGATTTATTATACGGAATAAAGTGTTTAGTGAAGTTGAACATGAGGAAATTCAGGCAAATTGCAAAACCCAAAAAACAATATCACAAGCGGAAATAACTGATATTCAAGACACAACTAAAGACATTATAGTAGAACTCCCAGAAGAAGCTCTTGGGGAGGAAATAACACCACCACCACTAGAACCAGTTATCACTGAATCAACTCATGAACTAACTCAAAAATAAAAAGAATTGAAGGATAAGATCATGGAGCATTTTCTGCTTAATGAGAAAAGGCAACTTTTACCATCACTAAAAACTGTGCCTAAGAAAATTTTGGCCCCTATCATGAAAATGGTTAATGCAGTGTTTCCAACAATTGAATCGGGATCCATCTTGGAAACGAACCAGTTAATGTACAGCGCAGCTGTAATAGTCACTAATGTACTAGGCATTAAAATCAAAGTACCTAGTCACACAACAGAAAAAGCATCAAAGCCAAAGTGGAACATCTGATTAGAACAAAAAGTCAAAAAAATTAAGGGCAGATGCTAGTAACTTAAAGAACATGCATGAGCAGTGGCTTAAAAACAACAAAATCATAGATCGGCTAATCAGAAGATATAGATTGGATACAAGAAACATCAATGAAGCTGTAGAGATTGTAAAACAGCAGATAACAGCAATAGCTAGAAAAATTGAAAGATATGAGGCACGAATCATCCAATATAAACAAAATCAGCAATTTTGATCAGACCAACGGCGTTTTTATCAAAGTCTTAATGTGAATGGTGACACCAGAAGTGAAAAACCAGAAAAGCAGGCCACAGTTGAATTCTGGAAAGAATTGTGGGAAAATGCAAAGGACTACAATAAGGAAGCAAAGTGGATACATGTCTTTGAGAAAAGCATTGGCAACAAACAAAAGCAAGTATTAGAAATAACAACTGAGATGGTTAAAAATCGAGTAAAAAAGGCAAAGAATTGGACATCATCTGGAAAGGACCAATTACATGGTTTCTGGCTCAAATATCTGATCAGTTTACATGCAATATTGGCCAGGCAACTGAATGAAATTTTACAAAAGGGCCAAATTGATGAATGGTTGACAACTGGAAAAACATACTTGATTCAGAAAGATGCAACTAAAGGAACAACACCTGAAAACTACAGACCAAATAACATGCTTGCCAACAACCTTCAAATTACTCACAGGCATTTTTGCAGATAACATGATGGATTATTTGAAAACAAACAACATCTTGCCAGTAGAGCAAAAAGGCAACAAAAGAAGGAGCAGGGGCACAAAAGATCAGCTCCTAATTGATAAAATGATATTAGAAAATTGTAAGAACAGAAAAACGAACTTGAATATGGTCTGGATTGATTACAAAAAGGCATTTGACTCACTGCCACATAGTTGGATCATAAAATGCTTACAAACAACTGGCATTAGGAAAAATATTACATCTTTTACTGAAAAGGCGATGAAACAATGGAGAACTGAGTTGGCAGTAGGGAATGAGATCTACGGAATGGTTAATATCAAGCGAGGAATTTTCCAGGGTGATTCACTTTCACCTCTTCTCTTCATCATCGCAATGATCCCACTATCAGAAATCTTTAAAAAAATGAAATTAGGCTACCAAACAGCCAAAGAAGCTGAAAAAAATTCGCATTTACTATATATGGATGATTTGAAACTCTGTGGAAAGTCAGAAATAGAAATCCAATGATTGACAAACACAGGCTGAGTATTCAGCACCGTGGCCCGACAAAATCGCCCTCGTCAAAAAAGCGGCGACAAATAAGCACCAACAAGTACGCATCATCATTAGCGCGCCCACATTACCACGTCGATATCAGCGCGATGACGAAAGCACGAAGGAAGAAAGGTTTTTGTATTTTGAATGTTTTGAAACAGTGAAATGTAAATAAAAGTTAGGATTAGGTTTAGGGGTTAGGGTTAGGGTTAGGTTTAGGGGTTAGGGTTAGGTTTAGAGTTAGGTTTAGGGTTAGGGTTAGGGTTAGGGTTAGGGTTAGGTTTAGGGTTAGGGTTAGGTTTAGGGTTAGGGTTAGGGTTAGGGTTAGGGTTAGGGGTTAGGGTTAGGGTTAGGGTTAGGGTTAGGTTTAGGGTTAGGGTTAGGGTTAGGTTTAGGGTTAGGTTTAGGGGTTAGGGTTAGGTTTAGGGTTAGGGTTAGGGTTAGGTTTAGGGTTAGGTTTAGGGTTAGGTTTAGGGGTTAGGGTTAGGTTTAGGTTTAGGGTTAGGGTTAGGGTTAGGTTTAGGGTTAGGTTTAGGGGTTAGGGTTAGGTTTAGGTTTAGGGTTAGGTTTAGGGGTTTGGTTTAGGGTTAGGTTTAGGGTCGCAATTTGCTGATTGCTTGGGAAGGCGCGGATTTGCCTTTCGCGCTTATGTCGGCGCGGTAAGGTCGCATTTCGTTTAGCGCTTCCGACGGCACAGATTAGCCCTTCACGCTTATGTCGGCGCGGATAAGGGCTTCGCGGTATTGTCGGTGAACCTTCAGCACCGATATTTCAATGCAGTTTGGCATGGAAAAATGTGCCACTGTATCCATAAAAAGGGGCAAAATCACTGCATGTGAGGGAATTGAAATGCCCAATGGCCAACTAATTAAATGCAACAAAAATGAAGCCTACAAATACTTAGGCATTCTGCAGTTGGATAACATCAAGCATGGAGAAGTAAAAACTATTATCAGGTGAGAGTACACCAACAGAGTTCGGAAAATTTTGAAATCTAAATTGAATGGTGGAAATACAATCAAGGCCATAAATACATGGGCAATACCAGTTATAAGATACACAGCTGGTATAGTTAACTGGACACAAGCTGATTTGGACATTTTGGACCGAAAAACCAGGAAACTAATGACAATGCACTATAGTTTATATCCACGTGGTGATACTGATATACCTGCCCCGAAAATCAGGTGGCAGAGGATTATTACAAGTGAAGCAAACAGTTGAAGAAGAAAAACATGCACTGGCTGATTATTTAAAAGAAAGTCAATTAACTGAAGTAAAGAACAAAAAACTACTGAAGGCCCAACAGACGAAACAAGAATACAGAAAACATGTGATAAAATCAAGAATGGAGAGTTGGCAGAACAAAGCACTGCATGGCCAATTTCTGGAAAAAATAAAAGATAAAGTGGACAGTGAACAAACTTGGTTATGGTTAACAACAGGTACATTAAAGAAAGAAACAGAGTCACTAATCCTGGCTGCGCAAGAACAAGCTATCCGCACAAATGCCATTAAGGCCAAAATCGAAAAATCCTCTGATGATGCCAAATGCAGACTTTGCAAAGAAGCTGATGAAACTGTTGATCACATACTCAGCTCTGTAAAAAAATCACGCAGACTGATTATAAATTGCGGCACAATTCAGTAGCACAAATGATCCATTGGAATTTGTGCAAAAATTATAATATTAAAACAGCAACAAACTGGTGGGAACATCAGCCTGAAAAAGTCACCGAAAATCAGATGGTCAAGATCTTGTGGGATTTCCGTATACAAACGGACAAAATACTGGCGCATAATACACCAGACATCACACTGGTTGAGAAAAACAAGGTTACAATCATAGATATTGCAATACCAGGTGATAGCAGGGTCGCTGACAAGGAACATGAAAAAATCGCAAAATACCAGGACTTAAAAATCGAAATTCAACGACTATGGCACAAACCAGCAGTGGTAATTCCAGTGTTAATTGGCACACTGGGTGCTATTCCAAAAGCACTGGAATTACATTTAAAACAGTTAAAAATTGACAAAATCACCATCAGTCAAATGCAAAAAGCCGCACTGCTTGGATCTGCACGCATATTACGAAAATATGTTACGACGTCCTAGGCCCCTGGGTGGGGCCCGACTAGTAACCAATGCCAACTGGCCGCTGTGATACAATTGTATAATAATAATAATAATAATAATAATAATAATAATAATAATAATGAGTTGCATTTTGTTCATCGAGGAGCAATGCTGAACCATCACACTTTTTAACTAGCATTTTACTTAGGGCTACATTCAATGATTTGTTTAACACATACTTCCCAAGGAGCTGCATCTGGTCAGCAGCTGCCTTTTCTGTGGAACCAAGAGCCTACAGTTACTGAGAAGTGGTCATAGTTCCCTCCTATTCTAAGGAAGGTAATTCATGAAAATTCAAGTATGCCCTGGGAGGATCCTTTTGCTGGCCACTTGGACACAATGCCTTCATCTTATCTTCAGCCTGTGAGTGAACAGCTTTAAGTCATACCCATTATGGAAAGTTATTTGTGAAATATAATAGAAAGCTATATATGAAAATTATTGTAACCTTATCCATATTTATCCTTTCTTAAAAGAATAATGCAACAGAATGAATATTTAACATTTGACTGAAAACTGAAATTATGTATTATCCATACATAACAATTGGTCACTTGTACTATTACTTCCAGAAAACCACTGCTAAGTAATGAAACATCAGGAAACAGATTGCCAGTTGTGAAGAAACTGAAATCATGCTTTTAAATAATCATAGAAATAGTCATGGAATCTATAGCAATGGCTTACATTGCTATTTCATGCGCTCCATTCCCATTAAATTCTGCACCAATTCTTTAAATCCTAAATGATCACATTATGTATGTAGCAGAAGCTGCAATAGGAGTATCAAAAAGAGTAGAATTTATATTGAATTCCTGACTTTCATATATAATAAAGTATTGAGCTTCTCTTCAAAAGGAAGGGATACTTGTTTTGGTTGTAAGAAATTATATAAGCAATAAAAAATTCATTGTTGGGGATTTGTTAAAATTAATCATGGGTCTCAGCTTTTAGTAAATTTATTCTGAACCTTCCAAACCAGAAATTGCAAAACTTTACATTTTAATGAGAGGACTAAAAACATATATTTCAAGGAAAACAGTACTCATAAATTACATTTATGACACATGAGGTTATTGACTGCTGTGCAAAGAGCACCGGGTAATGGTGCTAATATGCACTCTAGCCTGATTTCCTCAGTTCCCAACATGCTCTAATTCGGCACTACAAATCTTTAAATGGCAGTTATATTTTAATTAATGTGATTATGTGCTGCCATTAGCAAATCCTCCCCCAGCACATTTCTCCTGCCAAACCCATGGATGCCAGTAAACCATTAACATAAAAGGGCCGTTTGCTTATTAAATTTGTCTACATAAATAGGCAAGGGTTACAAGTGTTGATTTGCCATTGGAAAAAAAAAGAAAATGAAAGAATGCCAGCATATTGTACACAAACCATCAGTTGCAATTATCTTGTGTAATTAAGTCTAATTTATAAGCCTCCCTCCCCTAAATAGGAAAATAACCATTTTTGTTAATTAACAAGAGCATTTGTAAAGCTCATTAAGTCCATCAATCACCATCTTTGTGGAAAGATAAGGGAATCCAGTCATTGTGGTGGGATGCTTTTGGATAGGTGCATTTGCTCAATAATCAATGTAGGGAGCCTAATGATTGAAATGGGAGATAGAAATGGATGTTATATAGCAGTAAAAAGAAGATCTACTGTTTTCATTTATCTTTACAGCAATGTAAGTGCTTTGTCATTATCTTGCACATAGAGTTTCATTATTCTGATACAGCATTCTGTTACATAGCCTCATCCTATCATCCCTGCAAGCCTGCAGGGTACAAGAGCACTTATCTTTCCTGATGACTGTTGAATCATTTAAAACAAGTTATTAGTGAAACAATTAAAATGGTATTGCTTCACAATCGTATTTATAGCTGGCAGGCATAATGAAACATTCTGAATAGCAGTTGGAGGGATGGGGGCTGTCTCTGAATAGGTAGGAAATGCTGTTAATCAGAGACAAGAGAAACCTCTAAAGAAAAACTAAATTATAAGAGCACATTAATTGTATCAGCACATTCCATTTAATTGAGATGAAAGGGAAGGTAAAAATCATATTATCAATGTTTTATGAACATGAAGAAATGGGAAAATTACTATGTCATTTGTCACATATCTTCAGTCAGAAATGAAAATTAAAAAGGCAGCATTTAACTTGAATGGGAATAGGCTAGTACATTACTCAAGCCAAATTCGACAGAAAAGCAAGTCTATTTTTTTTTAAAAGATGTTACAATTATAAGTAGCTAAACATTTTACAAGAAACGTTGAAATTTTTTTAGGTGCCAATGAGTTAGGTTGACCTTTGGTGAGTATGGACAAATATCCACATTTTGTGTGGTTTTCAATGAAAATCTGCAATTATTTTAAGACATTCCAGGAATATCTCTGCTCCATTGTCTTCTCCTTTCATTAACCTCAAATGTGTTTCTTCATCATCCACCTGGATCATATATACGAAATATGTGAGTTTTATCCATTTAATAAGCTTCTGTCTCTCCCACTCTTGCTCTTTCTCTCTCCCAACAGAGGCTTATATCATTACTGGATAAACATTTTTTAATTATTCTGAATGTTGTTATCAACAGATGGATTGATTACACGCCAATTGTTCCCTCCCCCCAAGTGCAGCTTGCTCCCTTTCTTCCCAACTCGTCAATTTTAAATCAATTTTTAAATCAAACCATATTTATTATTGTATGTTTTAATGCTTTGTTTTTATGATTGTAAATTGCCTAAAGGCTGCCTCGAGGTGAGATGTGTGGCATATAAATTTAATAAACAAACAAACAAACAATTTCCCTAATAACTTATATTCTATTGTATGTATGTATGTATGTATGTATGTATGTATGTATATTTGTTTGTTTGTTTGTTTGTTTGTTTGTTTGTTTTTCTGCCTATCTGTAGTATTATCAATATAAGGGATGCAGTGGCTCAATGGCTAAGACACTGAACTTGTTGATCAGAAAGGTTGGAAGTTTTGCGGTTCAAATCCCTAGCACTGCGTAATGGAATGAGCTCCCATTACTTGCTCCAGCTTCTGCCAAACTAGCAGTTTGAAAGCACATAAAAATGCAAGTAGAAAAATAGGAACCACCTTTGGTGGGAAGGTAACAGTGTTACCGACATTTAGTCATGCCAACCACATGACCACAGAGATGTCTTTGGACAGCGCTGGCTCTTCAGCTGTGAAACGGAGATGAGCAGCATCCCCTAGAGTCAGGAACAACTAGCACATATGTGCGAGGGGAACCTTTACCTTTTAGTATTATCAATAATGTTCTCCAACACAGAAACAGTACAAAAATGTCACATGTTTTTAGCCGATTTCTTTAAAGTTCAACTTTTGTTTCCACCATTTCATAATAAAAACCATTGCCTACATTTTAAAAAATACAGACATATTCCAGCTAAATGTTCTTCAATAAAATGTTCTTTTTATTGCTATCTTACTAAGTATTTATCTGAGGTATATTTCCTTCCTTAACGGCTGTTTGTCAATCAACAGAAGCTACCCACCATTTCAATATTTTCGCTGTCAGTTCTAAGGCAAATAGTTGAACTTGATGTGATTAGTACGGTTTTTGTTATATGGGATTGTAATGCCATGTTTTCACTATCCTCTTTGCCTTTGATATAATACTATAGCTGGCAGATCATTTGCATTTTCAGCTATCAGAGTAGCATCATCAGGCTAATGTTTGTTATTGATGTTTCTTCCTCCAGTATTTATTTATTTACTTACAAGATTTGTATAACCACCTATCTTATGTAGCATAACTCTTGGTGGTTCACCACGACAGTAAAACAATAAAAATAGTAAAAACGTTAAAGCCAGCAACATTTAAAACTCTATCCATCGTCTTCTAATCCATCTTTCGTCAGTATCTATTTAGCATATAGTTTGAATAAATAAGGAGAGAATCTAGAGATTTGTCTCATTTTTTGTCAGTCTGAAAATAAACTGCCCTGCCATGTTCTATTTAGATTGTGAATTTCTATCCTGCATATAGATTTCTCATGAGCATCACAGAGATATGTTCTGAGACTCCTACTTTTACTAAAGATATTCTACAGCTTCATATGGTTGACATAATGAAAACTTTCCTATAATTAGTAAAACAGACATTAATTTCTTTTTAGTATTCTTTGGCTCTTTCAATTATCCAGCATATATCAGCAATACTGACTCATGATCTTTGTCCTTTTCTAAAACCTGCTTGAACATCTGTCATTTCCCTTTCTGTGTCAAACTCTAATCTGTATTAGATGATCGTAAACATAATTTTGTTAACATTTGCAATTATGGATTCTGTGTAATAGTTTGTCCTATTAAAGTTCTTGAACTTTACAACTTGATAATAAGCAGAGTACTGATCTAACTCTACTTTCTTCTGGAACTAAAGTTCTTGTAAGTAGGAGGTATTTTCTAAAATATCTTGAATGTCGACATCTCTACTATACAGTGTCTTTGATACTCCTTCCATCTTAGTTTGATCTCCTTTGAGTCAGTTACTGTCTGTCTACTGGTATCTGTTAACATATCAACTCATGATTGAAACCTCCTTCTGAATTCTGATATCTTTTGAAAGATTTTCCTTGGCTTCATGTCTGTTTCCATCTTCCATGTTTTTTCAGATGCTGTAGTGCTGCTTCTTGTCTCATCTAATAGCTTTCTGAAATTCTTTGTTAAGTTGCTACTTGAGATCTTTGTCTTTAAGGGCTTTATTTGTTTCTTGATTTTTCATATTCACCCTTAACAACTTCTTTATTTCATAGTTCTCCTAGCTCCTTATCAGTGAGGTTCAGAACTTTAAAGGGATTCCTAATGTTCCCTTGAAAATGGTATATGAAAATGGGTATATGTTGAACATCTTATTGTAGCTTTTTATTTTCACTTTAACTTAATTTGAAGTGCTCATATGAGCAATTCAGAATTGGCTTCATAGTCAACCTGTGGCCATGTCTTTGCTGTTACAATTATTCTCCTCTGCTTTCTACCTAATGTTGCTATTAATAACATAGTCAATTTGGTTTCTGTGTACTGAGTATTCTGAATATTGAAAATTCCACAGAAGAATAATCAGGGCCCAGGAACACCCATTGAACTTTATATTCTATCCAGACACATTTTATTACTCAAGGCTGTGCTGAAGTCAATAAAGAAAAAGTAAGTATAGTTTTTACAATGTCTCACTTCTCCAACATCTCTATTGTGTTCGCTGTCTGATTTCATACCTCTCTGTCTTTTCTGAAGGCTATATTCTCATCGGCATTTTTCCTTCCTTGCATGCTGCATATATTATTTTATAAAAGATTGTAAGCAAGGTTGTGATCCAATGAAGATCTGAGGCAACGGTTCTATAATTCTCTTGCATTTCTCCAATTGATATAAACTGAAGAGAGTAAGGATACATCTCATTGCAAGAGTCTAGATACCAAAGCATTATAGAAAAATGAGCTCTTCTATCAATCTCCCCAGTGAGTAAGAGAGAACTAAGGAAATAATCAAGAGTTTTGCTCTCCTAGGTGAGCTTTTAAAATGAGGAGGGAGCATTTTTGTCTTTGTTCCCATTGGAGTTTTATCCTTAAAGCTAGCTAAAAGGCAAGAAAAGAAGTCCCACCCTATTATCCAGGTTGAAAGGAATCTTATATAATCCAGGAATTATATAGCAAACTAGGTACCAATGTGAATTAGGAATGTATTTAATCCTTGAATACTCTCTCTGTGTGTGATCCAAACTAAATCAGCAGAATCTGAAATCAGCTTATCCAGAAATCATTAGCCATTATTCAGTAATGGCCAAGTACATTTTTAGTCACATCCTTTTTTGATATTACACCATTCAATTATGCCCTTTAATCTTCAAAAATATATGTAACTATTTAATTTAATGATGTCCATTCTAATCCACATAAAATCGCATTCCTAAAAGATCTAATTTAACAAATTTTGTTTTCAGTTTGATAATTCTATTTTTTTATTTTAACCTGTTTTCTATGTTCAAATTATGTACGTTTTTATGAAACAAATATGTCTTGTTTCAATGCTGACACCATCAGTAGACCAGTAGACCAGATTTTCTAAATCCCTTTTTGACTATATTTTTATTTCCAGTGAAAGTTGAATATACTTTTCCAGTAACTAAAGATGAGGGTTTTTTTTTCATTTGGCAGTGTTATAATCTGGAACCAAACTCATCTAAATGTTCCAGCCATTTTCTTGGCAATGAAAAAGAAGCACATTTTCTCTTTCCAGGTTTAATTCAAGAATTTCTTCCCTTGGTGGGTTGTCTGCTTTATCTACCATCTATTATAAAGCTTTAACTACCATCTATCAACTATGGGTCACTTTAGTTTCCTATTTCCCTCTTTGACACTACCAGCTTTACATCTAGTGCCAGAAGTTCCTAACGGGCATTCCTTTCAGATCATTGAAGCTTCTGAGCTCTCCCACAATGGCAAGGTGATTATCCTCAGAAAGTTTTTGAAGAATTAGCTTGTGCTAAAATTATCTGATTTATTTATTTATTTGTTTGATTGTTTATTTATTTATTGAATTTGCACATGGCGACTCAAGGCAGCTTACAGAATATAAAACCTCATATAAAAACAATAAAACTAATAAAAGAAGAGTCATATAATAAATTGATATAATAAAATCACCCCCACCTCCACCTCGGTGACAGCAGCTCACACAGGCCATTTAATAGGCTCCATCCAGCTCTGGGTTCCCCAGGCCTGGTGGCAGAACCAGGTCTTCAGCACCTTCCGGAAGAGTGTTAGAGTGGGGGGGGGCATTCTAATCTCTGGGGAAATGATGTTCCGGAGAGAGGGAGCCACCATGGAGAAAGCCCTTCTTTTGGGTCCCACCAGATGTATCTCCCTAGGGGAGATATGCCATATTCTCCTTCATACCACCTATTGAACACTTCCATAGCAATCTGCGTACCCATGGATTGATGCTACTTTGAATTCCATCCTTTCAACTTTGAGCAGGAGGTATTGGCACAGCTTCCTCCTCCAGCATTAACTGACGACCACAAAAACTGACAAGTTAGGTCTATAGAAGTAAGACAGTCTTGAAAGAAGTCCGGTATACAAGTGCCCAAGGGAAGCTCAAACAATGATGTATATAAATGAAGGTACAAAATAAATTCAAACTTTTTAAGAAATTAAGGTGTGATAAGCAACTTTGGTAGTTTATCCAATGAGTCATGAAGGCCAGAAATGCTAAGTATAAGTGTGTGTGTTGTGTGTGTGTGTGTGTGTGTGTGTTTATGTATGTATGTATGTATGTATGTATGTATGTATGTGTTCGGGTCTTTTCCCGTGTAATAGTATCTTGGCGACGTTTCGATGAGGTCCCACTCATCATCCTCAGGCTGGTGTCTTTGGCCTCATGCCTGTGCGAGTAAAGCGTGATCGGCGCTGCCATCCCTCTATAAATACTGGTGTGTGTGTGGAGTGCTGGCTCTGTTGCTGCAACCAGATTGGTTGGCTGTGTTGTAAAATCTTGATTAGTTGATGGAGTTGATGTTTGCAGATTAGTCAGCTGTTTCGTAACATCCTGTGTGGCTGTGGTACTGGCTGTGTGCCTATTGTTCTTTTGTGGTGTAACGACCTGGGCTGTGTGATGACCCCCTGAGCTCTATTGTAGTGATATCCTGAGTCCTGTGCTGCAACCTCCTGGGGGGTGACTGCATTGTAACATCCTGAGCCTTTGTGTTGTAATCTCCTGAGTTGGTGATGCTGCATTCTGCTCTGTCCCCAACACAAAGCAAACTGACACACACCATGAACACATGGCCAGACCGCAAACCTGGAGCCAAACCAAAGCCCGGGATGTTACACCTCAGCCATCAGCTCAGGACATTACACCACAGAACTCAGGAGGTTATAACACAACGGCTCAGGATGTTACAATGCAGCCAAACACCCACGGGTTGTATATATAAAGCTGGAAAAATAATGGTTATGTTAGTTAATAATGCAATAATGGGGTATATTGCACAGCCTTCATATAGGATAGGCATAAAGAACCAGTAAGATCCAAACATTAATACTCTATGTGATAGCATTATAGGAGTAATTTTGAATTGCTTTGACAAAGTAGAGGTGAAAATCTGTGTGTTTCTAGTCCAGCATCAAAAGCTCAATAGTTATAAGCAAATTAAAATAATGGAAGTAATTCCTATATTAGTGCCAGTATTTCTAATGGATCAATGGGTACACTGTATCTGTTAACAGCATGGGTTATGCATTGTTGACATAGGTTCAGTTTAAAAAGAGGATTTTTGTGACAAATAACGTATTTTCTAAAAATATTTATAATTAAAATAAGTATGATCTCAATAATACAGGAGCATGCTAGGTCTTCATTTTGTTTGTAATCATATAATTATAGAGATAAAACAGATTGTAAAATGAATGAGGTCATCAGGTCCAAACACTGCCCAATAAAATATCAACTAATAGCGCAGATAAAGATGCAGTCTCTTTTATATATCCAGGAAAATATGGAAAATCTTAGAAACAAAATATGTGCACTAAACCATTACTAAGATAAATGTTGAATCATATATTTTACGATAAATGAAATCACTCTACGTTCTAAATTGCTCCTTGGCATCATTTTCTAACCTTCTAATCACATTTTTCTGCACTGATATATAAGGAATGGACTTTTATTCACAATTCCATGCAATTTATTCCATGCAATAAAAGGTTGTTTAAAATTGAATTGAATTATTTTGTTTATCACAATTATTTTGATTATTTTCATTGTTGCCTTTTAATGTCATCGCAGTCATTTAATGTAGCTCAGAAAAAAGAATCAACTCTTGAACACCACTTGACAGTGTTAAAAAAGCTTCATTTAAGCTGAATTACCTTTTAAAGCCAAGCAATACAAGTAAACTTTCCAGCCTGATTCACACTGACACAGATCAGTCTTACTCTAATCTAACATCTCTGGTGAAGCTACTTGATGGGAATCTAAATCCATGTATACCACTATTAGATGTTGTTTATTAGGGTGGACTGGCTGTGCAATAGCCATTCAAGGTGTGTTGATTGTTTTGTTTTCTTTCTTTGTTTTGTATCTAATTTGCTTATAGAGGAAGGTCTCCCAATGCTGTCTAACTACAGTGACCTTATTCTTTTATTTTATTTTTCTTTCAGCTATAAAGAACTTGGCAAATCGGATGGGGAAAAAACACTCCAGAGTTCTGAATTTGGGTTGGCAAGGCTATGAGCTACTGAGAACATTTGAGATCCAGGGCAAAGGGCCAATTAGGATTGCCAAGGCACTTTTTATGTCTCTGTAAATATCTGACTTTTAGTACAACACGAGTTCTTTGTTGGAATGTCTCTGCTGCTGCTGTTACACCTGCTCAAAAAATGTTCCCTTTTGCTCCTCTATCCAGCTGAACACTGGAATGCATGGAGTGTTTAGTTCTAACTTTTGCTTCAATTAGAAGTGCACAGTCCTTAACGAAGCTATTGCTAGCCTTCTGCCTGATTCAAACCTTTCTCTCTCATGACTCCCTGTCCACTGACAGGTAAGTCATAAGATTAAAGAGAGTGAGCTTCTTGTCGATGTGAAGAGCCTTTCTTCAAAGCGCTTTCTTTCTGCACATTGGCCTGTTACATTGATGCCCTGGTAACCTCATATTAAAAGAACATTTCTTAACCTTTGGTTGGAAGGGTGCTGTTTAATAGAAAGGGTCTGTTCAAAGAATTTTTGGATACTTGCCTTCATTGTATTAAGAGAAGACACGTTTTTAATCCATGCTGTCTTCCAAGTCAATCTATATAGTGGATCACTCATTTATCTTATGTACAGAATTCAGAACTATAGGCTTATGAATGCCAATAGCATACTGCTGACTTACCACTGCCAGCTATCAATCCATATGCAAGTGGTCAATAAATATTACCAGTTTTGAAACAAAAATGTAATAACTATTCATATCCTGATAGTATGTGCCTCACTTTTCATTTTTGCCAAGCAGTGTTAATCTGCAACTTTAAAAACATATTCATTTCTTTTAGATTTTTATTTTCACAAGAGACAGATTTTAAAAAATCAAACAAAAAAAAGTAATATTTTAGAGCAAAAACATTTTTTTAAAAAAGTAATGTAATCCCATAAATACAACATTTTCAGAGGTATGGAATGTTTTACCTATTTTTCCTGTAAGGAATTATGCCTTTCTTAGAGTAATATTAGAATAGATTTGTATACTAAAACACAATGCAAATAAATTGTATATTTAAAACTTGATATAAATGATTTTATTTATAAAGCTATACTAGTTAATAATGTGGAGACAACAGAAAAAATATCTGCTTGATCAGACCATATAGGTATCTAAGCATGCTTTTCAAATAGTAGATAGCTACGTGGCTCTGGTGCGTTTTACTGTAACTCATAAAAGCAGTGACATACTCTAGTATCTCATTTCAATATTAGATTGTCAGAGATATTTTCCCTAGATATGGAATTTGTGTTTTAACTAAATTGAATTAATGTTAGCTAAATGCTATATAATACAGAGGGACTCTGAAGCAACAATGTATTCTGTGCATATATCCCTGTAGCTGAACATACTGCTAGCAAATTCATGGAGGAATAACATGTCAGGATTATAACCTTTAAAAGAAAAATCTACAAGTTTGTAAGCTCAATTGCAGTTTATCTTGTTAAAGATAGTCCATGTTAGTATTCAAAGACCCTTCTTACATTTGCTAGGATCTGTTGCCTTTATTAATTCAAATCTTACTTTCAGTATATGCATGTAGCCAAGATAATTATTAGAAGGAAAGATCAAAGCAAGCATATTATAGTCCTATTTCATCTTCTGCTGATGTGAGTGATTTGCCTCTTCTTTGATGTTGTATGCTTCTACAGTGAAAATACAGAGGATAAAAATACTATACCATATAATCTGGCGTTCATCCCATGAGAGCAGAATTCTAAATTGTGACACATGTCAAGAGGTTAAAAAAAACTTAAAACGAGTCCAATGCTTTATAAAATGACACACTTTACATTTAAGCACCATCAAACATCATTTTCTATTAGTCTCTGGTAGAAATTCAAAGAAATCTTGCAGGTCTAAGTAAAAGAAAGTGATAGCAATATTTTATAAAATAGTAACCACATTCATTAGTTGTTATACTGTGATTTAGCCAATTTGCACCATTTTTATTTAATATAAAAATTAAACTTGTTCTTAGAAAACTGGACAATTCATACCATCCTTAGATTGCTTAGATCAGGTACAGCTGTGCAGAAATGAATTCTTTTTTAATTTGATTGGGAAAAGTAGCTTCTGAATTCTTTTCAAAAGAAAAGTTCAGTATAAATATCAGATGGAGTTTAAAGATAATCTTTCATTATCCAGCCACCTGTCTAGAAGTCTGCAGCTTCCTTGACTGTCTACCAATGCTTCAGTTAAACTTCAAGGGAAACCATGATGAAGGAAACTTCTGTCATTATCATTTTTCAAATTGACAAGCAAGCACAGTCCAGTATATGGATAAGAGGTGAAAAACAGAAAAATATGAACTTAAGTACCCAGGTTTACATAAGTTATATCTTTATATCATTTAATTAAAACAAATTCTGCAAATTCTTTGTCAATGAGATGATATGCAGATATCTTGGAATACAACTCATGTTATCTGACTATAACATGACAAAGAAAAAGACAAAAATTTGGGCTTTAGACTACATGTGTTCACATTATGGTTTGAATGGGCCTCTAATATATAGAACCTGAAGCCTTTCAAATAAGATACAGTGTCTACTCATAATTTTCACCACAGTGGCTCAGCCACTGCCCATGCTGCATATAATTACATTACTCTAAAAACAAAACAAATCCTACAATCCAGCAGACATCTCAAGGGCAAAATATCACTCCCCTTGTTTGCTTCTTCTTTGTATTATCAGTTATGATTTCCAAGCACAAAATGGAGGGGTGGCGGTAATTGGTTGGGTTGGGAATCTGCCTACAAAAAAAGTATCTATACAGGTGATTATTCTTTCATGTGCCTCTTGTGGGATGCAACGCAAGCGATTTAGTATAAAGGGATGGGAAAAATATTGGGCTTTAATTTGTTCATCAAACGAAATTGGCAAGTTGCTGATGAATGATAGATATAGAAATCCTAGGAACTCTACAGTTCAAATATTGTAGAAACAGCTGTTCTGATGCCAAAAATAAGATTGGGGATACTAACCTCTAATTACCTTTAAAACATGAAGAGCTTTTTAAAAAATCTTTTGTTTGTTTGGTCGTTCATCCCGCCCCTCCCCCCAGTGGAATCTAATTCTTAAAATGATTGCAGGAATGAAACAAACAGAGGAAATGTGAGAATACGCAGCAAAGTGGATGGACATTGAAGAAAGGGTAGATGAAACTTTTGATAGAAGTTGGAATATCATATTATATGATATATGATATACTCATATACACACACAATGAAATTTAAGCTTCTCTAAAAAGGGATGGAAATTAAGACATATTCATGAAATTAGTTGATGAAAATCTATTCAATCGGCTCAAAATTCAATGAGATTTACTCCTAGATAACTATGTCAAAGCTTTGTCTGGACAGGAAGTGGCTTTGATTAATTCAGTTGTAGATATAAATTTTTATCCAGCAACAGTGGCCAAAGAGTTCAATTTATTTCTAAATAACAATACTGCAATTATTACTGTTATTATCCCTGCTATTATCTGAATCAAAGCCATCCCTGAGCTCTTTATTTCAGCAAGGCATTGATCTGAATGCATACATATACGCAAAACACAAACACACACACACAGACAAACACACACACATACACACTACCCATAAGAGCAAAAATATATATTACCTCAATTTTATGAATAAACGCCACAGAAACCTACATAAATGGCGTATAAAGCTTTTATGAATCAGGCCTGAGGCTATAGGCCTAAGTGGTCCCTGCTGCTTTGTACACACAAACAGTTTCACAGCAATATTGAGAATTTCAATAATAAGCAAATGGCTATAAAATATTAGCCTGATTTCATTTTCATTTCCACTAGTCCAAAAACCCATTTTAAGGTAATGCCTAAAGTGTGTGTCAAATAATGGCTTGTATCTTGGATAGGAAAGCTTTAGTGATAAGGAGAGTACTGCTTTGCATAGGATTATTATTATTATTTAATTTCTGTCAAAATAAAGCTTCTGAGAGCAGGAGACTGTCAAGTTGCTGCTTAAAGTGACACCAAGGCCAGCTTGTTATCAATTAATGCAACTTACTTCCTCATCAATTCTGCCCCCTCCCCAGTGCTGATGGTTTTATGACCCAGGCCCAGGCGATCCCCTTAGGCGGTCCATCTGATAATTGACACATTTTCTAACTCGGGATAGTGATGCCCAAGTCACTGCTTTCAGCTTGTGACTCTGGCTTATTGGAGTCTGCAGCAAGCGCTCCTTTTATTCCTCATACATCAGAATACACTGACAGCTCTCCCAAGCAGGGACAGAGCAGATCTCTCCCCCAGGAAAATGTATGCAAACACCACCAGAAAATTGTCCTGGGTTGCCAGGCATCACAATGGTGACATCTTTATGATAAACATGGTATGCAGAAGAAGGCCTAATAAAAGAATAACAAATTATTACATCCAGAGGGCAATTTTACAAGATTAACTGGGGTAATAAATTATTGCCCGAGTCAGAATGCTGTGTTACCTTTTAAGGTATTTCACAGTGGAGAAATGAGCTGGCCTATAAAAAGAGTAAAGGGAGGGTGAGGGAGAGGAAACAACACCCAGAATGCAGAGCAGAAAATAGGAAACGGATTCTTACATTTTTCTAAGGCTAGCCATAAGAGCAGTGTGTGGTATTTGGCTGTCTAAAAGCAGCTTTGCCGTAAAATAGCTTTATGCATACACTGCTCATGCCAACATAACTATCCTTGCCTTTTCTTCTTTTAATGCAGCTGCTGGACATTCGGTACTCAAGCAATCTACATAATGTCAATTTGAACAAAAGCCTGTAGCTAAAAACTATATTTGTGTATTAAAAATATACAAAGAAAATGCCAGAGGCCAAAGATGTTTCATACTAATTTTTCAAATATTTAGATTCTCTTTTTTTGCCCCTGGTTGCTTTCAAGAAAACACAATAGACTGCCCTCTTATTCCTTCCTATCCCTCCATTCTTCTTTTCTTGTTCTTTTTAACTGGTAAGATTCTCCAATTTTAAAATAGTTTTTTTTTTATTTCTCCCCCCCCTCCTCACACACACAGAATGCTTTGACTGTTTGTTTGTTTTTTAAATAGTATTTTCAGCTGTGTTTTAAAATAGTGCTTTCTATTTTTCTATCTTCAAACTGAACCTAAAACAAGAACGTGGGATCCTGAGCTATCTATGTACTATTTTTACATAGCCATCATTGAAAAGTCATATTTGCATTTCAGTTGCAAATGAAGGGGACACATACGGGTTCTTCTCTCCCTGTGGTTATCACAAAGTGTCTCATCCCCCACTTCCCTAAAAGGCAGACCTTGCAGTTGGAGTTCAAAGGCTTAGTTCTTTTGTAATTTATCATACATTCTCACATATTACTTTGACATTATACATTATGAGGATAACAGCCTCCCTGCTTATTTGCCGTAGTCACTTTCCTGAAGATTATATGGTCCTATTTTTCTAGAAATAGGTATAAACAAATATTTTTGTTTCCTATTCAATAATGCCTGATTCTTAGAGACTCTCTGGACAAATTCCTATAGTTTCCTTGGCAATGTTTTTCAAAAACATTACCATTGCCTCCTTCTTAGGGCTGACAAAAAGTGACTGGTCCAAGGTCACCTACTGGCTTCGGCGGGACTAAAAATCACAGATTCTTGGTTTCTAGCCTAATGCTTTACCACTACACCAAATTGGTTGTCAGTGTAACATCAACCTATTATTTTGGGTTTTACAAAAAAATACATCCTAACTTCTGCGACAATTTTTTTATTGCATGCTGAAGCAGGCATGTAAATGGAGATAATGTAACCATTCTACATGCATAAGCATCACATATAAAATAATTCTTGTTTCTCACATAATTCACATCATGAAATTGCATGTATGTATGTGAGGCCGTAAATACTAAGTCTGCTGATGAAAGTATTATAAAATGTTTAATTTAGAAAGATTATCCAAGAGCCATATAGACGTATGGATTGCAGACTAGACTGTCGTTTAGATTACAGAAAAGATTTTACTTGAAATTATTTTATTATGCCTTCTATGAAGGCCCTATTGTCTGATTTTTTTCCTCTGTTGAATTCTTTTTTATCCAAAATGTCAGAAGTGTAGCTATCCAACAGGAAAGATTGAAATCAAAATTACTTACTCCAAAAATTAATTATTAATATGATAGAATATGTGGCACAAATGATGTGTTTTATGGAATCTATATGATTACATTTTAAAAGTGTAGTAGTCTCATAATTAATAATCATAGCAACTTCTAATTTGCTAAATGATAACTTTAGTTCAATGACCCGTATCTCTAGGAGATCCTACCTCTCTTGCAATCCTATCAATAGTGCTACAAAGTACATATGGAACAAGTGACATCTGAACTGAATCACTAACAATTGCATCTGCTTCAAAAAATCATTTCTTCAAGAGCCCAAATAACTGGTCTGCTTGTGAAGTTTTGAACATGTTATCAACTTTTTGCAATATTAAACTTTGATGCAAGTTTCATGAAGAGCTATTCCACCTAAAGATAACCTTTTTAAAGAAACTGCTGAATGCAGAAACTCACAAACGTAATTTTAGCCATAGATAAAAAATAAGGAAGAAAAAAATTAAGTATCACAACTTTCAAGATCAGTATTAAAACACCTTTTCTAGACCTTTAGATGTTAGGCAGCTGTGATGAATGAAAGAAGACGTCCACCTTAGGAACATTGGACTATCACAAGTTTTGCTGAGTTCAGACAGTAGACTAAACTACTTTATGTGCTGATGCTTTAATGATTACTTATGCTTTTTACTGTTGCTAGAAGATTTTATCTTTGCCATGTATTACAGTGATTTTATTGTTGTTTTCTACTGTTTTTATTGATCTAATGTTTTATTGAATTTGTATTACGATTTGATAAATGCTATTATGTGGTTTTATATTACTGATTCTGTTTTCAGGTTATTTCATTATTCTTACTTCACCCCACACATTAAAATTGAAAGTCAAGATATTAATATTCCAGGGAACAAGAAAATATATTCAAAATACACATAGCTTGTCCAGAGGTAGAATTTTATGTAGCTTGTAGAAAGATCCACGCAGTATTGTTTTTTGTTTGTTAGAGTTTTTTAAAACTGAAATAAGTAAGCTTATAAAGATTTATAAATAAAAACTCAGACCAGATTTTATTCTATTTGAGATGAAGAGCACCCATCTTGAAACTCATTAGATACTTAATTGGCTAATAAATAATTTACAGCACCATAGGCACATGTGAATGGCTTATTTACATCAATATAAAAGATAAATCCAGATGTCTACACATGTTTATGTGAAAGCTGATTAAAATAGATTAAAATTACAGTAAGATCTAGTTCTATGGTTTTTACATTATGTAATGTCTAGCCAGAGACATCACCAATCTTATCTTTCTGCGGAATCCTGATGCTATCACTTCAGTTATTATTAGAAAAATCATAATTATTTGTCTCATCCGTAATGCTAATTGGTATTTTTCTGCAATTAACAAAATATGCACATTCCAGAGTCCCCTTCCATAATTTATTTCCAACTTTCAACTGATTTGGAAAAAATATCAATAAATGCTTACAGAGTGTGGTCTATTGATACTGACATTGGCCTTAGGATGGATCTATATTTTTCTTTGTATAACAAAAGATTTTATTTCTCTGTACTTGACTCTCTGTGTACACTGTGAAACTACCTATGTACCTGACTGCTTAGTAATAATTACTAGTGAAAGGCCAAAATAAAAGTTGGTGAAGTACTTACTTACTTGTTATCCATCAACCTATCTCAAACTTAGCAAATAGTAGATATGGGGACTTATAGTTGAAAAAATATTTATACTGAAAACAGATTTTATATTTTACTTATTTTTTTAAAATATAAGCAATGATATCCAACTTGGGAACCATGCCAGTCATGGGGTCCTATGCAAGGTATATGAGAAACAAGGAATTAGACACTATATAACTCTGGAAATTCTGAAAGAGTCAATGTGTGCATCTAAACCCTGCAAGCCACATGACAATTATGTTGTGATATTCAGCTATACATTGGTTCTGATTATTTTGATAAATTGTATATCATGGTAAATTCCTTTAAAAACTGAGATGTTTTTGGTAATGTATATTTACTTTGATCATTAGAGGGATTTTTTTAATCAATTGAACATTTCAGAACACGTTTCATTCTTTTTCTGCATCTATCCCCAAACAAAATCCCCACCAGTTTTTTTTTAATTTACTGGCTAAGTAAAGGATATAAAAGATGGAACAGAGGGATTTTCTAGTACAGTGTTCCCCAACCTTTCCAGCTTTGCAGACCAAGGGATGGAAGAGGGGATGGTTCCGCATGAGTAGTAAATAAATGCACATGCACAGCTTCATTTGCATGAGTGGGGAGCACATGCGCCACCATTCAAACAAATGTAGCTTTGCGCACATGTGCTCGCCTGCTGTTTGCACAAGTGGGCATGTGCACACTTGCCTGTTGCTTCCATGGCCTGGGACTGAATGGCTCATGGCCCAGTAGTGGACCATGGTCTGGGTTGGGGACCCTGGGGATTGGGGACCCATGGTCTGGGGGTTGAGGGCCACTGAAAGCGGCGGTGGTGAGACCCCTCCTAAAGAAGCCATCTCTGGATCCAGCTGTTCTTAATAACTATCGCCCAGTCTCCAACCTTCCCTTCCTTGGGAAGGTTGTTGAGAAGGTGGTGGCCTTCCAGCTCCAGCGGTCCTTGGAGGAAGCAAACTACCTCGACCCCTTCCAGTCAGGCTTCAGACCCGGTTACAGCACAGAAACCGCTTTGGTCGCATTGACCGATGATCTTTGGAGAGCCAGAGATGGAGGACATCCCTCCATCCTGGTTCTCCTTGACCTCTCAGCGGCGTTCGATACCATCGACCATGGTATCCTTCTGCGACGACTGCGGGAGGTGGGAGTGGGAGGCACCGTGTTGCGGTGGTTCTCCTCCTACCTCTCGGACAGGTCGCAGTCGGTGTTAGTGGGGGGGCAGAGATCGTCCCCTAGGCCCCTAACATATGGGGTGCCTCAGGGTTCGGTCTTATCCCCCCTACTATTCAACATCTACATGAAACCGCTGGGAGAGATCATCCGAAGGCACGGGATAAGATACCATCAATATGCGGACGATACCCAGCTGTATCTGTCCGCCCCGTGCCAACTCAATGAAGCGGCAGACGTGATGAACCGAGGCCTTGAGGCCGTTATGGACTGGATGAGGGCTAACAAGCTTGTACTCAACCCAGAAAAGACCAAGTGGCTGTTGTGCTTCCCTCCCAAAGATTCGACCAATATTCCATCACTCAGGCTGGGGGGTCAAATTTTACACCCCTCAGAGAGGGTTCGCAACTTGGGAGTCCTCCTGGATCCACAGCTATCTTTTGACCACCACCTGACGGCTGTGACCAGGGGAGCATTCGCCCAGGTTCGCCTGGTGCGCCAGTTGCGACCCTACCTGAATCGGGAGGCTCTCACAACAGTCACTCGGGCCCTTGTGACCTCTAGGCTGGAATACTGCAATGTGCTCTACATGGGGCTGCCCTTGAAGAGCATCCGGCGACTTCAGCTAGTCCAGAACGCGGCCGCGCGAGTGATTGTGGGTGCACCTCGGTTCACCCACATAACACCTATCCTCCGCGAGCTGCGCTGGCTACCTGTCGATCTCCGGATGCGCTTCAAGGTGCTACTAGTCACCCATAAAGCCCTGCATGGTAGTGGATCTGCGTACTTGAGAGACCGCCTTCTGCCAATCACCTCCCTGCGACCAATTAGATCTCATAGATTGGGCCTCCTCCGAATTCCATCGGCCAGCCAGTGCCGGCTGGCAACCACAAGGAGGAGGGCCTTCTCAGTAGTAGCCCCGACCCTTTGGAACGAGCTCCCCGTGGAGATTCGTACCCTCACCACCGTCCAGGCCTTCCACACAGCCCTTAAGAACTGGCTAGCCCGTCAGGCCTGGGGACAAAGATAGCCGCCCCTCCCGAATGATGAATGAATGTTGCTTATTATTTTTTACTATATGTGTCTACGTCATTGTTTGTATTCCCCTTCCTGATTTTTATGTGAGCCGCCCTGAGTCCCCTCAGGGAAAAGGGCGGCCTACAAATGTTAATAAACATTCAAACATTCAAACATTCATTCAATGTTTTGATATTATCTGATTCAAAACCTTAACAGAATGGGACCAGCCAATTATTCACCAATAAATGAAACCAACAGGTTTGGTTTCATTTATTTGCATATTTACAATATTTGTAACCTGTCCACATCGACAAGGAATATAGGCAGGGTAGAAGGTCATATCACCCCACAAAAAAATTGGAGGGAGAGAGATTTCTCCAATAAACAAACAAATAAAAAAACCTTCAAGAACATCAGATAACCTAAACTACACTACGAGCCAAATATTCACTGAAATAATAATGTTTTGATTAATTTGAGAAATCTCAGTAAGGTACGGGCAAAATTTTCCATAAGGAACCTTGAGTATTTCTGCCATTTTATTTGCTTTTACAATGGATGGTGAATCTCAATCTGTCTCTCCCCTTCTCCCCTTCTTCCCTCCCTCTCTCTCTACCACACACACTCTCTCACACACACCCCATTATATATAACTTCTCTCACCACACCACCCTTAAATATTTTATTCTGTTTGAGCTCAGTCTCTTGGCTCATCTATGAACATATTTTATTTTGCTTAAGATTTATTTGTTTGTTTAGATTTTTACCAGTACTATGTTCTTAATCTCCAACTCTGATCTGTTTTGTGGAGTCCATGTGGACTTAAAGGTAGAAAACAAAGTTGATTCAGAAAGGCTGCTGTACAGAATCCTGAGAAGCATTTTAGTAAATGGCTGGCTTTGCTTTTGATGTTTAGAATGCAGCATCAATGTAACTTGCATTTTTAAATGTTTGTCCTGCCGTTATGTGACTTACACCAGTAGCTTTCTACCTTCACTACTCAGATTTTATTCCATTCTTTTAATAGCAACTGTATCCTGTGATTTTTCTGGGAAATAATCATTTCATTTTCATTGTGGCCACTATTACTCTTATGTTATCATGTCTTTCATTAACAAGTCTGCAACCCCTTATCCTCTTACAAGAATTCTTTCTCTACATTTTCTTCATTTTGATTGGAATACATTTGGATTAATTAGAAACATGAAACCAGGGATGGATGATTGCAACTCTAGAACCTCACTTGAAATATTGTTACTGGCATTTCAAGAAGAGGTCAGGGAAATAAATGAGTGCTCATTAGCCTGAAGCCATGAATGATCTACCAACCATACAGAAAATTGGCAGCCCTTCTGCTTTTTGTCCTAAAGGAGTTGTGTATTAAACTAATTGTTAAATAAAGCAAGCAGGTTGACAGCCAAATAAGACAGCCCTTTGACACATGTAAAATAACAGGGCTTATGCGGATTTTTTAAAATGTTACCCTTACATTCCTTTCTCTCATCCTGACATATGGAAATTTTACATGTTTTGTGAAATAACTCCATATTCCAGATAATATGGCCTTTTAAAAGGAAACCTAGAGCAACTTTTTTAAACAGGATAATGAATGTCTCTACTAAGTTGACGAAAAAGTCTGAAACTGGGAAATAAAGCCAGAGCCATATATCATATTTAAATATTCAGGTATTTGAAAAAAATCTTATTATTTGAAAATAATAACAAAAAACACACCACTTTTTATTTGTCAACAAATAAATTACCCTAGTAGCTTGATTCATCTTGTAAAAATATATATAAGCTCTATTTTCATGATTATTGAAAATGTTAAATGCTCTTAACATTTTCTGAATTTATTTTGATAATTGACTATGCCTTGCTTCCTTCTAGTTACAGTCACACATGTGACAAATGCCTGCATATATGTAAGGTAAATGGCTTAATTACGTATAATAAGTATTTATCTTGCTAGCCAGCCTTCCAATCCTGATGCCAGCAGAATAGTTGTATTGCTACTTTAATAAATATTTGCCATTTTGTGCTGAGATAAGCTATATCATATAGTGATTTATTACATTGATAAAACAAAAATGCTGATGCCTCACTAAGTACCCCATGCTCAACTGGTATACTCCACAAATATTAGATTATATTTAATCGCTCAGCCTTTCTTCATGCTGATGTGCACTTAATTTATTTGAACTGCCCAGGACAAAGTGAATTTCAATATTTCAATGTTTTCAGTATGCCCTATTCAGGAATCTTGATAAAAAAGCACACATGCCATCAAAAAAAACTCAACTCACCATCCATTTTACTTTTGGTATCTTTTTTTTAAAGGAGGATCCAATAAATACGGGCCAGTTCTTTCTAGTGTCAAGGAATTAAGCTAGGAAGAGCCTTACAAAGAAGACAAGAACAAACTATTTCTCCTAAATGTTGCTGAGAAAATTGCATTAATTTGTCCATGTAATACAGGAGTCAGGACTGACTCAAAGGCAAACAAACAAGCAAAAAGGCAAGTGTTTGTTCAACCTGTAGCCTGGAAGAAAGTGATCATATTCTCATATTTTTCTGTTGAAAGAAAGAAATGCTTCAATATTTTTTCCTTTTCTCATCTCTTCCAGACAGATAGATTGCTATAGTAGTACAGCTGTGTCATATGTTCTTGAGTATTTTAGGTATTAATGGTGATAAAAGAAGTTTTATGAAAGCCCTCATGTATTCCTCTACACTAGCCCACGGCTCTTCTTAGCAACTGCAGTACCACTTAAAGGGTATCCCAACTTTTTGATCTCAACTAATTGATTCATTAGGAAAAGCAATGATCCATAGGTTTAACATGGCTTAAATAAAGTTTAAATTACATGAAAAAAAACTTTAATCATGGGAAGATTTTTTGGGAAAGCAAATCTTGGAAAGGAATAGTTATTTATTATGTCTCACTCTTCTCCACTGATGATGAGTTCAGAGATTAGATGTAGATTTTTTTCTCCCTTTTTCTTATGACAGTTTAAACTGAAAGAATACAGAACAACATTACTCCACTTTTCCTGTACTATCCAGAGAATTGTCTCATGGCTGAAACCAGTATAGCCTTCCAAGAAGAGAGTTCCCTCCTCCCTTAGGGTCAGAACAAACAGCAGAGGAAATGCTTTATACACGCTGGTACTATTAAGTAGTTTGCTTCTCGTTTTATCCAGCTCTTTCCTTGAGAGCACAATAGAGGCAATTAACCAGATTTCGATTAACTGCTTGAAAAATCACCACCTGCTTTCTTTTTTTTCTTTCAGAGTCACTTAGACCTTTTATTTCTGACCTAGATTTAGCAAGTGCGACAGGAAAACTAGGCTGGATTTGTCACACTGAAAATGAAGCTATTGCAAATTAATAGCATAGAAAGCCAAGTACCTGTTGAAAACTGCTTCCAGTTGGGCAGCTGTTGCATACATTAAGGTTTAAGAAGAAATTCACACACCAAAAGACTCAAAGATACCTCCGTTCATAGGAGGATGCTCTCCCCCACATCACAATGGATAAGCAATCGTTCCTTCACATAAAGCAGCCTTTTTCCAGCATTTCCATCAGGTAGCATGAATTGACATTTTTACTATTTATTATTCTTATTGAAACATAATGCCAACTAAATAATCTGACTGCACTGAAGATGGACTATAATGACCAGATTCCTAGACTCTGGTATTTTAGTTTCAGAGGGTCTGATGCATAACTGCCATAATTGGAAAACTTTCTAGATTCTGAGACATTTATAATTCCAAAATGTTGCCCTTTACATTGTTCATTATTTGGCTTTGTTTGGGAAAAAATCTACATTTTAGAAGCTTATGTAGGTCAGTTAACTATATTCTGCATCACATTGTATTTCTGCAAATCCACTTGATAGCATCAGAATGACAATTATTGTTTCATCTTCAATACCTATATTGCATTGAAATATTGTTTTATAAACTATATGTGTTTGTGTATGTGTGTGAATTATTAATAATGGTAGTAGTACTAGATATATCAGCATCTCACCATCAAACTCATTATTTAAAATCCAGCAAAGTCGAATTGTTTGTTTTCTCTTCAATTCCAGTATTATTAGTTCCTCGCTGTCATACCTTTCAACAGTTGTAGAATTTATTGTCTTTTCAGAAAGTCAAACTGTAGGGGATCTGAATCTGACTATGAATATTGACATCCTTTACAACCCATGAAAATCTCAATTGTGCCATGATATCATATTACAATGACATGAATTAGGCAAATCATCTTATTAGAATGATGGCATCCTAATATATATGAAATGGCTTGATCCTCTTGCTCTGTCCATAAATTATAAACCTATAAACTCTCTCTATAAACCTTCTAGCCTATGATTGAAATAATCATATGAATAATTATTATTTTTTGTCATATTCTTTGAAAAGTAATATTTACATCCAAAAATTATACTACAGGGAGTGAGGAAAAAAATACTTGTAGAGGGGTTGAAATAATTGGACATTAGAGAACATTTTTCCCAAAAAGTTTTGTTTCCTGAAAAACTTTTGGTGCAAAGCACCAAACTACATTCAGCTGCTTGATAAACATCTTACACCATACAAGAACATAATGTGCAACTTGTCACTAAAGATTCATTTTTACACGTGATACATATGATAAGTATATTTCTATCATAGACACCTTTAAATTGAACACAAATATAATTTCAGAACCACATCACAAAGGAATCTTGAGAAATATCAAATTAATTTTTAATTACTATAATGTACTTAACCACATATTTCTGACTCACTGCATTAGTTCAACAGGTGCTCGCTGATTTACATTTGTACTCATTGTCTGATACATCTCACTGCAGGGTCCATCATGATGGATTGATGGATTCCAGTTGCCCTGATAATATCTTTCCAACATGGCAACATCCTGATGAACACTTTCATCATGTTCATCATTGACCATGTTTATATTTTCAGGAAAGAAGTCCAAATGTGAGTGTAGAAAATGAATTGTCAGTGACATGTTGCACCTTATTCCCCTGTATGCTGTGAGATTAAAAACATTGTTAAGCAACTAAATGTAGCTTGATGCCAAGAAAATTCTCAACTATATCTTTGAATGCTTTCCAGGTGATTTTCTCTAAACCCAGTAAGAGATCTTTGAACTGCTTGTCATTGATGATGTATATGATCTGTGGACCAACAAAAAATGCTTTCCTTAATCTTGGTATCAGTTCTTGGAAACATCTGTCTCATATAATGAAAACCATCACCTTTCTTGTTCATTACTTTCACAAATTTTTTCATCAGTCAAAGTTTTATGTGAAGTGGAGGCAAAAAATTATTTATCTAATCAACAAATAGTTCATGTTCTACTTTTTCTCTCCTGGCACCAAAGTCTTTTGGGGTGACCATTACTTTTTGACTCTCTTGCGTGCCTGTTTCTTTTAACAGTAATACTTGGTATAGCTAAAATACATTCCAAGCAGCAGAGCCACTACTTTTAAATTTCCACAGATATGGGAGCTATGCATTGAAGACAAATTGCTTCTGTATCCAATCACACTTGGCCAAAAAATATGTTTGTAAGTTTTTAGAAATAAAGGACTTGATAGCACCTCAAATTTATTTCACTTTAACCCAATGTAAAGTATAGTTTTGCTTATCCAATAATTATTTTTTAAAAATCCAATTGAGAATTCTGAAACTTCCCAACATATTTGGATGGCACCAGACTGGAAAAGTGGCTAATTTTCTTTATGGGAATCTTCAATTGCTTCTTGAAAAATTCTGAAAAGGTAGAATACAAACAATATTCCATTATCAGTAGACTCAACTAGCTGGTTCATGTTTTTATTTCTGTTAATTTTTTTTATTTAAAAAATCCTATTTATGCAACTTTAGAAGTTTTCACAGAAATCTCTGATCCATTTTACAAAAATCTCCTAAGTTCTTGCTCTTAATAATACCTTGACACAAGGAGATCCATGAGTTAATTATACAACCTGTTAAAAGCTCATTTTATTTCCCTGGTAAAACACACACTAAGCCTATGAGCTCTGCTAAATTTGGTAAAGGTTTATTAGATTTTTTACAAAATGTATTCAACCATTGCTTGTAAAATGATATATTAGATCATTTGTTTTCTGCCATAGATCAAAAAAATCAGTTTTTATTATAGTTTCCGATAACTATGGTCTATTTAAAAGAAACCTTTATGAAGCGCTTCTGTCAAAAGAAACAAGTTGATTCAAATACTATTTTATTTCATCACAAAATAGATATGATCCCACTGTAATCAATGTACAGACTTTTACTCCTTTTTTATATCTCTGAGACTTAAAAATAAAATTTTGGAACTGAAATTAGAATTTTTTTGAAATATAATAAAATCACTGAGTTTATATATTAGCTATTAATTATGAAAGTTTAAGTAACTAAACTAAAGGACTAGGACATTAATCAAAATGAAAAGTTTAGCTATTTACAAAGGTTCATAATAAACAGCTAGTAAAGTTTGTGTGCATGTACAACACAATGTCCTATTCTTGTGCATATGTAAATATCTAGGCTAATTAATTAACAAAAATATGGAACAAGTATTAAGAATCTTTCTAAGAGTTTCTTAAAGTTTCTAGACTGTCAAGCATAAAAAAACAAGTCATCTATCTTTTCCTAGTGTTGCTTACCTAATTTTAGGCTTTGTAATGCTAATTCCCTCCTTAGTTAGCCTTGTTTTTGCTTTCAAGAAGCAAAAAGGGCAAAAGAAGAATATGATTATGCTTGTATAGAGTACAGAGGGTGGCCTTGATGAACAAAAGGAAGATCCATTACCCAGGAAATCATCAGATAAATGTAGTTTGTAGTCCATATCAAGAAAGAGATTTGCAAAAATGCCTCACCTGTCCTTCGTTTATCAGAAATATAAAAAGGAGGGAGAGGGAAGCAAATTCAATTTTGCAAGATTCTATTATTGGAGCTTTTCTGATAAAAGTAGCATTAGATACTTTTATGTCTGGTCTGTCTTATAAGGCTGACAGTACTTACCTCCTAACATAGCATTTTTTTCCCTGCAATGGACTGACAAGGAATTCCAAGTATGATTGGTGAGAAGCTGCATGGAAAATTTTGTGGTACTGTGAAAGAATGAGCCTAGTTTCCCAAGAAATGTATCATATTTAAATTCACAGTACTCTTGCAATTTTAATATAATTAAGTTCTTTCAGTTGTTCTAAATAATCCATTTGCAATTGAGAATAGTCCCATTCAATATTGCTTTCTATTATCAAATAAAAATGTGGTAGGCAAGAACATCGTCCAATGAGAACAAGATTTTGCAGCTAACATCAGTAACAAGTAAGATTGGCAGCTGTCACCACTACCTGACATTACTCACAACTCATTGATCGTATTAGTCTTATCAATTAACAATGAATCCATTCAAAGGTTCTAAAAGCTACAGTTGTTGTTCATATTGTTCATCCTCTTTCTTTATGTAGTTATTTTAAATTTTGTTGCATAAGAATCATAAAGATTTTTTTTCTTGAAAGTGAGGAATAAAATGAAAATAAATTATACATGTTAAAAATAATAAAGTCTGAACCAATAGTTATTTAAGAAAGATATATACTTACAAAGATTCTAAAATTAGAATGGACATTTAGCATATGCAAGCTTTGTTACCTCATTTCCAAAATTAAAGAATGCCAAAATGTTGCCAGGCAAAAGCTGTTTGGCAAATATAATGCCAGTGAGTGCTGGCACTGAAAATTCTTGGGACCGAGAAGCTCCTTCAATCCATTCTCCCCAAGTACCATTCTTGATCCTGTGGACTCTGGAACACCTGCCTTCTTTTCCATGGGGGCTGTGGAGTCTTTTAAGGGGATTATGGGGTGGAGGAAAGGGGGCAAAGATGCTGATGCCAGGTCTTTCCTGTGGATCTCGGGTTCTCTGCCATGGGCTAGCCTCCCCCCCCCTTTTTTATTGATCTGAGCTGCATGTAGTTGTGGGAGCTTCATCACTGGAAGCTTTGAAGAAGAGACTGGACTGGCATCTGTCAGAAATGGTGTAGGGTCTCCTGCTTGGGTGGGGGGTTGGACTAGATAACCTACAAGGTCCCTTCCAACTCTGATAATAATCTGTTAATATTAGTAAAATAGTAAAATAGCATATAGATCTCTAGTTCAACAATTCCATTGTTTTTGTTTTGCTAGAAATCTTTGGTAAACCATTGTTTTTCTGTATGGGAATGTCATGACAAAGTTTTCTTTTCTGACAGTAAGCATATTCTGAAATTATTTTTATCTGCCTTTTAAACTCTTTGTTTTCTAGCTTGAATCAGATCTAAAACAGAATTGGTGAAACAAAATGTTAAATATTTGTACTAGTTTTCTGCAAAAGAGTTTGGGTTTCTGCAAATAGATCCAGTGATTTTCAGAAACAGTTGGGCTTGTTCAAATTCTATTTGTGCTTTTTAAAAATTAAAACTTTTAAAATTCCCAGCCCAAAGATTTTGTTCACTTAATACTGAAACAAGTTATCTAATGTGACTTTTACTGATGGCCATAAACCATATATGGAAATAAATGAACTGCAGTTTGTCCCATAGCAACTATTTCTAATTTTGGTAGTTTGGGTCTCCTCATTTCATAATGTAGCGTGGTGTCCTGCAACATTGTTTCCAATTGAAAAGGCAATCTAAAAATAATGAACATAGAAACTTTAAATAAGATTCATTCATACCAGGACACAATCTCAGTAAACATAAAATGGGAAGCAAAAGAAAAAAGTAAAGATGGAAAGAAATGTTTGCTTTTGCAAAGGTACTAAAAACACACCATACTGAGTGACAAAATTCTCTCTGAAAATTGACATTCTGAAATCTCACTTGCCAAAAACAAATGGCAAGGCATTTATGTAACAGAAGTGTGTCAATCATAGCATCTTTTCTGATGCAGAGATGAAAATTCAAAGTGGACATTCTAAGGAATTTCTTGACTATATAGGTTGTCAGTCAATGAAATATAATATAGTGAGTTCTCTTTTTGTTAGATGCTTTTAAACAGGTCCTCATTAGGTTTTGAAATCAGAGATGAAAGAGATACTCAAAATTATGTGGCCCAATACCCGGGTAATGTAAAGAAAATGAATGCAGGATGCTAACCTAGCATTCCAGTGGAAGATTGTCCAGCCTCTTTAATGAATCTAAATTCTTTTTTCCTGGGCTGAAGGTTGCACTTAATCCTTGTTGAATGAAATGTTTTTGAGAAGTGGCCATAGCACCAGGGAGCTCTCACATTCTACTGTTACTAGCAGTCTGATCCAGTACAGGGGAATACACACAAGTTACCCATTATCTCCATTTCCAGAATATAATATCATTTCAATCCATTTTGCATCATTTTTATGAATTCTGCTCTTCCCTCATGAAAAAAAATGTATGTACACACAAACACACAGACACAAACACACACACACACACAAACACACACACACACACACACAAATAAATAAAAATCTGGATTTTTTTTTCTCTCTATGTCAACCTAAGCTTTCCTTCAATTATTCCTGCCCCCTTCAATGCTCCAATCAAACTGGGTGGCTAGATTTATTGGCTGTTATTTGACTTGATTGTAATAGCAATTACATAGAAATATTCTATATCATTGCATAAGAGTGAAATATGCACTTTAGCAAACTAACTCAAAACACACCATTAGAGGATAAGAATAATGGCTCCTTTTAGCATTTTTATTTACTGATTATCAGTTTCCACTGGTCTACATTTGACCTAAAACAGTCTGAGAATATGGGACTAATGAAAAGAAAAAGATACGACATAAAGGATGTCAGATATTTATTTCATTTTATTGGTAAATTTTAAGATGCACATTAGCTTTACAGGGGGGAAACAAGAAAAAAATCTGCCTCTGCTTCCCAGCATACATCCTGTCTTCATCTGGCTAGCATTCTTGCAGGAAACAGCAAACAGCCTGGTCAGCTTCAGAACATTATCACAGCCCCAGCATGTGGCTGGTCAGGGCTCCACTCGGTTGAGCCCACCAATGGTCAACTGAACTAAGCTGCTGCTGCCGCTGGGTAACACTAGAGCCTTCGCTGTCGAGCAGCTGATTGGTGATTGGATTTGCCTCCCAGAATATTATGAATCAGCTGTTCTATCACCACTTATCACTGCTGCCATTTGCTGCTGCCCATTTGCCTCTGTCTGTTTGCTGCCGCCACCTGTTTACTGCTGCCACTCATTCGCTGCCACTGTTTGCCTCCATTTGCCATTGCCGCTGCCCATTCACCACCAATTGGCGGTGCTAGGTGGCTGTGAATGGGAGGCAGTGAACGGGCAGCGGCGAATGGGCAGTGGCAATAGGCAGTGGCAAATGGGCAGTAGCAAACAGGCAGCGGCGATTGGGAAATGGCAAACAGGCAGCAGCAAATGGGTGATGGAGATCGGGTGGCAGTGAATGGGTGGCAGCAATTGGGTGATGGTGATCAGGTGGCAGCGTTCAGCAGCAAACAGTGGCAATGAATGGGTGGCAGCGAATGGGCGGTGATGAATGGACAGCAATAGGCATGCATCAAAGGCTTTAGTGTTCCCCGGTGGCGGTGGCAAATGCCACCTTCTCCCCACCTCAATATTCACTCTATAAGATGCACAGACATTTCCACCAACTGAGGGGGGGGGGAGATGAAGTGCATCTTATAGTGTGTAAAATATGATATATAAAACTGCACCAAAAATGTGGTCAATTTTTTGCCTTTCTCTATCGGGATATAATGTCATTTTCATACAAGAAGACTGTGAAGCACTTAGAATCCAAATCAACCATACAGCCAACCAGAGACAGCACCAACCTTCAACCACCTTATGCCATTTCTCCCCAACTCACACACATCAGCAGTTCATGTCCAAATGACCTGACCTGATAATCAAGACCCATCATAAGACCCATCACAAGAGTCACAGATGACCCGTCATAAGACCTGTCACAAGAACCTCACTTGGCACACCCATAGCTAAGCTCTTATAAACCAAACACTGACACCCCCTAAACTCCACTGAAGATGTTACCTTGCTTGATAATGAAACATTCAGAAACCAACCCACAAGCTCAGGGAATGAACCTTTACCCTCATTTCCATAAGTTTCATTAATGCACTATAGAGACTATGCCATTATTGGATTTGCATCTCCCTCTCATAGCAACCTTTTCCCTCCCTATCTTTGAAATCATTAGGCATATGTACATGGAATGAACTTCTGTTATTGGACAACTTTGAATGGAGAATAGATTTGCTTATGTTATTCTCAATGTTTTAAGATCAGCAATGGTAAAATGAATTACAAGATGGCTTCTGACTGCTACTGAGGGACTTGGGGATGGAAATGATGGCATTACAAATGTACCCTTAGAGACTTCTGGTTTTAGATTTTATCCAGGATTCTGGAATAAAGAGTTGAATAAATGCTTTCCCGTCCTTAGGATCCCAATGATAATAAGTACTTATGAAAATTAATCAGTGGATTTTAAGCTAAATAAAACCATTTAAATTAAACTGTCAGTGTTTTGTAACCGCGAAGTGTAAATACCAATACATCAATCAAAGGCACTGTTTGGACTATGGCAAGAACTGTCTACATATATTTTGACTTTTGAAAACATATTGACTCTGTTAGTTAGCCAGTAAAATCTAGCCTGATGTCTCTGTGTAATATATTTTCAATAAGAGATAAAGAGATTTTGAAATCCTAACATGTGGTTTCTGAGGTCAGAAGTGGAGTTTCATGAACTGACAAGAGGAATAGGGCTTAAGCCTGTTGGTTTTTTGAGGGGGGAAGGGAGAGACAATTCTTGCAGCTACCCAATGTTTTTTCTTAAATTTTAAGGACCTCCTCAAAGATGCTGTTGGGATTCGTCCATTGATTTTCCCTTAGCAAGGTTCTGGATAAAGTATGACTGAAAAAATCCTTTTCTCTCATTTATTCCTCCACTTCCCACTTTTGCCATTTAATCATTTTATGTTCAAAATTATGCTCTAGAAGTGGATGGCCCCTATACAAAAGCTTCTTCCCAGATTTGAATCAAGCTAAGTTTTTTTTGGGGGGGGGGGGCGGGGGAAGACATTCTACCTTAAGGCAAGTGATAGTCTTCTATATTCCTGTCTCTGAAGACTTCCTGGCCCAAATGGTCTTTGGATCCTGAACTTCTTTCAGGCTTAGCAAATGGTCTGTTGTCACACGCTTAATTTATTTAACAATTGGCACATAATTATAAATGCAGTGGCTCAGTGGCTAAGACGCTGAGCTTGTCGATCAGAAAGGTCAGCAATTTGGCAATTCAAATTCCTAGCACTGTGTAATGGAGTGAGCTTCCGTTACTTGTCCCAGCTTCTGCAAACCTAGCAATTCGAAAGCAAGTAGAAAAATAGGAACCACCTTTGGTGGGAAGGTAATAGTTTTCTGGGCACCTTTGGCATTTAGTGATACCAGCCACATGACCACAGAGACATCTTCGGACAGCGCTGTCTCTTCAGCTTTGTAATGGAGATGAGTACTGCCCCCTAGACTCGGGAACGACTAGCACATATGTGCTTTACCTTTTACTTGGCACATAATTAAAGGACAAATGGTGTTCAGCCTAGGTTTTCTTGCTTTCAGAGCAAACTGTCAACTTTGCAGAAGCATTTTGGGGAAAAATACGTTGTGAACATGATTATGAAAACCAAGTTCTGATACTCACTGCTTATCTTCATGGTAGCACAAAGTTTATACTCTTTATGTTTTTGTTACCACTTGTCACCAAAGACCAGTGCCATCATCTCCCCAACCCCTTTCCTTGGTCAAAACTTGTCTTAATTCAATGGCTCTGAAAATTCAGAATATCTCTGGTAGTGTTGTGTTTTTCTTCCTTCCTTTGAAAGTCTTTCCTATAAAGATTTTGAGGTGCACACACTCATAAGACAGTGGCAGCTCTAACAGTGTTGAAGATAATAAAATAATTTCTATACATCTGCTATAACATCCTTAAGCAATTTGCTGTAACCTTTCTTTCTTTCTTTCTTTCTTTCTTTCTTTCTTTCTTTCTTTCTTTCTTTCTTCTTTCTTTCTTTCTTTCCACCTAATTAGGTTATTACCTATTTGGAGATAGTATCAGTGGTGTTTCTATCATCCAGTTTTTATTAAGTGAGCTGTTGCTGAGACGAATAGGATTCTTTATAATGATGAAGTCTTTTTTACGCTTATTAGTGCTTAAAGCATGCTTCTTCTTGTAGAACAAAGTTACCTTTTTTTTACTCCTTTACTTACAGTTTGAACAAGTAAAACCGTTTTTTTTTTCTTTCCCCCTTCTGAGCTGAAGTATTTTATTAAAAGTTTTAGTGGCTTCAATAAGAGCAAGGTACTTGTGCCTTTAATCATTTTCATTTTTAAAATAGAACCTTATATTTTTCACATCTTCAACTGTCCCAGAGGGCAGCTAGGGCATCTTTAACAACATTAATTTCTCTTTATGGACAGTATATGTGCATGCCCCAGGTCGTCAGAACTGCCTAAAATGTCTGCAAGAGTAGATAATGAAGAGGATATTAGAATTGTAAACAAAAATGATTTGGTAATTATTTTTCCCCTTAGTAAGACTATGGTCCTAATAGTGAAGTAGCAAAAGTGTCATAATTTATTGTTATTCATTGGATGTTATGCAAATTATATTCAAAGCAGCCTTTAATAGGGAAATCATAATTTAATTGTTTATGTTTATTTAGTTTGTTTTACACTATTGCATGTCCATAAACTATTGTTTTCATCAGTGTCTCAGCCAGTTATGGGTGACTAATGCTGTCATTCAAGATGTTTGCAATATATTAACATCCTTTTTTTAATGATCCAAACTTATATCTGAAAAGTATTATGAGTGATTGTTAATATTTTTGAATTCTTTTTTAAAAAAGAATGAAACCCAAATGCCTTCAGCAATAGAAAAGTATTCAATTTTGCTGGCTTCACCGTGCTTTCCTTCTCCCTTTCTCCCCCTCCTTTGTCTCATTTTCTCCTACTCTCTGTCTCTCACTGTCTTTTCCATTCATCTCTACATGAAAAGATTTTATGACTTCAAAACAATAAAATTGTAGGATATAAGAAACAGGGTACAATTTGTATTGTGTTTAAAATGTGGGACACAGGTGTAACGTGAGATGACATAAATGGGACTAATTTCACTATTTTAACATGCAGCTAAGAGGGGAAAGATTCTACACTATATTTATAATTGTGTCTTCAAATAATCTTTTTGTTATTGCTTCGTGGCATTATAAAGTCCATACGTACTGTAGATCTTTATAATGCTATAACTCCTCTTTAATTGTTGTCCTGTTAGTTTATGCTTTTTAATTACCAAAGATCCTGTAGAGCCTCATATTTTACAGTTTTAACCATCCAAGCAGATATTTGAAAAGGTTGAATAGAAATAGAAATCTGGCTTAATTGTTCACTGTTGTTTGGATTAAAATGCATGTGATCTTTTCTGACAGAATTCACCCATCATCATGTTTCTTCACATTCAAGACAACGGCATCTTCCTTATCGCTGGCTTTCAAAAATAAAATCATTTTCTCAGGAATTGTGTTCTGGAACTAATGAGTCCCAGGCATTGTACTTGCTTCTATATTTTCTGCGGAGCTGGAGATGATATCGCTTTAAGGCTTGGTGGGATCATTCCCAAGACAGCTCTCACTCAGCCTTGATACAAACCGAAAGGCTAAAATGAGCACTCGTCTATTATTTAGGCACCTGTCTGGAGGTTGGAAGAAATCCCACTTGGGCCGATTTAGCCAAAGGAAGAAGGACTAACCACCTTGCTTTCTGCAGCTAATAAGTCATGAAAGAAATGAAATAATTACTTTTTTTCCAGCAGTATGTGGCTCGCTGTTTCATCCTATATTTCTGTTTTGTTTTATTTATTCGGTCCCCACCTTGCTCAGATAAGCAATACCCTCTGAATGCTGGCAGTGATTCACAGCTATTTCCTTCAAAATTGTCACTGGAATGAATAAATGTATTTGTGTGTGTATATATCATCTAATCCATATCTAGCTGTCTGTCTGTCTGTTTATCATCTATATCTATCTATCTATCTATCTATCTATCTATCTATCTATCTATCTATCTATCTATCTATCATCTCCCTCCCTCCCTCCCTCCCTCCCTCTCTCTCTTTGTATCATCTATCTAAACATCTATACATATGTGTATATCATTCACACACAGACATACAGACACAGACACACAGAGACACAGCTACAATCTTACATACACACACACAAGTCCTCATTTTGTGAACTAAAATTACTTTTCAGTAATTTACTTACTGCAGCCCCCTCCTCCTGTCCCCCGGCTGGTCAGGAGCTATCAGATAGCTTGCAGCTGTCGGCTGAAGCTGGGCCATTTTTTTTTCCACAGGACAGGCAGTTAGTTAGTAGAGCCATCAGTGTGGCATCTGTCATCCTGCTAGGCCCAAATTGTTTTCTATGATGGATGTCACAATCTGTATGATCAAAATAGGGGCCCTGCTGCTTTTAATTGCAAAATCGGAGTACTTGCACATTTGTTATTATGCGGAGGTTATTACCTCACACAAAATGAATTAACAGGTGAAAATAATTGATGAGAAGAGTCTCGGGATTTTTATCCTCTTCAAAGGGACTTTGTAATTACGGCATAATGAATGTTCGGAGACATATCTGTGGGGGGCAGCATTAGACCACCAAAGAGCTCTTTAGATTGATGATAAATTCTCTGAATTCTACTGTAATACTGCTTAAATTTACTTAGCAATTAGTTTAATAGGCCTACATGATTCATGATAATGTAGTGCGAATTTTTAAATAAGTTTGCTTCATCCATCTATAAATTAAGCCGCTTACCTCAGCTTCTTCCCAAGGTAATGGAATATGTTAACTAATCAGACTTCAGAAACAAAGATGATGTTGGACAGGGATGAGGTTTCCTAGAATACATTTCTGCACAAACATAACACCGCTTGTGTCTTAAAGTTAGCCTAAAGCTGAATCAAAATGTCCTTAGCTCTCCTCTACATGTTTGGCAAGAATCTTCTTTCAAGCTGCCAAATGGGACTGAATACTGGATGTTTGTGTTTGCATGCTGAATTGTGCTCAGAGAAAGACAAGTGCTGTCTCAAACCTGCCAATATTTGAAGCTCTAGGGAACAAGGCAGGCACTGGGCTATCGGCACTGGATATGACTAAGAAATCTCAGAACTAAAGGAATGGGTGATCTCCCTAGTTGACTGGAATAATTTCTTAAGTACCTGCCATCTACAGATGTTTACTGTATCTAATCATTATAGAAAAATATGAATGTGTGAACAGTGAAGCTCCAGGCCATTCGTTATTGCTTTCCAGATATGGATATGATTCAAACCAATTTGTGCCAGGGTACAACAATTTAATCCTGGTCCTTTCCTTCTTTATGACAAATGTGCTTGCTAATATTAATGATATGGATATTGTCTTCCTTAATTGGCTTAATTAAGACAGCAACTCCAAACACATTTATTAGGGAATAAATGTATTATATAAAGTTTTACAAGTGAAGTGGAAACACATATACACACACATGCACCCACTACCGTCAAAGTCCTTATCCTGCTACATAGAGCAGTATAGTAATGAGCTTGTCTCTCATCAGCCCTGTCCATGTTTATTCTGCTCGACCTTCAATGGCCTTGACCATAGTAAGTTTCTGAGCTGCTGTCTGTCTATTGGTTTCAGGATCTGAATGGAGAGAAAGCTCACACAAACAAGCAAGCAAGATAGTGTTCATCCAGAGTTTCGATGGTTCTGGGATTATAAAATATTTGGCTCTTAATAGAGTTGATCCATTTATGGGGAATAGGCTCGCATATTGGATGTCTTTTTAGAGACTCTGTTCCTGTTACAGAACTAGCTGTAGGCTAACTCTAGGTCAGGAGTCAGCAACCTGTGGCTCTGGAGCCACATGCGACTCTTTCATCCCTCTCCTGCAGCTCCCTGTCGCCTCCAAAATTGATAGGGCTTTCCGTTAGGGCAGGTAGAGGAAAAATGACACCACCCTAGGAGGAGACTCTATGGTGGGGGAATCGGACTTTCAGTCAGCTCCAGAATGGAATGAGGGCTTCTGGTTAGGACCTTTGTGGCTCTTTGAATGTTTAAGATTGCAGACCCCTACTCTAGCTAATATATCAGTTGCAGGTTTATATGAAAACAAGGAGCAATGAACATCACTTTTGTCTTTCTTATCTTCTATGCTGTATACTTTAATAAAGACTACTAGGAAGGCCCAACCGATGCAAAATGCAAAGGCCTGAATGCAGAGGTAAAATCCAGAAATTCTGGAGAACTAGTAGTGGGAATTTTGAATAGTTTGGAGAACCAGCAAATACCACCTCTGGCTGACCCCAGAGTGTGGTGGGAATGGAGATTTTACAATATCCTTTCCCCAGGAATGGGGATTTTGTAGTATCCTTCTCCTGCCATGCCCCTCAAGCCACGCCCATGGAACCAGTAGTAAAAATGTTCACATTTCACCACTGCCTGAATGCTTAAGGAATAGTCCCACTATTGCAGTTCCCAAGCACATTTTAAAGTATAATTAACACATATTAACATCTATGTAGCAGGTCTTGGGTATGTGAGATATAGCTTCTAAACCCAAGGGGACAAAGAATACCCGCTTGAGAACCCATTACTTTTTAAAGAAATACAGTATATTGTCATTCATCTCTAAGAGATTAACAATCACTCCAGTATAGTATAGTATAGTATAGTATAGTATAGTATAGTATAGTATAGTATAGTATAGTATAGCATAGCACAGCACAGCACAGCACAGCACAGCACAGCACAGCACAGCACAGCATAGCATACCGTGATGTCACGTACCATACTGTACCATAATGTAACGCAACATAATGCAACATAAAACTGTATTACATCTTTTATTGTTTTCTTGGTTGATTTACTTGTTGTTCTTTATATACTGCTTAGAATCCCCCAGGACCTAAGCAAGCAGGCAGGCAGTAGACAGACAGAGAGATAGACAGACATATAGTTCAATATAGTGATAAGCATAGATGACCTTGGGCCAGTCTTTTTTTTTCTCAACTCAACTTTGTTACAGAATTATCTTTGTTAAACTAATATGAGGGAATGTCTACTCCTGGGGGAACAGTAAGTAGTTCTAAAGACTGAATGAATGCAATCATGAATTTCTGTAGGAAAGATGGATTATTAATTAAAATGAATGAATATGTTTGAATATCTAAGAATACAGATGGTTTAAAATGCCTCCAAATACTAATGTTCCTGCAATCAATAATTGAAAGGAAACAAAGTAGGAGAATAATGTATCTCCGCTCCTGCTTGTGAATTCCCAAATAGTCTTGTTGGCCATTTTGAGAAACCAAATGTTAAACTAAGATGAGTATGGGGCTGATTCAGCAGGATTGTTTCTACATTTGTATGATATCTCAACTCACTTGAGTCCCTTTGTGATATAAATATTATAGTAGTGCCTAGTGTTTGATATGCAGTGTTGGCAATTGGACAGAAATCTAGTATTCTTTCTTTACCATATGATTTGCTGAAAGGACAAATCATATTTTAAGGCCCTTGGGTGAATTTTTAAGCACATAGTTGAGGATAGTCAGTATGTGAATATTATTGTTTGTATTGAAAAATCCCCTGCTTTTATATCTTTGCCAAAAGTTCACCCCAAAGTGAAATCTGTTCTTAATTATTGAAATACGAATACCATAACAATAGCCATTAGCCATATTTACATTTACAATGAGATTATTCAATAGCTAAAAGCTGTAATAGTGCTTTCTTATTCTAATATTAGCAATTACTTTTAGCTATCTTGAATTCATTTTTAGTAAGATCACAATATAAGAGCTCACAATATAAGAGCATCCTTCAAATAATGACTTTGTCCCATTCCATTCCATTGTGAGGCACACTTCTTTACAGCTTGCTCATAATATTAAGTCACACTTGGCCATGGTAGAATGCCACAAACATGACTCCTAAAACTGTGCTACAGTTTGGTAAAATGTGTGCATAGTTTGGAGCAGATCTGTTCAGCCCTAAAAGACTGAAGAGACAGAACACAGCTCTTTTAGTTTCCCTTGGTATTGTGTGTGTGTGTGTGTATGTGTGTGTGTGAGCCAGGACATTGGACTTCTGATTGTTATTGTTGAAAAACAGCCCCTCCCTATGCTGCATCATAAACTGCAGTAAAACTCCCTGAGTTTCAGAAAATTGCTTGCTTTATAATACTGAGGATGGCTATGGGCTTATTTATGGGTGGAGATGGGGGAATCAAAAGCTCAGCTGGAGATCTGGACATCATTGCACAGTTCATTGCTCGGTTGCTGGTATCTTATAAAATTAGATAGCTTGTAGTTTTATTTACAACATTTTTAAACTGATTTTTCATATATATATAAAATATAATATATATATAATATATATAAAATATACTGATATATATATATATATATATATATATATATATATATATATATATATATATATATATATATATATATATATATATAGTTTTACAAGCAATTATACGGAATAGAAACTATTATAAGCTGAAGGAAACAAGATGGTGAATCTTTTCAATAGCAAAACTTGGCTTTTCAGCAAATATACTAGCATTTTATTTTTGAGACTGTAGCTTTATGTGACATATGCTTACTTGGGCATCAATCCCACTGAATTAAATAGGATTTATTTTAGGGTATACCTGTCAAGGATCATGCTGCATGAAGCCTCAAATCAAGTTCATTCTGGTCACAGAAAACTATACAATGCATCTTTTTTAAGGGCGTAAATTGAATTAATAAAGTGTAGGATGAAACATTATGATGAAACAGCTCTAAATCAAGCATGACTGTGGGGTTTTTTTTGTTGTTGTTTTTTAGTACTGCAGGGACAATCCATAGAGCCCAATGGCCTTTGTCCTCTGTGTTATTGTCATATGGAAAACACTTAACTATTTTTAGGTTGTTGATTATTTTGTATAATTTGAATCCTAATTTTGTTTTGACTTCTACTATTTAGAAGTATGGTTTATATCAGATATCTTTCAATCCGTGCTGTCAGAGAAAGTTGTAAAACAAAGAAAAATAAGCTGGTAGTAATTAGAAAATTAGCTGAAACTTCGGGTAAGGTTTTATTGTTAATTTAAAATTATTTCATACTTTTTTCCCACACACATTACTTTAAATTTCTGTGAACATAGAAAAGGTTTATAATGGAATAATAAAAATTGTGCTACTTTGCTTTTAAATACTTTTGCTTTAAAGAAAAAAAAGCTCTTAACAGTACAGTATTATTTGGACAGTATGTATATATCAGATAAATAATGCTTTGGAAGATTTACAAATATTATGTGCACTGTGCTACTGAATTGAAATGGCACAATTCATTGCTCTAGAGCACTAGACCTTCAATTAATTCTTTTTACATTTCATCCTTTGCCTCATGAACACAACATTTCAAACATCTCTTTACTATTTCCTCTTCTATTATAGCTACATTTTTACATCAATACTTTTGTCTCTTTCTCCACATCATACATTCTTTTCAAATTGACTGTCAGTGTTTGGTATTAGAAGTATTTAATATCAAAGAGACTCAGAAATCAAAAAGAAAAATACATAGCAGAAAAATATAATACATGCAAGAGAGGTAGTGGATTGTCCCTCATGTGAAGTGGACTGTGGTAACACATCTCAGGATTCCTGTCACTTGCTGTGACATTTTTCATAAACCCTCGCACATCTGCATTTATCTTCAGTGTATACCCCAAGATGAATTCTCCAAAGACATTAACAATAGATAAATACTTATTAAACAAAACAGTCTTTTCCAAGATATGAGTACTATTGGAATTAAGCACAGTAGATGTCTTACAGACAGAACTTAAATTTTGTCTCTTGGATAGATGTGTATGTGTTTGTAATGTGATTTTACCTTATAATTAAATAAACCTGAAATACAAAAGATACAATGTTGAATACTATGTGACCTTTTGACAATTTGATTCGAAGGCTATAGGAGAATACAGCTAATGCCAGATAAAGAAAGAACAGTAGTGGATTCAGAGAAATGAGAAATGGGTATGTTTTAGAAAATTGACTTTGCAGAGCAGCAGTTTGAAGTGCAGCTCGTAAACTAAATCAAAATGCTAACAATAAAATAATTGCAATATAATGCAGAATGTCTAGTTTATAATTTATCCAAATTGACAAACACATGTTTTCTTAAAAACTGCATTGTTTAACAAGTAAGACATGGCTTGCAGGAACAGAATCTAATCTTGTTTTCTTTTTGCATTATGAGTAAGTGCAAAATTTTATCAGAGAAAATAATATATTTATTTTAAAAAGGCTACATTTATCACTACATATTTGATGGCCTGCTTAGTTATCATGGAGAAGGTGAGATGAACAGAATAAATAAAAGCATCTGAATAATTCATAAGGCAGTGTAAAATATTGGGGTAGCTATGGTTTTTGAAACATTGAAAAGAGCAGGCAATTTCAGCCTGCAGAAATGTTGTGCAAAGCTGGATGGGTAATATAATAGGGATGCAGATTGCTCTTCTCTGCTCAGGATGATGTAGGAGCTTCCACATTACGTATTACCTGGCTACAAAGCAGTCCTCATTTGGTAATTAAAGCTTACTGGATTCCAGGACTGTTATTCCTTTGTTAGCACACATTTTTAATACCCCATAGGAGCCCCTCATACTCTGATCATGTATTAATGTAATACATCATCAGAACCAGATGTCATTCCAGTGATATATTGGTGTAATACAGGAGAATGAGCTTCACTGATGATGTATTTAGTTCACACAAGATGGCAATGTCCGGGGGAAGAGAGGGTCCCAAGAAGAGATTTCTTTGTAATAGCAAAATAGAATCAGTTAATGTATAGTAAATGAAAGAAATGGAGGAAAATAAAGCCGTTTCTGTATTAGCAATGCAAACATGGTCCCAAATTTGCACCAGTTGTGTTGCTTTTTATATCATAAAATAGAAGATTTATTTCCCCAATTTACAATCATTCTAACAAAATTCTAGCCCATAAACATTATTTTAGACTTAAACTAGTGTTGAAAATTGCTGGAGGTTTTACAATGAGGCAGTTATGCAGATATGGAATAATAAATAAATAGGCACATAAATAAAAGTGTTCAGTTCTTGAAACTTTAAAGACAACGAAATCAATGTGTTTATAAATTAGACTATATGTTGAACATAGAAACAGAGCCAATCTTTGGATTTAAATATAGGTTATGGTTTATTAAAATTAAAATTAATCTATGAATAATTTCAATAATTTCAATATGCCTCTATGAGCTTCAAATATGAAGACTAAAAACATCTTCCACCATTCAGCTGGTGATATCATTGTTGCTTATAGTTCAGATCAGTGCTAAAAAAGTATGATCGTGAAAGTTATATGGATGGATAGATGGATAAATATGTTTCATTGTCCATAATTCCTTATTTTTCAAGGATAAGCTTCTTCTCGCCTGTTTGCAAGTGTCTATACTTACATACTTCATGAAAATTCATATGTACTTCTGTTAACAATTTTCTCTAATATTTTCATTTCTGTAAGCACGTTTTTCTAATAAATGCCTTTGTAGTAAACAACTTCTTATCTTCTTGAAATACAGTGGTCTTAAAGTACATAAGTCAATGCATTTTTTAAAAACAGAACAGCATATCTAAAATCAAAGTGTGAAAACTGAACAGTAATTACATTTCTCTTATATGTAACATTATTTGGTGCATATTATAAGAAGCAACCCATTTTTTTCTTCCCATATAATGCCTATTTGTCATATACATATTTTTTGACTGTAAAAGACACACTAAATTCGGTTCCACCACAAAACTGCGGTAGACTAAAGCGCGTTTGACGAAAGCGCGTACCTGACATCATCACAGCGTGATGAAAACATCACGCTGTGAGCGGTAAAGTTAAAATTAACGCGAAAACCTTACCCTAACCCCCCCAAACCTAACCCTAAACCTAACCCTAAACCTAACCCTTAACCTAACCCTAAACCTAACCCTAAACCTAACCCTTAACCTAACGCTAAACCTAACGCTAACCCTTAACCTAACCCTAAACCTAACCCTAACGCTTAACGTAACCCTAACCCTAACCCTAACCCTTAACCTAACCCTAACCCTAACCCTAAACCTAACCCTTACCTTTACGTGAATCGGCTTGCTTTAAAAGCGCTTTTTAAAGCGCCCTTTTTTCTCCGCGGTCGTATTTGTCACGCTGCTGATGACGTCAGGTACGAGCTTTAATCGGGCGCGCTTTAGTGGACCGCGGTTTTGTCGTGCCACGCTAAATTCACCATTGGACCTGGCCAGAAATTGTAATGGTAACTGAATCTAGCACAGATAAAACTTTCTTCTCATGCTTTTTTGTGACATAAGCTGGCTCATATAAGGATTGTGTTCATTATCTATAATATGTTTGGTTTGCATTTTAATATAAAACAAAGTTGATTCACACTTCCCAAATTATATATGAATTGGAATGTGATTATTTTGAAATGGCATGTTTGAATTTTATAATGCAGTTCTCTGATCAAAGAAAACATGTTAAAATGTGAATCATAAAAGCTACATATAAAAATTAACACATTAGGGAAAAATAGGTTACAGGAAGATGTACTGTATGTTCTATTTACAAAAATTGTGGGCTAGGCAATATTATAATTATAAATGCAAATGACTTTTCATGATAACATTTATAACACCTCCATTTTCAAATAACCTTTTCTTTTTAAAGTCGAAAGACTGAACTAATTTATGCATGAAATATGCAGATCTTGGTGCATTATAGAATTTTCATGTTTAATTTTGGACCTACTTACCCCTACAAAGTTGATCCTGACAGATTGTAAGTAATGTATATTAGAACACTATTAAGAGGTTTCCTAAAAAGTGAGAAAATATGGCTTATTTCTCTAAAATTGTTGCTAAATATTTGATCAGTAGTTTTTTGTTGCATCCAGGATGTGGTTGATGACATTATTTGGATATCTAAGATATCTTCACTTTACTTCACTAAAAAGTTTATCTATCTATCTATCTATCTATCTATCTATCTATCTATCTATCTATCTATCTATCTCAATTATCTATCTATCCACCTACCTACCAACCTATAATCTCTCTCTGTCTTTCTCATCATCTGTCTGTCTGTCTGTCTGTCTGTCTGTCTATCTATCTATATTCTATCCACCTACCTACCTACCTACCTACCTACCTACCTACCTACCTACCTAGTTTTTATTCTGCTGTAATTTTGGGATGATTGCACAACAATGAAACAGTTGTAAGTACAGCAGAATAAATTATTGAACAAACTAAAATGACTGCATATAAAATAAAATAAAAGGATGGAAAGAGCTGAATAACATAAATATATTGTGATAACTTACTGTAAATTGTCTGATAGCCCTCCTGTAATTTCATAGAAATATTAAACATTAAGTTAGATGATGAGCTGAATTCTGAAGAAGATCATAATGAAAACCCACAGACCTATTATTTAATTGATATCTCATTTTTCAGTATTGCTAGCTAATATTGCTTGCTAAAGATGGAATGTAACCTTATCCCTGTCCTTCATAGACAGTTGAAAAGGATACCACAGTCATGGTGTTTAATACTATTGAAAGATCAAGGTGGTATTCCCAATCAAAGCCATGAAAAAGGTAATCCACCAGAATGAATAAAGCCATCATTCCTGATCCATGCTTGGATCTGAATCTTCATGAAAAGAAGTCCATAGAGAATTCTTCTAGCACTCTTTGTAAATGAACTCTCACCACTTTCTCAATCATATTCCTCCCAAAAAGAAAGGTTGAAGACATGGTGTGAAGGTGATGCATCATCACTTTCTTTAAGCCAATCAGAAGGAAACTCTCCATTAAAAAATATTGACACTTTCCTAGATGTACTTCCACTACTATCAATAGTCCCCTGAAAAAGCAGAATAGAATGAATCAAATTCACTAGTGCCAGAGTTCAAACTACTAGTAGAGGTATTCCTCAACTTACTACCACATCTGGGGCCAGAACTTCACTTGCTAAACAAGACGGTTGTGAGTCAGGCCCGATTTTACAACCTTTTTTGCTACATTTGTTAAGCAAATCACTGATGTTTTTAAGTGAATCACATGATCATTAAATGAATCTGACTTCTCCCATTGACTTTGCTTCCCACCCAACTGGCTGAGAAGATCACAAATGGTGATCATCTGACTCCAGGATACCGCATCAAAAATACATGCTGGTTGTCAAGTTCCCAAATTTTAATCATATGACCATGGGGTGCTACAATATTTGTAAGCATGAGGACTGGTCATAATTCACTTTTTTCAGTGTTATTGAACTTTAAATGTTATTAAATAAATGGCTGTAAGTACCTGTACTTATCTCTTTAAAACAGCCTGTAGGCCAATTCCAGATCACAGTGACTACATCAAATTCCATTTATGACAAGTAAAATGGGTTAAAAGGTGAACAAAAATGTCATAGAGGTGTATAAGCATATCCTCCTGACTCCTTTTCCAACAAAAAATAAACTATATTAAACAAACTGCTAAACTGTGAACAGCTGATACAATAAAGAAACAGAAATATTAATTCCTCATCTCCCTTAACATGGGGTAGGGTTGACCGTGAACTGTTATTCATAGTTAGTGAAGTCCAATTTTCTTCCTTCTCTGGATGCTTTATTTCTTGGAACTTCTTAGTAAACTTAAGGATCGCCTGGGATTAGCAGAGAAAAAGAAGACACTTATACTTTGATCGCCTTATAGACATAGGAGTTCCACTGAGAATTGGTAGAATTATCTACCAGGTTGTTTGAAAAATTGCTGGAATCTATCTTATAAAGCACCTAGATCAGGGCTGTCAAACACCCAGCCCATGCCCCGGATGCATCATATGCTGGCCACACCCATGACAGGTTTAGCGAAGGGGGGAAAGTCCCAATATGTCACATGATGACATGAGTTTGACACCCCTGACCTAGATAGACCATCAAAATTTGTCTTCACACACTAAAAAGACAAAACAAAGTCCAGAATGTGCCCATCTCTGTATTAGGCCACAGACTATTTGTGCAGCTTCATAGAGACCGTGAATTCCTGAATTTTCCAAGGGCCTGTCCCTAGTCATGCACATTTAAATCATGACATTCTAATATCAGCCCAGTGATGCAGTCTAACAGCTCAGGAAGGATGAGCCAAGCTAAAGGATGGACGATGCACAAGCTGGTTGCAAAACTTGTAGCAATGGCTAAATGTAGCTTACAGTCACTTATACCCTGTCATTCTCAGAACAAGGCTCAGATCACAGATAAAACTTCTGTCAAGATGATTGCTATTCTCCTCTACCAACTAACAGTGGCTTCTGTACAACCAGAAAATAAGGAGGATAAATTTGTGAAAAAGCTACATCTTGCCATTGGTCAGCTAGTTTTTGATGAATGTGGTCTTGGTACAAATGGACCTGGCATTTACTATAGCAACCTGAGACCAGGTTCACCAACGATTCTGCTTCCTAAGCTCAGGGCACAGGCGCTGGATGGGCTAGCAAAATATTCTAGATCCCCTATGCTTGCAATGCATAAATCAATATATGCACAGAACTGATTATATCATAATTAGTGCAAAATGCTAATTCAAGTTGATAAAAGATAATTTATGTTGACATTTTTCAAAGGGGAAAAACAGTTTTATTTTAAAAAAACATGGACATGATGCCATATTCTTGCATATATTAATTTTTAGGGAAGAGGAATGTACCTGAGTGTTCTTTTCTTTCATGTTCCTATAGTCAGTTTCACAATCTTCAATTCTTTAGTTTTCCATGCTACAGTTCAATCCCAAAGGGATACAGTATGGTCTACATCAGTGGTTCCCAAACTGATCCTCAGTGCCCCCCACCCAGTGGTGGAATTCAAATTTTTTACTACTGGTTCTGTCGGCGTGGCTGGGGGGTCATGTGACTGGGCGGTTTGCATGACAGAAGGAAGATAGTAACAGTAAAATTCAAAACTGTAACAATTAATTGCACATTTATTCAAAATCCAATTTAAAAACCTTTTTAGTTAAAGTTAATTCAAAAAAATTGTTGAACATGATCCAGTGATACCAGGTTTTCAAAATCTGAGTCATTTATCAAGAACCTTAGTAACTAGTAACTTAGTAAACTCAGTAAAATTTAGTAACTACTTCACTGTTCAATAAATTCTTAATGTGATGGATGGGCTTGATAAAGCGATACCAGTTTCCAATGTCTGGTTTTAAGTCACTTAGCAGAGTGCAATGTTTCCCAACCTTGACAACTTGAAGATGTCTGGACTTCAACTCCCAGAATTCACCAGCCAGGGGATACTGTCTGGGGAAATCTGGGAGTTGAAGTCCAGACATCTTCAAGTTGCCAAGGTTTAGAGACACTGCTCTAAAAGCATCAGAACTGTTTTGCTCTCCTCTCCTATTATGGTATCAGATGAGCCTTTTTGGAGGCATTAACTCCTGGCTCTAGTTTCCAGTAGTTTTGGGTGATGGTTTGTCTTAAAAGACACTTAAAAAGAGCAGCCGTTTCCTACCAGTTTGCCCCTGGAGTTTCATGCAAAACTTGTTTTGTCATCGCCCATGTCAAAATTCCCATTGGCCATTGCCCCCGCTGCTCCCTTCCCACCCAAGGAAAACCACCCACCATCCCCTTTTTTGTATTGCCAGAGGATTTTAGTTGCCATACACACATATGGGGAACCCCAGGTCCTGGGATCGCCCTTTGTGCGCCCGCAGAAAAGAGGACTCCCTGCCTGTGGAACACGGTACTGCCGCCCTTGGTGCACAGTGCATGGATTGACAGAGTGCACACCGACTGACTGGTTACCCCAAGGAATGTGTGGTATGCAAGAGGCCAGAAGCAACCATTCAATGGGATGGGGAGGGGGGGAGGACAGAAGTGGCCTGTGTCTGCGGCGGGCTCAGGGAGCATGTGTGTTCCGAGCTGTGGCACTCAGTCCGGAGGGGGGGGGGAGCCCTGAGTGGTGTGTGCCTAGCCACCACGTGAGAGCAGCTCTGTGTCTTCTGATTTAGTTGTTTCGACTCCCACTCCTGTGTTCACTTGGGCACTCTCTGTATGCTCCCCGCCCCTTCTCTCTCTTTTGCTAGGTGGTGGTTGAAGCCGCTGGTAGTTTGGATCAATTCTGCTGTTGCTTAAGTTGCCATGGCAGACAGCAGCAGCAACGAGAAGCAGCAGTGGTAGTATCGAGTAGATCAACGAAGAAGGGGCATTTATGGCAGGCTGGCCAGCTGAAGCTGTAGACTCAGCGCGGCTCCTTCTCTGCTGCCTGCCGCCCCCTGCCTCTTAGCACCCACCTAAGTCATCCCACCGCCCCCAGGGGGTGGTACCACCCACTTTGGGAACTACTGGTCTACATGAAAGAAACCTGTCCTTGAGAAATGTTGAAAAAATTTCTTCTTCACTTAATAGAAATCTAAATACATTGCTTTCTTAAATTCTCTCATACATTTATTTTAGAATTTGACAGCAATTCTGCCCATCTCTAATAGCTCCAAGTTTTATTTTGGTGAACTTTTCACAAAACATTGGCAATACTTATGTATTTATTTTTATGACTCATAGCTTGTTTTTCAGCAGATAGGCAGAACATGTAACAATATGTGTTATATATAATATACAGTAAAATATAACTATCATTACTAATAAAAAATTATATTCAAAAATCTTTGCTAAAATAATAATTTTGACCTTTCTCTGAAAGTAGAAAAAGTGGAGACTGAGTTCAATTCCATAGAGAACGTAACTATTATATTTTAATGTAGATAAATGGATCTAAAAGTGAGGCACTAGACATAGGAATAAATATGGGTACTTTGACACATGGCTTAATAGCAACAACATTAGTTGAACGAATACGTATACGTAGATATAGATGAATATGATGTAGATGTAGATATATAGTAAGGGTAAGATATGTTCTTAAAAAGCATGAGCTAGTTATGAGCTACCAATGGAACTTAATGTTATTTGAATTTTCATAATTATTTCATCCCTTTTAAAGGGTGAATCCATTTTTATTTCTTATTGTAGTTAAGTTGGGTAAAAATAAAATACTGAAACTACATACAAGAGATGAATTTTACAAACTAAAGAAAAGTGTTTTAGGCAACGGAAAAGTTACAGCTCACATTCTCAGAGCATCTGATTGCATCATAAATAAAACAGTAGCCCAAGTCATGCTAGACATACGATGTGTAAGAAAACTGGCTGGAAGGCCACTGAAGGACTTAAAATTATGATCTCAGGCCCATAGACCAGTGAAGCTTGGACACAGAACCAAGTGAAATGTTCAATCACTGCGGAAAGCAGGGGGTGCAGGGGGGGGGGGAGGGAGGCAAAGAAGAAGTGAGAAATTTTTATCGCATCTTCTGTTCAGTGCATTTTATGTCCATTGCAGAACAACATTCTGCTCATGTGACAAATCAATATGTTCAGCTGAAGAAACAATGAGAAAGAAACAACTTGAAAGAACTATAGCATAAATAAAAGCTAAGGACAATGGCTAGTCTCAATATGCATAGCTTCAACTCAAGGCCAGGAACAGTAGTTTTTATAATTACGTAGATTTGAGGGGAGTTCTTTTAATATATTTTTTTGTTCTACTCCTGATTACTGCCTGGGAAAGTCCCTGCAGTTTTCTGAGCAAGGATTTTGGAAGTGGTTTCCATTGCCTCCTTTTGAGAAAGAATAACTGACCTAGGTTCATCCATCTGGGAGAAATGTGCTAAAGGCAGGGTTAGAATTCACAGTCCTTGGTCTCTAGCCTGGTGCTTTAACCACTCCACCAAATTAAGAGTAGAAAGGAGAAGTCATTGTAAATTACATATACATCTAGTGAATAATTCAATGGCTTAATGGAAAACTTTTGGAGCTGACCTGTTATTTATCATTGGAAGAGTGACCCAACAGACTAGGACCTGCAATACTCTGACTAGTATATGAATTTCTTACATTTAAGTCACATCTTTAACTGAATGACCTAATTCCAAGACTAATATATGGACTAGATTCAGTAACTTCTACAAGAGATTTCTCAGCTCTAAAACTGTTCTGAAAAAATAAGTCTATTGGGAAAACTGAATACAAATTTTGAAAGGAAAATCATCTATATACAAAATGATTTTTTTTAGAGTTTAAAATTGCTGTCTAATTTGCAAATTAAAAAAAGTAATATACGGACTATACAGAGTTAATTCTAGAAATCACCTATAGGCTATATATGGTTGGAAAGTTCTATGATGGATAGAATAGCTCTATTTGTGATCCACATAATCAGATACAGTTTATAAACTGAGCTATCAAGGGGGAAAGGGGGAAGAGAAGCCTGGTGTTTAATCTCTGCCCCAGATGGATAATTAATTAAATGACTCCCTGTCCTTTCCCCCAATAAAGAGACAATGTCAGGTGCTAGCAACCAGAGCCACTCATGAATAGTTTCAGTCAGTAACTTTATTGTTTATCACCTATGTTATAAGAATCTCACTAGACTACTTGCCCTCCCCTGGGAAAAACTTGATAAGACTTCATGGATTTGAGAGAAAGTCAAGCTTGTGCCATTTGAAGCTGTGCCACGATTTCAAGCTAGACCCTTGCTTGATTCTCCTCCCTTCAGCTTAATTGGCAATTCCACAACAGATAGTATTTTATGACCTAGGATCTTACTTTATAATTTGGAATAAGATTCCTATCAGCATTTGCTGGTCAGTAATTTACCTAGAACTGTTTTTTTTTTAAAAAAATAGAACAAAATAAGAAGAAATATTACAAATACTTTTTTTTACAAAAAAGTTTGCAATGACTCAAGCAGTCTGTAAAATACTGATAATATATTTTGACATGTGTGACTCCTGTTAGCAGATAAATGTTGTCACAATGCTCTATTTGTAAATAAATAAGATCTTCTTAAAACACACTGGGGCATGGTGGCTCACTAGTTAAAGATGCTGAGCTGGTCAGCCCAGGTTCAAGACATGAGCACTACTGGATGGGTTAAGCTCCCATTACTTGCTCCAGATACTGCTCACCTAGCAGTTCAAACCCATGCAAACTTGAGTAGATATGTATGTAACACTTTGGTGGGAAGGTAACAATGTTCAGTGAATCCCGGTGTAAAGTCAGGCTGGCTACATGACCATGAAAGTGTTTTTGGGAAAATGCTGGCTTCCTCAGCTAAGAAACAGAGATGAGCATTAGCTCCTAGAGTTGGACATGACTGTTTACCTTTAAAACAGTGATTTTTCTAGTGTTTTGTCAAGTCTGAGCCTAGAGAAATCCTACTGAGTTTAATTCCTTTATATGCTTATGTTTAATGGATAGAATCTTGCCAAATGAAAACTATAACCTTCCAACTAGATATATCTTGACAGACTGTAAGATGCACCTTCTCTGAATCTGATACCACCTCCCTCATCCGTTTTGGACTGTACAGTCTCTTAATCGGCATCTCTTTCTGGGAAAGCTCTATGTTGCCAAAATTCTATACCACTGCTTCTCCATATGCACATTCCATCACATGTATCTTCCTTCTTTTTTCTACTTAAGCTAAATTCTATAGTGGTGCCCTAAAACTCTGTAGCACTGTCTTCTCATTACTTTGGGAAAATGAGAAACATTCAGTATCATTACAGGTCTCCTTTTGAAGAACAAATATAACTGGAAAAAATATTCAAAATTAACTGGCAATTATCAAATAAAATATACATATGAGTAACTTGCAGAAGAAATTAAAACTATTCAAATTAAATTGGGGGTGAATTAAAAATGCATTGCAGATCACTTTGCATTAAATGCAAAAGCATTTGTTATAGGATAAACATAATTAACACTGAAATATAATTCCTTTTTAAAAAAAAATATATCTGCCAATGATGAAAATACCAGTTAAAGTGATCAGGAGGGCTACTACTACTTGCAAATTCCTCCAGTGAATTCAGCAATTTGCTTTAGTGCCTGGGAATTCTGGAAACTGTAATCCCAATGCATTTAGAGAATAACAAATCGTGGCAAGCTGCAAAAGATTTGCAGTGAATTCAAATGCTATCTATTATATTACATCCCCAAGCAGAAATGCATAATGATCTGAGACACTAGATCATCAGGGGATCTGACCATATTGTTTCCTCTCCACTGAACACACAGCTTATCCATTGGTTTGCTGCTCTAAGGCAGTATTGCCTTAACTGGAACTTCTCTAGTCATACAATTTTAAATAAATGAGATGGTCAGGCCTCAAGCAAATTTCCTGCAACCTCAAGTGTTCCAACAATGGATGAGCAGATCGGAAGTTGCCCCTTTTATTTCCTTCCAAAGAAAATTGGAAGTTGCTCACCAAGCTGTTTTTTAATCTCTCTTTTCAATATTCTAGCCATGCATAGATTTACACCGGTAACTTCATTTTTGACCAAATAAACCTTTGTGGCCAGTATAATTTTGGTGAAAACAAAATATATATAAAATGTTCTACCGCTGGCATCTTCCACCGACAAGACTGGCGAAAATGTCTTCAAAAGTTTCAGCCATATGCTGGAAATGTAAAACGGTGCTGGGCACGTACTACCATATGTGGTGGACGTGTCCGGTAGCCAAAGCATATTGGAAGCAAATACTAGGATGGCTGAATGGAATCCTGTCAATTAAACTATGCTTTAAGCCGGAAACTTTCTTATTAGGAATAATAGATCAAAAAATTTGCAAATCTGACCAATACCTCCTAGTCCATATTCTGACAGCGTCAAGGATTGTTTACGCACAGTGCTGGAAGAGTGAAAATGCCCCCACCAACACTATGGTGATGAATAAAATTTTAGAACTAGCAGAAATGAACAGACTGACGATGCGAATTAATGACAAAGAAGACACAGACTTTTATACAGTCTGGGAGAAGCTATACAAATGGCTTGATGAGTCAGTGAAGACCTAGACATAAAAAGAGATAGCTAACTAACCTATCACGATTAAACCAATAACTCAAATGAACAATATACAACAACTGAGAGATAAACGAAAGGAGAAATGTATCAGGGGCGAGAACCCACCGTCGAGCAATTTTGTCACGCTACAATGCTGGGAAAACTTTAAAAAGCTGATAGGAAATTCGCTATAATTACCTGCATGAAATTAGTGATCAAACTTCATTTTAGATGAGGCGAGAAGACGTATAATCCTTGCCTCTTCAAGCAAGGAAAGGGAAAGAGAACCAGATTGTCCTCAGCAGAGGAAAATACGCAAATGTAACAAAGGTTAGAAGGGAGGGAAGGAGGATAGTAGGGAAGTCTGGATGGAGAGGAGAAAGGAGAGGAATAGGAAAGGCAGAAGAAGGGGGGAAGAAAGAGGAGGAAGAGAAAGAAGAGAAGGGAAAGAAGGTGGGAAGAAAGAAGGAGAGAAGAAAGAGAAGAAACTGGGGGAGGAAGGAGGGAGGGAAGAAGAGAGGGTAGTAAAGAGGGAAAGAGGGAGGGAAAGAAAGAGAGGAGAGTTGAAAGGAAGGAGGGAAGGAGGGAGGAAAGGAGGGAGATTAAGAGAAAAGGAAGGAGGAGGGAAAGAGGCAGGGAAGGAGGGAAGGTATGTGTGAAGGAGGGGGGGAGCGAGGGAGGGAAAGGAGGGGGAAGGAAAGGAGAAAAGGAGAAAAGAAAGGAGGGAAGGCAGGGGAGAAGGAAGTAAGGGGGGAGGGAAGAAAAGAGGGAGGGAAAGATACCTAACCTTTGATGTTTATAATGATTTGATAGTATGGGAATATCTCGAAATGTAGTTGTATTGTTTTGTTACAAGTTATGGATGTTGTATTTTCTTTTTACCAATAAAATCTATTAAAAAAAAAAAAATTGGTGAAAACAAATTGTCAGATCATTAATCATTTTGAAGATTTCAGTAAAGTAATTACAGTCAGGGGTTGGGGTTGGTGACTAAATATTAATCTGACATAAATATGGAGAACTAGCGGACCTGAGAACTTTTAAAAAAAATTGAGAAGAGATAGATACTTTCTCCCTCCCACCTGCTGAAAAGTTCCAAGAATAGAAATTATGGGTTTTAAAGGAGCTTTGGGAAAAGGCCTTTCTCCTATTAGTTTTTCCTTTCCTGATTCTCCACCTGCATGTAACTAATACTGATACTGGGGTAATACTGTTGTATTTTGTTCCCTCTTTTGAGCTAGTTTGTTGTAGTGACTGAGGCACGGCTAGAAACCAGGAGATTGTGAGTTCTAGCCCCATGTAGGCATGAAATCTTCCTGGGTGACCTTGGACATCCATCCTTCATGGGGAAAATAGGAATTAGCATTATGTATGTTCCATGTCTTGAGTTATTTATAAAAATAACGGCGGGAGATAAAAAAGAAAGGGAGGAAGGAAGGAAGGAAGGAAAATAAATAAATAAATAAATAAATAAATAAATAAATAAATAAATAAATAAATAAATAAATGCTTCTTGGTATTGCTACTCTTTCCATTTCCTTCTGGACCATCATTCTTCAAATTATCACTAGTTTCCACAAGTTCTTTGTGAATCCTTCTTGCCTTGTAAGCTATGGACAAGTGGCAAGTGCTTTTTTACAAACTCCAAGTGGGTTTTCATGTGTTTTGCACTAGGAGAGGCATCTGTGTAGCCATCCTGCCATAAAGCTCAGATCGGTGGAGGGCTTTAGTGATGGTTGTCCATCTGGAACTCTGTCCCATCTCCACATCTTTGCAACTTTGCAACTTTAATAAAATTTGTATGCTGCCCACTCCTTAGGGACTCTGGGCGACTCTGGGCACATAGGATCTCTGGAGCTCAGTCAGAGTGACCACCAGGTTCTTGGTCACCTCTCTTACTTCTTTCCCCTGATTGACTGAGTGATCAACTCTTGAAAGAATTCTGATTGTGCCAAACTTCTTCCATTTGAGAATTATGGAGGCCACTATGCTCTTAGAAACCTTCAGTGCAGCAGAAATGTTATTGTAGCCTTCCCTATCTCTGTGCCTTGCAATAATCCTGTTTCAGGGCTCCGCAGAAAGTTCCTTTGACCTCATGGCTTTTGGTCTGCTACAGTATGCATAGTCCTCTATGAAGCCTTATATAGAGAGGTGTATGCCTTTCCAAATCATGTCCAGTCAATTTAATTTACCACAGACGGACTCCAATCAAGGTGTAGAAACAAGTCAGCAGCAAGCATGAGAAATGGAAATTTCAAGTGTTATTGCAAAAGGTCTGAATACTTATGTCAATGAGTATAGTTTAGGTTTTTTTCCTTTTAATGAATTAACAGACATTTCTAAAATTCTGGTTTCACTTTGTCATTATGGGATACTGAGTGTAGATTAATGGAAAAAATGAATTTCAACAACTGTAGAATCAGGCTGCAGCACAACAAAATTGACAAAGGTGAAGGGAGTCTGAATACTTTCTGAATGATGTGTGTGTGTGTGTGTGTGTGTGTGTGTGTGTGTGTGTGTTTGTGTGTTTGTTTGTTTGTTGCAACCTGACATGAGTTAGCCTTTTGAGGTAGACCAAGCCAGGAAATAAAAGTTAAGAATTCTATTATAAGGTTGTAATAAGAGAATCTTGCAAGTATGAATGCATTTTACCCCCTTCCTTTATTTTTAGTAGCTTAAACGAAGCTTAAAGTCTGAGACAGTTTCTCAAATTACATTTCTTCCTCAGACTCACATTTCTTTTATCTATATTGTTTTGGTTGTGAATGTTCCTCCTCTTCTTAGAGTCCATTACGCATGTGATTAAAATTATAAATGGTTCTTTATCTGGTCATTCCAAAGGAATATAATGTATGCAGACTTGCAGAGCTCATAGGAAAGATTACATTAGAATACAAGTTGGAATAAGTCATAAGATATTTCAAGTCTTATATGTCTCTCTCTGTGTTATTCCTTATATAACTGTTTTTCAGTCTTAAATTTAGAAATGTGTTCTATTTTCCAGCCTATTCAATGAAGTTCAGTCTTGTTTGTTTTAAACTTGTTTGCATATAAGCAGTTTAATTAACTCTTGAAGACCTTAAACAAATGTGTATGCAGCAATTTACAAACTTGGTGAAATGATGTTTTGATTATGCAGTTTTAAATTATTGCAATATTGATGCAAAATTAAGTGACAATGTTATTCAATTTGTAAAATAGTCAGTTCTCGCCTCCTTTCGCTTCTTGATGGAAGTGGAATCTACAGTTCACCAAATGCGTGTGTGGCTTTTTGTCAACAAAGACTACAAAAAAGAAGAAAAGAGTAAGCAGACAGTGGGAGGTAGCAGAAATGGAATAAGAAAATACAATGTCATCTCCATGCTGTGACAGCCATGAATCAATTATTCACATACCAATTGGTAATTAAAAAAAGAAAAAGAAAATAATTACCAGATGATAACAGTGGAAATGCTTTGCTGAAGGCATTAATAGCCCACCTCCTTTTCAACCTTGAATAAAAACTAAAAGTGGAGTGAAAAAATGTAGAGAAATTACAATAGCAGCACAGAATATTGTGGCAAATACATAGAGAAAGATAGTGACTGTATCAGGAAAAGAATAAAGGGCATTTGTTAAAAGTACAAATCAATACATAAATATTAACAAAACAAGACTTTAGACTTTTTTACTTCAATTTTTATATACAGTAGATCATAAAAACATAAAAAGAGAAAAGAGATAAAACATGCCAAAATATCAAATTCTGTGCCTTTTATTCACATTAAGGCTGGCAGGAAATGGTGGGGAATATTTCAAAAGAGAAATGCTACAATGCAAATAGGCTAAGAAAGTTTAAGCTCTTATTTCTTGTGTGTATCCTTAGAGTTGATCCAGAAGTTCTGGAAATGATGTAATAGTAGAAGCTTTATCATCTAAATATGTGGTGGTGAAATTGCTTACATTAAGGCAACCCATAAATTAAAATATCTCTGCATGTGTAAAGCTAGCATGTCAGAGATTCAGTTATACAGATTTTTAGAATGCATACTGTGATAATTTCAGTCCTGAAAAATGAAATGTACCTTTTATTGTGCAGCCTCTTTCCATGCAATGCTGAAGAAGTATGATTTATTGATCAGATATCTAAAAAATTAAGCTGAACTCATTGGGACTTCCTTTTTAATCAACACATATAAGCCGCATTGAAAAATCTTTGTCAAATAAGTCACAGAATGCCTGTAAGGAGTGCTGTATCTGTGGCAGAAGACATTTATACAGCAATCCTAAAAAAAACTTTTTAGGAGTTACACAACAGAGATGTGTACGTCTCTGTGTGTGTATGTATGTGTGTGTGTGTGTGTGTTTTGTAGATTTTCACGGGTATAGGTATGCAGGTCTTGCCGTATTTGGATCTTTTCCCGTGTAAGATTGACAGTATCTTGGCGACGTTTCGATGAGGTCACACTCGTCATCTTCAGGCTGGTGCCTTTGGCTTTGTGCTTGTGCGAGCAAAGCATGATCAGAGCTGCCATTTTTCTATAAATATAGGTGTGTGTGTGCGTGTGTGTGTGTGTGGAATGTTGGCTTTGTTGCTTTAAATGGATTGGTTGGCTATGTTGTCACATCTTGATTGTGTTGTTCTGGGTCCTGTGTTGGTTTTTGTGCCTGGGATTCGTTTATTGACTAGGGCTAGCTTCCAGATGTCTGGTAGGTGGGAGGTCACATTTATTCATGTTGCGGGGGTGTTTCCCTATTTCAATAGCTTCCATAATTATTCTCTTGTCTAACAAAAACCAACACAGGACCCAGAATAACACAAGACACCATCAACATCACCTTCACCAAACATCAATTCCATCAACCAATCAAGACAACACAGCCAACCAATCCGTTTAAAGCAACAAAGCCAACATTCCACACACTCCCACCTATATTTATAGAAAAACAGCAGCTCTGATCATGCTTTGCTTGCACAAGCATGAAGCCAAAGGCACCAGCTTGAAGATGATGAGTGTGACCTCGTTGAAACATTGCCAAGATACTGTCAATCTTACATGGGAAAAGACCTGTATATGTGTGTGTGTGTGTGTGTGTGTGTGTATATGTGTGTGTGTATGTGCTTGTCTTGTTTTCAGCTTAAAGCGTGGTTGGAGTTGCTGTCTTTCTATAAATTATGGTGGGGGTGTGTGGAGTGCTGGCTTTGTTTCAGTATTGGTTGTGTGGTTGTATCATGATTGGTAGATTGGTGCTGATTGGTGCTGGCTGTGCGCCCATTGTTGTTTTGTGTTGTAATGGCCTGGGTGATGGGTGGTGCTCATTTGTTGACTAGGGCTGGTTTTCAGATGTCTGGTAGGTGGGAGGTATCTGGAAACCAGCCCTAGTAAACAAACGAGGATGAATTGCCTCATCTTCAATTTTTCCTCCCACCTGTCTACAAACCCCCCACCCTATATTTTTGACATGGCTAATATTAATTCTGCTGCCATCATCCCAGCTGACCTTGGTTATCATCTTTGCCTTCCTTCCTTCCTTCCTTCCTTCCTTCCTTCCTTCCAGCCCAGCCCAGCCCAGCCCAGCCCAGCCCAGCCCAGCCCAAACCCAGGCTCGGAGATGTAACCTCACCTATGACCAAAACCACGCAAAGCTTCTCCTGCTAAGTCCTGGGAAACTTAGTTGCACTTCACCCTGAGAAGGTTGAACAGTGGTGATGCCTTCCCCAGGGCAGACCTGGACACACAGAAACTTTGCAGGCAATGGGAGAAGATGAGAAACTTTGCAAAGCCTTGCCCATATGAAAGTCCATGTCCTCTCAGACTGGTCTGGAGTTGAGCTAGTTGCATAGAAATGGAGAGAGGGAGTGAAGGGAAGAGAGGTGAACAAAGGTCAGCTGGGGATGGCAACAGCAGAAGTGGCAATGAGATACAGCAAGTTTTTCATCTTGGCCATGATGACCACATGGTCCTGGTTTAATGACTTCAACTGCAAGTGCCAAATAACACAGTGATGTGATGTTTGCTTAGTATCCTTTTTGTTTAATGTGGTAAATTCCAGTCCCAATAAGGGTCATAACCCAAGAACTATTTACAAAAAGTAAAGGTAAAGGTTTCCCCACACATGCAAACTAATCATTTCCAGCTCTAGGGGCAGTGTTCATCTCTGCTTCTAAGCCAAAAAACCAGCGCTGTCCAAAGTTGTCTCCATAGTCATGTGGCTGGCATGACTAAATGCCAAAGGTACATGGAGCACTGTTATCTTCCCAACAAAGTGGGAAGTGCATTTTTTACTTGCTTTCGAACTGCTAGGTTGGCAAAATTTGGGACAAGTAATGGGAGGTCATCCCATTATGCGCCACTAGAGATTTGAACTGCTGAACTGCCAACTTTCTGATTGACAAGTTCAGCGTCTAATCCAGTGGTGGGTTCCTCCCGGTTTGTGCGAACCAGATGGTCGGTGAACCCGGAAGTAATTAACTTCCGGGAACACCGGTACTGCTCCTGGCCCCTGTCGCTGCAAAGCGCCCTTGCCAACAAGGCAGCACAACCTGCTCGGCATGTAGAAACAGCAAAAGAAGGAACAGGAGAGGAGCCGAGGTTGCGCAGTGGTTAAATGCAGCACTGCAGGCTACTTCAGCTGACTGCAGTTCTGCAGTTCGGCTGTTCAAATCTCACCGGCTCAGGGTTGACTCAGCCTTCCACCCTTCCGAGGTGGGTAAAATGAGGACCTGGATTGTTGTTGGGGGCAATATGCTGACTCTGTAAACCGCTTAGAGAGGGCTGAAAGTCCTATGAAGCAGTATATAAGTCTAACTGCTATTGCTATTGCTATTGCTATAGTTCCAAGCAGGGCTTTTCAAACTCCTCTCCTGTCCCTTCTTTTGCTCTTTGAACAAGCCATGCGGGTTGCGCTCCCTTTTCTTTCATAGCCAGCTCGTTTCGAATTGGGGTGGGGATCCATGGAGAAGGACGGAAAAAAACAACTTCTTCCCCCCTCCCCCAATTGGAAACGAGCTGGCTATGAAAGAAAAGGGAGCACAACCCACACTGCATATACAGACAGCAAAAGAAGGAACAGGAGAGGAGTTCCAAGCCGGGCTTTTCAAACAGCCAAACTCCTCTCTTGTCCCTTTCTTTTGCTCTTTGAACAAGCTGTGCAGGTTGCGCTCCTGGTTCTGGGGATTTCCCCCCCCCCCAAAAAAAAAGACCGGCTGCCCGTCTCTCCAAATCTTGTGGCTTTTCAGGATTTTCTTTTTAAAAAACGCCTCTCTGGGTGATCTTGAAAACCTGCAAGGTTGCTTTGGAAGGGGATAGATGGGCAGCATTTCCCCCTGCCCCCCTCCCTGGGTGCCTGCAGCCTCAGAGCCTACAGCCTTAAAGCAAGCCTTTGCACAGTAAATAAAATCTCATGAGTGAGAGAAGTTCTTAATTGCCTTTACTGTGCAAGTTGCTTCAGGCTCCGAGGCTGCAGGCAACCAGGGATGGGGTGGAGGGAATGCTGCCTGTCTTCCCCCTCCCAAAGCAACCTCGCAGGTTATCAAGATTGTCTGCAGAGGCGTTTTTAAAAAGAAAATGGCCTTCTTGGGAGGGGGAATGGGCTGCACAGAGGAGCGGGCACCCGGGGCACCCTGAAGCAGCGCCAGCCAACATGTCCATAAGAAAAGCCCCAAGGGCAAGTGCGGCAGCGCTGCACCCACCTCTGCCCTGCCGGTCGCCTAGCAATGCATTTCCGCTGCCTCCTTCTACTCAGCAGGGTAGGGGTGCAGGCATGGCCCAGGAGAGGGTGGGTAATGGGGTGGGCGCTGCCCAGCCAGTGCTCACTCAGCAGCAGTGGCGAGTTCCACGATGTTGCCTTCAAGGTGAGCAGTGGGCACCACATGGCCGGGGCAGCGGGGCTCACTGGCACCCACCCAGCCACCACTCAGTGGGCGGGCTGGCGGGTGGGCAGAAGGTTGCCCTGGCACAACCAAGGTAGCACATCGTGTGGAGGCTTGGCGGGCATGAAGGGTTCCTGTCTTCCCTGGCCAGGCTGGAGCATGGGACGGCCTTGCAACAGGCCCGTCTGTCGCTTGTGGAGCGAAGATGTGGCACTCAGAAGCGGCGGTGGACTTGTTTTCCAGTCATTCCTGGCCCTGCAAAGGTTCCAAAAGTGCCTGGGCTCTGGGACATCCTGTGCTGTGCCTGCTTCCACTGCCACCACCTCTGCTCCCAAACGCAACTGCAGATGCCTGAAGCTGCTGCTTGCAGTCATTTACGGCTGCAGATAGATTGTGCCTGTAGCGGGAAGCTCTTTGCCCTGTGAGAGCTTCTCTCCAGTACTCCTAGTTTGGTAACATCATCAATGCTAGAAGGGAGTGGGGTTGTGGGGGAAGAAAGAGAAAGGGCAAACAGGAGAAAGAGAGGGAGAAAGAGGAAGTGGGGGATAATGGGATCCCTGCTGCTTTCTGAGCTTGGTGGTTTTCTTACAGGCATTTCATTACCAAACTAGGTAATATCATCAGTGCTAGAAGGAAGTGGGGTTGGGCGGGGGGAGGAGGAGAAAGTTAGGACAAAAAAGAAAAATATAAGGAGGGAGAGGACTGTGGGGTCCTTTGGTGTTCTCTGAATGTGGTGGTTTTTAATTATTTTATGGAATTTTTATTTATTTATTGTTTATAGAATGTTTATTACAAGAAATGTTATTCCTTTTTGCAAATGTTTTATTTGTGATGCAATATGTTGCTTTCTTGCAAGGCAGCTTTGCCAGATTTAGTGTATTTCACCCTCGTTGTTTAGGTAATTCTGAGGTGGTTGATGGTTCTGTGAGCGCCTGTCCTTTATAATTTTCCACATTGCCTTGATGGTTTTTATTCCAGTGACTTTGTCTTTCCTGTCCTTAGGCTTAGGAAAAAAACTGGTTTCATTGGCAGTTTTTTTTTTTGAGGGGGGATTCTTATTTTTTGGCACTGTCATAGCTTGTGTGTGCGTGTGTGTGTGTGTTTGTGTATGTATGTGTGTGTAATGTCTCACAGTTATCTACGCATTAATAATGATCTAGTAATATTAATAATATCTAGTAATTAGTAATATCTAGTAATAACATCGTCTTGGCCACTCCCACCAGGTCACATGGGTGGCAAGCCACTCCCATCTGGACACATGGGTGGCAAGCCACTCCCATCTGGTCACATGGGTGGCAAGCCACTCCCACAAAGGAGGCAACGCTCACAGAGTAGGTTCGAACAATTTTTGAAACCCACCCCTGGTCTAATCATTATTTAGGTTATAACACAATGGCTCTTATGCAATACCACATATTAGCGCTTCAAGATATGACAGATCAAGAAATACTCATAAGATTATTGGACCTCTCTTTATTGATAAAGATTATAGTGACAGAACTTTGAAATCCTAGCAAGTTTTCCTTCCTTTCTTTTATACCAATAAAATTTATTTTTAAACAAAGAAGATTTTTTTTCTAATGTTCTGTTCCTGTTCTGGGTTTAAATCATGTTTTGCTAATTTGCTGCAAAATATCTTCAAGGTAGTCTCTGTGGTTCTTTACATCATAAGATTTCTCAGTTTTTCAATTTCTGGCATTAATTGGTACTGGGGAGTCCCAATATTGAAAGACAATCTTAGAGACTGTCAGGGAGAAAGAAGGATTAATAGATGGAATCCAACTATTTTGGTGGAAATGGCTATCCAATTCCAAAAAATATTTCTACGCTGACTAGCACCATCATTGGTACATGTCTATGTTAATGTTATAGTACATAAAACATGTTTTTGTCATTGTAATTTAGCAAATTTCTAATTATTATTATAAATAAACTCAAATACATAACATACGGCAAGGAAAAGAGACTACAAGTAAAAATGTTGCCCATATATTAAGTCCTGCTGCCTTCAGTATCCTAATGGTGCATGGTGTGACTTTTTACTTTCACTGTATGACATTTATGAAGCTGAGGGAGCTCCTATAAGAATCATATCAGAAAGCTAAAACTAGGTGTTATGAAGTGAAAGACTGACATTTCCTATCATTTTCAGTGATAGCCCCATGTTTTTTTGTGATTTGTAGTTCTATCATGAACCTCACTGAAACTGCATGGTAGCAGTGGATGAGAAGCTGCTCCAGACATTAACACAGTTCCTAAAGCTGTAGCAAAGAGGAGATGGCTATTTGTGTAGTACTATGATATTATTCAAGAGACATTTAAGTGACTGGTGATGCCTCCACAGGAAGGAGCATCACTCTTATTGTATTGAATCTGAGGAAGGATTGTTGATGACTGCAGCAACTGTTCCATTTTAAGGCCATCTGTAGCACTTAAAGAAAATTAAGGCTAGCATTTTTTTCACACTTTCTTGAAAGCAAGATTCACAATGGGATTTGTTTCTGAGAAAACAGGATTGGGCTTTAAAAGTGGGATATGAATCATTACTAATTATGATATCCTTTTACTTATAGTCATTAACATTTAGAAGATGCTTTGGATGTACAGCCTGGCTTTTTTGCTTTATGTGTCATTCATTTTTCTCTTCCCCTCTACATATTTTTTTTCACAGGGTGAAAGTTTTCTGCCATATCTTCCTTTTTCCCTTTGTTTGTCCACTTCTTCCTGAAGAATTATTATTATTTTTCATTTTAAAAAAAGTAATGAATTAGTTTTTGTCCTATCATATAAGTTTTCTGCTCCTTCCTTCAAAGCCTTCACAGGGCCAACAATCTAATTTCATGCTGCACTACAAAATGAAATCCTCAAATTATGCAAAATTAGCATTAAAAATCAAAAGACAACAAACAATAGGGCTTTTTATGTGGTTTTTGTAATTGCACAAAGCTGGTTACCTTAGCCATAATTGTTTGTGCTTCATTAACATGCAAAATGGTTTTGTAGACTAACCTGAACACAAAAGAAACCATTTGTGATGAGAACTATGCTTTGTTTAATGTTAGACACCATTGTATTTGCTTTCCTAATATAACAGTTCTAATTAGTACCTAGCATTCATCCAGAGTTTTTCAGCTTGAACATGCTGAAGATGACAATTGAGTCACAATTCCATGGCACTCTTTGTCAGCTCCTGTCAAAATATAGCTAAGTCTTCAGGAGTTGTGATCTAAATACTAAAAAAAAAAGGGGGGGGGAGAAAAAAGTTAATAGTTTGGGGTGGGTGGGAAATCAACTTCATGCAGTTTAAGAAATAATTTTGAATAGTGCATTATTATCAGTGAAGTGTTCTAAAGAGGCTTGTAGAAGCTTAACCATTACAGTCACAATTTTGTGAACACTCACCTAGTATAAGGTCTAATGGCCACATCCAAGGGAACATATAGAAGAGCAAAATATTTATATTTAAAAATATGAATGTGAAAGGAAGTAATAACATAAGATATGGGTATAAATCTAGACTTTTTAATATGTGGGGTTGTTTGATTTTTTTTAGTAGACTTCCTACCTTTATTTTTCCTGAAAGAAACTTCATAGGATATGTAGCGAATTACTGCCTCTGCTTCAAAGTTAGTTAATTAGAGAGATGAGAACTTTGTTCTGTTGATGCTTTGATAATAACATACCAAAGTCATTAATAAATGAGAAAGGATTTCAGAGTTCAAATAACTGAAGTTGGAAAAATCAAAATGGGTAGACTTGATCATCCTTAATTCCTTACAGTATTTTAATAGTATCATTATATAATCATCTCTACTGTCTCAATAATGATCCAATCCAGTCACAAGGCACATGAAGGCATTTGTCTTTCCACATGAAACTGCCAGGAAAGATCACCCAACATCTGTATGATGATGATACACAGCTTTATATCTCCATCCCTGCCCCCATCCCCAATCCAAGCAGTGCTGTGGTTTCCCCTTTTCAGTGCCTGGATGGGGGACAACAGGCTTCAGTTGAACCCTGACAAGATATAATGAATGTGGCTACAAGGGACCTCAGGATCTAGTTGTTTATCAACTTTAGTTATGGATTGGGATATATTATGCCAGACAGACCTGATGGAATTTTTCGTGGACTTGTGACTCTTGCTTGAAAAGCAGATGGCAGTCATGGCTCGGAGAGCTTTGGTACAATGTTGTATTGTGAAACAGTTGTGCTCTTACCAGGATCATGAGTCTCTGTGCATATTCACTCATGCCCTAGTCATCTCTCAGTTGGATTACTGAAACATGCTATACATGGGGCTATCCTTGAAGAGTATTTGGAAGCTACATCTGGTGCAGAATGCAGTGGCACACACAGTTCTAGAAGCCCCTAGAACTGGTTACTAGTTTTCTTCTGGGTACAATTCAAGGTGTTAATTACTATCTTTAAAGCCCTATATGGCATGGTTCCAGGGTATCTGATGAGCTCTCTCATCCCAATGGGACTTAACCCCCCCCCACACACACACACATCAGTTGAAGAGGCCTGCTGAGACCCCATTTGCTAGTGGAATGTGGCTGGTGTGGTCAAGGAGAAGAGCTTTTTCTGCTGTGGCTCTGACCCCGTGGAACATTCTTCCGTCATGTTGGCCTTCCAGAAAGTTATTAAAACTTCATGTTGCCAGTTGGTTGAGACCCTGAGGAGGTGATTGATACAGTAAGAGAACTTCATCCCTGTGCTGTCTGTCTCTTGGTTCCTGGTGTTTTGCATAATTTTAAAATATTAATTGTTTTTCTGTTTATCTTTTTATGATCTGTAAGTCACCAAGAGTCATCTTGTCAGGGATACAGGAAGCATATACATTTAATAAATAATATTATCTCTAATAGGTATAATATTGCCTCTAATTGAGGAAGTTCAATAAATAAACCAGTTTTCATTTACAGCAAGTTCTATTGTATTCAGGAATGTGGGATATGAGGAGTATCCCTAGCTAGCTTTCATTAATCATGGGGCGGGGAGGGAAAATCTCCATTTAACTGTTTACTAAAGGAGTAGGAATGGGTAAATTGTAACATTTGAAATCCATTAATCATCAGCCTACAGGCTTTTTGGAGATGATTATCTGATTGGTTTTGTATGAATGACTTTTCCCCCCTACAATATTATCTTTTTTCTCATTTCTATCCTTTATTCCTCAGGTTTCAAAATAAGACGGGATAGGCATGACTGTTTCAATTCTAGATTAATACCCTTACAGAGCAGCTAGGAAGTAGCTGGGAGTAAACATGAAGGCTCCTGCTGAGAGATTGTCTCCAGCATCGTGTCAGCATATGAATAATCCAGTAACAAGTCAAGCCAGTAAGACAGCGCCCGCATTTCTTTCTGATGATCACAGTATGATTCTGAAATGATAGCGTGATGTGTTTTCTTTTCAATGATTGTCTAGGAAACTGCAGATCTCATGTGTTAGTCCATATATTGACTCATAGATTGTAAACACATTTATTGTCTAAATGGTAGTGACCCATTGGGTTGTTAATATTTTTAGGTTTAGAAAAGAACAAAACCAATTTGTATGTTTATTATGAAGGAGCTGTTTTTTGAATCATAAAGTATTTGTTAAATGTTCTCACACATTGGTTTCTATTGAAAAAAATACTATTTCTTCTTCATCTGGTCAGGACCTTACAATTATTACAATATAGTGGATTGTAGTATGGAAAGACCTTTGTCCAGATTAGATTTCTGAATATCAGATAAACCTTCAAACTCAAATCCAGCTGAGAACTTAGTGTTCATGTGGGCCATGCACTTTTGACTAACTTCTTTCAGCTGGAGATCTGGTCATAAGCTGAACTTATATATGCTTGACTATGAGTATTATTTTCTGCACAAGTTGGGTCTCTCCTTTGCAGATATCATAAATCACACAGCAGAACTATATTTCCTTTTAGGTCTCTCCCTACTGAGAACATTTGGAGGTTGAGAAAAGAATGGAATAAAGCAGCATATATAACTCTTATGTTCTGCCCAGCTTGAACTTCTCTATACATTCAACTGAATGCCTGAAGAAACTGAAGTCACATATTTACTTTGAGCATAAATGTATGTAAGGATGGCCAAACTCTTTGTGAGAATCTGGCTTCAAAACAGATGGATGCTTCCAATTTTTTTAAAAAAAGAATCATATATTTATATAGTACTTAAATGTAGAGACAGGGTAAGAAAATAATGCATTATTCTAACCCCTCAACCTACATGTTAGTAAATGTCATCAAGTCTGGCTTGATACTTGGTGACTTCAAGGAGAAATGTTTACCCTCTTGACTTGTCTCCAGCAATAACCCATAGGTCAGTGATGGCGAACCTTTTGTGGCTCGTGTGCCAAATGTTGGGGGAGCACAGGAGGGTCATATGTGGGCGTGCCACATCCATAATGCTTTGCGCATGACCCCAGGGTACATGCATGCATGACCAGTGCTCCCCCCATTTTTGGCATGCTTTTTCATTCTCCCCAGGCTCTAAGGCCTTTATAGGAGCCTGGGGAAGGCAAAAATAGTCCCCCCCCCGCGGCCTTCCGGAGACTTCAGGAGCTTCCCTGAAGGCTCCGGAGGGCAAAAATGACCCTACAAGTAAACAGGAAGTCACTTCTGGTTTGCTCCTAGGGCTGGTTTTAGCCTCTGGAGCCTTCATGGAAGTCTCTCGAAGGCCCCTGAATGCTCCGGAAAGCCAGCCCTACGAGCAACCCGGAAGTGACTTCCGGTTTGCTCGTGGGGGTCAGTTTTTGCCCTCTGGAGCCTCCAGGGAAGCCTCCTGAAGTCTCCAGAGGGCTAAAACCGGCCCTTTTTTGCCTCCAGAGGGCAAAAAATGGCGTAAAAAGAAGGCTGAAGTCTGTGCGCTGGCCAGCTGACAGGGTAATGCTTCGCATGCCCTGACAAATGGCTCTGCATACCACCTGTGGCACACGTGCCATAGGTTTGCCATCACGACCATAGGTTTTCCAGAGTCTGTTCTGTAACTTGTTTGATCTTATCCATTCATCTTACTCATTTTGTCCCAATCTTGCATTTTTCGTAATATAGTCATTTTTCCTAGTCTATCATCTGCTTGTACCACATGCTCAAAGTAGCTTCTTCTTGCTGATCATTGCCTTAATTGAACAACCAATCTAGGATTGATAGATTGGTTCTTTTTACAGTACATAATATTCTTAGTAACTGTCTCCACATCCATAAACTGACTGTGACTAACTTTTGCTCCTTTTTCAATGTTTCGCCTACTTAGCCATATATTATTCTAGGAAAGACCATTGATTTAGCTATGTCATTTTATTTAAGTCATAGAAATGTGATCATCTTTCAAATAAACAATATGTTCCATAGATAAACTATGATTAATATTAAAGATCTTAGTGCTTAATACTTGATTCCCTTAAACAAGAAAACTACAATGGAATATATTTGATGGAGGATAAAACTGGACGATTAATGAATCACAACCAAGCATAACAAGGGCAAGCTTTCATGCAAAACACATTTGACTGCATATGTGTATTCATATAATTCTGCATATGTGCATTCAGATAATTGACTGCATAGGTACATTCAGACTGCCAATAACAATAACAATCTATTGCCTACCCATCAAAGCCTTCTGGACTTCTTGAATTACTATATATGTAAATTCAGACTTGTCTTTCATATTCTATACTTCTAATAATGCACTACTTCAGTTTAGGTACCATGTATTGGAGATACCTCATTTCTATTTGCAATAACTACATATTGTTTGTTCCTCGGTTTCAACTAAAACCTGTAAACAAAGCTGTATTATTCAAGGGTTTTCCTTTGAAAATACAGCCAGATATATTTCTTCAGTCCAACTCATCTTTGGATAATATTTATTTCACCTACTCAGTTTGCCTAGTCAAATAAATCAACAATGGAATGTAGATCTCATAGTGTAAAGGAAAGAAGAGCAGCATATTCTCATCAAAAATGATATCAGATTTGTTTGACAAGATTTATTTTCCATTAAGGCCTGGTGCTTCAGATTAATTATCCTTTAATTCTTCAATGATTGCACCTTATATTTTATCTTTGCCTACGATTTCATACAGGATCAAAGTCAAACCACCTAATCTATAGTGGTCCAAGTCACTCCAGTCATCTCTCATAAAATAATGGCACAACATTAACCTTATTTGAATCCTCTGGAAATCAATTTTGCTTCTTGATAGTCAACATAGGAATATATTCCATGAAATCTCTGAAAAGGTCATTGTAGATTTAGAGAAACACAGATCATTTAAGCTTTCATTTCTGCTCGCTCTGAAGACTAGGTTCCATCTCATATGAATTTATAAAGCCTGAATCCATTCTAGTAATCTTCCCACAGGGTGGATAAGAATAACAATATGCAGCCAAATTTGTCTTTTCCTAAATCTTTGGACATCTTTATGCAGGTAATTTCAGAAGCTCTTTTTAAAAGGAATGTCTTCACATTGGTAATTTAACTACGCTATTAAATACTATTTGTGTGAATGCGTGTGGTATGAATTCAAAGCTTTCATGTGTGAGAGGACAGTTTTGAAGAAGTGCCATTACATGAAGATATTTCCATCATTTCATTAGCAGAACCCAGGATGCATATGTCCTGATGCATCATCCACATTATGTATGTAACTGAAAGATTGCATGATGCCATGGCTCAGAATTGTATTCAGTATTGTTACATCCAATGTATATTTATTCAGATAAAAATGAGCATGGCAGTTTGGCAATTTCTAATTAAACTGGTTGCTCCTGAAACAATTATTCAGGGTCTTGATTGAAACCGGTTGGGAGACCACCAGAAAATCCTTGGGGTATGAACTAAACTGGAAAGTGTGTGGATGAGTTCTTATTTATGCATGCATATATACTAAAAGACAATTGCAAATTATTTCTGAATTGTTGCCAAGAAAAGGAGGAATTTATTCTGACTTGTTGGAGTCACTGCCTTTTGTTTTACCCAACTATTGTGGTGCTTCAGTGCAATTATGAATGTCTCTCGGTCTCTCTTTTTTAGGCTTTGTGTAGTGAGCCACAGCGATGACCTTGGATAAGATATCCAGAAACTATTAGGGCAACAATAGGTAAAAGCATACATTAGGCCCAAGGAGGCAGACCAAGTATTAGAAAAAGATTGCGATTGTTCCCCCTCCCCCTGATTTCCTGGGGTACAAAAGGAAGAGAAGGAAAGGAAAACAGTCAGACTTGCAAGATTCTGTTACCAGAGCCATCTTACTAAAATATAGTTCTGGTCTTCCTGTGGAGTCAGTTTCTTCATCTAGTATATCTCATAGGGTTGACACTTTCAAATTACATGGAGAGGCTCACAGGTATATAATTTACATATAAAAGCTATTCAAAGTGGAATGCATAAAAATGGAGAACGGGTAAAAGTATGTAACTATTCTGCCTCAAAACACTGGAAAAACACTGCCGGATACTAACTTTGGAGCTAATTCATTAGCTAAATTTATGTATTTATTTTATGTAAAGGATTTATCTGGCTGCAAATCTCAGGATATAATCTTGGGCGGTTAACAATTTAAAACACCAACACTACCAAAATAAATGCATATAACAACTATAAACCCAGTATAAACATACTGATTAGAACCCCAAAAACATGCCAATGAATAAATAATGTGAATCAAATCCGCTTAATATTTGTCAGCCCAAGATTGACATAGAACAATTTAGCTAGGATTCTGTTCTTTATTTGTCTACACACAATATACAGAATATTCCCAGGCTAAAGACTTGCTACTCTCCCCCTAACAGATATACCTTGGGAAATTCTAAAGAGTTGTTATCCTTATTCTCTTCTTTTGTGTCCTATCCTGACATGTTGCTTCATGTCTCTCCTCTATCCATGTACAATATGTGTCCTTCTTCCCTGGAAATTGTGGCTTCGCTGTGGTCCATCACAACTGTTCCCCCTTCATAGGAAATATGTTTGACATCATTCCAGCCCAAGGCTCAGAAACACAGCCATGTCTTTAACGCCTTACAGAAGGTTAACAGGGCAGGACCATCAGGACATCTGTGAAAATAATGTTTCATTGGGCAGGCACTGAAGCAAAGAAGACACACTTCTTGAATCCTAATCAGATGATATGGTTTGATAGAAGAGCTCTGTAGCATGCCCATTCTATCTGATCTGATGGGATGTGGAAAATTAGAGATAGGAAACCTGGTTCTGTGTCATAAAGGGCAATGGAGGTAATGACTGACACCGTGAAGCTCACTAGCACTCAATGCAATTTGAAAAGCAATAGTCACTTGGACTTAGTTCAACATACCAAAAAGTTTTGTGTCACTTCTTTCTGCACCAGTTGAAGCTTCCAAATACTCTTCAAGGACAACACTATGGAGATTACATTCCAAGAGTCAAAACAGGAAGTGAATAGTGTCTCCTGGTTTAGGTATAGCTAAGTTGGTACATAAAATATTTTTTGTGAAAAAAATCTTCCTACACAGTTGTTCTTAGAGTAGGCCATGTGGTTCAAGAGGATCTTTAAATTGCTCACCAACTCTGTGTCAGTGAATCCCCATTCAGACTTAGAAATAGAAAATATCCAGATCTAGAGGCCCTAAAAATCCACCACTACTTGATCTTTCCAAGATTCACCCACAGTATATTCACACCCTTCTACAGTCTCCATACTAGGAAAAGAAAGAAATTTGAAGGCATCATTTGATCAGCCTAGGATAAAGATGTACAATTGGATATCATGAACTTATTTATGCTATCTCATTTCCTTTCAATGAGTGAACTTGGCTAGTAGCTTCATGGAGATATTGAACAGGACAAGGTAGAGCCCTGATGCACCCCTCAAAGTAAAAGTCTAATGTGAGACCTCTGCTTTGCACCAATATTCACTGGATTCATTTTTGGAAGAAAGAAGAGAACTGCTACAATTCCCAACATCAATTACTCCCAACCATTGAGCCAGTCTAGAAGGTGTCATGGTCAATGGCTTCAAAAGCTGTTGACAGATCAAAGAGAGGCAGGATGGCTTTTTTTCTTTAAAACAGAGCAAAATGTCTGAAATCCTTGAAAACTAGCAAGCAAATTTTGTTATTTGTGTTTTTGCATTTGTATGTCTATGCCTTGTGCCAAAGTGTCCAGAAGTATACAATGATTTGTATATTCAGTGGTCATTTCTTTCCTATAAGTAGTAATTGAATCAGGTCACATTAATTTTCTACCTGCCACTAATGACATGAGGAATGTTGATAAAAATCTTGCTAAATGCTGTTATTTTTTCTTAGATTTATGTACAAATTCTTTCAACTTACCCCCTGTAATGGCATTTTTATCATACATAATGTGTCTGCTATTACTAGATGCATTAAAAAAATAAAATAAAACCAAGTAATTTGGGTCAAAAAATATGAAACACTCAACAAATACATCATTATGCCAGTAACTGCTTGCTATTTAAGGCATTAAAGCAATTGAACAATGTCAAGTTTAGCTATTAATGGTTTTGATGTTTTTAGTTTGTTTATTTTGTTTTGTTTCATTTTAAGCAATGGCTTAGCAATTATTATATTTTTGTCATATTTCCTGGTATATTTTAGCCATTTTAGGACTCAAAACATAAAGAGATTACATGTCTGATTGTCATGTATCCTTCATTAAATGTTACAGCACCTATGTAAATATATTTGAATCAATTTTCAATGAAATATTATCTTTACCTCAATCCATTTCTTAGGTTTCATCCAGGCTGATACATGAACTAGAAGGCACGTAGTCAATTATTCAAGAACACAGCCCTTGACAAGAGGGTTTTATGGCAAATATTAGAGAATCCATTAATAATTAAGAACAGCTACCACAAATTTGGAGATTCAAACTGTATTTGCAACAGACCATAGCAGAAGCTTCTTTTACAAAGCTGATCTGGACCCTTTCCAAGAAGGATTCAGATTGGGGTATAGTACTGAGAGCTTTGGTTGCCCTTATCAATGATCCATGTCGAGCTTGAGATGGAAGTGCTGCATCCTTTGTGATGCCATTATGGCACCACCATTATCCCTTAAGCTACACTGGCTCCCAATAGGCTTTTAGGTAGAATTCAAGGTGCTATCACTATAAAGTTCTACATAGCATGGGCTATGGGCTATTTTTTCCACTTTAAACTGATTTAAAAAAAATAATTAAAATACTCTCCATCTTCCATGATTTCTGTCCACCCACCCACACAAAGTCTGAATGGAATTCTCACCCATTGCAACATTTATTTACCCCTGTCTCCATTATGCTTTGAATGAATTAAAAGGGCATGGAAAGGGTCAACACAGTATCAACTGAAATGCATCTTTGTAGTCTTACATTCCATCAACAGTTTGTCACACATGACAAAATAGCCTTTAGAAAAAGAAGTCTTGATCACCTCCAATCAGTCCTCCCAAAGTCAATATGATTCTTTTCACCCTTATTCCCACATTACAGTGGGTAACAGCAATATTTTTAGAGCACTGTTCCAGCTTTTGATGGTTATTTATAAAACTACTGAAGAGTTAGAGTTTTCTCCTCCTACTTTTTGTGAAATGAAGCCAACAATTCCTTCAAATTTCACCATTTTAATTATGGGTCAGATATATTTAGTCATCACATTGTTGGGAACAGCAAAAAGTTTGTTCGGTGAGGTTTCTTCCCAGTCTCCCCCAGGAATCAGCTAGCATTGCAAAGAATGATAATTATTTTGTGGTTATGAAAAAATACTCACTGTTTTTTGTGGCAAGACATAGGGAGCCATCTCACAAGTGGGACGGCAAACTAATTTTCTTTGGTTTGCAATATTATTTATGCAGCCAGTGGAAGAAAGGACACATTCCCCTATATTATCAAATAAATTAGATTTGTTTGCAAAACACAGATTGAGAAATAAGGACTTGCATTATTCCAATCCAATCCAAGTACAACCAACTGAAGATCTGTTCAGATTTCAACTAGTTGTTTTGAGAATATTCAATACACTGGTAGTATACAATATACAAAACTGGACTGCAATATGAAAAAGATCATTGGCAAAATGCTTGCCTGAAGAATTTCTGTTGGCATTTGGCTTACTGATCAATAAATCAAATGAATCCCTGTATTCATATTGGAGGGATTTGCCAAATGCTACTCAAATGAATCCTGGCATGTGGTACATTTATATAGCTCCCAATTTATTTCAGAGATAGTTACAGGAAATGATACTCTAATGACAAGTTCATATATAACTGCAATAATTCAACCAAAATACAGTAAATAAATATCTTCCCTTGCCACCATTGTCACCTTTTTTTAAAAATGATGTCTTTGCACTAGTGTGTCAGACCTCTTGACATGATCCAGTGGCCTGTTTCAGGATCATGTTTCATGGCATTATAAATGAACAGGAAATGCTTGGTTTCTTCTGATAGCTATTCATTCACCTATCAATGCACTAATAACATTTACTAGGTTCTTTGAGGTCTGAAGTAGAATGTAGATAATGTCCTGTTTGCTTGCTTGCTTATTTTATCCAGCAACCATAGTCTGGCGAATGACACCACTCTTTGTAGTTTAAAACCAAATGGAATGTATTTTGATATCTGGTACAATAATTCTTAAACCAAGCTAGGATTGTCTGCCGAATACACAAGGTCAGAAAAAGGTTTATGGCAGTAACATATCCGATAAGAAAGCTTCTGATTCCTCCCTCCCTCTTTTGGGTCATTTAATGGATTTAGGTGATTAATTTAGAGGCCTTTTTAAAAAAAAAGGTAGATCTCAAGAACATGGATATAAAGAGCTTAATTAGCTGTGGGACAAATGTTATTCAAGTAAATGGGAAAAAAATGACTGTACTACCTTGAACTGTGCATCTATTTTGAGATCTCTGAAATGCTAAACTTGCTGGTTTTAAGGGCTTATCTGTTTGCCGGATTATAATATTGTGAGCATTAATTTTGCATCACAAGATCATAGTACAGCATGTACAGTGCTCGTATAACAAAAAGCTTTCATATGGGAATACAAGAGCAATCTTCTCGCATCTCTCCCCTCACTCTCAATCAAAAGCAGCAGGTTTCAGGTTTGTAACTACTGAACTTCATGCCAGGCATAATAGAGGCCCTCCTCCCAAACCCTTACCTTAACATCGGCAGTAGGAATGTATAGTACATAGCTCAAAAATTAGAACAAAAACTGATAAACCAGCGTATGTACATTTACAGCAAGAGGAACAATCAACGTACCACTTTCCTCCCCCCTTTTTTTAATTTCCACACACTTGTTCTGTAGATAATATGACACTGCAGGGCTGCTATAGCAACATGAGGCCAGCTATGAACATTTCTGAAACAGTTCATGTGAGAACCCTTGCAAAGGGATAAAAAAAAAAGTGGAGGGAAGGAGGGGAAGTGATCTTGGCATTTGGCATTTACTGGATTTCCTTTTTTGGCTGCCACCTTTTTCTCCCTTTTGCATTTCATTCTTTGGAGTCTGTGTGACACAATTAAAATTGGACTGAAAATGTTCTGCCCTGTTTATAAATCAGTTGCATGTCTGTGTCGTATTCCTGGGCTAATTCTGGTGCCTCAGTAATCAACCTGCAGAGAAGAACTGTTCATAGAATAATTTGTTTAGAAGAAAAGGGGCTGAATAGGCGATCTCTCTGCTCCTCCTGGTCTTCCTGGATTGTGGGAAGCTTTGCGCCAGCTTTTGTTTCTGTTTTCTCAAATTCCAGATGACCGAAGGAATTAGGACAAATAGGTTTCCCACTCATGTATTGTTCAGACGCTTAGTATATGAAGAACTTTTTGCTGTAGATCTTTCACTTAGGACTGTGATGGCAAACCTATGGCACGCATGCCAGAGGTGGCACGCCAGCTGCTCTTTTGGTTTCTGGTGTGCCAGCCAGCTAGCCTTCATGGGTGCCAGAGCACTAGAAAATGGCCCCCCAAAATGGTAAAAAACCCAGGCCATTTTGGGGCCATTTTCAGACCATTTTTTGGGCTGTTTTGAGGCCATTTCAGTCTGAAAAACAGCCAGAGAGCAGCACAGAAAACAACCCAAAAACCGGCCTGAAAATGGCCAAAGATGGTCACATGCTAGCCAACTAGTCTTCAGGTTTATGGCTCTCCAGAAGTACGCACGTTCTGGGTTTGGGCACTCGGTGCCCAAAAGGTTCACCATCACTCACCTAGGATTAAGACTGTAGAAAGGACTGTGTCATGTGTAGGAAAGACGGGGGGAAAGTGTCCATGCCTATTTTTTGTCCATTGTATCCAATAGTGGGCAATAGGATATCTATATCTATCTATAATGTATAACCTACAGGAGTTTCTGATCAAGATGTTCTCATGTGAAAAATTTGGAAAAGAAGGAATAGATCTTGGGATGCTTCCTTGGTAGCTGGATAAATGTTTTCTCCTCCTTTCCTGTACTACACAAACACAAATTCTCTTGATGCAGTTATTGGTCTGTTCTGTTGCTGCTTGTTTAATAGCAAGTTCTTTATTAATGGTTTTCTCACTTCTACATGACATAACTATATCGTATGAACTTTATACATAAACATTCTCATAATCTATAGCTCTTCAATGCATTAAACCATTGCTGAAGAACATGCTTGGCTGTTTCCTTAGGTTCTCTGCCCAACATGACTTTTACAGATTATATGTTTTAAGTAGCAAAACATTTAAAAGAGGTTGTCTTGCTAAGCAAAAGCATGAGAAAATAGTACAATGCTGATTTAGGGGAGTGTTACTGAGTTCCCCCAAAGATAATGCATAGAGTGGGTTGGTTTGCTTTCTGGTAACCTCTGTGCTGTGATGACTATACCAATCATAGCCAGAGTTCATTGATCTTTATATATGTTTATAATCCTATAATTATTTTGATAGAACTACATTCTTGCCCTTATGATCAATTTCAACTGTAGTTAAACTTTTTGAAATGCAGAAACCAAATAACTTTGCAATGATTTTATTCAAACAGTTATGTTTTCCTGGATATTTTATTTATGCTCCAATTGTTAGTTTTGACAAACTATAAAGGCCCAAGAAATCACTTTTTTACTTATTAGAAACAACACTTTTATCCAATTTCACTAAATGTCTTTCCTGGTACATTTTAATTAGCTATTTTGCCTCTTCAGCTTGCTGGAAAGAGCTAGATAGCTCCAGACCACGTCACTCTATAAAACAGCAGGTGTCAGCTTTAACTGCTTCTGAAAATATTAAATGTATTCAATTAAAATAACCCCTTAGAGAATGATCCTTTTTATGTTCATTTGTCTTATGCAAACTCTGCAATGTGTTTTCGTCATTTTACAATATGCTCCTTCTAGTTTGGTGACCCAATTATATCTCAAATTTTCTAATGTCACAGAACATTCCATGTAGTACATTTTCTCTAATGCAATCTACCCCACCAAAATTGATGGAGCCATTGGTGTATTACAGAAGCAAATGTAACAACATCTATCTTAAAATGATGATATATATAACAAAAACCCACTATTTTCCAAGTGTAAATTAGAATAATCGATTCTTTTAATGAAAAGAGGACGGGCACTTGAAGACAACTAGTTTTCCACAAGTACCATACAACCATATTAAAGGTAAAGTTTGGAAGGTAAACTTTGAACTATTGTTTCTTACAAGTCTGAAATAAGCATGCAGATGATTGCCGAAGAATGGAAATATTGAGGTAGTGTTGTAGAGGCCATGGGTATTATTCTCACAAAATAAAAGTAAATAATGACTAGAATAGCATAGAAGTTGATGTCATGGTTGTACATTTGGAGAACATATTGTACTTTAGAAGCATGCTTCAAAGGAGCAATTACTTAAAACAGAAAGAGACCTTGCCTTATTTTATATGGATGTATCTCTCAGTTTCCTTATCTCTCACATTTAAACGTTATTAGGTTCCCAGCAATCCCATCTCTTTTATAAAAATGATGCGACTTCAAAAACATCAGAAACAACTATTTTCATCATGTAGTGAATGCTTGTTCATATGAGTTTTATGTTTATACTTCCCTAGTAATATACCATTTCAGATGCATACAGTAAATGTGAATGGACAAACCAATTCATTCATTCATTCATTCATTCATTCATTCATTCATTCATTCATTCTGTATGATCACCCATATAAAGGTGAACAATCAGTAAAACAACTTCATATATATTTCATAGATATTTTAGAAAAGTGGTAATTCTTTTCACCAAAGAATGCCCTGGTATATGATAAATTGTTTGCATCTTTTGATCATTTAAAAATCAAGTTACATCTGTAAAGAATCTGTTTCAGAAACAGACCTGTTGCAGGGCTGAAGCTGCCCCAATAAAGCCCCCCCCTCCCGAGTCTGTAAGTCTGCAATGCATTGTAAACTGTTTCTAATAAACCTCACCAAAAGTGGATTGCTGCCCATCTTTAAGGACAAATGAGACATGATATGTGATTTCAAGCATATTTCTCTGAGATCTTTTCAAAAGTATAAAAGCTATAAAATCAAACACAGTTCCAAAGTAATATTCAATTTTAGAAAAACAAAAAAGTATCTCCCCAGCATATATTTAATCTACACCAATACTGTAAAATAGCCTAAACCAATATGTATACATTATAAAGCCTTTAAAAATTATAATATCATTGAATAATATATTAGATGACACAGCAGAGAAATGGATTTGAAATAGAACATGGCTGAGATTTTAAATATTGTTGAGTGAAAGTAATTTGGTAAAAAAAAATCTGACAAGACAGAGAAATTCCACAGATTTATTAAAACAGGGAGAAATATAATTTTTTAAGAGTGTTTGAAACGTAGAAGAATCCAGTTGGGAAGTGATAACAAGTCTCTGTAGCTTTCTTTGCAAGGTTTTACAGAAGTGGTTTGCCATTGCCTCGTTCCTAGGGCTGAGAAAGAGTCACTGACTCAAGGTCACCCAACTGGCTGTGTGCCTAAGGCAGGACTAGTATTTATGGTCTCCTTGTTTCTTTGTTGTTGTTGTTAGTTGCGAAGTCGTGTCTGACCCATTGCGATCGCATGGAAAACGTTCCTCCAGGCCTTCGTGTCGTCTACCATCCTCTGGAGTCCTTTTAAGCTCATGCCTACTGCTTAGGTGACTCCATCCAGCCACCTCATTCTCTGTCATCCCCTTCTTCTTTTGCCCTCAATCTTTCCCAGCATCAGGCTCTCCTCCAGTGAGTCCTTCTTTCTCTTTAGGTGGCTAAAGTATTTGAGTTTCATCTTCAGGATCTGGCCTTCTGAAGAGCAGTCAGGGTTGATCTCCTCTAGGACTGACTGGTTTGATCCCAGGAGTCTCCTTGTTTCTAGCTAGGTTTTAATCATTACACCAAACTGCCTCTCACATTGGCAGTTCAAGAGATAAAAGCTAGAAGTAAGATGAAAAATCAATCTTTTTTCTCATTCACGTTCATACAAAGATATCTGAAAATAAAAATGCTTTATGGAAGAAAGAGAATTTACAAAATTACTAAGTAATCAAGCAGAAACTCACATACTTCGGTCACATGATATGAGCACATTAAAAAAATCAAAGAGGAGTTTCAATAGAAAGTGCTATTCAGGACAACAGTTAATCTTAGAATGGTAGAGCAATTAGGCCAGAAAGCAATTCACTACATTTCTTCGAAGGCAGGAGCCAAACAAGGAAGGAAGAACTGAAGTTCTACTTGGATGTACTAACTGAAAGCTCCTTGCATAATTATCTAGCTGAGAACCAATGCCTTTCTATCCTACATTATGCTAAAAAAAAAATAGGCATGTCCTGATTTACAAGAAGGGAACTCCTGACAAGGTTATCTTCAAAATTCTGCCCGAAGATGGACAATAAAGTGGAGATATTTGGACAATTTTTTGTCCCATATGTACTCTTTATAACTTCAGCTGAATACTTAAGGAATGTGGTATCTTCATTAAAATTGCCCTTGATTTAACAAGCCTAAAATAATATATTTTCTAGTATTTCTATTTTATGTATCTTACAATGGAATTTATTTCTATGTATCCTTAGGGTTGGAATCTCCAGTTACATCCCTCCCCCAGTTGAATGATTTTAAAAGGTACTCCCCTCCACCAGTAACTTATATTTGAGTGCACAGAGGCAACCGCTCTGTGGCATTCAAATCTGCTGCCTAATCCTTGCATACAGTAATGAAGAAGGAAACCATTATGAAAAAGAGTAATTAAGTAAATATTATTTCTTAACTACACGGAGGATTTAAATTATTACTTATCTGCAGTATACAAACAAGCTTCTGCTAATGATATTAATGCTGTGAGTAAAATTAGAAAGAGACTCCCAGCCCACACATAAAGAAAGCAGGGATGCATTTATATACAAAATAAGCTATGAATTGTAATTGCATCAGTGGCGTCCCAGTAGTCTTTAAGTTTCCACCCTTGACCTAGCATCTATCCAGATATTATAACCCAAATATTTCAGCAGTATTTGCATAGATTAGTTGTGAAGAATGTAATGGGAATCACAGGGAGGACTAGGCTGAATTCTAAACAAACAAACACACACAAAGATTTGTGATTTTTCAAAATTTGCTTCACTCAATTCCTTTCAATTTAATTTTCAGAGAAATAATATTTGTTCAGAGGACTATAAATTTACCATTAAAGTCTCCATCTCATACTTCACATCCTTAATAGACTCACATCCTTAATATAACAGAAAGACAGAGGTAACTATGGGAAAATTAGTGTGGTATGAAAAGATGCATAGACTTGCGCTCATGTCAGAAGCACTGAGGTGTTTCCAGGTTATAAACATTATCCAGTGACATCACCATTGTTTGGAGCATGCCCAGTTGGAGACTCCTTTCATGTCCCTGGCAGAAGCTGGAGCAAATGACAAGAGCTCACTCTGTCGCATGGCAGCACTCAGGTCTCGAACATAGGCTTGCTGCTTGTCAACCCAGCATCTTAACCACACAATCCACTGTGCTCTCCATGAAAAGGTACTGAAACTATGCTTATGTTTGCAAATATTTGTGCTTTATGGATCAAATATAGATATTCTGTATTGGCAACCTGGAGGATCAAATGCAATAATAAGGATAAGGTCTCTCTTATATCTCTCCTTTCCACCAGGAACACAAAATTCTGTATGATTCTAACTCCTTCAGTATCTTCCATAACAACTCTCTGAGACAGGTTGGGATAACTTACTAAAGAATGACTTGAAGAGACTTGGTTCTGCATATTAGTCCAACATTGGTTCTGAAGTCATCCTTTTATCAACAGCTCATAATATTGATGAAATCCAAAAGTCTTATAATTCAGCATACTCTATGTGGTCCCAAAGACAGACTCCAAATAGAAAAACTTGTAGCATAGAATAGAATTTTTTATTGGCCAAGTGTGATTGGACACACAAGGAATTTGTCTTTGGTGCATATCCTCTCAGTGTGCATAAGTAAAATAAAAATACGTTCATCAAGAATAGAAAGATACAACACTTAATGATTAGTAATAAGCTATCAAAGCGTACTAGAAAACAATAAAAAATATAAATTGAAAGATACAAGCAACACAGTTATAGTCATAAATGGGAAGAGATAGATACTAGAATAGAATAATAGTAATACATTCTTGGTAAATTATTGATAGTGTGCTGGAATTAGTTGTTAAGCAGAGTGATGTCATTTGGGAATAAAACTGTCCTTGTGTCTATTTATTCTGGTGAGCAGTGTCCTATAGCATCATTTTGAGGGTAGAAGTTGAAACAATTTATGTCCAGGATGTGAGGGGTCTGCAGAAGGGGTGGGTTCTGCCGGTTTGGTGAGTGTATGCAGTTGCCTATAAATAGGCCTGCACATGCGCAGAACATTTTAAAAGGTCACAAAAAGGTGACCGAGGAACCGGGTTGGGTACGTGGCGAGCATGCTGTTCCTACCAGTTCGGAGACCCAGTTGCCATTTCCACTACCAGTTCCACTGAATTGGTGAAAACTAGTAGGAACCCACCTCTGGTCGGTAGATATTTTCATAGCCCTCTTTTTGACTCCTGCAGTATACAGGTCCTAAATGGAAGGCAGATTGGCAGCAATTGTTTTTTCTGCAGTTCTAATTATCTGTTGAAGTCTTGCTTGGTTGCATAGCCAAACCAAACTTATGGAGGTGCAGACATACTTGTAGCTGGAATGGTAGAGCATCTGCTTTAACAAAGCAGTTCAGCAAAGAAGGAACAATAAGCAACTCTTCTTCCTTGAAATCAAGTTTGAGATGTTACAAATGAGATGGCTCTCTACAGCATGGTACCTTCAAGAACATCTGATGCCTGAGAGCACAACACGCGTGAATATTTTCTTTGTTAGCACCTGACGGAGTCTTTCAAAGTGTGCATACTTAACATCTGGCCAGTTTGTAATGAGGGGTTCTCAGCTAGGCCTCAGCCATTTGAAGCTTTAAAGATTGTCCACAACATTTTAATCAGAGCCTGCAAATCTTCCAAATGGGTTTTAAAAGATACCTGGACCATTAAATATAATTTGTACTTCTCTACCAAAATATACTGAAAACATGGTCCATGCATCTCCCTAATAGGAAGTTAAGGGGTATATAGGTTAAAGAAAAATGTTAAGTGCTTATATTACCTAATTCTGTTTCTTTCTTATTTCAAGGATCTAAAAACATTCTGGCAAAAATCTGAATCCAGACATCAGTAAACTGTATGTAAAATTCCAGTTAAGTTAGAAAGTATTATTGCAATATAATTAATTTATTATTTAAAAAAACTAAAAAAGATAATTGATACTTGAATTTGTAACTTGAAAAGAACCCCTTTCAGCACCTTGGTGAAGATACTGAGCAGGTGAGTTGCTGTTGCAGAAACAGTTCCCTACATGGTACACCACTTATTATTTTTTTACGTACCTTCAATCATTATCAAAATAATTAAAAAGAAAGAAAACTGAGATTCAATGAGGGATAATCTCAATGTGCTTTACTCCTGAGCAAGCCTCTCAGGAAGACGTTGACCCCATTTGTTAAATCAATAAAATGAAATGGACATTGTAGCCACAAGGAAGAATGTAATAGTCTTGCTTAGATTTCAAAAGAAATACACATGCACTATATCTGAATGCGAAAAATGCTTTATGATCAAAAGGATATTGGTGGGGGTGGGGAGGGCTACTCAAGAGGAAATAGCCATCAATGGTCCCTGTCAAACAGACCCAAACCTATGAAGTTTGTTTGACTTGAGGCTGGTTATCTCACAAATCTACGCAAAGCTCTGGTGAATAATTTATATCCAGCTCGAGGTGACAAGTTAAACACGCCCATTTTGTCGGGGGAATGGGGAAATGCTATGATGGAGCCAGGCTTCAGGGGAGTGGGCCAGACTGATGGGAATCTGAGCATGTCGAAGAGCAGGGAATGCGGCTGTAAAGAAAATGGAATGTAATGAGATCCTCTTTCATGCATAATTCATGAGTGATAACATGACTGCATAAAAAGGCCAGGATTTTAACAAGGCAGAGCTGCAATCATACGCATTATCTTCCCAGAGTAACTTTCCTTATTATTGGGGGGGGGGGGGGAGAAGAGGATTCTCAATACACAGGCAAAAATAATAAAAACCGACTTTCTTTCTCAAATGCAGGCCATTTTTTTCCTTATTTTGACACAAAAAGGCTATAAAGAAAACCATTTTGATTTGCATCTGCCAAATGATGTTTAGCAGATGTTTGCTTTAAAACATTTGCTTCCATCTTCTATCTTTAAAGAAAAAGAAGAAAGAGAGAAAGAAAGAAAGAAAGAGAGAAAGAAAGAAAGAAAGAAAAAGAAAGAAAGAAAGAAAGAAAGAAAGAAAGAAAGAGAAAGAAAGAAAGGACAAATTCTTTGTGAGGAAATATTTATGACTGATAAGTATATTTTGGAGAGGGTGGTGGTGGATTTAGGATACATTGTGGATGGGTTTGCTCTTTATTCTTTCTGTTCCACAGAATGAAAAGTTTTTATGGAAATGACTGCCTTGTAAAGCAGCATAACAAAAGATAAAATGGCATCTATTATCACTATAAAATTTGATTTGGTTGCATAGTAAAGAAATGCTGGAATTCTTGTTCAAATTCTGCTTTAGTGGTTACTTCCATATAAGCATTATTATTGTTGTTTAAAATGGAATATTGATTAAAGTTTGAACAGATTTCAATAGCTAATGATAGTTAGAGCCGGATGGAAGATGAGTGACATGTTTTTCATTTAGTAAGGATATAAAGTATATAGGAAAGACAGGGTACGTGATGTTTCAAAGCATGCATTAGTTCAAGGGATTTTTTTTTGTTTAGTTCACATTGCATAATTTTAATATTTGTGAAGAAAGTATAATAGCTGGATTGCATCCAGTTTCATTTTTATAGCTCTCTCAGGATTAAAAAAAACCATTATTGGTTCAACATGATTGATCCTTCAAACTGTTCTCCCTTTTTTTTTTGTATGCGCAAGGCTGTTAAAACTGCAGAGAAACACGACAATAATCATAGCAGAATCAGTATTGTGCTAAACAATCTCATCTATTTTAAATCAAATTATGCTATTATGAAGGTCTATTTTGCAGGGACTCAAAATTACTTTATGTGTTGACAGTTTAGGGGAAAAATAAAAATAAATAGGAATTCTTTTTGAAGCCAGACAATAAATTAATATCTGATTATGGAATTTTCATCATTTCACAGCTCTTGCAGCAATGTAGCGAGAAGGAAGAACATGTGACATGTTGGCTTCCTCCCACTCTGCTTCTGCCCAGTAATGGACTTTGTTTTAGCCCCTCTTGTCTCATCTTTTCATAAAAGTTAGATGCTGTCTGCAGTTTTGAAATGCTTGTCTTAAGATCAATTCAAGGGAGGGCTGGTGCTTCTTTCAGTTCCTTGTATATGGCTAATTCTATTAAAAGATGTGATTTACCCATCCAGAAGCAACTTGCCTTACTTGCTTAGCTGCTGAATATGAAATGCCAGGGTGTAAATGAGCTACACACAATGAATACTGTAGCTAATTCTGTGCCTGCACACGTGCAAACATTTGCATGCATCTGTCTCTCTGGAGACGTGATAGATTTCTTGGCTTTCACAAATACGCATGAGAAACCTGATTGTAGCATGTTTGTTTACATAAATTGGCAAGGATAAATGATTTCCAGGTATTCTCCTCATGCCTGTCTTTACATTCCAGGTGATACTCCCTTACCACCTTCTATCTCCTCATCAACGCACACTAGTAGAGATTCTATTTTATATTGTTCAGTGTCACTCTGACAGCCATTCCCAGACATGGCGAAGATTTGTTTGCTTATAAGACTGTGCTCTGAGAGAAAGTCTCCTGACAGCCATGCCAGCCGCATCACTTACTGAGTGCTTTAACGTACATAAAAATGCAAAGTGCCTGGGATTGAATAATAACATTATTAAAGTACTCTACCGGGGTCATGTGCTGCTCGCTAGCCACAGTTAGAAAGTGGTTGATCCCAGGTCTCAGACAGGATTTTGAAAATAATAATATAACACCACCATCATCATCTCATCGTTATTATTTTGCACCCACATTCTTTTGATGATTGGCTACTATGAAGTGTTAGAGACATCTGTCTTAAATGGAAAAGCCAGGAAACATAATTCCTGTTTATTGTTCAAACATAAACAAAGACTGGGTTCCCCATAAAAATATATACTTGGAATTTTAGGAGATTCTGGAGGGGTGTATTTTTTTTAATAGTGAGATAAATTCTCTACTCACCTGTAGGCATTTCAGGAAAGAAACCTGATATTGTTTTCTTTCTAGTTTCCAAGGACTCAATTGCTGATACCTGTCCAAAAGGTCTAGTGAGCACTGTGACTGCCACTGCCTATATTTACTAAAAAATTACAGGTCACTAATGATAAGCGATATGTAGAATGCCCATTGTACATTGAGAAAGGTGGTATGGATCTGGAAGCAAACCCCATAAAAATTTGGAATGTCTTCTTATCTTGCATTAATGTTTCTTATGGAAAACTCATCTAGATGGAAATATTGCTACATTTCAATAATATGTTTCTAGAGCAGAAATCATGCATGTTCCTCTAAAGTTTGCTAAAACTATTTCAACAGCAGTTGAACAAGTTGACCGATCTCATATGCACATTCCTATGCTTGGGGAAACTCATTTCAATGTACAGTTTCATGACTGTATCATTGTATATAGCCTTATTGTGAGAGATGAAGATCTGTGATTGATCATCTAGTTTAGGTTAGAAAAGCGTCACAAATGTAACTCCTGGGCACCAAAGGGTCGCCAAACACTGTTTAACGTGTTTGAGTCATTGTCCAGGGGTAGAATATTTGCTTATAAACCATTTGTACCAAATGGTTTATATCTGGTACTATGCCCCTCTAATGAAATGAACACAAACAATTCTGTAAAATAACCCTGCTGCCTGCGATTACTTTGCTACTATGATAAGAAATCCTGGTTCAGGTTATTCTGTATGAAGTGGCTTTATATACTGTACGTATGAAAAGGAAAAATTAAAAGGTAATGTTACGTGTGAAGTTTGTTTATTTGCCATTATAAAAACAATGAAATAATTTATATAGCTTTCAATGGCAACCTTCCCAGAAAGAAATGGAATAAAGTAAAATATACAACGGAGAAAAAATCCTCTGAAATGTGCTACTCTGCTGATATTATCACATAAAATGCAATACTTTATGAGGACAGTAGAAGTTGTCTGAGTAATGTCCTTCTAAAATGAAGTTGTACTCCAGTAGTTCAGCAAGAAAGATGGAAAGGAAAATTAAATCCCACAAGCAAAACCTTTAACTGTCTTTTTTGTGTATAAATTGTGTAACTGAGGAAGGAAGAAGAAACTAGAATTGTATATTGAAATATTATTCATAAACAGCCAACATGCCTAGAAATCTGTAATCCAGTAATTAAATATTATAAATCAGTTAACTGTTATGATTTCCCAAGTAAGTAAGAAACATGTAAATTTTTTGGTTGTTGTTGCCTACTATTCATGCTAGTAAAAACTACTTTTAAGGGTTTTTTTTATTACACAGAGGTTTTCCCAACATTTTATATCATCTCAATGATCTGGTGTGCATAGTGTAAAAATAGTGACTAGGAGAGGTCCTTTTTCTTTTAATACAGGGTATTTAGGAATATAGACAGTTTTAGGCTAAGGTTAAACAGGCATTAACCTTAGGGGCACCAACACATTTCAAAAATGCAAGTCTTTGCATGGACAGAAGGTGGCACCACCAATTACCATGGCCTAGGGTCGTGGTGGTGAATCTATGGCACATGTGATGGAAACGATACACAGAGACATCCCACGCGGGACGTCCGGCCTTGCTGGCTTCTCTTCCACATTCCTATGCACACATGTTTGCCAGTCAGCTGGCCTTCACACGCATGGGAGTGCAGAAACATGGAAGAGCAGCAACCAAAATTCCAGGTTTCCATCACGCGAAGGTCAGCTGTTCATCAAGCATATTCCCACACCAGAAACTGGAAGTTCAGGTGCCAGCGCACACATACGTGCTGAAATACTGCTCCTCCAGTTTTTGATGCTCCCAAACACATAAAGGCCAGCAAGGCTGTGTGGTCCAGGTGAGATCGTTTTGTGTGCACACAGGTCGGCACATGGTGACATAAAAGGTTAGCCCATCACTGGGCTAGGGATAGCATAGGATACCTTTGATTGGCACTGGCTGACTGACTTCATGCCTCAGGTGGGAGTAGAACTCATTATCTCCAACTTTTTAGTCAATATCTTTGCCTCTGTACCAGAGGTGGGTTGCTAATTTTTTTACTGCCGGTTTGGGTACATTCCCGCACATGTGTGTTCCATGCATGTTTGTGTGTCTAGGCAGGAGGGCAGAGCCTCCCACCGCTGCTATTACTGGTTCACCCAATACAGGCTGAACTGGCACCAACCCACTTCTGCACTTCTGTAACAAACTGGCTCCCTGGTTATGTAAAGATGCATCAACTGCTCATCTTGAAAACATCTACCTCGATTCATGAAAGAGAGCATAAAAAAGGCATGAGTGCCTTTACACCTGATGTAGGTGTAGGAATCATTAGTGTCCTATATCTCAAAATGGGCAATCAATGCTTTGTATAGCTACTTTCCTGTTTCAATAACAATTATATTCTAACCAAGCAATCTCTACTAGCCTTTTACTGAGGAGTCAAACTAATTTATAAAGTGTGAAAAATTCCATAATTTACTGCCAGGTCCTGATCAAGAAGCCTGAAATTAAGTGCTGCAGAATATCAAAGCCACTAGTGAAGGTGTTCTTAAAAGGAGATTAATCAATAACTTCTAGTAGTAATGGTTACTTATAATTGGTGATAATAAATAAAGCTAATGCTATTTATCCATTACAGTAATTATTTTGTTTCCAAAGAGCCAACATATCTTGCAATGCAAGTCACTGGAAGTTCTTGAAGGTTACCCAGCAGCATCTTCTCTAAAAGGGGCCTTCTAATAATAATACTTTATTGTCAGTGTACAACATATGTACAATGAGATTGGCCGAGCTCTCTCAGTGCACCCCCCCCAACACAATACAACTCACAGTGAAGACAAAAAGTCCCTAACCCAATAAACCATATTAGCAAACACCCAGTCCTATTGCACCAATGTCAACATGTTACACGTTGCACTGGCCCTGCAAGTCCCTTGTACTTTGTAGCTATGATGTTATTTCACATTCAGGAGTCTGATAGCGCACGCATTAAAAACTGTTCTTCAGTCTGTTTGTATGGCTGGCTATGCTTCTATATCTCCTTCCTGATGGTAGGAGGGTAAAAAAGTGTGGTCCATGTTGTGTGTCACCCCTGAGGATTTTTCGGTGGGAGGCATGTCCTAAGCAATGATAGCTAACTTTTTTGTCAAGCCGTGCCAAAAGTGGGGGGAGCGGGGAGTTGTGTGCGTGCATGCCCACACCCATAATGCAATGCCCTCCCCCCATGCATGCATGCACAACCCCCTCACACATTCATGCACAACCTTGCCGTGCATGTATACAGGCCTCATTGAAGCCTCCAAACTGTTGGGCCATTTTTTTGCCCTCTGCAGGCTTCAAGAAAGCCTCCTAAAGCCTCCGGAAGGAGAAAAACAGCTCAACAGGCAACCCGAAAGTTCTTTCCTGAACATCCAGTGGGCCTCGTTGGGTCATTTTTCACCCTAGCCAGGCTTCAGGGAAGCCTCCTGAAGCTGGAGAGGCAAAATAAAAGCCCAACAGACAAACTGGAAGTTCGGGAACGGACTTCCGGTTGCCCGTTGGGCCATTTTTCTCCCTCCAGAGGCTTCAGGGAAGTCTCTGGAGGGCATAAAAAGGCTAAAAATCAAGCTGAAAATCAGCTTGCCAGCGCACACATGTGCGCTGGAACTGGCAGGGCAATGCCTCGCCCTCAGAAATGGCTCCATATGTATGTTACTTAAAGAATGTTACTTTAAACCCAGAACAACTGTCTACCACAAAACAAATAATTCTTTGAGTAAAACATTTTTCCAAGCATCACAGACGCTTATGATGTTGGTGAAAAGGGATAGGGACTGCCTTTTCCTAAACCAAAAATGCCTATGGGAGTAACTCCATTTCATGAAAGAGTAATATTCTCATTGGGCCATTTTGATGGCAATGAGTGACATTACCACTATCTTTTATTGATTTCCATTTACATGCTACTATCATTTTCTGCCTATCTATTCAACAAGTCACCAGAACAGATTTGGTTTCAACTTTTTACTTAGCTATTGCTAAAAAAGGTTACAATACAGAAACATATCCTAATTCCCATCCTATGACCAGGGAAGGCAGCCAATAGGGCTTACATACCTGCCACCTTCATATTGATACAGAATTGACCAGCATTGATTGTTTTTAATTGTACTTCATCTCCATCAAGATGTTGGTGGGAATGTACTGGAGATAAAGCAATTTATGTCTCATTGGGAAAAAATTGTGCTTCTGCAAACAAAGTTGATCCGATCTGTCTTGATTTGGACTCTAAAGTTGAATCAGGCCATTGTGATATAATCTCAGCCATTGCTTGTCTTGCCTCAGATTATTATTTTGGATATGTTTTTTTCATAAAAAATGAACAAGAAGTATATAGAGAGGAAAGCAACAACCTGATTGCCTCTTTTTTGTCCCTCTTACTTGATTTATCTGGCCAAAATAAGGCTATGGTATGAAATATATTTGCATAATTATGCCCAATATACAACTGTGAGCCTTCCTAAAATAATTGGATTTAACATGGGTTATCCATGACTTCCTTACATCCCAACTGTACAATGCAGCATAGTCTACATAGGGCTACCCTTGAAAATGTCTGGAAGGACGGCTGAGGCAAGTAGGCTACTATCAGAATAAGAAATGTATATGATTTCTATGCTAAAAGTTTTGCACTTGTTGCCAGTTGTTTCCTAGGCACAGTCTAAGGCAGTGGTAGTCAACCTGATCCCTACCGCCCACTAGTGGGCGTTCCAGCTTTCATGGTGGACGGTAGGGGTTTGCCATAATAAATTTTGTAAAGTTACTTCCCTACTTTATAAATTACCATTACTGTGGAAGCGGTGGGCGGTTAGAAAATTTTACTACTAACAGAGATACAAAAGTGGGCGGTAGGTATAAAAAGGTTGACTACCCCTGGTCTAAGGTGTTGAACTTTAAAACTATTACCTGTGAGAATATCTTGCTGTTTTCAATTCTCCATTCAACAATTTAACATAACTGCATTGCTCCTTCATGAACACACCAAGAAGCTGGAATCCACAATTGACTTGCCTCGAGAAGTTGTGAGGGCTCCAACACTGAAGTTTTTAAGAAGAGATTGAACAACCATTTGTCTAAAATTGTCCTGCTTGAGCAGTGAATTGGACTAGAAGATCTCCAAGGTCCCTTCCAATTCTGTTATTTTGAAGCAAAAGATATTACTTTTAGTTAACATTTATTTATTAATTTTGTATGCAAAAATGAAAACCAGAATAAAAGCAAAAAACTCCTATTTTAATCAAAACTAATCATGCAGTATATATTGATGTTATGTTAAATTATTAACATTTAAGTTAGTGTACTTAATACGAAAAATAAGAAAGTTAAACATTTGAATTACAGTATATCTGCAAATAAAATGCTTTATTATATAAATAAATAAAAGTAAATCATTCCTATCATTGATTGATAGAGAATGGGTACTCCATCAACCTTGTAATATTATTTTACCAGTTATTTATCAGTGCAATCAGAAAAGCAGCCAATATCTACTTTTGCTTTTGTACTAATTTCCAAATCATTGGAAATAATTAGCATAATATGAATCCTACAAAAAGACACCAATTCCTGGAATTTCCAGGAATTTCTGGACAATGTTTCAAGAGCAAACTTAATATGTAAAGTAACTTCTATACAAAAGGCACAACTTTAGAACAAAGTCACATTATACTCAAGGTTGCATGTTGAGTACCATATCACCTATAATTAATCAAACCTATTGATTTATCTTGGAAAGAGACATACATGTTTCTCTAGAATATATTAGGTAGATTCAAAATGGTCTTCTGTCCAGGATCACATTCATACTTTTAACTTCTTTATTGCATTGAATGTTACATTTTTTACAATCTTATTTCATAATTAAGTATATATTCCTATGTCAAAAGGTGCTTGAACTGAAGACTGCCACACAGTTCCAAGGAGAGTTAGTACAGTGTAGTAGTCACATTAGAAGTCAAGTGGTGGACTAGAGACTGTGAATTCCATTCCTCTCTTATGCAAAAGACTGGCTTGATGATGTTAGGTCATTCATTCTGTTCCAATTCAATCCACCTCACAGAACTGTTGGGTCATTCATTCTCTTTCAGTTCAGTCCACCCACTGGTTTGGGCTTGAGTATCATCAGTATGCTGATGATGTCCAATTATCCCTTTTGATTCCAGGCCAGCTAAGTAAGGCTATCAAAAATCTGTCCCAGAGCCTAGAAGCTCTGTGTAGGGGAGGCAGGGATGAAACTTCCAAGGGGCACTTGGCTTACTCAGGTATTCCAGAAGACGAAATAGCAGAAAAGACAACTAGAATGCTAATAGTAAAAAGAATTAACATGATCAAACACAAAGTCCATGATTTAGACCTATGTTGTAGACATGATAAAAATAAGGGATTTGTATCCTTATTTCACCAGCAGAATACTATCCTGCAGACTGTTTAAGATGACCTTCATCCTGTTGCCTGGGGTGAGTTGGTAGATTTTTCAGACTGCTAGGATGAGTTTTCATGATTATATTAGGAAGACTAATCCAATTCACCCGGAGTTGGACAAAATATTTGCAGAACCCGAGAAGATAATGGCTGATATCTTGTAATGTTTCTTGTATTTTTTATTTTTTAAAACCAACTAAAGGTCCCAAATATCTTAAGTAAACCAAGTAGCTCCAGAATAAAAAAAATGGGATTCACTGAGAATTTACATTTAAGGGTTATAACAGTCAATATGTAAGATAAACAGGCAGAAGACTAGCAGACCTCATTCATGAACATCAATTACTAGTCAGAAGATGAAAACTCCTTAATTACACAACACATAGACTTATTTCACCTTAGTTTCAATGGGAAGATAGTGAGCATCCAAAAATAGTAAAAAATTCCAGGGAGCACTTACCCAAATCAGCATCAACAGGCACATAGTGATAAACAGCATCTACATAATTTTCAAAAGAGACATTCAAAAAATTAAAAGATCACAACACCTCCTGATCATCAATCAACACCCATATAAGCAGATATTAACACCAAGCAATAAGCAATACCCCTATCAAGGAACTACCATCCCAGGAAACAACAGCCTAATCAAGGAACCACCAAGAACACTGGCTGGACAAGCATAAACAAAGAGCAAACCCCGTTCCCTTCTAGTACTGACAATGTCACCTAATTGGTAATGAAACATCTGCAAGAAAACAACCAAGCTCAAGAGCAGCAAGGGCTCTCCAATAAAAGATGAATGTTGGCAAGATGGAATTGATAATGAAGTATCATTTATTTATTTAGTGTATGGTGATAGTACTACAATGCTAGGAGACTACAATGCTAGTACAAGGTAATTGGCTACTGATGACTGCTAGTTCATTCAGTTCACACTTGCACACTATCCACAGTGCACCACAGGGGGCAAACTAGCTCCACAGAAGGCTTGATGGCATTCTGCAGCATCATCCATATTCAGGAATCACATTTGGGCAGGTCTGGCATTGGTTGAATTTGTACTAGAGGTAGACAGAGTTCTGGAAGAACATTTTGCTGTATCACTGAAAAACTGCCAATCCCATTTTGAAATTTCAGCAATTAAGGTCTAATAAAGTTGTAAGGAGTAAACCATCTTAATCATAATTAAGATATTATGAGCAAAATGCAAAAAACATATACACATACTAAATTATCATGCAACTGGTTATTTATTTATCCCTTTCGATGCTTTCACCAGAACAAATAAGATATACCCAACATGTATTTTGCTAGATTTGCTAATGGCTGGCTTTTTTAGTAGAATGACTTTCCATGTGGCCTTGGTAATCTTCCTTATGGGCACTGATTATACCCTTGGCATATGCTATAGCATTAAAATGCTCCCAAACTATTCGTCACTATGTTCTCAACTTGCCACTCACGTTTACTTCCCCTCTGAAAATCTCCAGCTATATTGGATTGTTTGTCATGAGGCCATTCATTTCAGTTGAATTACAAGCTAGACAGAGAGGAAAGCAATCACAAAGGCTCACCCGCATTTACCAAATTCTGCATGAATCCAACCACTACATACTTCTGAATATTGGTTTGTCAATTTGAATTTGTTCTCAAGGCCAATATAGGTGACATTAGACAAAAATGCTATATTATCCATAATTATAACAAACTCACCAGTCTTCTTCCTTGCTGTTTTTTATATATCCCAAAATATTAGTAATCCAGTTGCTTATTGCATCTATATTTAATACTGCACATGCCTAGGAACCAGCCATCCAATTTAAGCAAAAATTATATTAATGTATTTAAATAGTCTATATAATGGACAAGGTGCTATATAAAGTACAAGTGCATGACATCACCTTTATGTAATCCCACACACATTTCTTTTATATGCCAATGTTACTTTTAATGTGGGCCCTAACCTTTAATAAAACATGCACTATGAAACAAATTATCTTTTCTATGACAAATATAGCTGCGTATTTTTTTTTTCATTTTACTTTCAGCTATGGCAAGGACAGGTCTTAGGTATTTATTGTACTGAAAGAAGTCCCTAATGTAATCTTCTGCTTTATAAATCTCATTGAATAGTATTCTAATCAAACCAGAGCTTAACTCTCTCCCCACCCTTTGAATTTTTTTCAAAGTTGTAATTTTATATTCATTACACAAGACTGTGGAAATCAGACGAAAGCTTAATTAAAGCTGAATGGTATAGCACTGATCCTTAATTCCTTGGGCTATATTCATATTGCTGTACATAAGGATTTCTAGGAGCTGAATATTTTGGATTTGATCCCTTTTCATGTGTAGATAGCGTCTAACCGGGGATTGGGGGTGTTCTTCAGACTTCATTGCAATTGTGAAGAACTTAGGACCTTCAGATATAGGATGGGCAATTTGTTCCCCATAAGCATCAGTTTGCCGATGGATACATCTTTTGGTCCTCCTGTTCCATCAGATTTAATCTTAGCCTTTTAATTAACAAAGAAATTAATAGGGAGCTGTCATGTTGCAAAGAAAAATGCTACTTAATTGCATTTTTTAGACATTCAACTTCATGGACTGCTATAGCCCAATGTTTTTAAATATGTCTATCTGTCCAAAGATAAACTAGGGTGGTGAAGAGTTTCTAGTAAGGCTAAGGTAGGAAACAACATTATGAATTTGCGGTTTAACCAATAGATATTTCAGGACTAAACATGACCATCAAGATGCTGTCAGCATTCCAAATATGTTTGTCAAGTCCCACAATTTTCTATTTCTGTTTCAAATATTATTCAGTTTCAATTATCCCTTGCTCAAAGGCTGTGGGGAGTTGGAATCCAGCGATATATCTCCACTTCTGCCTTGTGAAGCCACCTTCTCTGATTCATTAGTCAAATGGGCAGATTGATGGTACATCTTAACTTCTCTGCCCTTTGCATTCTGTGATTGTACATTTTGGCTACAATCATAAATCCACTTACCTATGACTTAGCCCAATTAAAATCAATCAATAGGACTGTGCAGTAAATTCACTGACTTTACCATGACATACCTAGCCACTGAAGAAATATTCTCAACAGAATAGCTGCAAATACTGATAAAAGAGGAAGCTGAAGAGAATTTGTTTGAAACCATGTGAAAAGTTACTGTAATATGAATATCTATTCCAAATATATGTTCCAGTGATTTACTTCTAAAAGAAGTGCATAAGATAACAGCTGTATTGGTTTTCCAAAATAAAATCAGAAAATGGGGCAGGATGCAAAGCATTTTTAATATCTTATTAATTGCTTTAGTTCTTTGAAAAGTATGGTTTTATGAGAGAAATGCTTGCTAGCAGAAGACTTTGATATTGTGCCAATCAAACTAGTAACACCCCACTCCCCTCAAAAGAAAAAAAATTACTTAGGGCTGTAAACATTACAAAATCTCTGTCTTAAAATTTGTAGCCTCCATCATTACATTAACTCCCTTAGTTGTAGCACAATTTTTTTAAAAAAATATAAACAGTAATGTTTATAACTAATAATATCCTGAATAGACTTTTTTTATCTTGTAATAGGTAAGTGTGGATTACCCCATAACCAGAGTGTAATGAAATTGTCAACATTCTCTTCATTTCTTCGTTTCTTGACAAATGGTGTGAACATATCACCTTTTTCTCCTAATGGAAAACCTAACTGGAATATATCAAAATGCTATTAGGTTTTTCATTTTCTTCCACAATCTAATGCTGTGGAATGCATACAACCTTCATGGATGCAGCTCTGTATCCTCATCCCTGATAAAATGACTATAAGAGGAGGGGAAAAAGCAAGTGGAATCATTCATGTATTTTGCATTCCAATTCCTTTGTTTTTCAATTTAAAAAATGGTGTGAGGAGATTTCCTTGTTTTTGCACTTGTAAAGACATTTTTGCAAATTGAAATGTGTTTAAAATGTCATCTAACTTCACTATGTAAAAACATATGTATTTAATTTAAGCATGTGTCTAATTAAAGAGTTTAATTAGACAGTCAGCGGAGTCAGTGGAACTGTCAAAAGAATGGAAAATGCAGACATTATGCATGTGAATCATATTTTAGCGCATAGCATGAAAATGCAATTGTCATTACCTTACAGAGCCTTCTTATTGCAATATTATGTGGAAATAAAGGGATCAAATCACTGTATTCTCAAGAGAAATCTATCTATCCTATTCATTCTTTAATTCATTCTGTCTTGGCTCAGACCAATAATGGGATATGCACTAAATCCACACTTGCATGCATAACATGTTCGTGTCAGTGTTGAGAGTCTAGAAGAAATTTCTTTGACAATATACCTCTTTTTACCTTCTCTCTAATATGATTGCACAGTACAAAGTACACATAGCTTGTAATTCTCTTGCTATTGGAACATAGGAAAAAGTCCATGTTGCAAAGTTGTGGACCATAACATGTTATAAAAGCTGAAGATCAAGTTTATCTTGATAGCAATGTGTTGACTTCTTCCTTGCATGAGAAATATTTTGGGGGATCATTAGATAGGGTAGCATTTATTGCTTCACAAGATGACCATGTCATATCTTACCAGAAAATATTCCCCGAGGAAGTGCCAAACTGTATCTACTAGAAACTAAACTGCTGGGTTTATCTCAAAGATTTGACCCATGAATCAAGCCTGTGGGATGAAAAAGAAGACAGCTGTCAGACAGCATGTGTCTGCTTGGATGACACATTATCCAAAGTATGAAATTTAGGTTTTCACGGCCACCTACCTTGCTTACCATACAGAGATTAAATATAGTTATGAGGCAGTCAGTCTATTCATATTTGCAGAACTTCAAGCAGACGGCTACAAATTTTGCTGTGCTCGATAGTCATTGGTTCACTGCTCTTGCCTTTTCTTCCAAATAACCGAAGAATTTGGAGGAAGGGTTAATTCCCTTTTCCTCTTCCAACTGGGCTTCAGTAGCTAAAGAGATTTATGCTGCTTCTAAGTATGTCTAAAGAACAGGCAATAAAAAAACAGAAATGTATCATCAGCTCTGGCTACAATACTAATCAAATAAATTAATCTTCTTGTTTTTTCTACTAGTGCTTATTTGACTTAATGAAAGAGAGCTTGAGTTAGAATTTTTCCTACCAAAAGAATAGACCATTTCAAAGAAAGAGGTAATGATGTTTTTGAATTTATCTAGCTTCCAGGTGGCCAAGGGGTGTGTTAACCTCTTCTCTTTCATAATACAATACTTTTTCCACTGCTTTGAAGCTTTCCTACTTTATGTTTCATTACATTCCAAAGTAAGTCTTATAGGAAATGTCCTACTAGATTTTATTAATTATAGTGTTCCTGAGATGTTTAATGGATTATTCCTTTAAGAAATAAATAGAGAATTTTTCATTCTGCTGGAGAAATTTGGAAATTCTGTCCACCCAATTTCTTTGTTTATTTATTTTTCACATCTTCTGCTGATGCATTCATCTGGATTGGAAGTTTGGATGGCACCGGAGATCTGGGAAACTCTATTTTTGAAGGAGCTTCTGACCACAGGGTTTTGAGGGATTTTTAGGACCAGTGAAAAACATTCCTAAACTTACTAAATTTTGTGGAACGTTCATGTTAGGCCTCTCTGCTTCTTCTACATTATCTTTTGAACATTAATTTAGCTAATGATGATCAATATCTTAATGATATCATCCAAAATATGCAAAATATAACATTTAAAAGGTTTTGAATTGCAGCTCTTTTTACTCATCACATTTGCTGTTGCTGATTAAGAATGACAGAAGCTAGATTTCAACCATGACCACATATTGACATTAAGAGTAAAATAATATGTTGCTTGTAAAAAGATCCAAGTACAATCTGCAGTATTGCTAGTTAGGTCCTAAGAAAGCCTCTTTTTATACTGCTATGGAAATATTGTCAGAAATAAGCTAGATGAATCTAAAACATGCCTCACTAATATAAGGACTTCTTCTTAAGTCAATGTCTTGGAACCAACTCGTTGACTAGCTCTCCAACAGTGCTGGTATAAGAACACTCAATGCTGCCCCTGGAAAACACAACAATGCAACAAAAGGACAGCTGAGGAATTGCAGGACAGTTCATATAGAACCACCCAGAGTTGCTGGGAGTCAGATGGCCTAACAATTTAATGAATTCTCCTCATTTCTAGAACACTAAATTTTGTTTTCTTACTCTATAGTTTATTGTAGTTTTCACCTCCAAGTTCCTACTTCAGTATATCTGATTTCACAGCGATGGGGATATTACTACTGGTTTACACTATTGGTAGCAGCTTAGTTTTTTTTTCTAGGAAGGGAAGGTATCTTAACTTGCTGAAAAATAGCCTCATTCAGAAGAGTGGCAAGGTATAATCTTGCTTCTTGATATTCGGCATATCTCTATGCATTTTATGATATCTCTTTTCTGTGTTAAGAATTAGAGCTCTTAAAACCTTAAAAAATATTATTTTGCAGAAGTGCTTTGAATCATGTGAAAGTGCAAGTCCAGCCATTTTTTAATTCTTTTTCAGGCTTTTGTTGAAGCCCGAGAACAGACTTAGCTGCATAAAATATATGGTTCCTTTTTAATAAGTCATCTCTTTAAAGTAGCAATTCCTTTTTTTGCTCATACAGAAGCTTTAAAAAGGGTATAGCTGCTTTAATGAGGTATTTATACAGGTCATTCCTTCTGCATGTCAGAAAGCACCTCTTCAGAATCATGTTCAAAACCCTGTTAAGTATTAATCCAGAAGTTGCCTCACCCATTATGTACAGATCATCCCTAATTACTGCCATTTCTTCTTTTCAATAGAGATAACACTTGGTACTATTTGAAATTTTGTTTTATGTTGAAAGAACAATAAGATGAATAAGAACTGACTATCTTTCATTTCCAAAAATGGGTAATCTGACATTTCTGTAAGGTTCAGCTTCACAATAAAATACAGCATTTAATTTTTACACAGAAGAACCACTCTGAAGATTCAAAAGTTGCTATCTCTATTTCATTTTCCCTACTGGGATGGGAAAGGATCAAATATTCACCCTCCTCACAATGAAGCAAGTTGTGCCAGATGTTTTAAAAAATGTACTCATTTAAGCAATTTTTTTCCTGTACTGTGTATTACATTACTTCTTGTAATCTAGCCTGTTAATACATAGGGTGCTTTACAGAGCATGTAAGCAAAAGACAGAATAATCATATCTCTGTTCTGGGAATTAAAATAATATGGAATAAATGTGGAGAATATATGTGAAAATGTAAAAAACTCATTTAAAATGCCAGATTAAAAAGAGAAAAATATTTAGAGTCATGTTGTGCAGAAGCAAAAGGGACAAATTTGTAGCAGGGTTTTAACATGCCAGCTAGTAAGCTCCAGTTTGCGTCTATGAGTATAAGGAGACAGGTTTTACTGCCTTTCCTCTCCAATGCAGCCATTGTGTCAATCAGGGATATCAGCCATCCCTAGAAAAAGTCAAGATCAAATTAACTAGCACCCTTTGGTTTCACAATAATAAGATCTCTAATTGCACACATAATAATTTACATAGTATTATGCTATAAGCTTTGTGCTGCATTTTTTATTTAGAAGGACATTTTGACTTAAGTGCCTTTTCTCAAAGCATCAAAGGCACACATTTATCAGGACTACTGCATTGCTTCCTGGTAGCATGTGTAGAACCCGGATATTGAATTGCATAGGGATTTGTAAAACATTGCCATTTTAACAACAAAGGCACACACATTATCACTACCTATACAACAAAATCATAACAAAGTGAGTAATACCTAAATATTTAAATTTCTAGAACATTCCACAATATGTCAACAAGCAATAATGTTTAACATTCCAGTGTAGGTTGTGTTTGTGTCTTATTTTTAATTAGAGAGGTGAAATATCTACCTCATTCGTTTCCTTCAGCCATAGCCGTTCAAAGTGGATGCTCCATCCACTAGATATCTGTCAGAAATCTGGATTGGATACCCATTACTGAGATTGATAGGCATTATCAAACCTCAAAATACGTGTGTGTTCTTTTTTTAAATATTAGCTGTCACATTGTGATAAGTTGTGTTTGGTTGTACGTTGCATGGCATAATGTATAACCCAGTGGGCTCAGTTCTGAAGGGGAAGCATATTTTATATTTTAAACTCCATGCTGGAGAAGAAAAAAAAACAGAATGGACAACAGCAGCTAAAAGGAACACATATATAAAACAAGAGACGTATAGAAGAAATAAAAAAAATACTACCTGAATTTTAATATGTATCTTTTTCATTACAGAAAATCTTCTATAAGGAAAATAAGAATTTTGGTGCTTTCAGATGGATTTGGGCACTGAGAAGCATGCAAACATTTAATTTTTAAAAACAATTGAATTTACGTTAAATAGTTGTTTGTTGAGGTAAAGAGTGTTGATTTGAGTAAAATGCCATCAATGAGTATAATTTCTAGTTTTATTGTTTACTTTAATGGTCCACAAGTCTAGGCCCCTCCAGTCATTTTGAAAAATCCTCAGTTTAACAACTGAATGGTGTTAAATCAGTTAAAAATAAATGTAATGACTTGAAGCCTGGGTAAGAGGGACAAGGGCATGGTTAGAAAGTACAAGAAATTACAATAATAATAGGAAAAAGTAGATTGAATCTTTTAAAAATGTGGCTTTACTCTGGGTATGACCACATTCTGTTCATTATGATAGCCATGTTCCCATTGTCCCATACACATATGACTCTCATGTGTATTTGTATGATACCACAACTGAAAAAAAACAGTTGTGGTATCATGATATATTTTCATGCATTATTTATTTTAGTTTCTTCTTAAAAACCTCAGTGATGAAGCACCATAACTTCTGAATGCAAACTCCTCCACTGGTTAATTGTTCTCACTTTTAAGAAGTTTCTCTGCAATTCCAGGTTTCTTCTCTCCTTGATTAGTTTCCATCCATTGTTTCTTGTCCTGTCCATCAGTATTCCCCTAGTCTTCTAGTCCTAGTCCTTCTTTTTTCTAGACTAGCCAAACCCAAATCTTGCAACCATTCTTCATATGTTTTAGTTTTTAGGCCTTTAGTTGCTTTTCTTTGCACTTTTCCCAAAGTCTCAATATCTTTTTTGTAATGTGACCACAACTGGATGAAGTATTCCAGGTGTATTGTATTGTATTTGTATTGTATTTATTTGTCTTGTATGCCGCCCACTCCCGAACGACTCTGGGCGGCTCACAATCAACAAGGGAAGGGAAAATAACTAGACAAAGACAACACTTTAAAAAAAGAATGCAACATTCACAGTTTCCGTGGGACTGGATGTTTCGCAAGCCCCCCGGCCTGCTGGAGCAGCCAGGACTTGGTGGCTTTGCGGAAGGCCGGGAGGGTAGTGAGGGTCTGGATCTCCACAGGGAGGTCATTCCAGAGGGCTGGAGCTGCAACAGAGAAGGCCCTCCCCCAGGGAGTCACCAGCCGACATTGGCTGGCGGATGGAATCCGGAGGAGACCTAACCTGTGAGATCTAATCGGTCTATGGGAGGTAATCGGCAGGAGGCGGTCTCTCAGGTACCCAGGTCCGATGCCATGTAGGGCTTTATAGGTAGCAACCAGCACCTTGAAGCGGATCCGGAGACTAATGGGTAGCCAGTGCAGCTCGCGGAGGATAGGTGTGACGTGGGTGTACCTGGGTGCACCCACAATCGCTCGCGCGGCTGCGTTCTGGACTAACTGAAGTCTTTGAACACTCTTCAAGGGCAGCCCCATGTAGAGTGCATTACAATAATCCAGTCTTGAGGTCACAAGGGCGTGAGTGACTGTCTGAAGGGCCTCCCGATCCAGGTAGGGTCGCAATTGGTGCACCAGGCAAAGGTCCCCCTGGTCACAGCCGACAAATGGTGTTCTAAAGTCAGCTGGGGATCCAGGAGGACTCCCAAATTGCGAACCCTCTCTGAGGGGCGTATAATTTCACCCCCCAGCCTGAGAGATGGAATAATTGGCCAATCTTTGGGAGGGAACATCAGAAGCCACTCGGTCTTGTCTGGATTGAGCGCCAACTTGTTTGCTCCAATCCAGACCCTAACAGCCTCCAGGCACTGGCACATCACTTCTACTGCTTCGCTGAGTTGGCACGGGGCGGACAGATACAGCTGCGTATCGTCTGCGTATTGATGGTATTTAATCCCGTGCTGGCATATGATCCCACCCAGTGGCTTCATGTAGATGTTAAATAGGAGGGGGGACAGGACGAACCCTGCGGCACCCTGTAGTTGAGGAGCCTTGGGGTCGATCTCTGCCCTCCGACCAACACCGACTGTGACCTGTCTGAGAGGTAGGAGGAGAACCACCGAAGGACGGTGCCTCCCACTCCCACTCTCGCAACCGTTGCAGAAGGATACCATGGTCGATGGTATCGAAGGCCGCTGAGAGGTCAAGGAGCACAAGGATAGAGGGGTGACCCCTATCCCTGGCCCGCCAGAGATCATCGGTCAGCGCGACCAAAGCAGTTTCCATGCTGTAACCAGGCCTGAAACCCGACTGAAAGGAGTCTAGGTAATCGGCTTCATCCAAGGATCGTTGGAGTTGAGAGGCCACCACTTTCTTGACAACCTTCCCAACAAAGGGAAGGTTGGAGACTGGATGATAGTTGCTGAAAATGGCTGGGTCCAGAGACGGTTTTTTCAGGAGGGGTCTCACCACCGCATCCTTTAGGAGGGGCGGGAATATTCCCTCCTGGAGAGAGGTGTTAACTATCGTCCGGATCCAGCCGCGTGTCACCTCCCTGCTGGTCTAGACTAGCCAGGAGGGGCACGGGTCCAGTATACAAGTGGAGGCACTCACCGCTTCCATGGCCTTGTCCACTTCCTCAGGAGAAGCAAGTTGAAACTCAATCCATAAAGTATGCTCAAGACCTTCCCCCGGTACCTCGGCTGGTACCGTGCAATTGGAGTCCAGCTCTGTCTGAATCTGAGCGACTTTATCCGTTAAATACTGAACAAATTCCTCAGCTCTTCCTTGTAAAGGGTCATCCGCATCCCTCCCTTTCAAGAGGGAGCCGGTTATTCTAAACAAGGCAGCTGGGCGCGATTTAGTGGATGCAATATTGCCACGAGATAGGCTCTGATAAAGGCTCTCATCAGTGTTCGGTCTGACTCAGATTTACTGGCCCTCCAGCGGCGCTCTAGGCGTCTCTTTTGCTGCTTCATCTCCCGGAGTTCCTCGGTAAACCAAGGAGCCCTCCTGGATCCGCTGCCGCGGAGAGGCCGCAAAGGCACAATCTGGTTTAGAGCCCCCGCCGCTGCTGTATTCCACCGGATTGTGGACGATAGTGTCAGGTATTTCTCCAAGCGCCGTCTGAAATCCCATAGGGTCCATCAGGCGCCTGGGGCAGAACCACCTATTTGGTTCCCCCTCCCTACAGTGGGGGATTGGTTTCCGAAAGTCAAGTCTCAGTAGGAAGTGATCAGACCATGACAAGGGCAAGGTTTTAATGCCCTTCAACTCTAGATCACATCTCCACTGCTCCGAAAGGAATACGAGGTCAAGCGTGTGACCAGCTGAATGAGTCGAACCCCGAATTACTTGGGTCAAGTCCATGGCTGTCATGGAAGCCATGAACTCCTGCGCCCCGTCTGAGCATTCACCAAGTGTAGGCAGGTTGAAATCCCCCAGAACCATAAGCCAACTCGGCTACTGACTCGAGGAGCGAGGGGAGGGCTGTTGCAACGCTGTTGGGAGGTAGGTACATTAGCAACAAACCCACTTGACCACCAAGGTCCAACTTCATCAACAGGGACTCACACACGACAAGCTCTGGAGCAGGGATCCTACGAGGAACTAAAGATCTTCGGACGATGACAGCCACTTCCCCACCCCTTCTTTGGGGTCGCGGCTGATGAAGCACCTGAAACCCTTCTGGGCACATTTCAGTGAGGGGGACTCCTCCCTCCGGGCCCAGCCAGGTTTCAGTAATACATGCCAGGTCTGCCCCCTCGTCTAAAATTAGGTCCCGGACAAGGGGAGCTTTGTGAACCACAGACCTGGCATTTAGCAACAACAGCCTGAGACCAGGGCCCTGACAGTTCTCGCCATCTGGCCCTGGAGTGGAACTAGCAGGGCCGGAAGGAGGGATCTCTGTGATGTAGTGAACCCTCCTTCCCCGGTAATGGCTAGCCCTGAGGTTCCCGTCGTACCTGCCCCTCCCCATAGTGACCGTAATGCTCCGCCCACCCCCACAACCGTAGACCCCGCAACCCCTCCCACAATCTCCGCACCATCCAGCAGGCAATTTTTATCACTCATTCTGGGACGGGAGGTAGGCCTGGGCCTCCTACCACTTCTGCAATAGCACTCAGTGGAGGAGGCACCAGGCTGTACTCTCAATCCTCTCATACACACACAACCACTCATCCATGCATTCCCCACGTATGTTAATTAAATGCAAAAAATACAACAATATGAGGTTAAAAAGGTGGGTACAAACATCAGCCAGGCATACCATTCACACTACATTCCTAAAATTCGCTTAATTACTAAGGCTTAATAAAGTTGTACTACTATATCACATTTTTTGATTCTATGCCTCTGTATATACAGGGATTGTATTAGCTTTTTTGGCTGTTGCTGCACACTACTGGTTTATGTTTAAGTGATTGTCCACTAGGACTCCAAGGTCCTTCTCACAGTTACTGTTTTTGAGCTAAATTTCACCTAATCTGTACTTGTACTTTAGTTTTCCCTGCCCTGGTGTAAAACATTGTTTTTCTCCACATTAAATTTAATTTTGTTGGATAGGGCCAGTGGTGGGTTTCAAAAATTGTTCGAACCTACTCTGTGGGTGTGGCCTCCTTTGTGGGAGTGGCTTGTTGCCCATGTGACTGGATGGGAGTGGCTTGCCACCCATGTGACTGGATATGAAGATGCCGATGACACTTGTCAGAACCACTTTAAATTAACTCACACACAGCACTGGCATGCATAAGAATATGATGTAAACTTGTTTTTAAAAAGGCATCTTTGGTTTGCGTTAAAACAACTTCAACAAATGCAGTAGTCATCCTTACCTTTCATAGAGGCACTGAGTTTTATAAATATGAGCATGATAGTGTAGAATAAGAATATCCAAGGACCAGTGGTGGGTTTCAAAAAAATTTGGAACCTCTTCTGTAGGTGTGGCCTGCTTTCCGGGTCCACTGGTGGAACCTCTTCTAACCGGTTCGGTAGATTTGATGAACCGGTTCTACCGAATAGGTGCAAACTGGTAGGAACCCACCTCTGGATAGGGCCATAGTTCAAGTCTGTCAAGATCTTTTTGGATCCGGAGCCTCTCTTCTGGGGTGTTGACTATTCCTGTCAGCTTAGTGTCATATGCAAATTTGATAAGTATTGTGCAAAGTATTGTGCAAAGCATAGAAAGAATAAGAAATAATAAGCAAAGAGAATTAAAGGCAGTTGAAAAGAGAAAGAAAACAAAATGTAATTAAACTTAGTTTACATCAATACCATATGCTATGGCAATCGACAAATGGATCCACAAATATTGACATCATGGCTTCACTAAATTGAGGCTTTCACAAAATGTTTTTAATAAGATAAAGAAGAAGTTAACTAGGTTTCCAGTTTTAGTCATTCCCTTTTTGGTCAGGATTCCATAAGCACAATAAAAGCCTAGTTTACTTCAAAACTAATATCACTATTCTGAATAAACCAGGACTTCTAAACAACATACAATTGTCTATATTCCATCAACTTGAAGATAGACTATTTAAAAAAAATTAGGATGCCTCTTTAAACTATTACTTATATTATAGAATAAATGTAATACTTGCATATCTTTACAAATACTTTAATTATCTACTAATAATAGTCGTTATATCAAAATGATTCTTAAACACAATTGATATGCCCCAAATGTTCTCCAGAGCTTAACAACTGATAGCTATTGACCATGTCACAAACTCATAATGTATGCTGATGATCCACCTACTATTAATAGTTGGTTTTATCTTCTCTTAGAAGTATTTGTATATGAAGCTGGACTAAAATAATATTGAGTTTCTTACTTGAACAAAGGATTGAACTAGAAGGCCTTCAAAGTCCTTCCAACATTGTTATTTTGTCATTTTGAAGTAATACATCTACCAATTAATTGATATGTATGTAGAAATCTAAACATTATTGAACTTTTTATCCAATTTATTTTACAAAAACATATGGTTCTATGGTTTTTAAATTTGGCATATTCACAAACACTTAACAATTAAAACAGTGTGTTTATTTCTTGCACAACCATAACCCAAGTAAATATTATAGTGTTAGAATTTTGATGGAATTGATCACAAGTAAAACTGGAAAAGACCAAAGTAAATTCATTCTATAATCATTTGGAATTTGAAATAGCACAAAATATATATTTTTAATCCTTGTTATTGCTTTGGTTCTGACATTTTGGTTGATTTATGGCTAAGCCTTTGAATAAAATAAGCCAAATGTATCACATTTGCTATACAAAGATTGTGATGTCACTTAAAATAGTGGTTTAGAACCAGATGAACACATTGTTTGAATTGAACCATTGTAAATAATGGAATTTAATTAAGTCAGACTAACTTAAGTCTTATTGATTTCAGCTAGTCTATTCTAACTAAGTTTGGATCCAATCCAATATCATTAAAGAAAATGCTATTTAACTCAGGTAATTCCAGTTAAATATGCAAAAAATCAAGATTAATTATTCAGGTTTTCATCTGTTTTAATTGTCACATATAGTAATTAGCAGACCAAGAACTCAGATATTAGTTATGAGAAATTGGTTTGCATATGTAGAGTCAAGATGATTTTACAATCTGTAGATAAGATGGGCATCTGCCAAGACTGGAAAAACAATGTAATTGGATTCTAGACAGGACCAGTAGTAGAAGCTAGAGGGATCTTGTGGTCAGAATAAGAAAATAGAGCAAATCAGAAATCTGCATTGCCAAATAGCAATGTAGGTATTTCTGCTCAATCCTTCCCAATCATGAAAGCTACTTTCAGGTTGCTGCACAGTCAAAGTCCAGACTCCCTTCTACTTTTAGGATGTGTCAAATTTTTCAACTTTCATTTTCCAAACATTAGCGGTGCTCAAAAGTTGTGACATGTATTGAGGATTGTAAAGATATTTTGGTTATTTACAATTTAATTTAGTTGTGCTTTGTAAGTAACTACATAAATATCATAACTTCTTAACATTTTGTACCTTTTACTACTGCCTGAAATACTTCTGAGCATTTTGCTCATATCATATAATTTTCTACCACACCAGCCCCTACATTGGCTACTTCACAGAGATAGGAATGCGCCCAAACTGAAACAATGTTGGCCATGGTTTTTAGGATCTTCTAGAGCAGTGATGGAGAACCTTTGCAACACCAACTGCTGAAACCAGAACATGTGTGCATATGCGTGCACATGCACCAGAGTGCCAGAAACCTGAAAACAAGCTGGCCGGGGTGTGCATGCCTGTTTTTTTTGGCCATTTTCCAGCAGTTTTTTTTGTGCTCATTTTGGGCCATTTTCAGGCCATTTTTCGGGCTGTTTTCAGGTCGTTTTTCAAGCTGTTTTCCACTTTGAGACTGTTTTCCTTTTTTTTTTCTTTTGCAGATTTTTTTTATTTTTTCCCTTCTACAACACCTTACAGTCATTACATCAGCATTGTTATGTCATACCTGTACATGTATATAATATTTCGCTTCTATATTTACACACTTTATACACAGTTCTATATATATTTATATATATATATATTGTTTTTGGGCTTAATTAATTTTATTCCTGTTTTGCAGCCATTTGTACCAATTGTTCCAAATTTCATAATATTCCGACTCTCCTTTATCTTTTAATTTCAGTGTTAATTTGTCATCTCTGCACAATCCAAAAATTTTTATCACTAATTCGTCCTAGGGGGTATTATTTTGTTTCCAGCATTGGGAAAATGCTATTCTAGCTGTAGTTAGCAGATGTGTTAATATGTACTTAATTTTCTTTGTATATCTTCCAGTAGGAAGATTTCGGGTTTGTATTATATCTGTTCTCCTGTAATTTCTTGCAGCCATTTCCAAATTTTTGTCCAATATTTTTGTGTTTCCAGGCAGGTCCACCATATGTGAAATAGGTCTCTTGTACTTTTTTACACTTCCAGCAGGTCGGCTTCATGTTTGGGTACATTTTAGCCAATCTTGTTGGTGATAAATGCCAACGATAAAACATTTTGTATATATTTTCTTTAAGTGCTGCTGATCGTGTTAGTTTATAATTTGTGTTCCAAATTCTTTCCCTATCCACTAAATCTATGTTGTAGCCAAAGTTTTTGGCCCATGCTATCATGCAACCTTTAACTTTTTCTTCTTCTAATGTTACTTCTAATAAATATTTGTAAATTTTTGTTATGAATTGGCAAGTGGCACTCATCTTTCTGGATGCACAGAAGGCATTTGACAATTTAAATTGGAATTTCATGATACAGCAGATTAAGAATATGAAATTAGGGGACCAATTTAAAAGATTAATAGAAACAATATACTCCACCCAAAAGGCAAATATATTATTAAATGGGGAAAGTACAGAGACCTTTAAAATAATGAAAGGAGTAAGGCAGGGATGCCCACTATCACCTCTGCTCTTCATCCTAATGCTTGAAAGTCTTTTAATAAGAATTAGACAAAATTCGGAAGAACTAAAATTAAAAAAGAGGAATATAAAATCCAGTCCTTTGCAGATGATTTGTTATTTATTATAGAAGACTCACTAGAAATAGGAAATAGCTTAGTGCGAGAACTAGGAAAATATGGAGATGTAGCAGGGTTAAAGATTAATAGAGAAAAGACTAAAATGATAACTAAAAATTTGAAGGAAGAACAAAATAAAGAATTAGAAAGTATAATAGGACTGCAAGTGACAAAGAAAGTTAAATATCTTGGAATATGGCTAAGTGCAAAGTGCTCAACTATAAAAGAAAATAATTATACAAAATTAGTGCAACAAATAAAAAAAGATCTAGAACTATGGGGCAAACTACAGCTAACATTATTAGGGAAAATAGCAGCGATAAAAATGAATGTACTACCCAGACTATTATACCTATTTCAAACAATCCCCATAAAATTAGGAAAAAATTTTTTCATCAAATTGAATAAGATTATATTAAAATTTATATGGCAAGGGAAGAAAGCCAGGATAAAGTTGAAAGTGCTACAGGATGACAGAAACAGAGGTGGTATAGGACTCCCGGACTGGGAGCTTTATTACAAAGCAGCAGCACTAACATGGATCAGGGATTGGATAAATTTAAAAAATAAAAGAATACTAACATTAGAGGGCCACGATTTGCAAATGGGATGGCATTTTTTCCTATGGGAAGAGGGTAAAAAGAAACAAAAATACTTTCACAGACACTATATTAGCGATGCACTGATACATGTCTGGAATAAAATTAGAGAAAAATATTACATGAAAATACCAACATGGCTTTCCACTATGGAAGCCATGACACATCCCAATACACTAGAGCTATCGAAAATGGTTAGATATAGTGAAATTTTAGACAGCCAAGGGAATTTGAAAACAAATCCAGAATTAAAGGAGCAAAATATAAATATAGATTGGTGGCCATATCTCCAACTACAATCGAGATACAAAAAAGACGTACAAGAATATGGAATATACACAGAATTACAACAAATAAATAAAATTTTAATTGGCCCGAAAAAAATAAATAAATTCATTGAGACTGTTTTCCAGTGTTCTGGTGCCCACAAAGACCAACTGGCTGCGCACACTGGAAACCATAAGAGCAGCTGGTAATGAGAGGGCTTTGCCTGCCATAGATTCACTATCACAGTTCTAGAGGGACCTTTAACAATAAAGTATAGAAAACGTCTGGCATGAAACTTGTTAAAAACTATTAATAAAGGTAGTTCTAGATCTTAGAGACCAAAATAGTGCAAGTAAAGAGTAAATTTGTGAAGGAAGGAAATGTATGGGCACATGTATAAAAATATATATGCTCAGTAAAAATTGCCTACAGAAAGGAAAATAAATAACTGTTGCTTTTTTGGAAAAGAAAAGTGAAAAGAGTTAGCCAGTGATGGACTTGTCCAGTATGGAAGGAAAGTAATGAAGATGACCTTGACAGAAATACATGGAAGCTGTTGCTTAGGCTATAGGAGCTGAAACATTTTCTAAGTCTATAATGTACAGATAACAGTCAGAAATGGCTCAGAGAGAAACCTCCCTAATTCACTGACCTGGAATAAGGATGATGAGGTACAGAGCACTCAGGTTTTACAAAATTTTGTTATAATAGCAATGCTCAATAAAAGTAGTTTTAGCCCTCCTGTGGTTCCATGGCTTGGACTTCCTAGTGGTGCTGGAAAATGAAAAGATGTGGTGGTCTATTTATTGTCAAAATATCTCAGGATAGGTGTAACACACTCTCTTACCCTAATTATGTTCTTCTTCCCTAAAAAGATTTGTGTAAGCTAAATAAATGCCCACATATGTTATTATGTTTTGTTAAAAAAAAACAAGTAAATATGATAAACCTAAAACAGCTTTTGACATGCATGTGGGGAAAAAGAGTAATCCCAAACCAGAAAGAAATTTGGAAAAACAGATTAAAAATATCAGTCCTGTACCATGCAGTGATGACATCACATCACTTCCATATCTTCTAAAACCCTCGATTTGTACCTTTATGATCATTAAGGGGTTGCATCAAGACTTAGTCAAAATAACTAATTTGAAAGCAGTGGGACCTTTAAATCGCAGCTAATTTAAGCCTTATTAATTTTAATTTAATTTATGTATGTGTAAATCTGGATTGTGTGAAGATCTTTCAATAGTTAAAGTGCACATTACAGACTATTAATTTCTATTATTACTCAGTCTGATTGCCAAGTTATTAGAGCTATGGTGTGGGACACAATCCAGGCAAAATTCAGGCCTTTTAAGAGCACACTGAATGTTTCTCTTATGTGAAATCCTGAACATTACTTAGATCCTTCTTAATTAACAACTGAAATTAAAATCCAGACTTGAGTATAGGTTAAGCTTAGCCTAAGAGCAATCCAACTCAAATTAGATACAATACTTCGGCCTCTCCTATTGGCCTCATCAAAACTTAGTTGTGATTAATGTTTGCTTGAGACAGGGAGTAGACTCTTTTCTATCTTCTTGAAACCCATCTACACAGACTGGCCTGAAGAATGGCCTCAAGGCACATGACTGCTAGAGTTCAACAGGCCTGGCATTGTAAACTGCCTGGAGGGAAAGGTACTGAGGACCATACAGAAATTGCTGGGAGCTCTTCGGAAGAACATATACATCAGGGAGCTTCAATCAACTGATCAATCAGCAAAGAAGCTGGTGAGGCTTCCTTTCTTAAAAAGTGTATTGTTGTGCGAGGATATACTCCTCACCAGAACTTACTCATTTCCAGATGGCTTGTACACTTCTGCTATATTTGTATCTAAACATTGGCATGGTAACATGCTGTAACTGGTCCTCATGCCAATTTCTCTATGATAAACAGCCCTTAAGTGTGCGCTATATAAAGCATCTCCAGAAAAGATTGCTTTTATTTATTTCTCGAGACTTCAGAAGAGCACAACTAACCCCTGGCTTATACCAGCAATGAGAAATTGGGGTGGTGGAAAGTAAATGAAATCAAATGTATTTTCATTTAGCCATTGATTCATTGATCTTCTATTGCTTTTGAGAGGTACTAGGGCGAAGAGCTGACTTTGGGAAAAGAAGCTGGCTTTTGTAAAAAGGAAGTGTCACCGTTTTTTTAATTAAATGATGACATTTTCCTTTCTTAAAAAAAATTAATAAAGCACAGAAGGAATTCAATTGCTTCTTTCAACAATTCAGGAAAAAGAGCAGTGTGTTAAAACAAACTTTCCTGCTTTTATTTTCAGAAGTGGAGAGGGTGCGTGGGGGGGAGAGAGACTTGGGAGCCAAATATAATCACTCCATTAGTATTATTAATAGCATTCAGCTTGCTTCACATGCTTTAAATCAGACAGTGTTGTCATGAGCCTTGTATTTGCAAGCACTGTCGGAACTACTGAAGGCTTTCGTAAAAGCACAGAAGTGCCTTCAGAGCAACTGCAAGCAGCCTTTGGGGAACAATAGGTTTACCTATAGAGTCTTGAGATATTTCTGGAAAAGCCCAACCACTTGCTGTATTATTCTTCAAAAGTTACACACTCCTTGACCCAGCTACGTTTTAATAAGCTCTATTGCCACTTCACAGTCACACAACTCTTTGCCCTCAACCTCCTAAATCCCTTTGGGCTGTCTTATTTGCACAGCATTCAAATCACATTGGGCTGTCCTCATCCAGAGGGTCTCCCTTTGGTTATTTCATCCACCCCTCCTATTTATTTTATTCTCTTTCTGTTTTCAGAAAAAGATCTCTAAGAATTATTTAATTATTGCCAAGGAATATATCTGTCAAGATAATTAAGTAGAACAAAGCCTTTGGCAGGAAGACAATAGCAAGACGTAACACAAGAATTTGGAAACAATGGTAATAGTGTCATTAACTCCATAAAATTCTTCAAGCTTGTCGGAATCATTCAGCACAAACAATGTGGGATGCTATTATAAAAGCATTGTCTAACGAGGAAGTAATTTCTGCTTGGAATTTGCTGACTTGTTTTGTTAATTAATCTCTTCAAGGTCATTTTCTTTGTTGAATGAAGATGCAAAGTATTCTTTGCTGCAACAAAGCTCTGCCAAAAGGACAAGAAGCATCCTGTTTTAAATATTTTATTTCTTTCTTTTCTCAAATATATCTTTAATTGATCTCTTTCATTCAGCTGAAGTAAAGCTGTGTTTAGAATTGGACCTGTTCATTTGGTCCTTACCTACTGAGCTTTTCATATTACTCCTCATTTTTACCACAATGTTCTCATAGTACATAATAAAGAAAATAAGATGGTTCCCTCAAACATATTACATATTACAAACATACCTACTACATATTACAGCTAAGATAACTATTTAATTATTTTCATTCATTGTTTTTCTCTTTTTTGCTTAAGTATTCATAAAATACCTAACGAATCAATGAAATGATTTTAAAATTATTGACCATTTGATCTTAAAACAGTGGGTGCTCCATGGCTTCAGGATTTTAAAAGAGATTGGACAACTATTTGTTTGGAATGGTATAGGGTCTCCTGCTTGGCTCAATGGGAACTTTCTCTCCCACCTCAAGCTTCATCACTATGGCTTCAGCATTAACAATTAAACTGCAGTCATGTAATAAGTAGATTTTGATTTGAATCAAGTTTGACTTCTGATGACTTCATGGCTGATGACTTCAGCCATGTAAAGTTCTTGGCCAGGATTCAGTAATGGTTTGCTATTTGATATAGCAACCCCCCCCACACACACACACACAAACACACACCAGGAGGAAGCACAAATAGTGAAAAATAAATGAATTAAGATACCTTTTCATTTGCCTCTTACTATCCTCTATGCCCTGTACATGAGGTACATTTTGAGAAACTGTAGTCTAAGCTGCACAATGTATCTGAATAATCGGGGGAGAAAAGGGAAATGGGAAAGAGAAAGGAAATGGAAAAGCAATGAAGTCTTAATATTGATATCTTTAAGAAACAGCATAAAGAATCATCTTAGCAAAAAGAAGACTTATTTTAGTCTTCAGACACAGCATGGTGAGAAGAGCAAATGAAATAGTAACAAACAAGCAGCTGGAAGGCAGATCTCATGATTTTTGTGATGAGGATAGGACGTGAAGATGCTCTGCGGAAAGTCATTTCTCTCATATTCATGCAGGGGGGGATTGGGGTGGAGAGAGAGAAAGAGAGAGAGAGACTGCATCTCTCTCTCTCTCTCTCTCTCTCTCTCTCTCTCTCTCTCCTTCTCTCTCTCCCCCTCTTTCTGTCTGTCTGTCTGTCTGTCTATACATACGTACGTACATACATACATACATACATACATACATACATACATACATACATACATACAAAACCCTAATGAAAAGGAACAAAGCTCATCCTGAAAGGGAATGTAGCTGTGTTTGTCAGGGAGGCATTAATAATTCTTACCAGCATATTTCCACAGATTGCAAATTGACAATGTGTGTGCGTGTATGTGCCCGCATATATATGTGTGTGTGTGTGTGTGTATGCATGTATGTATGTATGTATGTATGTATGTATGTATGTATGTATTATGAACAATATGGGACTATTTCATGTTAACTAGTCCAATTGTATTAATTGCCCTGCTGTTAAAATAAACTTTTAATTATCATTTTATAATTCTGATAGCCCAGAGATTTTGGAAATTAAATCCAGGGGTGTGTGGGTTCCCCATGGGGCTTCTGTTAAGAAGAAGTCTCTGGAACAGCTCTTGTGAATCTTGTTGTTAACCAGCCTTTATGTTTATTCCCTATAGATAGATACCCAGCTCTGGAAATCAAGATCTTGAATATAAAACAGAAAGCAATAAATATTTCCCCATCCCTGCTGGGCTCAAATTCCTGAAAGAGATTATATCCATTTGTATCAATACTAAAAAGGAGATGCTCCAGGCAGATGTTACCTCTGTAATTAAAAACACTGAAGAATATTCTTAGAATTATAAAGGAAGCATGCCGCATATTATTCAACCATAATGCTTTTTTAAAATTGCATTTTTTTAAAAAAAAAACCTAGCAGCTGAAGAGATGATCTTAAAGCTATTGCTACTTAAGACTTTTGCACTAGACATGCATGAATTCAGCTGTTAAAGTGAACACCAAGGAGAGAGAGGGGGGAGGGAAGATGGGAGGGAGGGAGGGAGAGAGAGAGAGGGAGAGAGAGAAAGAGAGAGAGAGAGATTTTCACCTTGATGGAAAACAATTAATTTCAAATATTCTGTATCAATTGTTGGCCAACTGATTTTTATATCTATATTTAACACACTTGAATATCACTATTTCTCTACCCATCCAATTACATTGGAAGGGTAGACTTTTTTTAAAAAAAAAATACATGCTCCTCCTGCATAGTCCACCAGCTGTACCCAGCTTGTGTTGCAGAAATAAGCCATTTCAGTTCCAGTTGCTTCCAGTTAGCATTTTCTGGAGATGACTTTATCACTAACAGAGAAAAGCAACATCAAAAGAAAAATGGAGAAAGAAGCAAAAGTTCTTTTGCCGTGTGCATAAAATGCATCTTTTTATATATTCCAATACAGTTGTAGGTAATATTCATGACTAATATTAAATGAAGCCTAGAATTAGACAAAATGCAATAGACATATATTGAAGTGAGCGTTTTATTATGTGTCATGTCAGTCAGATTAAAGAAAAGAATGCATGACATCAACAGGATATTGCATGTATATCAAGCAATCTATTTATATATGACAGGGAGGGCTTGATTTCTGGAAGGAATGACAAACCCCGTAAAATAACCGCTCGCCTTCAAAATTACAATAAGATGGAACATGTACATTTTTGAATGCACATTTTTTTTTAAAAAAATACAATTAACAAAATAGGGATAAATATGTTTGGGAATCAATAGTGACATCCAGAATAAGAAAGGAGAGAACTAATCTGCAGAGATGCAGAAAGGTTATTGGGCAATGTCTCTAGCATTCCAGTTTGGAGAGAAAATGGATATGAAAAGCCAAAGTGTCTGTGAGAAATATTCCAGGGAAGATAATTTAATATGAAGCAGTGATGAGTTTTCTCTCCTGCAGAATAATATGAAAATAGTGAGATTGCCTCGTTCTCTGTGGTGTGTCTAAGATTATAATGGTGATGCCATACCATTATTACTTAATAAAACAACCAAAAATAAAGGGTTTTTTTGTAGACTTCCTCCCAATATGTATTTTGTTCCTCCAAACAATATTTTGTTACATTCATATTTCTTCTCTTTGTCTTCCTCCCTAGCATAGCAATCAGTAAACAATTGTGGAAATAGAGGCTTGGCTAAAGCTATCATTGAACAATATCCCAGGCATTGCTTAGCTCAGCCATCTTCTTCTCCCCATCTTCTTCTGACTTCAGGGTTATCTGTAACAAACAAACAAACAAACAAACGTAACAACTAAAACTGCACCTGCTAAATTCAGTAGCTGTAAAGACAAAGTGTAGCGAGAGAGAGAAATTTCTTGGGTTCAGAATCATTGCACTTGGATACACTTGCAAGGCATTGGAATGAAGGTAAAAGAACAATCAGTGGTCAATTGACTTTATTTCCTTTTCCAGAATGATAATTTGTATAAATTATATATGTTTCCAAGGTTATCTGAGCAGAATGCACAGGAGCTATCTGACAAGCTGCTCATAAAATCTGTCAAATGAGAAAAGCAGAATTTCTAGGCAAGGTGCATTTAAGCTACATTCGGCAAATAATGTGAACAACAGTAGTCAAATATCCCCCCCCTCTCCCCAACCATTATTTGGCAGAGTTCATGGCAATTTTCAAACCATACATTTGGTGGAGCTACAGGACAGAAGCAATCAGAGCTGACTTTCTACATCAGTAAATTCCAGCTGTATTTTCTCATAACCTTTCCTTCTTTGTTCAAATGGGAACTTCCATTTTAAATTGCAATCTATGACTTTTGAAACAGAAGTTAAAGCCTCTTGCTGGCGAATTCTTCTGGTCGCTACTTTGACTTCTTGCTTTTTTATTATTATTATTTTTTCCAAAAGACATCACAGTCGTGTTACATTGAGACAAAGATGCCAATATTTTTAAGGAGACAACCCCATGCCCCCATACCGTTCACCCCATGTGAGTGAGGTTACCAAGAAGATTATGCATTAAGAAATGCCAGACTAATGTTGAAATTCAATATGTCAGCTGCTTAGGAACAAGGATTAAATTCCTTCCCATGATATATTGTTTGCATTTATTCATAATACTTGTGATGCTGAAAACTCACTCCGCTTTAAGCTTAATTACTTGTGGCTTTGAAATGCATTTGCTAGAATCAACTGAAAGGCAGGTGGGGGGGTGGGGGCAAACAAATGGAATATGGCAATAAGCAAGTTGTGGTTTGACAGTCAAAAACAAGGAAACAAAATTAAGAGCAAGTGCCAGATTTTTAAATGATCCAGACAAACCAGCAAGTGCTGTTCTTTGCATTGCTATCAGCAAGCAGCAGTATTGAATTCTATTTCCTTGAAAGTAGACTTCGTAAGATGAAATACGTCGGTAAGTTCTGAAGCTGCTGAAAATATAGATTTTAAAGCCATTTAGTTAGCTGGCAGGAAAAATCCTTTTCTGTTTCTCCTGCTTCGAGTCAGGAGATAATCTGATAGGTGTTTTGCTGGTCAGCTGATCAGATGGCTGACAGGAAAAGTGCTCCATCCGTATTTCCCGCTGCCCAGCTAATCAGCATAATTCAGCAGCTGATGGAAACAAATAGCTAGTTCTCTATCGCCAGAAATCCTGGGAAATTAACAACCTTGAGCAAGACAGCTGAAATTAGGGGAATAACAATCCTTGTTCAATGGTTTAGGGAAAATGGGCAGTGAAAAGGAATAGAGATATTGCATGATACGTGTGTGTAATGAATACACTCCCTTGTATCATTCAAGCACGGCAACTCCTATTCTGTAGGGGTAGTTCTCAAGTTATGACTACAATTGAGACCAAACTTTATGTTGTTAAATGAAACATTTGTTAAGTGAGTTTTGCCACATTGGATGACTTTTATCGTTGTTACCTGAATCATAGCAGTTGTTAAGTTAGACACAGGGTTAAGTGAATCTGGCTTCCCCATTGATTTTGCTTGTCAGAAGGTCACCAAAGGGGCCCCGGACATAAATATGAGATGTTGCCAAACATCTGAATTTTTATAAAGTGACCATAAGGAAGCTTCAATGGTCATAACTGTGAAAAATGGTCATAAGTCACTTTTTTGTAACTGTGAATAGTCACTAAATGAACCATTGTCAGTCGAGGTCTACCTGTATAACATGGATCAGAAATGGTTGCTCTCACCCTGCTGGAAACCCAGCCCAGTCATTGATCTCCATGTGTCCTCAGAATAATTGAAGGGCGCTCAGCTGCTTAATAAAGGTAGTCCTCAATTTATGGCCACAATTGGGACCAGAATCTTCCTTGCTATGCAAGGCAGTTATTAAATGAATCATGCTCAATTTTATGACTTTTGCTATAGTTGCTAAGCAAATCATTGCAGTTGTTAAGTGAATCACGTAGTTGTGAAGCAAATACACTCCCCCCCCTCCATGACTTTGATTGTCAGAAGCCATCTGGGAAGATTGCAAATGGCCATCACATGACCCAGGAATGCTGTAACTGTCATAAAAACTCACCAGTTGCCAAGCACCCAAATTCTGATCACGTGATGGTGGGAATGCTGTGACAGTCATAAGTGTGAGGACCTGTTGTAAGTCACTTTTCCCCAGTGCCATTGTAACTTCAAATGTCTCTAAGTGAATGGTTATAAGAAGAGGTCAACCTATAGCCTTTTATGCATTTGATTCTGTTCAGACATTGAGTGGCAATCTTTTGTACATTTGGCTAATTTGTCTATGGAAATTCTCAGTCATCCAGGTCACGGTTATCCCAAAGGTGCTTTTTCAAAAGGCAACTGGATTTTGTTTTTCTTAGAAGATATTTCACTTCTCATCCAAGACAGTTCAGAACTGAACTGAACGGTCTTTGGGACATTTGGCTAATTATTATCCAAATTCCTTGGATGACCAGGATCCCTGCATAAAGATGATCATGTCAAAAAATTTCCAAATATCTTGAGATGTACATGTGTGAGTCTTTCTTAATCTACATATCGACATCAAAACTATCTGGAACATAGATGGGAAGCCAGGGTGGGAAGGATAATTAAGCAAGTGCCTATACTATTTCAGGATAAGGAATGGATCTGTGTCAAAATCACCTTGTACAAAAAAATTTCTCAGCCCCCAACTTTCTCCTGAATTGTAACTTTTATATGTTGGATTTGCTACTTTAACTGATAAATACTGAATAATGTGAAGGACAGCCTTCACTCATAGGTACTTCTATTATCATTTGAAATATCAAGCTCCAGCTTATAAGCAAAGGAATGGTGAACACTCTTTTATTCCATGATATTGACTAAGCATTCCTTCCCACTCCTTCTGCAGCAATTGTAGATCAGACCTCTTGAATTAGGGCACTATTCAAAACATTCTTAAACTTTAAGAATGTGTAGTAGATAAAGTTTCCATAAAACAATGTTGAGGTTGTGTGAAATTTGTACTTCTATTCAACACCTAAAAATTACAGAATTATTTTCTCGAAATATGTATTTGGAAAGCTAAATATGCTAGGAAAGCATACTAAGTTAAAAAAAAGTGGGAAGATGTGCCAATGAATTTTACATTTGTAGGTGTAAAAAAATTATTACTGACCTCAAAATAAATATGAGAGGAGGGAGAGAGGAAAGAGTGAGCTGATAAAAGCCAACTTCTAAAAGTGGTTATTCAATAGTAATATGGAAGGAAGGGTGAGAAAGAAATTCAAGATAACCTGGCCTTGATTTTGTTCAACATATGATCATTAAGACAGAACTTGGGCATGTTTCAAGACTTTATTATTCTACTTTAGCACAAAAAGGAACATCTATGGCATCACTACTATGTCATTTTCTTGTTCTGATCTATCCTGAAGGACTCACAGGGTATAAATGTCCCTAACTCCAAGACGAATGTGTCCATCAGGCTTGCTATGTTTGAGTTTATTTCAATAAATAAATTAATGTGAAATTGGCATACTACATATCAGATAAATAGCCTCTGCAATTATCTTTATTCTGAAGACTATAATAGGTGTTCTGAGAAACAATAAAAAATAAAAATGGTAAATATGCAGTTAAACTTCCTTGGAAGAAGATCAATAGTTTGGGAGTTGACTTCAATTTATGGTTCTTACAAAGACAGCAGGTGAAGGCCATAGTAAAGAAACCTTTTTCTCAGATGCAGCTTTTCACCCAAATTGCACTATTTTGGAGCACGGTGCTCAAGCAATAATTGTTATTTATGTCCTGATCACCTTGCATTTGGATTAGTTTAATGTGTTCTACTTGGCACTTCTTCGGAAGGAACCGTTCTCTCACGGGTCTAGTGGCAGCTGTGGCTGGATTGCTGGATGGCTTGGTCCACTGATCACTGCTTCCTACTGAGGGCTTTTGGTGTATCTTACAGCATTCTATAATGTGACAGTTGAAAGGAGACAATGATGTAAAAAGCAGATATGATTTGAAAGACAAATGGAGGCATGTTATGAAAGCAAATAGTGACTGTCTTTTGGTTAGGGATCGGGTGACTCAGTGGTTCAGATGCTGAGCTCGTGATCGAAAGGTTGGCAGTTTGGTGGTTCAAACCCCTAGTGCTGCGTAATGGAGTGAACTCACGTTACTTGTCCCAGATTCTGTCAACCTAGCAGTTCGAATGCAAGTAGAAAAATAGGGCCCACCTTTGGTAGGAAGGTAACAGCGTTCCGTGTGCCTTCGCCATTTAATCATGCCGGCCACATGACCACGGAGATGTCTTCAGACAGCACTGGCTCTTCAGCTTTGAAACAGAGATGAGCACCATCCCTAGAGCCAGAAACAACAAGCACATATGTGCGAGGGGAACCTTCACCTTCACCTTTACCTTTGGTTAGTTTGGGTGTGGTGGAATAGCTGTAGCAGAGATAGGACTGTCCTGGGGCTATGGCATTGACCTAGGACCTACAACTGCTGTTTCCTCCCCAACGTCCATAGGGCTGGATGACCTTCTTGTCTTTTTCCTGGCTGAGAACTGGAAAGGATTTCAAAATGGTCATCTTAACATATGTTGATTTAAATATCTTTGAGATTTGAAATGTGTTATCAAAGAGCAGGATCATGAACTGTGCAGTTTGAATCTGCCTACCATCTTCCTGAATGAAAGACAAGGGAGGAGGCTTTGTGTCAACAAGATTGTGAGTGGCAGGCTATTTGGAGGCCTAAAAGTCCAGTGAAAGGAGCTGGATAAAAGCATTGCATGTTTAGGGATTTAGTGAAGGGGAAGCTAGCTTGTTAGTGGCTCTGAATGCTTTGTAGACGTGTTCTGGTTCTAGGAGAGAGTGTGGTTGATTTTAGTGATATTAGTAAAGAAGGGGGAAATGAGCAGGTGAGAGAAGAAGTCTCTTGGGGGATGAGGGTGGCCGAGAGCACATTGGTAGTGATGGGTAGGGGAAGATATGATTGGATGTGTGGAAGCTCTCAGGGACCACAGTATATCATTCCAGCACCCTCCCACCTCATCTCACTCTTGGCCCCAAATGGTAGAGATTCAAGGCCCTGAGTTGTCAGCCCTTGCTGCTGCTGAATTCCTGATCAGTCTGCAATAAAGCTTTCTCATCTATGTCTTGATTGTGGATAAGAGGGCTGAACTGGCATGTATTACTGAAACCTGGTTAGACCTGGGTGTGTTTCCCTTTCCGTGATGTTTTCAGTTTAGGAGTGGCATCAGTCAAGGCTTAATGTAAGGCTGGTGGGGTGGCAGTGGCCATCCAAGATACAGTACTTGGGAGGCATCTAAGGGCACTGCCAATTTAATAAGTTGGACTCCAGGGATTAGTTGGGACTATTGCCACTGTATTAGTTCCTTGCTTCATAGCAACCTCTCTGCTTGAGCTCCTTGATTTCATAGCCAGGTGGAATAGACTGCTCCAGGCTTATGGTCTTGTTGGTTTTCAATTTGCCTGCTCTGGATCAGGTCTGAGGCAGCTCAGGAACTCATGATCACATGAAAGCCATGGGCCTATCCAAAATTATTAAGGTGTTATGCACCCAATGCATAGCAATGATCATATGATTGACCTGGATTTTCTGTTGGAGTAGCAGAAAAGTGTTCTGGATTTGGGGATATTGCTTTCTCCCCTGTCATTGACAGATCACTCTCTGGTAAGCCTCTGGTCTCTCTCTCTCTCTCTCTCTCTCTCTCTCTCTCTCTCTCTCTCTCTCTCTCTCTCTCTCTCTCTCTCACACACACACACACACACACACACACACACACACACACACACACACACCATTGCTGGGAATTTGGACTTATTAGATTAGTCTTCTCCAGGTGTGGTGCTGGGAATCTGGGGGGCACTGCCACAGAGAAACCTGGTGCAGAATCCAGGTCTTCTTAAACTTCTGCTCGCTCATTCCAATTAAATCTACTTGTCCCATCAGATCTGGCAGAAAGGTAAGTTTCAAGTCCTCTAGTAGTCCATATTTCTATGTGTTTTAGGCTTGATGTATCAGTTTCATGTCTGAATGTGAAAAAAGTCTAGGCATAGGATGGCATGTAAATTTTAAAAAATCAATAAATCAATAAAAAACATTATCACTGTATATTACAGAAAATAGTAAAATGCAATTTTAATATGTGTTTATATTTCAGAATGAATTAGAACTTAAATGGACAAATTTATGATAGAGTACTTATAGTATAATGCACATAGAATACATTCACATGGCTTTTGTTTAAACACAGTGATATCCTTATTTTTCAGGCTTTTATTTATATTTTAGAGTCTTAATCAAAACTGTGTCTTCAAATCACGTCTCAGCCCATTCAGTTCAGAGGAAGGCAGCACTGAGATGCCTTACTAGAAGAAAATGAAATATCAAGTAAAACCAACAGCAATATTGTCTAAAGCTTCTCTGTTTTGATTTTGCCTGAAGCCATATTGAAATGGACCTAGATAATCCAACTCATCTAGAAATACCGGAAGATGATTCCACCTGTTTAAAGCAGCCCAAATTACAGTGCTGTTTTCCCAGTGGGGGGAAAATGTGATACCCTTTATGTATCTCTTTCTCTTTGTAGTTGTAGATAGCTTAGGGGTGTGCAATTTGTATTGGGGAAATGATGCAGAGGGATTGCCAGTGGCTTTTAAGGCCAAAATCTGTGATTAGAATTACTGTATCACTTTGTCCAGTCACTTTGTCCCCAGTCACTTATCCTGCTATTACTATCTGTGCATCCTGGTTAAATTCTTTGGGCAATGAGCAAGAAATCATAAATCAACAAAAAGCAGGAGAAACATGTTGCGACACCTACAAATGCAGAAGGAGAAAAATTACACCATAGACACTGCTTATTTCCCTTTCAGTCTTTTTCATTAATGGAAAAATCTCAGGTAGAAGAAAGCAACATGATCTAAGCCCAACTCAATATTGCTACATCCCACTGACTTAAACATTGTAATTAACAGTGCACTTGGATTTCTCTTATTTATATATGGATGGTATACAAGAGCTTAGCTTTGAGTCATTTTCAAAGATTATGTCTGGCCTAGCAATAGTTTCTCAATAAGACACATTAGAGGATTATTATAAGTTTTTTTTAAAAAAAAACCTTTATTTGTCATCAGCTGGAGGCACCATAGACATAAGATATTCCAATCTACTATTTTTCTATAATAAATTTAGTTAAATAGTGTAAGTAGCCAAAGATACTCAGCTGATTTTCAGGGCTAAGGAAAGACTAGAATTCAGAGTTTTCTAGTTTGTAGCAAACCCAAGTATTTCCAGTTTTTGTTTTTTATTCTGTTCCATAATGCCTGATTCTTGGAGACTGCCAATGTTTGCAATGTTTAAGGCTAAGAGAATGTGACTGGATGAAGGTCAGCAAGTTGACTTTAGGCTTTGGGATTCAAACTACAGATTTCCAATTTCTAGCCTGATGTCTTAATCACTACACCAAACTGGCATTCTAATTCCCATTACATATTTGTGTCTGTGTCTGTGTCTGTGTGTGTGTGTGTGTGTGTGTGTATGTGTATGTATATGTGTGTGAATGAGTGCATGTGTTAAGACTCATTCATTGGATATGGGTAATAAAAATATTAGCAAACTGGAATTCTAGGAATGAAAAGTATCCACTCAGTGACTCAATCGTGGAAAAAATAAATAGATGCAATTCTTAGTAAGGTTCTAATATTCTTTGTCTCTCAGGAGAGCATGGCAGATAATACAGGTAGTCATTGACTTACAATTGCAATGGAACAGGCCCATTACCATCATAACTTGTGACGGTTATAAAATGGATCATCCATGTGACTGGCCTAATTTTATGATTAATGTTAAGCTAATCTGTTTGTTAAGTGAATGCAATGGTAATTAAATGAATCCATTGTTTGTTATGGCATGTTTTTGCTAAAATACAGAAGTAAACCCATTTTGATATCAAAACATAAATCGTGATCATGGGATCATGGGATGTGGCGATTAGCTATAAATGCAAGCTGGTTGCTGAGCACACAAAATGTGCACACATTACTGCTAAAGAAATGGCCATCAAAAATTTGGAATGAAGTCATAAGTACTTGGGAGGGGAGGGTGCACCATAGTCACTAAGAGTCACTCTACATAAGTAGAGAATTATTTGTATATAATTTAAACAGGCAAGCTAATAAAGCAAAAACTGAGAAATTGACAATATTTAGAATGCTCTTTTTTAAAAAAAGCTAAACAGCAATGAACTAATCACTACATAAAATTATAAGGACCTCGGCAGAAATAAATATCTTATCTATCACCCAAGGTACCTCATATGGGAATAGCTAGGCTTTTGAGTAGCTCCAAATACTGTAGCCATTCCTTTTTAAAAACAGTTGCAATAGTTGAACAAAAAAACCTGGCCAATCTCTGGAGGTAGCAAAGAGAGTTTTCTGCCCACTACGCTGGTCCTTCAGCCTAGCCCAACTCATCCCAATCCTACTATCATTCCTACCCTTTGATCATTTGAATTTATTGCACATTTTCCAGTTCTACAATATCCTGTTTTGAGATTTAGTTATTAGAATTCTATATGGTATTTCATCTGAGGTCGTGCTATACATTTTTTATGCAATGTTATGATACCGACAATATTGCTGGCAGGTGTTTTTTTTCATGTCAGTAACAAACTGAACATTTCTACTGAGTTTTTCACCAAACCAAGCTCTTTGGTTAATTCTGTCAGCTCAAAACCCATTATATTCTAGTATATAGTATATCTGTATGATTTTGTTTTATTGGGGATATTCAATACATCTAAGAGTCATTTTTAATTGTTTTGATAAGTTCATTCAAGGAGTTGATGTGATTTGAACCACTAATTTTATATGATTCCAATGATGAAATCAAATTTCTAATTGATTTAAAGAGATTAGTTTGTGATAAAATATATATACATGCACAAATGCAAGAGACCATTTTTGAAAATATGTGACCTAATTATCCCAAGGGTGTTTTTTTTCAAGAGGCAACTGGACTTTCTGGTTTTTTATTAAAGATGTTTTGCTTCTCATCGAAGAAGTTTCTTCAGCTCTGACTGGATCAGGAGTGAAATCCAGCAGGTTCTGATGGGTTCTGGATCACTAAGAACCGGCAAATGCCATCTCTGGCTGGCCCCAAAGTGGGGTGGGAATGGAGATTTTGCAGTATTCTTCCCCTGCAATGGGATAGGAATGGAGATTTTGCGGAATTTTCCCCCCGCAATGGGATGGGAATGGAGATTTTGCAGAATCCTTCCCCTGCGACGCCCACCAAGCCATGCCCACCAAGTCACGTCCACAGAACCGGTAGTAAAAAAAAATGAATTTCACCACTAGACTGGACGGTAGGAATGGAAGGATGTATATTCCTTCCAAAATACTATCAGAAAATTTGAGCATTCAGTCTCATATTCAAGTGACTTGTTCTGTAATTTCAATCTAACATGGACTACTTATTCTATGGGACATATTGTAATCCCATTAAACAGACCAATAATTTGTTACGACACATATTAAAGAGATACATACATATAATGTTCTATCTCATACTTGATACACACCCCAAGAAGATGCTATCAAAAACCAGAAGAACACAGAAGAATGAAGATATCTTGTCTAGTTCTTGTGGGAATTCATCAGGCATGGGAAGCATTTCATTTCCAAAGTTAACCTTCGATCTTGACAGACAACTGTATAAAGAAAAAAAATCTACAGCTATTGCTAAAACTTGCAAAAAAAAATTTAAAAAAATAAAACCAGTATTAAAACAGAAATTGGTGGTGCTTGAATATTTTTCAAACTTCAGGCTTCCCATAAAACAAACAATAGCTTGAGCAATTTGGAGAAAGTTGGATTATAATTTTAAGGTTATTATCATCTGAACTAAATTGATGGGTGAAACTCTCCTTTTTGCAATGTGTATGTTTTATTGTACACATTGTATTCTTGATGTAATTTAGTTCCAGTGTAATTATATAAATGTTCGTTAGTTCTAAAGTCCAATCAAAATGTTTCTAATGGAATAAAAAGGATTCATACAACTATTATCATAGACGAATCATTTTGCAGAGCAAGTACAGTTGTCTATGGCAACACTGCCACACCTTCAAGTAAAATTTTTCATGTTGCTTGAAATTCCTGGAGATGTATTCATTATTCAAGGAATTTTTGGTAAGACAAACATGACTGGAGAAACCATTTTCAGCATTAATTTTAGTGAACCGCTGAACTTTGTTAATATTTTTTGCAGGGTCCAATTCATTTCCAATAAATTGTGCAGTAATGGCAGCAGAATGAAGTCCAAAAAGTCTGAAGATTGAAAGCCAGAAGAGGTCAAATGAAAAGAAGGGGATCACTTGTCCTGCAGTGCTGACACTGTTAAAACGCTAACAAGAAAATTAAGCAGGAAAAACAGTTATAAAAAATATAAAGAGTTTCTTTGATCAATTCGCTGAACAGAAGTAATATGACAAACAGGAAATTGCAAAGAATAACTATTTTGACTGTAGTGGAAATAGCAACTTAGGTAGCTACAGTTCAAACTAGATACAGAATATTTTCCTGGAACTTAAAGGAAAGGTATCCAGATGTCTAAACATTCGTTTCAATGTGGCTTTTATTTTGAGTTTGGCATGCCTTCAGAAAACGGATAGACAAGTTTAGCTGGAAGACATTTTCCAGGATATTTACATAATTTCATACATATTTTATCCTTCTGCATTATTTTTTTAGTGGCAGTTCTTTTTTAATTCCTGCATTCTCTTAGAACATTACATACAGGTACAATTTATTGACATGCATCAAAATGCTTTGAGTAGTGAACAAATAGTGAAATCCCAAGATAGAGAGATTTTGTGGGAAAGCCTAACCTTTCAATATGTATTTTCTCCATAGAATAAAAGCCTACCAGCTCAAAGCTTACCAAGCATGATAGAAATACTATACTGCTCCTATATTTTGTTCAAGAGCTCTGAGACTCTCTTTAAAGAATGTAGTGAATATTTGTAGTGAGACTTCACTGTATTTCTTTTATAAGTATTCTTACTGAAAATCAAATATTCTGCTTACAATATAGAGCAAAGTTAGTGAAAGAAGGAGGAGGGAAGAAAGCATCTTTACCAGAACAAAGTAAATATAGTAAATAATAAAGAAATAAATGCACAGCAGAGGAAATGGACAGCTTAATCCAGAGCTTCCGATTTACCACACTGTGCAGTGAACAGACATGGCAGTCAATACATTTGATCCTTTCCAACTATTTCAGAATAAGGAAACCACACCAAGTGTGTCTGTGTTGTGCAAGAGCAATCAGCAGTGTGCATTATTCTGTTATTTCTGGATCTACCAACTGGTGAGCACTCACTCATACCCAAAGATTCCACTTGTGGTTTACACTGTGGTGCAGAAACCAAGATCTCTGGCTTGTTTCTCACAGACTATTTCATTCCAGCTGTTGTTCTCAATTTCAGTTGTTGGTTTGGTCTTGGTTCATACAACATAATAAATAAACCACCAATGATATTGTCTAGGTTTGCTAAGCATGGCGGGAGCATCCAGCTGGATTAAATATGTTGTGTCTTTTCTACTGATCATACAAAAGACATTGAAGGAAGATTTGTTGTTATTGGTTTACTGAAATGTTTAGAAGAATAAGATCACAGGCATGCTTACCTAACCAACAAGGATAACTCAATACATCATTCCCTGCCTGTTAAGATACCATACAAAACCCACATTATTTTTGCTAATTTATTCACCTTGCAGTATTTTTATCTGACTGAGATTTCTCAGTATTTCTCACTGCAGACAGGATGATTTGGTATGTTCTATTGCTATTGGTGACTGTGGTGTAACCATGATTATCTATATCAATGTATCTTCCTTGCTAGGTGGTAATCTGGAATTACAGTTGTGGCTTCAGTCATGTTAGTTGCTATTTTTTAAAACTGTACCTCTCTTCTCTTCATCTAGTGAACACACCATCTTCATATATGGTTGAATACAATCTTTACTATAAGTGGTTTTCCACTTAGATTGCCCTCTGTAAGCTCTTGCTTGTACAGTTTGTCCAATGGGTGAATTTCATGTTACAGCCATAGAAAATTATTCAACTTCTGCCACTGTTTGTTCTGAACTGTTATTTTAAAACTTACCTTGCATTTCCTATGTTTTTTTTAATATTCAGATGTAAATAAGACTATTTGCATGATTATGTCTCCTATTGAATTCTATTTTGTATCTGTTCCCATCAGTTTATTTGAGTAGCTACTGTAACCAAAATCTCTTTTGTGGATTGAAAATAGACAGTAGTATTTGATGATCAATGATGAGAATAAATTCCCACCTGTGCAGGTAATGTTTGAAGCATTTAACACTAAAATTCAGCACTTCCCTATTTATACTTTTTTTCCTCTCTCTCCATGGCTATAAATAAGCATAATATAGTACAAAAGCTCTCAAGTATTTTCTCCCATCTTTCATAACCTATGATATAATCATGCCAATATCTTATTGTGTGGGGTCATAGGCCAATTTTACCTGGAATCATGAGTAAACACTATAAGCACTGTGTCCAATATTAACATTTTGTGTACTTCTATGAAAACCTATTTATACTGTTTTATTTACATACCAACTTGATTTGTAAAGGACAGTTCAAGAGGCGGAACATATTAACTAAATTTATCAGAAATTGGTTATCACAATTAATGGATTCCAAAAAGGATTGTATATTTTACCCATCTTATATCTTTGGGACATTCATGAATGCTTGAATGTTCTCTCCCCATCTGTGTATGCCTTTACAACTGTGGTAGAACAATATGTAACATTATGTTTAAATTACTCTGTTATTACAGTGGGGTGAGACAGTCCCTCGAGTAACCTGGACCCATACCTTGAAGGCAGTGGTGGGATCCTCCCGGTTTAACAACCAGTTCAGTGATTGCATGATTTTGCATTCATGCACAGTTTGAAAAAATCTTCACTTACGGATTTCTTCAGAGGAGTAACACAGCTGATTCGCATGGCAATCTGCTCTGCCCAAACCAGTCCAAACTGGTAGAATCCCAGCTCTAAATGAAGGGCTTCAAAGGCAATCACCAACACCTTGAATTGCACCTGGAAGCAGACTGGTAATCAATGCAGCTCATGGAACAGTGATATCCCAGGGGCCATTCTTGGGGCTCCCAAAATTGTTTGCACTGCTGGACTCTGCATTAGCTGTAGCTTCTGAATATTCTTCAAGGGTAGTCCCATGTAGACTACATTACAGTAGTCTAGCCATGAGATGATGAGGGACTGAATGACTAAGCACAGGGAGTCCTGATCCAAGAAAGACCGCAACTGGCACACCCTGCATATACAACATAACAAAAGAATTGGGGCACATCTATAAGCATCTGATATTATCATAATTATGGATGTGTACCTGGTAATTTGTTAAAAGTAAAAAGCATGGAAAGGGCATAGAAAACCATATATAAATTTTAATGGAATTAAAAGGGGGCATTCAGACTAAAAAACTGAACAATTTCTGGGTCTATATATCTCTGTATAGGGAAGATTCCTGTTTGGGAAAGGCAAATGGTATTTTAGAAGGGACGTGTTAAGCTTCTCTGTTTGCCAGATTATCTTTAGTTAGAGGGTTGATTTGTAACATCAGCATCGCTGATGATCCAACTCCATTCTCAGCAGATACTCTGTTTTTAAAAATCAAAATAGTCCAAAGTAGTATAATTCAGGAAAAAGATTTATAGCAGAGGGCACCAAAATTGCCCAGCAGCAACAAATGAACCGCAATGCTAGCATAGAGAAATACGAGTATTAACATTGCTTATAAAATTAACTTGTTTTGTTGGAAGCTAACAGGATTCACACAATGATAGCTCATATAAATATGGTCATTATTTATGAATTTCAGGATGATAGATTTTAGAAGAGAATCCAGCTGCGATACATATCCCCCTCTAGAGTGCAGCTATGATTTTGATTTTTTAAAACTTCTTTGTATACAAAGTATTGTATTCTGATTTATGTCTCTGCATTGTTTTAATATAGCTATGTTGTAATGTTCCTATTATCACTATTGTCACAGTGACTGCAAAATATATGTAAGTCTCACACTGCTGGCTTCAATATATTCATTTCCTTTCTCCTGCTGCACACATAACAAAATGGAGAAAAAGATGTGCAAGTATATCACTCAGAAACAAGGCTAGCAAGTTTGGGTCTCCATCTAACATAGACCATGGAGATGATTGGCAGTTTATAAAAACAGGATTCCTAATATCATTGACATTGCTCTATGGAAACCTAATGGTAAATACTTGGGATCTGACTGTATCTCACTCTTCAAGAAAATTCACAGACTAGAGCAAATGCTCCAAAAACCCTACCTTTCCAAAGATGTATGCACTAGGAGTGCATTATGTTTCCCAGATGGCAAAGCTGGACACAAATCTCTACATAATTAATTTAAAATTTAAATGAGCATTTCTTTGTTTTTAATCTAATTCTAACCCGTCCAACCACAAATTTGGCTCAAAAGAGATTAGAAATACCAAGCAATCAACAAATATGCTGAACTGGCTTCCTTCTACCACTGTTGATGAGATTTGAAAAATATTGATATCGTGTATCAAGTTTTATTGAATTTAAAGTGGTCTTTAACATACTGCTAAGAGAGAGGGGGGAGGGAGGGAGGGAGAGAAGCTGTAATGCACAAAAGTACAAATTAGAATATTTAAACTGCACTGTTCAGGGCTGCTTTTGAAATTGTTCCACTGATTTTCATTTAATATTAATATTGGGATGGGTGGGTTCTTGGTTTTTTGTTGTTGTTTTTTTAACAGAATGACAAAAATGTGTTTGTAGTTGATTAATTCTAATTTTTACTTTCATCTAATACTGGGAAATATTTTGTGCTGAAAGCTCAAAGAAGTCTACTGTGCTTTTAAAACAGCTCTCTTTCAAATCTCTTGGAGCTTTCAGCAGCCTTGAAAACTGTGCCTTTTTTTTTGCTCAGTTTTTCACTTAAACCGTGAGGACCTTACACGAACACAGAGTTTGTTTTGCACAGGTTGTTTGGGAGAGAGAGAGAGAAGAAAAGCTCTTTCATTTTAATATTTTGGAGGACTATTGATGTAAGATCAAAACTACTTTAAATGCTGAGGACCCAAATATTGAAGTAATACAATACAGCAGCATTTGGACAAATATTGCACAAATAAAGCTCTCTCTGTTAAAGCACAAAATAAGCTGACAAGACCAGTTCCATTTCAGAACTGTTATAACACCACCTTGTTTTTCCTTTCTGTAACTCAGAATGTCTGGATTTTAGTAACCATTTTTCCCCTTGAGAAAACAACATAAATATTGTACCAAGAATCGTTAAGCATTCTGTGAATGCAAGCATTCAAAATATTCACTATTTTTGGAATGCTGCCTCATCCTTCTCCTCCTCCTCTTCTACTTCCTCTTTTTCCTCTACCTCTTCCCCTCCTTTTCTTCTTCTTCATCTTCCTCCTCTTACACTTCTTCCTCCCCATTTTCTTCCTCTTTTTCCTCTACTTCTTTTTTCCTCTTCCAGCTCCTTCTCCCTCTCTTCCTCTTGCTGCTCCTCCTCCTCCTCATTACACCCAATGAGATACACATCTAGTTATTTCTATTGTTCATTGCATTAAAACTTTGTGTTTCAAATTTATCACATTTGTTGCACATGAAGTAGGGATAACTACTACATGTATCAAATTAGGTGCAGATTGCTTAAAATGTTATGCTTAAACTTTTGGCAAGGTAATTCAGTTACATCATATGATAATGATACTTTTATATATGAGGAAAACCCCTGCCCAGAGATTACTGGGTTTTTTCCTAGTGAATTAAAAGTATTATACAAATTCAAGTTTATTCTTAGCCATTCACTATAGAGTATTTTTTAAAGTAATAGCATAGTGATGAATCTAAGTGATGAAACTTTCTGTTTTAACTGATGTGAGATCTGCAAAATAATATAAAGCATGGGATGTGGTTAACTGATATAAACTGATGCATGGCATGCAAAACAGTATACTAGAGAAATGGCCCTTGCACACAACACTACGTACTGTATGTATAGTCCACAGTTACAAGATTGTGGAAGTGCATTTTAAAATGGAAGAATAAGACCAAAGTTTAGGGAGAAGATAAACTATATAAGTTGTTGCCTTCTTTCTATTTATCCTTGGGCTTATGTTGAACTTAAAATTTAAATGCACCTTTCTTTCTTTGATGCTGCTGTTTCTTCCTTTATTCTCGTGGCCACTACTCTTCTACCACACTGATCTCCCTCTCAGCAACCTTTTAAAATGTTTCTTTCCCCTTGCTATTCCTCCTGCTGCTTCAGAGGTGGTATTCAGCCAGTTCCGACAGGTTCTTGAAAAACAAGTATTGGTAAGGTGACCAGATTTTCAGATTGGTAAAGAGGGACACCTTTGACCGGGGGGGGGGGGGGGGCTTGATTAAAAATTTTATACGGAGCAACAAAAATTTTCATACAATGCAAAAATAGTATTGTAATATTTTTTTTATTTCAACATAACTACAATTTACAAATATAAATTGTAACTGTTGCCAAACATCAAAATTTTGATCGTGTGACCATGAGGATGCTGCAATGGTCGCTAAGTGTGAAAATGGTTGCTAAGTGTGAAAAATGGTCATCAGTCACTTTTTTCAATGCCATTGTAACTTTGGTCACTATACCACCTTTCTTGCCACAATTCTTAAATGAATAACTGCAGCTGGTATTTTGTATTTTGGATAGAATCTTTTTTAAAATAATCTAAGACAATTTAAAAAAAGATTCTATCCAAAATACAAAATACCAGCTGCAGTTATTCACTTAAGAACTGTGGCAAGAAAGGTGGTATAATGGGCTTAGTGACCAAGTTACAATGGCATTGAAAAAAGTGACTGATGACCATTTTTCACACTTAGCGACCATTTTCACACTTAGCGACCATTGCAGCATCCTCATGGTCACGTGATCAAAATTTTGATGTTTGGCAACAGTTACAATTTATATTTGTAAATGGTAGTTATGTTGAAATAAAAAAAATATTACAATACTATTTTTGCGTTGTACGAAATTTTTTGTTGCTCCGTATAAAATTTTTAATCAAGCCCCCACCCCCCCCAGTCAAAGGTATCCCTCTTTACTGAAAATCTGGTCACCTTGCTTTTTAGGATGCTGTCTAGATTTCCTCCCCAGGAGCAAGTGTCTTTTAATTCCTTGGAATTGGGTATGTCTAGTTTAATGAAAAGAAGGACCAAGGTATTGTATTGTGGTTGCTGCAATTAATATACTTAATAACTCCATTTTTATTCTTTATTTTTAATAATAATTTTCATAACAGTTGCTCCTGTTTTTGTAATTACTGTTTTATATTATTATTTTAGTGGATTGTTGTCACCCCTGAGAGTCATTTCTATTGAGATGTACACATTTGAACAATAAATGTATTTATTTTCATATTTAAGGAAAGGCATCATCTATAAACTAAGCAAAGGTGTAGCTTCCAAGATGTGTCCTTGGGATCTTGAAGTTGGTGGGAATGTACTCAGAGATTAATTGATGAAAGCTTAATAACAGGGAGTTCTTAACTTAAATCCACACAGAATAAAACTATTTTAAATCCTATGCACAATAAATAAAATATTATTTTAAAATACATTAAAAAATAAAAGAAAAAACCCACTTACCAGCAGGCTTGCACTCCAAGTAAACCCAGAATAATGTAGATGTTAATACAAAGAACTGAGCAAATTGAAATGGTGAAATTAGTCAGGGAAAAATGCCACCATTTTTCGGAGCAGACCTCCAACCTCTGTGCCCCTTCCCTTCGGGAAATCCAGGAAGTAACCTCTCTAACCATTTCCTGCAGCTCTATGGTACTAGATCATTTTTTTCTTATAAAAGTGAGTAAAAGCGGCGTGGGGGGGGAGGTCCGTTTTCTTGCTTTAAAGTTTTAATATCTTTAATGAAAGTACTGAGACAGAGAGAGGGATTAGACAGGGTGTCTTTTGTCTTGCCACGGTTAGGATTTCTTAAGCAAATCCTCTGGGCTTTCAACATGAAGCCAGAAAACTGGGACTTTTTAAAAAATGCAGTGGGAAACGGGAAAAATTGCTATAAAGCATGATTGTCACGCTGAAATCGGGACGTCTGGTCACCTTAAGTATTGGTACTCCGCTGATCTTCTTTTGTTGCCCTGAACAGGAGAAGGGAGCTAGAAAGCAGGTTAATGGGGTAGAGAGGGAATGGGGATTTTGCAGAACCTTCCCCCACACCCACAAAGCCATACCATGCCCATAAAGCCACGCTCACAGAACCTGTAGTAAAACAATTGAATCCCACCACTGGGCTGCTTCCTTAAAGCATGATGTAGCTTCCTTGGGCCATTTGAAGCTGCATCTCTCTTCCTCCCATTATCCTCCTGTGGATAGTCATGCTGTCCCTTGAAGAAGCTTCTATTGCAGCTTGTTTTCCTCTTGTCACTTCAATTTAGCCATCCCCTTCTCCTTTTTGGGAGCCTGTTTTGGTCTTGTGCCCTGATCCTAACTTTCTTGCATTCTCTTCTTTCTCTCTAAAGCTCTGGTTCTAATTCTGCTCTCCTGTGTCCCTCTATCTTTCTCAAGACTTGCCTTTCCCATTTCCTTGCTCTTCCCTCATAATAATTGTCTCTGCAGTTAATGCTTGGTTCATCCTTTTCCTTCTGCCTTCCAAAGAAGGAGATGGCACTTTTGGCCATTCAGAGTGATTAGAGCTGTTTCAGAAACCTATGAATACCACAAATAGAGAGGAGATTTTGTGGAAAATATACTGGACAAAGTAAGGTGGGTGTTGAGGACAGAGAATGAGTTATATTAGAGCTGAATTATAAATCACTTCAATGAAGAAAGGAAAATAAAACTTGTTTAATTGGGAAACCTTGTTTCAAAGTCTTACAAAAAAAAAAACCTCTGAGTCCTTTATGCAAAAGACAAATATAGTTTCCCCTCTGAACTATTCATTTTTCAACACTTCAAATGTAGTGTATTTCATTTATGAAATTCAAATGGATGAGAACTGCTGTGGAAAAGAAGAGAGAAAGACAGGAGCTACATATAGTTGTAATTTGAAGGATTATTTGGCAGCCAGAATATTTGAAAGTGACCTGATTACTAAACAGCTATCCATTTGAAGGAGGAATGTTGATAAACACCTATTTTAGGGCACCCATCCAGTGTCTCTTAATTGCTAGATTGCATTTTTCAATTAAATAAAGAACAAAAGCGAAAAAGCCAACCCTCCCCATAATATGGAAGGAGATTTACAAATCCTAATCCTTTATTTGATAATCTGATTAATCAATGGCATGAACTTTTTGGAAATTGGAAAAAAGTAATTTCCAATTTGGAAATTGGAAAAAAGCACCTTTGAACTCAAAACATTGCTTATGTCTGGGAAAAAAACTTTGGGATGAGGTTTACATAATATACATTCATAAACAAAACTATTCAAGTATAGTAAAACATTTAGTGTAAAAATAAAGGACAGTCTGTATTTAGCTGAACATAAATTCCAAGTGCAAAATTAGCAAACTGGTATGATGTAATAGATATTTCTCCAGAACTATTAAACATTTTTAAAGCATCTATATAATTTAAATGGGGAAAAATTCATGGTGATTGGTAGATGTTAAAATGAGTAACATAAAAGATTTAAGTCGCATGATTGCATGAATGTGCAAAAGAATGTTATTTATATGGACTAAAGAGAGGATCCTCATGAATTATATTTGGAATACAACTGTAACCAGAGTCAAATCAGATGCTGGTTCAGATGCTTTTACATGAAATGAGGCAGTACAATCTTGGATCAGGCTCCAAAAACACAAAGAATTACTTCTAAGTAGTCTCATTTACTATAGATAGGACCTTACCAAACTACAGCAAATTATTTACTTCATTTAAAAAGTATACTCTGAGAATTTCTGGGAAGTAGCTGACTGATTTAATCCAACTATCTAAACTTTTCCCCTCTTTTATTCTTCTGTAATTCACACACTCCTTCCTGGAAATCCAGACTACAGATCCAAAAATTTCTAATACTGCTGTGATGTAAAATCATATCTTGAAAAAACCTATAGTCATGGAGCCTCTTTATTTTTATATGGAGAATGGTAAATCAAATCCTAATATACAGGTTTCTGTTAAAACATTTTAACAGATAAACTCAGTTTATCAATAAAGCTGATAAAGAAGTTGTCCAAAATATCTGGCTTCTATATAATAAATTGTTTCTGACAGACTCTTGAGATATCTTTACAATTTTTTGATTGTTTATACCTGGTTTCCCCCCGTCTCTTCAATATCAGGACATATAAATTGAAGGTTAGCAGAGAAAAGCATCATAACTCAGATTAAGCTCTTTTTCATTTTCTTCTTAATTGTGGCACGAAAATACACTGACTGGTGTTTTCAAAGAATTTGTCTGGTTTTATGTGGTATCTTTATGTACTGCATACGGTACATGGGTTTAACACTCCTTTAAAATAACCCTAGTGCTGTTTTTAAACTATGTTTTCAGCACTTCTTTCAAAGAATGCTAGACCTATATTTTAGAATTAGTGTTTTCTTCACAGAGATGGCTAGCATTTTGCACAGAAAGTTGATTTTAATAGAAAATAGAGCCATGTTCTGCCAGTTGGGTGTTGCTGGTTCTATTGTCAACGAGAGCATTACCATTTTTTCTACTATTTCAATCTAGAATAAAGCATTTTAATCTTTGTAAGGATTGGCATAAAATATGCAACTTTGTCTATTTCAAAGGCTATTAGCAGTTTCAGATGGCCGTAACGACTTACTGTCAACACTGTAGCTCCAGCTCTAGACAAGGATGAAGTTTGCTATTGAATATTCTATTCTGCTTCACATTATGTTCCTTCTTTGAAACTATCAACTGTGAGTTGGATGATCTTTGGTGCAGGCTTCATATTAGATTTGAATTCAGGAATAGCCTTGGAGTCTCTTACTCAGCTCAGCAAATATTAAACCAGACATTATAAGCATTCATATAGAACCCTTCAAGCTTTCCCCAATTCATATTAAGAAGAGTATAAAGAGCAGTGAGTGTTTCATGTTTTCCCCAGGCAGAGGTGAGTTCCTACCAATTCGCACCTATTCGGTAGAACCGGTTCGTCAAATCTACCAAACCGGTTAGAAGAGGTTCCACCAGTGCACCTGGAAAGCAGGCCACACTTACAGAAGAGATTCCAAAATTTTTTGAAACCCACCACAGGTGATATTCAGTGAGAAAAATGAAGCCTTTCATTACTTTCTGTAAAGGTGTATGGGAAGGTGGAGTGAAGAGATGCTACCCAGGAAACAGTCAGGTGAGTGGCAGCATAGCTGACAGCTAGATAGTGGGTGGAACAAGAAGCTGAGAAGGGACTGTCCTATTTTCTCAAGCTATAAATGAGACAGTGGGAGGTTTGTACTGCCAGAGTTAAAAATTGTGATATTTAGCTTTATAATAAAATAGAATTAAATCCTCTGGTCATGTTTTCTGTTTGGTCCACCTGGTAAAGCTGGCACTTTGCTTAAGCTGCATTAAAACTTTGAAAACAGTACCATTTGCTGACTATCTTACTCGGCAGAATAGTGACAGGAAATAAAGGGAGCACATTTTATGTTGAAATAATTTTTGGCCAGCTCATATGGTGGAGGATAATGTTTTAATATAGTGTTCTTGCTGTTCCATTCTCTCTCTCTCCCCCCCCTCTCTCTGATATCTTCTCTGTCTCTTTTAGAAAAAGCCAAATAGAATCCATACTTCTTCCTCAAATGCAGCTACTCTTTCCTCAAAGAGTACCTAGCTGTTTATGATAACATTTAACAACTTTATTCACACTGTATTGATCAAATATTGACTTTATAAAAATAGTCAATTTTCATAAAACTGTCAATTTAAGGAAGAAAAATAAGAACATTCTAGTTACACTTTAGGAGATTGGAAAATCAATTTCAAGTTTTCCTATTGCTTAGCAATATACAATAAAGATTTTTTTCAATCTTATACAGTATCATGGACTTATAAACCAAGGTTCATATGACCAAGTTTGACTTGTTCTTTCAAGTCCACCTTGAATTGAAATAGATGTATGTAGTTAGGCATTCAAGAAATGCAGTTTTTCCAATCATTTGATAGAAATACTAGCAAGAAGAAGAGAACTTATTATCAGGCATTTTTTTTCAATAATACTTTGTCCCGGGATCACCACTGAATATAAGTACCATATTCTCTAAGTACTACAAAATGGAGGACTTGATGAGTTGTATCCATTACACATTTTGGACAGTAGATACTATGTTATCACTCCAAAACTGATAATTATGGGGAAAATGAGATGAAATATAATTTTGCTTTTCAGAGATATTGGATTTATATTTTACTCTTGAAGGATTGTTAAAAGGCCTAGAAAAAGAAAAGGGTTATTTTGTGAAATGAATCCTGTTAGTGCTCATTATCACAGGAAGATGATTATCCTTACCAGCATAATGTGCAATCATCCCCCCAAAGAAGCCTCAAATTAATGATAACTTTCCATTTATATTTAATCAAGATCAAATAAGGCTCATTTGAGCACATCTGCTTTCTTTCAAAATAGTGTGCCATCTTTTCATCCTTATGGAAGCATGTTTGACCTATCATGGTTGGTGCTGCAAGATATTATGGTTGCCTTTTTCATGTACCTTCTTCCCCTCCACTGTGATCTTCCCAAATAATACTAGTTAATGCTGCCATGATTTTTTAACTCACATTACCAATCATCAATGACTGGTAGCTTTTCTCTTCCTATGAAATACATAGGTGGAAGCTTGGATTAAACCATCAGATTCAGTTTTACTTGTGACCTAACCAGTGAATTTTCTGATGCTGCCACTAAAATAAATGCTTTAACAATAATTTATAAAAATACAGGATAGGAAAATTTCATGTTTAAGTTCACCTGGATATCAGTACTATTAATTCCCATTTTAAACAGAATGAGTAATATAAAATATACATTAATATTGAGGATCTAGCTGTATTGATAATGATTAGGAGGGCCATAAAAAATAGGAAAGGAAAGCATAATGAAGAGATTACAATCAGAGAAGGTTGCTTAATGAGCCTATTGGTACCAAACTACATTATTCATAGGGACTTCTGATTAGAGACAAATGTCAAATGTAACACACATTCCTGGGTGGCAATTCTTCATTTACATTTCAAATAAATACTTACCCATTCAGGTTTTAGCTGAGCAAACTGTAATTTCAATATTTAGCATCTTTTTGCCATATGCGCACATATACATTATCATTCAGTTATATCAGAAAATTATGGTGCAGCTATTTGGTGCAAAACTTGTGGAATTTAGAAAAAAAATGAAATCAATAAAGCTGTAGTAACATACCTGGGCATTTTCAGATTGTACATTACTATCAGATAAAATCTCATATCTTTGTTCTATCTCCTTTTATCTGGTAAAATAACCAGACCATGTACTTTACAAGAAAAAAGGACAATAAGTTGTTTTGGGAGCTGAGTTGGCAATGTGCTTGCCTCTCTTTAGTTTGTCTATTAGACAACCCTTGACCTATTGGGTTATCCTTTCAGAGATATTTCCTTATCTAAATAGAGAAATAGAATGATGGGCAAAAAACAGTGGAAGCAGGAATGACTTCTGGCTTCCAGCTGGCTTCCCCACTGACATTGTTTCAAGGAAGACAGCAGCAACTGTTGCAAATTACTACATGGCTGATCCTTCGAACTGCCTCCCACTCTGCACCCAGGCTCTCCATTCTGACATGTCTCCAAGGGTTCTTTTCCTCCATTCAAAAATAGTTGCCCTGTGATTCCTGCACCAGGTAGGGATCTGGATTAGATGATCCCCTAAATAGCTCTCAGATCTCCCATTCTATGATTCTGTGAAACATGATATAGATTTACAGTCACTTGAAATTGTTATACAATAATTAAATATTTGAATCTGGCTCTTTTCAGATATCCCTTACTATTGTGATGTCTCAGACATCATTGCCATTGAAATGCTTCCTACTATGAAACATTTAAAATCATCTATACATCATTCTTCATAAATGAACAAAGATTCCATCAACTTACTCAAGCATTTGGTTTTGCTTGCTTGTTTTTATTTTAATTATCCTCCTTATATAATAAGGGAAAATAATTATGTGTAAAAACAGATTTTCAATTCCTCCTCAATTTCTCAGGAGAGATTTTTTGCATAGTGTAAAGAAATAGCATTTAGGCTACAGCCCTTGAAATTTCTCTTGCCTGTCTGTAACTTTCATTTGTATCAAGACCAATGTTTTCTGACATTTAAGCAAGAGTTTGAAAGTGCTATTAACATAAAATACTCAGACTGAATTTTTTAAGGAGTAATACGAAAGGTCAAATTAAGAATTATCCATTTGGAAATGAAAAATACTTTTTTGTAACTTATATTTTTAGGAAAATGGAAGACTAAAGCATCAAAATCCTAGTATACTTATAAATTATGTTTTATTGTTAGAGTGTTCTAATGCAAATAAAGCAACCTGTAAATGGAAAGTTCACTTTTAATGGTGCCTAATTTTAAATTTTAGAGAATGTACTTTCACATTATGCAGTAAGAAAAGTATGAACCTTAAAGCAATATTTCTTTGGTATGGAACAAACCTTTTAAAACAACAAATAATAAATTATTATTTTCCTACAGTGGACTTGCATCAGGGAATTATATGTTAAAATATTTCATTAGTGCAAAATATCTCTGTGTTGTATTCACTGCCCATTTATATTTTTTTTTAAAAAAACTACAATAGATATGTGGAATGTAAATGTGTAGGTTTATATGCCCTGCTTCCTTTTTAACTTTCTTAATTATGTTGTTAATTCATTTACTTCGTGAATATAGATGAAGGTCACAGTAATGACAGTTGGCAAAATTCCAGCACCTCTTCTATATGCATTTGTCATTTTTAAAAAAATCTTATCTGTATAGATTTTGAGGAGCCATATATCAATGGCTCTTCCTATAATGTGATTCATATTAATTAAATGATACCAGTTTCTAAGCCATTAGTGCACATCCTATGAACTCACTAGCAAGTTTGTCTCAAAATGAACATCAAACACATGTTTGTTCTTAATGACAACAAGATAATAGCCCTTGTCTTTGAAAATAAGCACCATTGGAATGAGATTCTCTAAATCATGTCTCCCCCCCCCCCAAAAAAAAAGACTTATGCATCATTTGTGGAATAAATCATAGGTTATTTATTAACCTTGACAAAGGTAGCTTTACAAAGGTAGCTTTATTTGACTTAACAAGGCACTTAACATCATGAAGATGACACACTCTGAGCCATTGAGGTGAAAAGGCATATGGCTGTCTCTGAAAGGGACTTTGGGGAGCTTCTTAAACTCTTTATAGTTTTACTGGCATTTGTAGAAGCCTGAATAATATGTGAAATAAGAGAAGAAATGCAATGTCTTTGCTTCTCTTTTAAAATTGAAGAGAGTACATTTCTTTGTGAAACAGCTCTGTGTAAGTGCATCACTCTATGCACAGTCTTATTACTGATGTGGCATTCAAAATTCTGCAGGAAAAAACAAATATGGGTAAGTAAGAATTTGCAAGCTACTTTATCATTTCAATCTGAAGTCATCACTAGCTTTATCCATGCACTCTACCCTAGGCAATGTTTTGTATCAAAGTACGTTAGAAGAACTGCATTTGCTGGTTCTACAAACTTTCTTGTATGTATGTATGTATGTATGTATGTATGTATGTATGTATGTATGTATGTATTATTTATTTAATTTGTTTGTCAAACATGTACAAGATAACAAGTATAGGTATGAATATAAACATGAACAAAGGTAGTAAATACAGATAAATGGGGACAGTAAGATAGGAACAGTAGGCATGCTGGTGCCCTTATGGACTCCCACTTTACAGACCTCTTAAGAATGGGGTGAGGTCCACGGTAGACAATTTGAGATTGAAGCTGTGAGGGTTTGAGGCTGTTATGATGGAGTTGGGTAGATCATTCCAGGCGTTGACCACTTGGTTGCTGAAGTTGTATTTTCTGCAATTGAGACTGAAGCGGTTTCCCTTGAGTTTGTATCAATTGTTTGCCCATGTATTATTGAGGTTGAAGCTGAAGAAGTTGTTGACAGGCAAGATGTTATAGCAGACAATTTTGTGTACTATGCTTAGTTCAGACCACAAGTGGCGCAGTTCCAGATTATCCAAGCCCAACATTTCAAACCTGATGGCATAGGGAATTCTATTGTGAGTAGAGAAGTGGAGTACTCTTTTCGTGAAATATCTCTGAACCCGCTGAATCATGTTAATGTCTGATATACAGTGTGGTTCCAGGCAGATGAGCTGTGTTCAAGAAGTGGTCTGGCAAAGGTTTTGTATGCCCTAGTTAGCAATGCAATGTTATTATATTGTTCCTCTGTATGGTGGTGATTAAATATTTTCAACAGAAAACAGTTATGCAAGTTTCCCATGGTATTCTGAACATTAATTGTGCATGGGAAACATTCTACCAATGAATATATGTCCGTAATAGGACAATTGATGTGATTGCAAAAGAGGAAGCAGAGTTGAACAATATAAAGTCTCCATTCTGGGTACCTGTTATTCAGAACTGAAGAGAAGGAAGAAACTGACCAATGCTTGTCAATTTTACTCTTGCTCATTTTGTCTGGAATGAAAAAAAAAGCTCTCCAACTAACATTTCCTTTAGATAACCTGAAGTTGAAGATTTGGGGTGAAAGATGAAAGAAGACATTCCTCCAATGAGAAAACAACCATAGTGTTTCCAAAAGCTCCTATCTTCGAACACTTTCAACTACATCTCAGCTGAGTCAGGACTAAATCAGTTGAACTTTCCAGCACAACAGAAAATACAGAACTCAGTAGCTTCTTTCAAACTGCTGCAAAATTCTTGTGTAGAAATGTCCTACAGTTTAGTTAGGAATAATGGGAGTTGTAACCCAGCAGATCCAAAAGTTATTAGGATATCATGTACAGCATCTGATTGAGTTTATATAATAACACTGTTTATATTAACCAGCTAGATAACCAGCTACTTTCTAATTTATACATATAGTGAGAAGAAATATAGAATTAAAACACAATTTAAAATAAAGAACTGTAAATATAAAATTAAATTACAAATACTTGAACCTGGCTGATTTTCTCTAGAAGTTAAAATGGATTGGGTATGAATACATAGTAAATTTGACCAGCATACAAATAAAAACCCTATTTTTTTAAAAAAAAATAAGCTTTTTTCTGTGTGAAGAAGCATAAAATATTTTCAATATTATTAATCAAATGTGGGAAAGAATGAAATGGATGGTATTCTTTACTTCCAATTCCAGTGCAGACTTTTGAAATTGTTCCTAACTTTATTACTCAAATAAAGATTTAAAGAAACACTAAAATTGTACCTTTGCTGAAAATATGAAAACATTAAACGCAAACTCTAACATTTAAACCAAAACTACAGTTACATTATATAATCACTAGACAAAAGGCCCAATAATCACTTGGTTCAAAAGAAATAATGCAGAGTAAGAGAAGTGATAGTTTAAGCAATTATCTAGTAGTACAGTTAATCATCACCCTTGGTTTGCAGCTTTTTGTTTCCCAGAATACACATGTCAGATTGTAATTAAATACATTTGCACTACATACATTTCAATGTTGAACAAGTTGGTTGGGGTGAGCAGTTGGGACAAGTTGGAAAATAAAATGAATACATTTAGAGCCAACTCAATGAATATGTTGGCCTGGCATTAGACCTTGCTGACAATAAGGTCCAGCAAAAGTAGATTGATCTAGAGAAGTGGTTCTCAACCTTCCCAATGCCGCCACCCTTTAATACAGTTCCTCATGTTGTGGTGACCCCCAACCATAAAATTATTTTTGTTGCTACCTCATAACTGTAATTTTGCTACTGTTATGAATCGTAATGTAAATATCTGATATGCAGGATGTATTTTCATTATTACAAATTGAACATAATTAAAGCATAGTAATTAATCTGCCAATCTTGGTCAGGTTGGGATTTTCCAGGATAAAATGACCTCCCTGCCTGCCTCCAGCAGCAGTTCGTGGTTTACATGAGTTTCACTTTGTTAATTTTACTTTTTTTACATTCCATTCCACCCACCAACCCAGTTTTCTTTCTTTCCTTCCTTCTTTCTTTCCATTTCTACCTCCCTTTTCTTCTTTCTTTCTTTCTTTCCATTCTGCCCTCCCCTTTCTTCTTTCTTTCTTTCTTTTTTCTTTTTTCTTTCCATTCCTCCCTCCTTTCCTTTTCTCTCTTTCTTTTTTTCATTCCATTCCTCTCTCACTTCCTTTTGTCTTTCTTTCTTTCTTTCTTTCTTTCTTTCTTTCAAATTGTTACAACCAGGCACTATGGGAGTGCATAGTGGTTAATTCATGCGAGTAATTAATTTAACACAGATTAAGAAGTTGCCCTTTAAATTGGATTTTAAACAGAGGTGTAAACTACATTGAACTGGGCTTCCATACCAAGTGGAATTCCTCGGGACAGAAGGAATGGGTGGGTGGGGGCCTGTCCTCCCCTCGGACCTCTCCTGCCAGCCAAAAAGCCTCAGAGCTCAGTTTAGCCCACAGGACAGGATCAGCGGCAGGGGCGGCAGGGGCAGCAAAGGCAGCGTCCAGGCCCAAGGCGGCTTGAATCCCAGCTGAAGTGAGTGTCCCAACTGTCCCACCGGTCTCCTGCTCCTGCCTTCGAGCCCCTGTGCAGGTGGTTGGGCTGAAGCGGCACCTCAGGCGGCTGGGCTAAAGCGGCACCTTGGCATTTCCCTGGCGTAGAGACAGGGTGGGATGGTGTCTGGGTTGTGCCCAGAGCCAGGAGAAGGCTGCTTCACCACCTGGCATTCTTCATGAACCTGGCGCTTCAGGATGTGGAGGTGTATGGTCTTAGGTGACCCCTGTGAAACGGTCGCGACCCACAGGTTGAGAACTGCTGATCTAGAGTATAACCATAACTATGTACGTCTGAGGAGAATCTGAATTATGTAAGAAACTATAAGTTCAAGAGAATGAAGTTCTTGAAATGATTTCAGAATTTTATTGCCCTGTGAATCATCTACTGAAAATAAACATTCTCATTCTAATATTTAAAGCTCAAATAATCATTGTTCAAAGAAGGAAACCTATTTCTGAAGCTGAGAAACATTTTAAGAACTAGTTTCATCTTCCATGTTGACATACCATTTTAAAAAACCTTTCCCTTTTATTTGTAGATGAATAATCCAATAATACTGTTTTCTCCCCAAAATACATAACTTCTTTCTTTCCTTATCATTATTTTTACATAGTTTATATGAAGTATACAATGAAGATTCATAAAGATGTTATGTCTGTGTCATCTCTTGTAAAAAATAGTATGCATTCTTAGTTAAATAAGAAAGCTTACTTAGTTTTCATTTTAAAGTTGCAGAGTATGTGTTTATTCTGAAACTTACTCCTCAAGTAGACACTTAGGATACCAGTTTTAAAAGTGCAAATTTTCTTGATTAAATTTAGTATCACATATCTCAATTTAAAAAAACTATGTGACTCATTGTGCATTTAAGATACTCCCACAATGGCAAATTGTGAAACAAAATAGAATAACAAAGGAGATCGCACCCATCTGTGTGATCATTTCAATTATATATAAGGGACATAGCTTAGTAGTAAATGTATGTTTTGAATACAAAAGATGCCATATTCCAAGCATCTTCTGATAAAAGAATCAGATTTCATTAGTGCAAGGAATTTCTGAGAAGTAATAGGATTGCTATATCATTCAGCTGCCTTTGTTCCACGTTGACCCTAATGACTAGGAATTTGGAGAGTTGTAGTCCCAACACATCTGGAGGACAAGAGGCTGGGGAAAAGTGGTGTGGAGAAATGACACTACTTTCTGCAAGAAGAAAGAGAAATGGCAGAGATTTCCAGTAGCTCAGCAGCAGCCAATTAAGAGAGCTGAGGACTTAACAAAGGATTGAAAGGAAAGATGCAGACAAAGGGAGTGAAAAGAACACCAGTCTGGTTTGGGAGCATGACCTGTTCTTAATCTATGTCATTCCAGAGATGATCCAACCCGCTACAGTGTCCAATCCTAGCTAACACATTTGGGAGGGGAGAATCTCTTCCCTTTCCAAATAGTACTGCTAAGGAAGGGGGGGGGAAGATAAATGGTTAGGGTTAAAAATAACCTTTATTTATTTTTATTTTATTTAAGTTATTTAAAAATAATTTTTCATCACAATGGAATTTTATTATATCAACAAGCTAGATAGTTATGAAGGAATGAAAGATTTTTGTTCATTTGTTTCTTTCGGTTCTGTAAGGATTTTAGGAATGGAGGAGCTTAGTTTGAATGATCTACCTTTTGTGTAAATAAACTGATTTTTTCTTGTAATGTTTCTCCAGATTCCTTCATTGTACTCTAGCCTATTCCTTGGAAACTCACCTATCTTTTAAATAAAAAATACCTGATTTAGGTTCCTTTCACCTAGCTACAGCCGCTCTGGGATACAGTCAAATATACTGTTAAAAGCAAAGTAGCAGGTAAGGAAATAACCCACAAGTGAGAAATTACTGCTTTTATTTCATCTTTGCCTACCTGAAATCCAGCAGATGGTCTAATACAATCCTTCTAAATTATTGAACTATAAGGTAAAGAGACAGAACTACAGTAAGGTACTGTGAATTATTATTAGTTTGCATATATATCATAATAAATACTGACATGTTACTAATTGGAATTATTAAAACATAAATAACTGCCTTAGTAATACTAATGACAATTACATAAGTCCTAGGAATGTAAGTATGCAAAAGTGGGAAACCTTTGAATACTGGAAGTTGCCCTCTTATTATTTGAAAAGGGTTTTGGCCCCAGTGTAGGGTTGATGATGCAAATGGGAAGGCTTGGGATTTTTGTTTTCTTCTGGGTTTGAGAGCCTCATTAAGCTTATTTTTGGCCTTAAAATATAGCTTTCCTGCTTGTTGCCTCAAATTGGCCAAAAGGCCAAGCCACCAACTGTCCCACCCCATCTTCTACCACTACCTACTACCATGAAATCAGATCTTCTGGAGTACTGGGCAGATAATTCCCAGAATCCTCAGCTACAAGATATGTAATCCAAACATGAGAACTTGGATTCATATGTTGTCTTTGTCTGATATGGCCTACATTTGTAATTACAAGTGAAACAGCCTGTAGTTGATTAAATAAATAAAAAGTGCATAATTAGCTCTAAAAAGGCAAAAGAAATCTGTTGTTTTTCTATTCTTGTTCTAGAGGGCAACATTTACGCAATTTATGTTGTTCTATCCGTTTATTCCAGCTGTGCAACGTGAATCCCTGAGTACCATGTTAATAATGTAGCCTGAGGTGATCAGGGCCATATGAACATTTTAAAATGTTGATTAAATTAGCCAAAGTAAGATATTCAGATTAAGATCTTGTATTCATTAACGATAAAGTTTATTAAGACACGGGGAACTTACTAAGCCAAAAAAATCATTACCTCTGTTCAGGAAATTTAATTTGAAATAAACAAGCTCTTAAACATTAAATCTACCTTGTTACTTTTTGGTATATTGCACAAAATTTGATATAATCAACTTTAATAAAACCTCCGGGAAGAAAGAGCTCAAAAAGCAAGTTGTAATGCACAATATGATCGATGGCTGTATTTTTGAGATACAAATTATCAAGTGCAGAAACATCATGGCTTACCTATTAAGCAGCTAGAAAATAATATCAATGTTTTGTCACTGTTTTTGAAGTCATACCCATTGTTCTAACTTGAATAGTTGTGACATTAATTTGTTTGAATGTTCTAAGTACTATATATAGGAGCATTTCGTTATTAACAAATATGAAAGCAAAACTGTTTCAAAATAACTATGTGCCTCTTTGGAATGATATCAAAAAGGATTTACTAACATGGAATATATTGCATTTATCATTATTCGGTGGAGTTTCTATTATTAAGATGAATATTTTACTTTTTTTATTTCAGGTGTTACCAATACTTGCAACTGATACTCCATTTAAACAATGGCAGATGGATATTTGCAAGTTTATATGGCAAGGCGGGGAAACCCCAAGAATTAGTTATAAACTTTTGCAAGATGCTAAGGAAAGAAGAAGTTTGGGTTCACCTGATTTGAAATTGTATTTTGATGCTTGCTGTTTGGTTTGCTAAAAGAGTAGGTTAACCTCCAAAATAAAAAGCTACTTATTTAGAGGGTCATGAATTAAGAGTTGGATGGCATGGTTATCTGTGGTATGACAAGGTTAAAATAAATGTTGATTTTATTTTTTTATAAATATTTTTATTGAATGTTTTAATCTTTAAAAACAGTAAAAGAAAACACAACAAAAAAGAACAAAACACAAAGCATACATAACAATATACAGTAATTTTACAGCCTTCTGTATCAGCTTTCCTGCTTAGCTTTTATAATTCTCCATTTTGCATTGCCTTCCTATTGCTTTAACCTTGTCCTATAATATAACAACAGTAGTATTAACACTTATAATATTATTAATTATTTGTATCACCATATATTTATATTATCTATTTTCTGTTTTGGCTTCTGATTTCTAGCCACATACATTTTATTCCATACTTTATAGAAGTCTGATTCTTTTCTTTCTTTTAGTTCTATTGTCATTTTTTCCATTTCTGCGCATTCGAGTATTTTTCTAATTATAGTTTCATCTGCGGGTGTATTGATTTTTTTCCAGTTTTGTGCGAAAGCAATCCTGGCTGCAGTGAGTATGTGTATGATTATGTATTGAGATTGTTTATCCATTTTTTGGTCTAGTAGTCCTAATAAAAATGCTTCTGGTTTGAGTTCTATTTTTCGCTTAGTAATTTCTTCCAACCATTTCTGAATTTTGCACCAGTACTTCCTTGTGATGGGACACGTCCACCACATATGGTAGAATGTTCCAGGCTTGTGGCTGCATCTCCAACATTTGGGGGATAAATTTGGATACATTTTGGCCAATCTTGCTGGAGGCAAATGCCATCTATAAAACATTTTATAGAGGTTTTCTTTGTAAGCTACTGCCATTGTAAATTTATAATTTCTTTCCCGTAGTTTATCCCATTTTTCTAACTCTATATTATGGCCAAAATTTCTTCCCCAGCTAATCATTGTCTCCTGTACCGTCTCTTCCTCCATTTTATATCTTAAGAGAAAATTATATAATCTAGTAATCATTTTTCCTCCCATTCCTAATAATATTTTATCTAATTCCATTTGTTTCTCGTGTATTCTGTATTGTTCCTGATCTTTTTTAAATCTTTTAATTTGTAAATAGGGCCACCATTCCAAATTTATTCATTGTGTTTTCAGATCTTGTACTGATTTTAGTTCTCCTTTTTCATCTAAGAGTTCAGCATATCTTACTATTTTACTGAGATCTATTTGGATATGCCATTGCCTCCACCATTGATAACCAGATTGGGATTTTCACGTAATGTTTTTCTTTCCCCAGATCTTAAACAGGGCATCCCTTTCTATGTGTCTCTGGAAGTAGGAATGAGTTTTATTCTTTCCCTCTCAGAGGAAGCCATGCCAGCCTAGTTGGAGATCGTGGTCTTCTAGCATAAGGATTCTTTTATTTTTTAGTCGAATCCAGTCCTTGAGCCATGTTAGGGCTGCTGCCTGATAGTAAAGCTCCCAATCTGGGAGGCCAAAGCCCCTTTTGTTTATACTATCTTGTAGAAGTTTGTATTTAATACACATTTTTTTCCCTGACCAGATAAATTTGGATACCATTTTATTAAATTGTTTGAAAAAAATGTTCTCTAATTTAATCAGTATTGTTTGGAAAAGATAAAGTAGCTTGAGTAGTACATTCATTTTAATTGTTGAGATTCTGCCAATTAGTGATATCTGTAGTTTAGTCCAATTATCCAAATCTTTTTGTATCTGTCATAGCAATTTATTGTAATTATCTTCTTTTATTGTAATACATTTTGCCGATTGCCATATTCGAGAGCCGAGGTGGCGCAGTGGTTAAATGCAGCACTGCAGGCTACTTCAGCTGACTGCAGTTCTGCAGTTAGGCTGTTCAAATCTCACCGGCTCAGGGTTGACTCAGCCTTCCATCCTTACGAGGTGGGTAAAATGAGGACCCGGATTGTTGTTGGGGGCAATATGCTGACTCTGTAAACTGCTTAGAGAGGGCTGAAAGCCCTATGAAGCAGTATATAAATCCAACTGCTATTGCTATTGCTATTCCCAAATATTTAATTTTCTTGGCCCTCGAAATTCCCAGTTTCTCCTCCAGTTCTTCATTTTGTCTTTTGGTTAAATTCTTAGTTAATATTTTAGTTTTCTCTTTATTTACTTTAAGCCCTGCCACTTTACCGAATTGGTTTATGTCTTGTAACAGTTTTAGTCCAGTTTCTAGGGGTTCCTCAATGATAAATGCTAGATCGTCTGCAAAGGTCTTTACTTTGTATTCCTGTGTTCCAATTTTCAATCCCTTTAAGTCCTTGTTCTATCTAATTTGTAACATCAATGTCTCTATTGAGAGGATAAATAACAGGAGGGATAGAGGGCATCCCTGTCATACTCCTTTGGTTATGCAGAAACATTCTGTTGCTTCCCCATTTAGAATCCATCCAGGATTTTGGTATCTTTGCTAAGGTTGGAAGGTTCCTCTTCTGTAGGCATCTTTCAATGTCCTTCTCTTCTATTTCCTCTCGGCTATACAGTGCTTGAAAGTATCTAACTGCTATACTTTTTTTTCTTCCTTTTGGTGGTGTATCACACCTTCTTCATCCTCTAGTTGCTGTATTAATTTCTTTTCTTTTTCTTTTTTTAGTTTATAGGCTAGCCATATCTCCAGTTTATTGGCATTTTCAAAATAATTTTGCCTACTTGATCTAATTTTCTGGGTCACTTCTTGTGTAATTAAATTTAATCTATGTTTAATTTTTTCTTCTTCTTTAGCTTCTTAGTTTTGAGGTACTTTCTGGATTTATATTCTAATTTCCCCAGTTTCTCCTGGAGCTCTCTATATCATTTCTTTTTATCTTTCCTTTTTCTTATTGTATATGCTATCGTAATGCCTCGTATAGACTTTGGTTATATCCCATAGGTTTTGTTCATTCCAGTTTTCCTTTAGGAAAAACGCTAATTCTTTTTTCTTTTTCCACATACTGTACATAGTTGTTTTCTTTCACAACCTTCTGTTTCATGGTCCATCTCTTTTTCCTTTTTGCTTTTCCTTTCTATTTGATTGTTAATGTGTTATGTTCCGCCCACATGTTCAGTATTATTTCTACCTCCTCTACATCCTTCTCCATCCACACCATGTCAATCCTGGACCATGAATTATGGGGGTTTGAAAAGAATGCGTGGCTTGATTTCTCTCCAGACATCTTTTAGATTTAATTATCAGGCCATTTCAAAAAATGCATTTGGCAGTGTTCTTTCATAATTTTTTTAATTATCCTTTTTATAGTCTATCTTTGGGTCTACCACCACATTGAAGTCCCCTAATAGACATATGTTGTCCAGTTCCAGTTCTGCAATCCGCTTATGTAGTTTACTGTAGTATTCTTTCTGGTTCATGTTTGGTGCATATATGACTGCAATTAGTACTCTTTTTTGTTTTATTGATATTTCAATTTATAATGTTCTTCCCTCTTCCTCCACGTATACCTGTTTAGGTTTTAGCCAGTCCTTTACATATACTGCAGCCCACATAGTTTTGGATTGCAAGACTGATCCCCATTCAGAAGTGTCTATATATATGTTATTGTGTTTCCTATTTTGTTTTCTCACTGCTTGCATAGTTCCACTTCCTGCAACTGGTAGATAGGGGTAATTGTGTGTCCTTATGAAATTATTTTTTTAAGTACTGGATAATCTTTGTGTGTCTCTGTCTCTCTCTCTGTCTGTCTGTCTCTTTCTCTGTCTCTCTCTGTCTCTCTTTCTCTCTCCTCTCTCTGATATTATGTTTTGATTAAGCACCTAACTTTCCAAATACATCCAGGAAGAATACCTCTAAACAGAGCACGACACAAGCAGCTTCTTCTGCCAAATGAAGCTTTTTTACTGCAATGGACTCTGATCATGCGTCATTGGACTAAGTGGAAGAGGGGGAGGTAATGCATAGAACCACGGCATTATCTGTGAATTGCAGGCATAAAATCCAAATGATAAAATAAGGCATGCTTTTTCTCCCATCCTGCCTTTTATATTCCCATCTGGGAGACACACATTAAGCTGTACAACTGAGCACTGAGCTGTATCCCACTGTGTTTCTTCCTTGCGTGCCCATATTAAGGAATGCTTTATCCACTTGTATGTGTGGCGGAATAAAGGATTATTTTTCTTTTCCTACTTCTTTCTCAGTGTATGCTTTTAAAAAGATATTCATATGCTTTAGCAAGGGGCATATGTCTTTATTATCTAAAAAAAGTAATTTTGGTGCCAAAGAGATTAATATAATAACACATTTTTTTTTCCAAATATATATATATATATAACAGCTTCTGGTATGTTTCAAGTAGGGAAATCTCCAGGAGCCAGGTAATTTAGGCTTCCTGTAGTCCTTTTAGTGAACTCATAGTAGCAATTAATTTCAGATCTTTAGTCTAAGAGGCATTTCATAATTAATTTCTCAGCATTTACCACATACATGACATTACTTTAAAGTGCTATGTCATTAACACTCCCCCCTCCCCACACAGAGAGAGACCTTTTTTTTTTTTCATAAAGAATAGGCATACTGATCTACATTTTTCCATGCTGCCTTAGCCAGAATGGACTCGAGGGATATTATCTTATTCAGAAAGAACCTTTCAAGGTTGAATAAAAGAAATGGTGCAGGGTCCCTGGGAGAGGGAAGTGATCATCATTTTCACCTTCAACTCTTCTTTGATGTGGCAGAGTCAATTTTTAATCAGCAGCCATCAGACTGGGCTTCATTTCGCCTTACAAAGTCCTATTACGCTGCCACTTTCTGGAAGGAGGTGATAAGGACAACGCTCTTCTTTTTCTGTTCATAGAGCCCTGCATATGATGAGTCCCTTTGGAGAGGCTTGATAAAAAAAAATGACAGAGTATGTAGGGGAAAAGGTCACTCTTTCTCTGCCAGAATTAACTCTTCAAGACAACAAACTTGAAGTGAGTGCATTTGTTTTCAGCAACCGGGATGTTCTGAATGGGAGGTGTAGTTCTGATGAGGAATAGGTTAAACCAACTATAGTTTAGGGGATGAAATTGAAACTCAGAAGTGTCTGTTAGGGAAGGAAGGATCAGGAATAATTTTTAAAAAGGATAGATTTTATGTCAGCCAATCTCTTTTGGATCAGAGCATGCTAGTTTGGGGACTCACCCAGGATTCTTCATCATTAGCAAGTCATAATATGTAAGCTGAAATTGTAAATATTGCTACCGAGGTATAAATGAGCACATTTCAAAATGAAAATACCTTTCACCCAGTTGTTTTATCCTTCCTAGATTATAATTTCCATAATACCCAGGACATTGTAATCCTAACATTTGGAGAGCGGTTTGAAGAAGACGGAAATGTAACATTACAAAAACACTTTATCAATACTTTATACTGGATCGTAAGTGCGGATCCAGAATATAATGACCCTCAAATAACATTTTTAAAATATAGTTAAAAGTTTTCATTTTTTTTTAAAAAAGGACTTCAACAACCTCCCTGACTGAAATACTGATGTACGTATATCAATATAAAATGAATACAAGAACAAAAATGAGTGAGAGGAAGCGAAAGACAGAGATCTTCCATATAACTCTTGGCATCTTCTGTCTTCGTTCAGATTGCGTAAACAGTTATATTTTGCTTTAAAACATTTTCTCTCCTCCCTCCCCCCATCCCCAAATTTCCAGTGAATGTTTCGTATTGATTTTTTTATTATCACATTTCAATAACAGCATTGTGAACCACATCAAGACATAATTGTATGGAAGCAATATAGAAAAATCACAAACATATATACAATATTTTTAAAAGCTTTATAACCTTTTAGTATCATTTATTGTAGACAGTAGTCTTAATTGCCTGCTGGAAATGGATGAGTTCTGGGAATTATTTGATAAAATGATGTTCCCAGTCTCCATCATCACATTCCTTGATATAATCTCATTAAAAATACCGGGGCACTAGGTGAGGGAATATATAGGGATGCTAAGTGCATTTTAAACAGCAGCATCTAAACTGATGACCTAGTTATTATGGAACAAAGCATCAGAAGATGGATTTTCATGCTAAAATAAATCAGGTTTCTTTCTCAAGTAATATTACAATTATTAACATAGGTTTCGTCATTTCCTTTTCCTAAGGGAGGAAAATGATTTTTTAGCCATCTAAATATTGATTTGTTATTTTGGGGAATAAGGTGTTTGTGTGTGTGTGCGTGTGTGTGCATGCGTGTGCGTGTGCATGTGTGTGTGTGTGCATGTGTGTGTGTGTGTGTGTGTGTGTAAAAATCTTTATTTTCCAGAGGACCACACACGTTTACAAAAAGCCTGCTTTCATTAGCTATAATTACTGCAAAGAGATGGCGAAAATGTATGCCAAATCCTCTTCCTCCCTCTCTCTCTGTCTCTGTCTATCTCTCTGTGTGTGAGTGTGTGTGTGTCTTCCTTGTAACAGAAATGCAAGCTATGTTAAAAATATAATTCTCTAGAGAATATATACTCATCACCCAGCCAAATAAGCAGGGGAAAGTCATGCTGAGTCCAACATATGAAATAATTAGATTTTTATATAATTGAATTTCCTGTTATAAATTGCAAGCGATCCTTCTATAAAAGCTAAAGGAAGTGTATAGCATGGTTTAGATCATGTTCTATTGATCATCTTCTGCAAAGGTAGCAGTCCTTTGAAATTAAAATACTTTCCTGTTTAATTATCAATGGGATCAAACAAAATCTCAGAGCTTGCCATAGTTCATATCAGTACACTAAGTAATACTAATTTACCTGCTTAGATTTTTTTTTCCTCTTTAAAAGTTGATCACTGAAATTTATGAAAAGAAAATTGTCCCCTGATGGTTATGAAGGTTGTAGCAATTATTTATACAGAGAATCCCTTTAGTATTTTAGTAAGAGGTCATGACTCAAATTGTAATCTTTGTGTATATTATTTGAATGAGAATAAACTTGGTGGGACTTATTTCTTAGTAAGTATGCATATGATTAAGCTGTCAACTCACTTGTATTGTTGACTCTTTTTGTTCATGTGTCTACGTGAACAAAAATTACTTTCAATTCACCCTACTTAACTCATAAAGTGTTTACATGGTTGTAAATGTTCTTTGTATTATGAGAGGCTGTAGCAGCTTTGAATTTTTGTCGTGAATGTTGCCATATTTGTGCTTCAGGAATAGCATTATTTTCTTCTCCTGTGCATCTCCACATTATGCAACATGGCACAACCTTCTCTGGAGAGAAAGAACTTCCATGTGGCAATATCTCCAGATAGGGATTTTAACAATTGAAAGCCATTTACAGTATAAATCTCTTGGAAACCTGCATACCAGATGTGGTATTCTGCCGGTTCACTCCAGTTCATACAAACTGGTAGTGGCGGCAGGAGACTCAGCGCACTCACCCAGATGTCATCATGGACGCTCTTCACATGCACAGAATGGCCGCACGTGAGCACTCCCAGTTCCAAACCAGAAGGGAAGATAAGAGGATTTCATGACTGCTGTATAATGTATATTCTCAGGTCAAAAAAATAAAGGGATAATATGGTATTGCAAAGACTTTCCACATGAATGTCAGATGATATGACCCATAAGGAGGCACTGGAGCTACTCCAATTTCTGGAGATTTCCACAGGAAATCCTTTGCAAATAATAAAGAGTCTTGTAGCACCTTTTCTAACTAACAAATTTTACTAACTTTGCGGCAAAAGCCAAAGTTCACTTCATCAGATCTTATTGTTAGTTAGTAAAGGTGCTACTAGGCTCTTTCCTCTTTCCTGTTATCATATACTAAAAAAGCTCTTTTCCTACAAAAATATTGCACCAGATCACTAGTTAATTTTTTCAGCAACTATTCCCCCACATTTATCTCTTGTGAAAAAGGAACAGGCAAACCATAGGTTGAAAGGAAATAAGTGTAATGGTTGAAATGAAAAGATTCAGAAAAAATGGTAACAATCTAGCTTTACAAGTACCAGCTTTGAGCAAATATTAATTAAAAGACCTAATTTATCCAATGCCATGCAAGAGACGTTCTGCTTGTATAAAATGGGTATATCTTCTGTCCTCCACCAGCCAGAGTTCTAACTTGCATTCGAGAAGATGCCCAACTCGCTAGAGGGTGAAAATGTGAACGCAGTGATGGTAAGGATCATTTTGCCAATATACATCTATTCTATTTAATTCACTGATTTCAAGTACAGATTACCAATGTAATACATTCTTGATTTACCTTTTAATTTAAAACCCATAGAAGGAAATAATAATCTAAAATAATAGGTAAATATTCTTGATTAGAAAAGTGACCTCTAATTGAGCCTCAGATCCAGATCAAAGTTTGTTTTTAACTGCTAAATATCTAAATATTTTGGTCAATGATACAGAAATAATCTTTCTCCCATATAACATTGAATAATGAATAATGAATAAGAGGAATAATGAATTCCTCTGAGATCTGCTAAATATTTCCTTATAATTGATAATGACTTCTTCATGGTTCATTATATAGTGATAATATTTTATTATGTATCTCTGAACCCCATACTTGGATTCTGGCTTTGATGCATCTGATTAAGGTCTTTGTTCAAATGCAGGATATTCTGTTAAGTGATCTAAGTTGGAATTGATGCCCATACGTTAAAATTTCTTTATTCATGTATTGTGATTATCTTTTTAATATATGTATTGGATTTATTAATTATTTAGGAATTCTTATCCCAAACAATAATTGTCAAACAATTATAATGAATATGAACAGGCATATTAAAAAGGTTTCTCTGGACATTGATAGATAATAGACATTAACTCTTGCCCTTTGGGATAGGATAAACACTCTTAAAATGAAAGTAGTTCCCAGGATACCTTATATTTTTCATATAATTACTATAAACATATCCAGAAAATGTTTTCAAAAATTCAGTACATGGTTCTATAGATTTTTTGTCTTCCTAGGTTCTGAAAATATTGTTGAGATAAGATATTATTGTCAGTTGGATTTGGAGGTTTCAGTATTTGAATGTTATATTATGCATACATTTTGAGCAGTACCAAATTCTGGATATTTTCATTCAATTCAAATTCTAGACATTTTTGGAATAGTCATATAGCATCTTGAGTTAATTAAAGAGCTTTAGGTACAAAACCCCACAACAAATTTGTATACCTATTACAAATTTGTTACTATTATGGCAATTTGAAAACAGAAGAATATTAACTCTGGAACAATTAATTTTGATCCATTTCCCCATGCTAAATTAATGTTATGGGGTACTACTATGGAGTAGTCCAGAGTTTAAAAAAATGATTAAAAATGGATTTATGGAAAATCAGAATGGATATTGGGATTTTTAACTTTAGATCAATTTAGGGGTGTTAATGATGAGGTTTTATCATTTTTTATATTAAGGAATAAATTCTAATGGTCAGTTGACAGTCACTGGTAGTATTTAGAGTTTCTACATTTATTGACTTCTTAGTTTGGACTTCAGGAGCATGGTGGTATGTGTAGTTAGAAAACTGGACTGCCAACTGGCAGTTGTGTGCAAGACTCTGTTGTTGCCATATGGCAGGATGAGCTCCCATCATTCATTCCAGATCCTGCTGACCCAGCAGTTTGAAAGTGAGTTACTATGAGTAGATAGATGGATACTACTTTGGTGGTCATCTTAATGTTCCCAAACAGGCATCCCCTGGGCAACAGTGATATCACCAATAAAATCCTTACAACCCAGAAGCATCTTGGTGCTTCTGATATGAACAGAATGACATTTGGACTTCTATCATTTCAAATCTTCTAAGTTAATAGAAAGGATTATTACATTTTATGAGACTAAAAAGCTCACAGTTTGTATAAATATCTGCTATCAATAAATCATTTTAATATGCAATGCTGAATGCTGAATGAAATAAAGAACTAGATATTTCCATTTTATCTAAACAATGGGGAAATATTTTAATCTTAATGCTAACATTCTCACTTGATCTCAGATTATAGTTTATGCAACCACAAAAAATATTTTGAACTTATTAGATCCCTATGGAGTTTGTATAGAAAGAGGAATGAATAAATCATTGTTTTGGAAATGCAACTAAAACAATACTTTATGTTTTTACTTTGTCCTAAAGTTATGTTCTTGGGAAAAATTAATTATGTATATTAATTTGATCAAGGGGGAAAATTAATATTTTCAGATGCACACAGTCTTTTTGAACTATGTACCTATCCCATAAAAATTAACAGCTGGAGAATGGAATTGTATTCTCCATGCCCTGATTATTGCCAAAAGATAGTTCTTCAACTTTGAAAAACCACAATTATAGTCCCAATAGACTAAAGACCTGATTTTACATGTGGCTTATAAATGAGTTGCCTAGTATATAGATGATTATTAAGAAACATGTTACAGACTAGCAATGAGGACTTTGGAAAAGATATTCAGATGCTGTGGTAGTTTATTCCTGTAAAGATCATAATGAGACATGCACTATGAAAGCAAAAGAAGCAAGATAGAAAGAGTAATTGGATTTTGGTGATGGAGAAAACACCTGGAAATACCATGGAGAGCAAATGAAACAAAGCAAAACAAAAATGGATCATCCAAACAAATCAACCCAGAATTCTGAGCTGAGTCACACATGACTAGGCTGAAATTATTATATTTTGGACATATTATGGGAAGACCATAGTTCTCTCGAGTTGTCTACAGTGCTGGCAAAGGTGGAAAGAAAAGGAGCAAGGTGGATGTATTCAATTACTACAGTGATCTGAAGGACCACACTGGCAAAGGATCTTGCTGGAGAAAATCTGTCTATGTTGTCACAAAAAATCAATGGTGACTTCATGTACATAATCATAGGCATATTTTGTTCCTTTGTATTTTTTCTTTTTTGTTATTTTATACATTTTTCTTTTTTATGTCAGTTAAAAAAGAGGAGGAGAAGGAGATGATAATGATTTAAGATAATTTAGTAGTGGCACAAAGATTATGGACTTACTTCATCAGAGAAGTTTCTTGTTTCCTTCCTGCTCTTTTGATGCTCATAAAAATTATTCCTGAAAATATATTAAGGTATGTAAGTTTCTGCTGATCTATCACCGATCAGCAGCATTTTATGTCTTGTTAAGCTGATGTTATGGAGTACATCATAACATAACATAGATCTCTTCAATATTTCATTAGCTATCTCATACATTTACTTATTAAAAGACAGGATAGAATCAGTATAATAAATGATTACATAAACTGTATTGTTTCAAGTTATGTTTTTTCTTAGGAACTTGCAGTAAATTAAAATAATAAAGAAAAGAAAACGTCAAATTAACATGTATGAGTACATCAGGATTGCTATTGAGATATAATAATCTGAATATTCAAATGTCATCAAATCCTCAGTAAACATTCATACTGACAACAACAAAAAGAAGTTAAGTCTAACATAAAGAAGCTTGATGGGAGTTCTTATCCATTTTATATGAACAGAGATAGAACTGTAGCCAATTTCAATAACAACAACAACAACAACAAATATCCCCTTTGAAGATCAGTGGCTATATAAATTTGATTAACAAATAAATAAATAATGAACACATTTTAGAATACATAAATGTTCATTCAACAACAACAGACATAAAACACAGTAATATAACATGTACTATTTCAATGAACATTACAATATCAGCAAAATCAGTTCAACAGTTAAAAGTTTGGCAAAATAACTATCTTTCACAAGTTCCTAAACACTGAGACCAAACAAATTTTCCTGGGTGAGTATTCCATAACCTAGATGCTACTCTGAAAGAGGCTTTTGGTGCACTTGATACTTGGCTTCTTGGCTGTTTCTCTTGCTGATTTAAATAATAGTGGAAAAAGTAGTCCTTCAAAAAAATCAGATCCTACGTCAAAATATCTAGAGGTCAAACTCAACACCTTAAATTGCGTCTGATAGGAAATTATCAGCCAGTTCAAAACTGAATACTATACTATATTTCAATCATTAAGAAAAAATAGAAACATCTCCCAAAAATAGTATTAATTTAATTATCTAATGAACAATAACAGTTTGATCAAGCCAAGTCCTAAATGCAAACAATTTGCAGAGAAAATGCATAACCTTAATTAACTTTGATTATGAATATTGTTTGAACAAAAGCTATATACATGACTAGTCATGTTCAAAAGGACTATTGGGAATAGAGAAAATAACATGTAGAATTGCATTTATATTTAAATGCCATTATATTGAAAATTTCCCAACTTAATAAGGCTTATCTTCTCTCTCCCCCACCTCTCTCTCTCTCTCTCTCTCACACACACACACACACACACACACACACTCTCCACCCCTCTCTTCTTTTTTCCCCTCCCTTTCTCTCTCTCTCTTTCTTTCCCCTTCTCTCTCTGCTTTGTTTTGTATTCTGCCCACTGTAGACTGTGAAACAAACTTGGTTATGATAGATCAGCAGGAGGTCAACACAGAACATTGTTCTTAACTTTTATAGCTGTACTGCTTGGCAATATTACTAAATTTCTTCTATGATTAACTGATAAATTCCTCAAGAGGCTATTAAAAAAGAAACTTTATTTTCCTCCTTTCCTCTAGAGGATCTGGAAATGAAAGAAGCTCATCTAGTCACAAGGCGATATTTCTGGCTCCAGCATATTAGCAACAATTCTTTCAATAGGTTCCTGCAGAGCAGAAAATGGATGAATGAATGGATAACACACTCACCCATGTTCAGATGTTATTCAACATTGAACATTCAGCATGTGAATTAGTCATTCAGTTGACATTGACAATTTCTCTTCATTTGACTTAAATAAAAATGCTCACAATATTCTGGACATTTGTATGTTATTCTATTCATATTTACCCCATATGAAATTCAGTTGAATAATTCATAGTCCCAGACAAATGCATGTAAGTTTTTAGTCTAACACAGTAATCCTCTGAGAATATGTGATGGAAAATATTGTGGCCAACATAGACATTGTATGATGAGCAGGGATTTTTGATGGCTCTTTCATTTGCATTATTTATAGTTTCCTTGGATTGGCATGCTTTGCTCTTGTTGGGTACTTGGTGTTCACTGAACTTGGTTTTCTTCTTATAAACATGATCCTGTCTCGTTTTATAATAAAAAAATTGCAAGAAATGAAAATCAAGATTTAAACTCTGAGCTACAGATATTCTACACTATGATTAGTCTTTGCCAACATGCTAAGCAAATGGAAAAACTTTTAATTCAGTGAATAAATTCCCCTCAATTCTTTAACTGAATTGACTATTCATTAATATACACATATATGTTGTTCTAATGATCTAATTATATTTTTATTAGCTTATAATATAAAATACAAAAATACAAAAGCAAGTAATAGGAAAAACAGGAGAAGGAAAAAGGAAGGAAAAAGTGTAGAAAAAAAGGAAAAATAAAGAAAAGTTGTTGACTTCTGATTCCCTCTGGTACAGTAGAAAAAGATGATATCAAACTCAACTCAAATATACAAACATACATACAAAGGTATGAATGGCGTGGTGGCCTATAGGTGGAACTCTTGCCTCACAATTAGGAGGCTATGGGTTCAACAGTTCCAGTTGAATTTGTTAAGCAAATCATATTTGGCTACTAAATGGGACGGCATATGATCATAACTTCAACTCCCTGCTGGTTTTCCCATTGACTTTATTTATCAGAACCCAACAGTGAAAGCTGTAAATGGTGATCACGTGACCTCAGGATACTGCAACTGTCATAATTAAGCACCAGTCACCAAATGCCCAATGTGTAATCATATTGCAACAGCTGCAACTTTGAGGACTGGCCTTAAGTCTCTTTGTGCAGCACTGTTGCAACTAACCAAGGAATACATAAAATAAAAACAACCAATTAAAAGAATATAAAAGATATATGACTTAAAGAGACACCAGGCTAGAAACTGGCAGGCCATGGATTTCAGTCCTAACCAAGACATGAAACTATTTGGGTGACTTTGAGTCAGTCATTCTTTCTCATATCTAGGAAGAAGGCAATAGCAGCCACTTTTGAAAGTCTTGTCAAGAATATGGCAAAGGACTACTTTTGGCAGTCACCTGGAAACAACACTGACTCAAAGGCAGAAAAAACATATGTTTAGCCAATAAGAGATTATTGTAATCTTATTTTATTTTATTGAATTCCCAATACAAATTCATCATAATCAACATACACCTTACAAAGGGATTCAACCACCCTAGCCTAAAGTCAGGATGACATGCCAGGTCTTTAAGACCCCCTAAAACACCATCAGGATTGGAACCATATAATTGGGGGAACCTAATTTTTTGGGGGTAAGGATAACAACACAGGCACAATTATAGGTGCCATCATGAGCCATCTTACAAAAGACATTTCATTTCTATCACCTATAATATCACAACCTATACTTATTGAATATAAATGGCTTTGTGTAGATCAATATTTTAATTAAGAAACTTTTCCTGAATAATTATTAAACTACCAAGAAGGTTAACAAAGATGATGGGAACACTACTTTTAATACTATCCCCCAATTATACTTTCTACTCTGCAGTTTGCACAATATAGTTTTATGCAATTAGCTAATTGTGACAAATTAAATATCAGATAATTATTAGTGTACACTAATTCAATATAATGAAAATGCAAGGAAGTTCTACAGACACAGAGAGAATGAATTCAATCAACATTAACATAGTCAGTCTGCCAAAATCTGCCTCAAGAAATACAGATGTCAGGTGACTTATTCTTTAGGATATCTGGGTGACCTCTATGCTACTGAGTAAAAAGTCAACAACTGCTTCAAGTGCTACTTGTAAAGATGATGGACATTGATTAAATCCCTTTAGGAATCTAGACCTAAATTATGTAGAAGAAATATTTGCCTAAGAAATCAACAAACAGTTTGGCATTATTAACTAATAATGTTACATAGATTCATTTACTGTTCATTTGTGCTATATTACATAAAAGGAACTAGGGAATTAAACATGCAATTATCCTGAGACTTTAAAGTATATTGAAGTCAATCATATTGCTAAGCTTTTGAAAGATTTTGATAATGTGTCTGAGATAACTTATTCTCTTTATAAATCATTGTTAGAACATCACGACTGCTTCATTAGTGGTGATTGCCAAAATCTAAATGCAAAGCAATTCAATCAAGATTATAGAAAAATATAAACAATGGAATAGTTTATTATTATACCTGGCAATGTGATCAGGTTTGCAAGAAATATCTCTGATTTCAAGTGAAAATTTGAGATTGGAAATGGCATGATTTTATACAATGTTATTTATTTTTATTCAATGTTATGGCTTAAAAGGTAAAAGCAAAAAGATATGTCAGTCAATTCAAAATTCAAGATTTGAGTCAGAAAATATTTGACCATAGACATCAAAATGACTCCAGACTGCTTCATTTGGTATGTGTATGAGTATGTGTTTGTGGGACAGGAGGGGGAGTAAATGAAAGCAAGGAAAGTAGATCTTTCAGAAGACTTAAACCTTACCAAATTGCAGCTAAATGCCTTCAAAGGTTTCACCATAATAAAAGTTTTGAACTCTTTTGCTTATTTTCAGACATAAAAAGCAATGATAAAGAAAAAAGCAAAACAGCACCACAGCTTTCAAAATTGTTCAACAGAGAACTTATAAACAAGTTGTGCTCAACTGATTCAGGAACTCCTTTATTCCAATTTAAAAGTGAAAATTTCCAAAACTATTTAAAAAGATGTTGGAAAGCTGCCAACCAGACCAGGCAAGGGGAAAATATCAAGCAAGGAATTAGACTTAAGCATTGCAAAGCCGCAACAACTAGACCAGTGCCCTTGTGCCAGGTTCCATGGAACTTTACCTATTTGTTCACAAAGGGGGGTGAACAGACTGGTGAGATTTTTGCATTATAGAATACAATAAAAATAGCTAATTTGAACGTTCACAGGTGGATCTGGTTCAGAGGTGGTATTCAGATGATTCTCTCCAGTTCAGGCGAACCGATAACAGCACTGCAGGATGCTCCACCCACCTGGCCAATGTAATGCTTGAGCACTGCGCATGTGCAGAAGGTACTGTGCATGCACAGACCTGACACGTGGGCTCACATTTGCGAAGTGGTAGAGAAGATAAGTGAATCCCACCCCTGATACGCTTGTTTGCATCTGACATTAATCTCACCAGATTCTCCTTTGAGACAAATAGATAAAGTTCCATAGAATTATCTTGGACCTACTTCCAGTCCTTCAAGATGACTTATTGGAATATGTACACAAAGTAGTGAATGGCTCTGAACTGAACCTAACTAATTGATCCTGGATATCTTGATTAACTCAAATGCCTTATGAGTTTATTCTGCCTGGAAAGTCACCCTTCTACTATGCAGTTGATATATCCTTAGATAAAAATGCCCATTGATCACTATATTTGTGAATTATAACATTCTCCCACCAATACGGCTTTTTTGTAAGCCGCCCGGAGTCCTTCGGGATTGGGCGGCCTATAAATTCAATCAATCAATCAATCAATCAATCAACAAATAAATAAATAAATAAATAATACCTCTGAGCACCTTTACTTCTTTTACTCCAGAAATCTGTGGGAAAGGTGAGGTTGTGAGAAACCTTATCATGGTCTGTATGTGTTGTCCTTCCTAACTTACTAACTATTTATGATTGAATCAGAAAAAGCTATTTTTTCTGATTCAATCATAGCCCAGTGATGTTGCCAGATGCTTCAAATCTTCTCCCCAGTTAATTTGTTTATATTGGTTGCAGATTGCAAAACAGGTAAAATCTTTTGGCAGCTCAAAATGATCCCATGAAATATTACTTTGATGTTTTTGGAATGAGCAGTTGTATCTTGCCTCTTTCTTTACTCATTGGTACCACTGCTAAATGGAAAGAGCAACATTTCTGCAGAACTAACCAAAAAAGAAGTGAGATTGTTTTCTTTACTATAAAACTCTTCCCATCCCTTAGAATCCTCCTCACATATGGAAAGTTCTCTATCTCCATCTCAGGGGTGGGTTGCTGCCGACATTGCTTCCGGTTTGGTGCTTCAAAAATTTTGCACACGTGCACACAACCTTAAAAAATGAAAAAAAAAATTCACTGAAAATTGTTCTCCACATGAGCAGAACCAAAAAAACAAGATAGCAGCCCCCGCAGGAGAACCAGTTTGGTGACATGGCCAGCATGGGTCGCTGCCAGTTCCAGCGACCCAGACCACCAAGTTACTACCGTTTTGGCCAGACTGGTCTGAACCAGTAGGAATCCACCTTTGTTCCATCTGTGTCACAAGCTATTGGCATTTGATAGCTTTGGCAAAATAAAACTATCCACCTTGAAGCCTTCTCTAGAATGCTTCCAAAGGTGTAATACTAACATTTCATTGAGTGGTAGTTTTGGTTCTGTAGCAGTGGTGGGTTGCAGGCGGTACACCCTGGTATGCCCATACCGGTGCCTGCCAGAAGCAGCAGCCACCGTACCAGAATGGTGCTTTGGAGGGCCTGCCCGTCCGCCCTCATTCATTATCCTGTATTTGAAGGAAATGGGCTATCTGCACACACATGCGCAATGTACGGTGCCTGCCGAGGCTCAGCCGAACAGCTGGAGCATCGCAGGTGGTGGGTGCGCATGCGTGTGTAGCGCATGTGCCCATAGTGCACGCCCGGCTCCCAGCATACAGGTTGCAATGGGAGCCCAAACCCACTACTGTGTTGTAGACTAATTTCTTAAACTGCAAATCTTACTATTTTTTATTTTTATGCCAAAATGATGATGGCTTGTGTAAAAAGTTTTTTTTAAGAAAAATAAATGTTAACATTTGTGTGAGTTATCACAATTGTGTGCACAATACACTGTAATACATAGAAACGGATTCTATTCTATGTATAGTGTAACCTCAAACACATTGTCTCAGATCCAGTCACACAAAACAGACAAGTAGCAGTTAAAAAAAATGAGAGGACTGGGAAAAATAAAGGGAATGAAAGGGAATGAATGAGGAGCTCAGGCAGACTGCATAGAGACACAGAGACTAACAAGGGAGTAGGTCAGACAAATAGAAGGATTAATAATATATATGGATTTGGGGAAAGGCAGACAGATTACACAGAAGAACAAACAACTGAACAAGACAGAGCAAAAAATAACAACTGAACATTGTCTCTTTCTCTCAATTTCTTTCCAACTAAAACTGCTGCCTGTATGAAGTAAGTTCTAAACAGAGAAAAATAAATATAGAAAAAAAATGAAACTAAAATATTTTCCAGCACAAAAGAGTTTCATTATATACTGAAGAGAAAGAGATGATAACATTAGTGAGCCATTTTATTATCAGAGAGCTTATCATCCTATTATAGAGCCTTCCCCACTTAGCTGCATCTATATGTTGAAGAAAAGCATAAAAGAAGCATAAACTCCAGTGATTACTCCAGATTGATTCAGTAGCATTTTAACTCAATGTTTCAAAAAGGTCTGGAAGTTAAATTCTGAAAATTAATTCAATTTACAGATTTGATCAAATCAAATATCCAAATAGAATCTTGTATAGTCTTAATATATTTGTATGTGAATATCTGTGTGCATGTGTGGAAGCATAAGTATGCAAAAAGACAGACAGACAGTGGTAACTATGCCTAGACTTCACACTAGTTTAAATACAATCCATAATTAGGTGTCTGCAGAAATTGTCAGCAGTAATCAGAAAAATCTCTTGTTTACAGATAACATGATAGCATTATGTATTGAAAGGAATATTTGATCAAAGAACATCTGAATAAATACATAAAGGTGGGAAAATACCTTTTGAAAGTCAGAAAAAAACTTGATAACAGTTTGGACAAGATGGTTCTAAGAGACTAACTACCAGTATAGTTATCAGGTGTTGGGCAGAAAGAACACTAGAGAAGGAATCACACAAAACAAGGTTACAATATCAATAAAAATCAAGTAAGAAATATTTAAGGATATAAAGTATATGTTACAGTTCTGATTATGTGGCCTGGACTTTATTATAAATATTATATAATTCAAAATCAGATTCATTCATCCATCCAGTATCTATATTTACATTTACATCTACAGATGTGGGACCAAATATACAGATTAGTACTAAAACATTTGGAATTTCACTGGTAACAAATCAAATTAAGGCTATCTCAGGTAACAGCACATAATCCACTATGGCTGATTTTAAAAAGTTAAGAAGAGTTGGGGTTGATTAGTGGTTGGCTGGAAAAAAATTCAGGGCTATAACTGAGTCTTGAAAGTTGGGAAAAAAATAATATGTAATGGCAAACTATTTCCACATTACATATTACCAGGTAAACAACATGGGTATGTCCATATAGATACTAAGAGTCAAGGAAGACCCAAGGGTTACTTACCCTACCTAATTTATGTCCCATATATCTATCTCTTTTAAATATAAATCTACTTCAGCCTGCTAGGATCTTTAGTAGGCTGCTTTTTGTTTTGGTACCCAACTCTGTATGTGCATCACTTTCAGAATCACTTCCTTGTCTAGATAATAGAGAGCAGCTGGAGTGGAAGAACAGACAAATCCAACTTGCAGGCTTTCACATTTTAAGCTGTACATGATATAGGATATTCTGTATATTAATTGACTACACTCAATTAACTCAATCAATCTAATTAACTTAATCTGGTTTAACTCAGATTAGTAACAGCAGTCCCCTGTCCCTCAGATTAGTAACAGCAGTCCCTTGTTCAAGCAGAAGACCCAATATTATTTCAGACAAATGGCTGTCCAATCTTTTTTTTTCAAAACCTCCAATGATGTAGCACCCTCAACTTGATTGGATTTGGTTCAGATGGTAATATAAAGTGTTTTAATCAAAGAAATTTTATTTTGAGCCAACGTCACTTTGGGGGTTAGGTAGAATATTTCATAAAGCAAGCACTACAACAGAGAAGGCTTGCCTCCTGGGATCTGCCAAGTTTAACTGCCTAACAAACAGGATTCATAGCATACCTCTTCTGCCAGACCTGATAGGATGGGCAGATGTAATTGTGTCAGTTCTCCCAGGTAAACAAAACAAGAAACATTATTAGATTTTACTTCTTGTAAGATTGAAATATAAACTTCCTGTTGTCACTTTCAACTGCTTTATCCCTTAGGGCAGGTCCTACCTACGTTTCTTTCTTTGACCGTTAACCCATTAGGAGCTCCTGCCTTTCTTGTCTAATTGTTTCCTAGACATCTCTTTCCCTTCTTCACTAAGGTCATCCTAACATAACACAGCCCCATTAAATGAAAAGCTTTAAGATCAAAACCTCTAATTGGCCATAGAAGTAGACTGGCAACTAATAGGTGTAGCATATGTTGTTGTAGAAGCATAAATAACTGCCTATGCTGTTGCACTTTCAGTGGTGGGATCCTGCCATTTAACAACCGCTGCAGTGATCGCATGCTGCGTATTCATGCAGTTTTAACAAAACTTACCTTCCATGTTACTTCTGGGGAGTAACACAGTGGAGGCAGGGTAATCCACTCTGATGCATGAGTCACTTGAGAGGATATAGAGGTGGCGCAGTGGTTAGGGTGCAGTACTGCAGGCCACTTCAGCTGACTGCTATCTGCAGTTCAGTGGTTCAAATCTCACTGGCTCAAGGTTGAGCAGCCTTCCATCCTTCCGAGGTGGGTGAAATGAGGACCCAGACTGTGGGGGCAATATGCTGACTCTGTAAACCGCTTAGAGAGGGCTGAAAGCCCTATGAAGTGGTATATAAGTCTAACTGCTATTGCTATATAAGTAAGTAAAGCGCAGGAGCAGGCAGGTGGGCCCAGCTGATCATTGGAGTGAACCAGTTCGCTCCCCAGCTGATCGTTGGGGTTACTGATTCACCCGAACTGATCCAAACTGGCTGAATCCCACCCCTGTGCACTTTGCACCAGATGAAGCTTTCAGATAATTCTGAATTACAGCCTCATGTAGAGTGCATTGCAGTAATTCAATTTGGAAATGTCTATAGCATGAGTGACCATGAGCAAAGCTGCCCAATGTATAAAGTCCACAACTGACATACAACACAAACCTGTGCCAAGATTTTCCTATCCATGATTCTAACATGCTTTTTGAGTAGGAGTCATGAGTCCAAGAGGACCACCTAGATTATACACTGGGTCTCTCTGAGACAGAGTAATCTAATCCAGCACCAGAAATGACATAGTCCTAGAACTCAAAAATCCAAAGCTACTCAAACTTGTCCAAGTTCACCTGAAGCCTGATGTTCCCCATCCAGACCCTTAGAGCCTCCAGGCAGTCTCCAGATAGAAATAAGGTAATTTACAGCATCACCTAATCACTAGAAGCAGAGTTATATAATTGTGTATCATCAATGTATTGTTATCTCACTCCATGTTGACAAAGGAGCTTTCCCAGCAGCCTCATGTAGAAGTTGAATAGTTGAGAGAACACTAGGGGCCAAAGATGGAAACTCCCCAAATATCACCAACTGGAATCAATCCCAGAGAAAGGAAGTGAACGAGCGCAACATAGTGTTGCTCATACCTAATCCTCTGAGCCAATCTAAAAGGATGCCATAATCAATTGTATCAAAAACCACAAAGTGGTTGAGTAAGGCAAGAATGGATGGACAACCCTCATCCCAGCCTTACAGAAATAATCCAAATATAGAACAATGCAATTTCTGTCCCATTCTTGGGTCTGAATCCCTAATGAAAGAGATTCAGATAACTTGCTTAAAGCATGGAAACTGGTAGGCATATTTTTTAGCTAAAATTGTATATATATGATTCCACACTTTGGTTCTTTATTCCAAATATAGCGAATGGAAAAATAACCTTTGAATGTTTTATATTAAAGCTGTATTAATTCAAACATCTCCATATAGAATTGTAAAATATATGCATGATATATAATTGTTAATAGGAATGACACAATTGGCATGCTTGGTGAACATAAAAGAAAATTTGCCCTTTATGTTTATCAGAATACAGAATCACTGGTTGTGGGTGACAGCTAATTTCCTTAAATTTCTTCTTGCCCTCTGGCTATTAATGCATACAAAGCATTATTGGGGAAAATAAGCATAAACATCAAAAGAACAAAGAATAAGCCACTGATTTTTCAGTTAACTTTTATAAGATAATCATGAAGTTAGTACTCTGCTTGGAGAAAATATAGATCATAATGGTTGCCTAAAAATGATGCATGAAAAACTGCTTGTTATCGCACACACAAACCGTTATCGAGTACAGATGTTCTTTCAGAGTAAAAAAAGTTCACTTTTCTCATATTTAAGCAGCCATATGGGATTCATTTTCAGCATTTCAATGCTTTTTAGACATTTTGAGCAAATGCTTTAGTAGTCTGGTATGCAAAGTCTCTAATGTACTTTTATTCTTTGGTATTAAAAAACTACAAGGCAATAATTTAGGAACTTAATACTGAATGGATTAACTAGAAACTAAAGACTAATAAAAATGAAAAGAACAAAATCTCATTGCTTAGTTTTGTAAATATAGCCAAATTATGCCTTATTTCTTGGGCAAGGTTAACAAATTTTAAGGCCAAAGATTAAAGTGTTCTGTTTCAGAGACAATCTCATTCATTATGATCTAGTCAAACTTCTATTGGCTTTCTGTATTTATGTAGCAAGATTTCCAGCATGCTGCATTAGCATTAATTCATGAACACCAAATATCTTCTTTTCTCTAAGACTTTCAATTTCATTAAACTTTCAGGGAGCCTGACCTATTCTTGTCCAAACAACCACCCAATATCTCCACACCAAAAGATATGAAATGACCTTCAAAAGATAGAACAATAAAGAAAGAAATGTCGAAGAGAACAAGGTAGGGAACAGATGTTTCCCATTTAGCTGGTGTTCAATACCCCATACCCTCCTAATATCTTTAGGATGTATCCAGCAAGTTTACACCCCTCCCTTTTCTTGATGGAACCATCTGGATACAGTTTACTAAACTTGTCCTACAGGCATCTGTATCATGGCTCATTTTATGCAGTCATGCTTGGTTCTTTGGCACTTCTAATTTGAATGATATGGGATAATCTGTAAGGATTATTGGGAACAGAGGCTGTTGCCCTAGCATTAGATACTACATTGAAAAATATTATTCCCCTACCAGAGCCTCAATACTATGATGAGTTTCTATATTGAAATGTTGTTTGTTACCAGGTTTGTATAAAAGAGCTGGCATTGTTTTTGCTAACCAAATATTGAAAATCAAGCATGTAATGCACTCTGTTTCATTTATATTGCTATACAGTAAAACCTCCAAGAAACCTCCATCATTATATAATGGTAGCAGAAGTTGAAGAAATAGCTATAAAGAATGATGAACATTTGGTTCAGTTTGTACATCAGGGGAAAATATTATTTCTGAAATAAAAAAAATTCAGACACGTGTTGTCAATCTATCTTAAAATCACATCATTTTCAAATTGAAAAACTAAATTTGAATTATGATTTTTTTCTTAACTGTATCTCTACATACAAATTCTATTTTTAAAAAGTTTTTGGATTCTATAATCTCCCAGGACTTGAAATGGACACCTAGCATTAGACCCATCATTAGAAAGCACAACAAAGCATCTTCTTCCTGCATTAACTCAGAAAGTTCAGACTGCCCAAGGAGCTGTTGATGCAGTTCTACAGAGAAATTATTGAGTCTGTCATTTGTACTTCTAAAATTGTCTGGTTTGGTACACGAACCAAACAGGACAGGTACAGACTTCAATGAATAGTTAGAACTGCACTGCAGGAAAAAAAAACTATTACAACCAGCCTGCCATTGAGGATCTGTATACATCATGATCCAGAAAGACGGCTGAGAAAATATCTACAGACCTCTCATATTCTGGAGATGAACTGTTTCAACTTTTCCCCTCAGGACATCGCAATAGGGCATTGCATGCCAAAACAACTAAACATAGAGACACGTTTTTTTCTTTGTGCCACCACTCTGCTGAATATCTAATTCCTACAGTGCTGTCTTATGTTTAAGTATCTTTACCCATGTAGTATGATTATATTACTATTATCCTTCTCATCTGTTTCACTACCTTCTCTTATTGGTATCATTATGATTATATTTACTTTTTTATTGTGATTATTGTTTCTTTGTTTTTTGCATGTACACTGAGAGACAAATTCCTTATCTGTCTAATCACATTTGTTCTATTCTATTAACATGGAGCTTGGTTTATCACAAGGATAATATGGAAGAGCAGGGCTAAAGTATGCTAATAGGCTTCACAGAAATTTACTAGTGTACTTAGTAAGGTGGCAGAAAATGCTATCATACATTTCTATGCATGGTTATACAAGATGCATTAGTATACATGAACACACTGAAATCATCACTTTTTACAACAGGCAAATATACATTTTAGATCCCACCCTCCCCGATGGAACAACTATTTTTAATAAGCTACATAGAATTTTCCCATGCTACTTTTTAAAACTTTAAAAATGTACACAAAAATAAATTTATGAAGGAAATACAAGTCTATTAAGAAAAATATGTATTAGAAAAAAATGCCCATGAGAATTTCTGTAATCAATATATAACATAAAGCCAATAAGCCTTCCTTTAAATGTTGGAAAATAAATGTTTTTATAGATTAAAAAGATATATGACCTAATGTCTTGGGGGAGACATTCTTAAATGAGACTGCACACCTTTGAGAAAGCCTGTTGCATGTTACCTGTGCCTCAGATAACTGTTCTTGAAGAATTGGCAGTTCCATTAGGATGTGACAGTCTCTAAAATGACCAGGGTTTAAAGGTAATAACTGGCACCTTAGACTGCATTGGTGACAAATTATCAACAACACAACTCTTCGCTGACTGTGTTACTCTGCAGTAACAATCTTTTAAAAGATCTGATGGACAATTTCATGAATATTATCAATGTGAAAATTCAGCAGAATATAATGTTTAACATGTTGAATTAAGAATAGAGAATTCTAGGTTCTGTCAATGTTTAGGCACAGATGTTTCCTAGAAAATTTTGAATCGTTTACAATAATTCAATCCAAATTACCCTACAGTATTGCTGAAGGAAAAATCAGGCTTGCCTTTAACTTCTGAATGAAAGATAGAATATACATTTTGTAATTAAATAAATAGGGAGCCTGTTTGGTATATAATTAAGATATCTGGCTAGAAACTGGGACCCTGAGTCTTTCCTTAAGCACAAAACCATATGAGTGTATGTGGTCCAGTCAGTTTGTTTCCACCCTATAAAAGAAGCAATGGCAAACTACTTCTGGAATCTTCCTGAGAAAACTGCAGAGACATGCCAGGAGTAAAAAATGACCTGAGGGCACAAACAAATGAACAATTACTCATAATTCACTACATCAAATTCTAGGAATTGGCAGAAGTAGTGGACCACCTGAATCTTAGCATAGCAAAAAAAAAAAAAAACCCAAACCCACTCAGTCTTGGCTTCTTAATGCACATCTGGAAACATAAGCATCTCACAAGTAGAGCATCTCACAAATAGAGTGTGAAAAGAGATTACAGTTTATGCAAATTATTCCAAGTCAGTGGCAATTGGTTTTCAGATAGGTTCAATGTGTCTTTCCAAGCCACACATACTTTTGACTATATTTGGAGAGTTATGAACTATAAAGTAAGCCTTTGAAAGTTGTAGCTTTGGGAGCGTGAGAGTGTTCCATTTGTGTAGTTTAGAAGGCACTAATTAACACAGATAAAGTCACATGGAAATACTGAAGGATGCTTCTCTGCTTTCCTACTTTAATTATAATTATATTGTTGTAGTGATTATTATTGGTGATATCTAAACAGCTCTGCTTCACATTACAAAAACAGCAACGTACACCAGTCTTCTCAAGGGTGAAGAAATGTGAAATGTATTTTAGAAAGATTCAAGAGTGCTTCATGTGTTTGATTTTGGAAAGGAAAACAGATATTTCAGCTGGCTCTTCCATTCTAACTATCTGGAAGGAATAGTTGTTCCAGGACTTTGCAGTTTAATTATGCTTTCCACTTTAAAACACTTTAATTTATCTTTTGTAGGCAAATAAATAAATAAAACATTTTCCTTTTTCTTTTAGCTTTTTGACCCTACCTTCTGCTGAAATGTATGTATTTCAGAGTTTTGCATCTGTAAAAAAAAACAGAAATCTTTTGAAGCAATGAAAAAATGTGTCACTTGTTCATGAATGAATTTGAATAAGAAGAAAGCAGATATGTATGCACAATAAGTTCCATAATTATTTTCAGACATTATTTTACTGGGGTTTTTTTTAGAAATGGGAATAGTTTTGCCCCACACTTTTTAAAGTCTAAGTTGGTGATCATGCAGGATTCTGACATAGGAGTTGTATGGTCATTGAGAAGTATTAGGAGGGGACTGATGAACTCTTTGCCTTCTCCATGGTATGATCTGGATTGTGAAAACACAATTTCCAAGTCAAATATATCTAATTAGCAATTAGCATTAGACATGTCCCAAATTCTTTGGAGATGTACCTTTCAGACTGATTCTCACCCCATCCTGAAAAATTCAGGTGGTTTTCCCAAACCCATTAAGGTTTTGTAGAGTTGGCAAAACCTAGCTATTCTCCTATGCATTGGACCAAGATGATCAACCTATTATGTTTTTAAATAAATAAATGCCACCACACCATTCTCTATTCAACATTTCCTTTAAATTTCCAAATTCCTTGACTACAGAAAGATGACATGCTCAGGAGAAGGGATAATTACAATAATTAATTAATTTCACATATTCAGGTGTACACTTGGATAGCTCCTGCTAGCTAAGAGTTACAGAACTTAAAGCTTAGTACATATCAACCCAGTTGGAGATTATCAATATCAATAAAACTTTTTCTGCTGACTTTAGTCTTGTTCAGACAGTTTCTCCCACAGTACCTGCAACCGGCATAAAAGCTGGGACAGCATTCACTAGCATTTGTGGATGCTGCAATGTGCAGGGAATTGTCTGGAAGACATTCTATTACTTAGAGATAGTGTATATATGATTTAGGATTTAACAGTCAACCTACATTGGAAGGGGTCTACATTGGAAAGGGAAAATAATTAATTCTGGAATAATTGAAAGTGAACTATTTACATCTCCAGCATAAGTAATGTTTCTCCATCATCGAATATACAGATGTTAGATCAGTCATTATGCCCTGTAAATACTTATTGTTAAACAAGAATCACAGTTTTGGCTAAAATATACTTTGTACTACCATATGAATTTGTCAAGTCTTATGATAATGTTTGGGGCTTTGCCACTCATCTAGAGGCTCAACATAGATGGGCCTCAACCTAGGATGTTCTCCCCTAGAAGGTAATCCAGCTTCTCTTACACTGATTAGAACAAATCCTCTCTGTTCCTAATAGAAGTGACTGTAGTTTTGGAATTGTTCCAAATAAGAAAGAAGGTCATAAAATAAGCAATTCTGCTTCTTTTCTCTGCAGAACGCATGGCAGAAAGTAAGAAGGCCATTTTGTGCCTTTGCCCTTGAATACTACACTGTCTGTTCACCCAGATTTCATAATAGATTAAAGACACAGTGAAGGCCAGAATATACCATGGTTGGTATACTTACAAATTGTTGAATGGATAGCATCTGATTTTAAGGACAAAGGACAGAGATTAAGAAAAATGACAGAATATGAAACGCTTATATAGAATCAATAGCATCTGTATATTTAAAAAAAACCTCCAGATATGGAGACAGAAGAAATTTAAAAAAATATTGCATGATACAATGGATGCAACACAACAATGGGAAGAATTATGGACCAAATCCATAAAATTTACTACAAGTTATAATCTAAAAGAAAACTGGTATAAAAAGTTTGACAGATGTGGCACACAACATCATAAATTCCAAGATAGAAAAATTATATAGTAACAAATTCCGGAAATGCCATAAAACAGAAGGAACATTTTACCACATGTGCTAGACATGTAAAATCCCTCAAAGGTCATCAGAAAGACATAGTTATAGCAATAGTAATTACATACCACTCCTGTAGTTTACAACAGTTGTGTCAAACTCAGGGCCGGATGCATCATGTGCTGGCCACACTCATCCCCAGTTTAGCAAAGGGGGAAAAGTTGTGATACATCATGTGATGACAACATGATGCCACAAGTTTGATACCCCTGGTTTACAACATCATTTTATTTCTCTCAATAATCTGGGTCTTTATTTTACCAACCACAGAAGGATGGAAGGTTGAGTCAACCATGAACCGGTCAGGACTGAACTCTTGGCAGTAGACAGAGTTAGCCTGCAATATTGCCTTCTAAACATTGAGCCACCAATCAGAAAATTTTAGCAATTTTAGACCTTAAATTTGAAAACAAACCACATTTTTAAAATTAGGAATGATCCCAGAATATATTAACAAGAAACAGCTTAATCTTCACTTATTTATAAAAGTAATAAAGATGAGTTGTAAATAAAAAAAATTATCATGTTCAGATTTTCTACTGTATATTTTCAGTTGTTCTGTTATATCCTGTTGTAAAAATATTCACATTTTTTTGGCGGGGAGAATAAACTAACTTGCAAGATGGACATAATACAGATACCTGTATCATCTCAGTTCTACCAGCAAGAAGTGCTTTTTTCAGATGTCTCTTCCACTGTACAAATGCCAGCTATGCATGGCAGCCATGCTGTGGACAGTTAGGTCAGGTCTAAAAAGGACCTGCTGAAGACCCTAGTTGACCATGAAATTAAAATTATTATATTTTAATGCCTGGGAAATCACACATAAACATTCCCCCAAATGAAGAAATTGCTTAAAAGTCTTCTTCAGTTCAACTGTTGGTAAAACTTCCTCAAGAAAAATCAGGATAGAAATGTAATAACTCAGAAAGTTACTACAGAGTTCCATATGACATAAACAGCCTCCATTAATTCAGCTGCATGTGCATTAAGTTCTTTGCCAAAGAAACAGTGTTAGACTGATGAGATGGGCAGGGATAAAGTATGTCCTATCATCTCCATGCACTGAATGTGTGGTGCGTAGCAGAGGAGGAGTTGAGGCGGGTGGAGAAAATGTTCAAAAACTATAAACACATTTAAAGGGCAGAAACTTAGCAAATATCCAGGTCTTTAAATCAAAAGAGCTAAGCCTATAATTGCTTACAAGTACATTGTCTGTGAATTAAATACCATCTAAAATTATTTCCTATATCTTTTTGCTATAATGTGGGGAAAAAAATAATGACAATGCTAAAATGTTCTTCCCTTCCTTCCTTCCTTCCTTCCTTCCTTCCTTCCTTCCTTCCTTCTTTCTTTCTTTCTTTCTTTCTTCTCTCTTTTTGTCTTTCTCTGGGATATTTTTAATCAAGAATGTCATTTAGAAATACAGTATGAGATCTCTGGCCATTTTTAAACACAGCAAACCTTAGTATACATTATACAGGAGGAAATGCCGCAATGATTTTTTCCACATTAAGGACAAAAGAATGTAAAATGTCATTGAATAAACCCCAGAAGCCAGGAGCTTGGATGGCTTACAAGATTGGTAATCGGATACAGAGCTTTTCACTTCCAAGTCATTGGTGCAAATCCAGTTCCATTTAATCATATCCAAACATTTTTTTCTTTCTATCTGACAGTTTTTTCTTCTTCTCTGGGTTAAAATGACTGTTCACTGATTGGAACCTAGAGAACAGATGACCAACATGTGAAATAATCACTTCTAATTTCTAGGCTAGGCAATTGACCAAAAGCTGAACAATGACCAAAATCCATTCTTCCCCCCTCCCCTCACAGATTCTCTAGTCAAATAGGTATTCCAGAAGAGGCGCAAAGGAATTTTTTGCAAACTAAGTTACTGGAAATTTGTCTGCTACATTTTATTATTCCTCTACATTTAAATTGAACTTCTGTTTAGCTAATTTGATGTCATTAAATAACTTCTATTTTAAAACAAAGAACACGACCTTCTTCTATTAGGCTACATTGATGATATCATATGAATACTAAGAACAATAACTAAAGCTAAGATTAGCTGGAATTAATCGGGTCTAATCAAACAATCCCAATCTCTCTGACTTTTGTTTTTGATTTTTTTTTGTGAGGAGAAGCAACAAAATGCTTTCCATTTTGGGATGCATGAACAATTGCTACATGCTATTTCTCAAACTACTTGTCTCAATAAAATAGAATAAGAGATTTGGAAGGGACCTAGTTCAATCCCCTGCTCAGGCACGAAATCCTGTACCATTTCAGACAAATTGCTGTCCAAGTTCTTCTTAAAAACTTCCAATGTTGGAGAATTCATAACTTCTGGAATCAAGTTATTCCACTGATTAATTGTTCTAACTATCAGGAAATTTCTCCTCAGTTCTAAGTCTCAGTTCTAAGTTGCTTTTCTCCTTGATTAGTTTCCTTCCATTGCTTCTTGTCCTGCCCTCAGGTGCTTTGCAGAATAGCTTGAAACCCTCTTCTTTGTGGCAACCCGTGAGATATTAGAACACTGCTATCATGTCTCCCCTAGTCCTTCTTTTCACTAAAATAGACATAGCCAATTCCAGGAATTGGTCTTTATATGTTTTATCATCCACTCTCCTAATCATCTTTGCTGCTCTTCTCTGCACTCTTTTTATAATCTCAACATCTTTTTTACATCATGGCGACTAAAACTGAATGCAGTATTCCAAGTATCGTTTTACCAAGGCATTATAAATTGGTATTAACACTTCACATTGTCTTGATTCTATCCTTCTGTTAATGCAGCCTAGAACTGTGTTGGCTTTTTGGGTAGCTGTACAGTAAATAAGCAAGAACAGCAAATTAGTCATATATCCTAAATGTGTTTGGATTACATTTCCAATATGGAAAGTGGAGATGATGAGAGTTGTAATTAATATAATGGGAGTTGAGAATTAAGGAATGCTGAGAAATTTTCTTTGTGTTATGCCTCATTCTGTCTTACAGATGGATCAAAGCTCATGTAATCTTTAATAAAACTGTGGAAAAATGTTTATTAAATGTTTATTTTATGTTTTGTTTTGTGTTTCTTTAGAGCATACTGTACATGCTTTTGAACTGTCCTTGGGAACCTGCAAAAGTTTAAGAATATTATGATCATCATTAGATTTAGTGTAGAACATGTTGGGCAGCAAGTGTTTTCCAGTGGTTTTGATCACTTGCAGTATCTCTGGCATTGTCCCAAGAAACATTAGTAATCTTAGAATCTTCCTTATGTGTTTGGTGCTAGGTTTTCTGAGGCTAGCCTCATTTTCTCTTTCCTGCAGATGGTATCCAACATAGCACAATTTTTGCATGCAGATCTTTAAGCATATGTAAGATATGTCCAACAAGTTGCATTCAATGTTCACACACATTTCTCAATATGTGTTCTAAATCTGATCTTTGTAGTACCTCTTCTTTGGTGATGTGATCAAAATATGATAAGTGGAGTATGCGGTACAGGAAGGAGGATGGCAGAAAAACTTTCCTTGGTCTCTAATGCAAAAGCTAGGGTAAAAATGGATAAAAATGAAATTAATGACAAAGTGGAAGACAAAAGTCATGGCTTAGTGAAAAGACTGATGTTCATCTGATGTTTGTCAAAAAATGAGTTGAACTACCCTTCAGATTTCTGAGAAGCAGTTAAATCAGAAGTAGAAACTTTTTTTACTATATGTCTGTTTTTTGTAGTAGAAACCAAGCCCTGCATTCCCTTATAACAACCTCATGCCAATGATAGTGTCATGGTTTGGGAATGCATTGCTGCCTAAGGACCTGTGGAACTTGACATAATTGAAGGAAGCATGAATTCTTTGCATCAAATAATTCTACAGAAGAATATTACATCATCTCAACTGTAACTAAAACACAAGTGGACAATACTACAAGACAAAGTTCCCAAACATACGTACAAATCTACAAGATAATGGATAAAGAAGAAAAAACACTGTTTTTGAATGGAGTAATCTAAATCCAGATATGGAAGTTGCTATAAAATATTATGGAATAGAAACTGTACCAATTAAGGAGGAACAGTACAATTCCTACTATTGATGGATGTCTATAGATTGAGAAAACCAGCTCAAGGAAGCTGCCATAGTCTTTCCTTGCTTTTGTGCAGAAAACAGAGGTGGTGATAGTCTAAGGTAGCGTCATGATGCCCCTTATATGGATACCCATTCATAGAGTCTCAGCGTCTAGGCTTGTGATAGAATCTCAGCGTCTAGGCCCGTGATGGCGAAACTATGGCACGTGGGCCACCAGTGGCACGGAGAGCCCTCTCAGGTCCACCGTGCATGTGTGCGCACCTCCCACTCCCATTGATTTTTGGGTCTCTGCTGTACATGTTTAGGGGCAGTGTGCATGCAGGAGACACATGCACACATGCGCGGGAGGATAGCGCCCCCCATGGCCTGGTTTTACACTCAGGAGGCTGCAAGGAGGCCTACTAGCCCCAAAACAGGGCACAGTGGGGGTCACATGTGCATGCACATGTGTGTGTGTGTGTGTAGGGAGGTGGTATGCATACATTGCATTATGGGTGGAGGCACACTCGCACGTTGTTGGCATGTGACGACAAAAAAGTTAGCCAACTCTTACTGTGAGGATCAGCCAATGGCAGACAGATTACAGTATGCAGTCAGGTAACCCTGAGAAGTCCTACATTTCTAAGAAACTTGTGATGAATAGGAGGATTCTGAAGTGAATGCCTGATAGAGAAATACAATGGCAATAACATCACATAGTTTTACTTATGAGATGTTGTCGGATAATGATCTGAATACGTATCAGGAGAAGGGAGCCAGCCAGAGTAAGTTATTTCAGAGAAATAGGCAGTGTCATTACTGCAGTCTATAGGCAGGACATGATTCCAGGTGCCCAGCATAGGTTCTATTACTAATTCTAAGTAATATTACTAATTCTATAAAAGCTAAAGTGGAACAGAATGTAAACTGATTGGTTGCACATTACTTAGAACATAAACTTGACTTGAACTCAGGGGTGGCTTCCTGCCAGTTCTAACCTCTTCTATAAAAGAGGTTCCACAAATCTACAGTACCATTTACAACCAGTTCCAGCTCCCTCCCCCCACCCATCTGCACATCATCAAGATGAAGAGCGAGAGGAGGAATTCTGGGAGTTGAAGTCCACAAGTCTTAAAGCTGACAAGTTTGGACACCCCTGGGGTATTTTTCTAAAGGGTTAGGGGTACAAGGGTCTTGTAACTTGACAGCTTTAAGACTTGTGTGCTTCAAATGCCAGAGTTTCTGAGCCAACATTTTGGTTGCTAAGCAAGAGTGTTGTTAAGTGAGTTTCAGCACATTTTACAAGTTGGCCACGCCCACCCAGTCACATGGCTGGCAAGCCATTCCCACCCAGTCACATGGCCGGCAAGCCACTCCCACCTAGTCACATGGCCAGCAAGCCACTCCCACAAAGCAGGCCATACCTAGAGAAGAGGTTCTAAAAAATCAAAACCCACCGCTGCTGGGACTCTTTGTGGCTTCTCATACAAGATCCCAGGAAAGGCTTCTACTTTAAGCACACAGGAAAATATATTCTACAACTCAAAATTATCCCTTAAGCAGAGTGCATCCATAAACACCAACTAACAGTCAGAAGACATGATGAAAATTTAATTTCACTGCATATGGACACTTAATCAGTGTTTCACCTGGGAAACTGTGAATACCCCAGACCAAGCAAAGTCCAAATGTGCAATAGAATCCCTTGAAACCTGGCACTCAGACAAATCAGCCATCAACAAGAAGATAGAGATAAACAACATCTACATAATATTCAAAAGATATAAGGAGGAGGAAAGAAAATCTCTTGTCAGTCACTTAAGATTATTCTATTATAAACCTCCCAATCATAGAATTCCAGTAGTTGTTGTGGTGTCTGTTTCCTGATCTGACCTATCTTAAAGAATTGCACTCATAGATGTTCATGTGTACATCTATACATACATATCCACATATATATCCATGAGCAAGTTGCTCATATTGAAAAGACTCCTGAGGCAAAGTAGTATTCTATTTAAAAAACCAACACACAACAAACAAGTCAATTTCCGCAATCAATGACCATGTGTTTAAACTGTTTCCTTCCATTTTGAATTTAATCTAAGGCATAAAGGCAATATAGATAGAAACCAAAACATAATATATTCCTAATCTAATTTATGAGTCACTTGCCATTTTGAAAGGCAAGTGCATTTGCCTGAAGTAGGCTAAATATGTTTTTCATTATATAGACCTTATTTTTGATATGCACCAAAATCATTATTTATAGTTTTTAGTTTCAGAGGAAACTTTACTGGTTTGCTCACATGATAATTCTATCTAATTTTTGTCGATATGATTTCAGAAGCCGGTAGTATAATTCTCTAAGGGTTGAACACTTTTGAAAACAGTCATTGCTGCATTTAACATTATTATTAATTGTAACTGTGATGCCTTACACTATGCAAGGAAATCAAAATAGAAAATCAATACTGGCATATATGCCGCTGATTCTGATACATCAATCTTCAGATGAGAATTTTGAGCTAGTGATTCTGATATTGGCTGCCCCAGCCCAAGAAAAAAAACAGTAGTTTTGCTAGCCTTTTCAATAGCCAGTCTTATTCATTTAAATGAGAATGAATTAATCTCTGTTATCTCTAGTACTGCCCCCCAAATCTCTACAAGATATACAGACTCTATAGTCCCTAAGCTTTCCTACAGGGACTCCTTCTGATATAATAGCCCAAACTCAAAGCTGAACTATGGTGATCTAACATCAAAGTGGTCTTAAAGCAGCTAGGAGACAGATGTTTATGTTAAATGTCTTTCCCTAGGCCTAACTTATAGTCCATGGGGAGCTACCGGAGAGCTGCATTATATATCTTTTCCTCTTTGCTACGCTAAACTACAATATATGAATTCCTTTAAACATAGAAATACTGGTTTTCTCCCTCCCCACGCCCGCCTGCTTTTTCTACTTTTGAATAACATAATACCACATTAAGAAACATTTTCTAATGCTTTTGGCCAAAAATAGCACTGCTCTCTTTATATTAATTTATATTAAATGTAGTGAAATCTTGAACACATCTAATTAGAAGTAAAGAGAGTTGAATGTGTCTTTCTCCCAGGTGATGGGTTATAAGACTGAGCCATAATTCTTTCATCCATGCATTCTCACTCAATTTTCCTAATTATTATTTTTTAAATCATGTCTCTCTTGTCTTGATGGCTAAACTAATTTAAAATATATAAATTCATTTTTAATATCATGGCCTAATTCCAAAACTATATTGCTTTGTGTTCAATTGCAATATTTCTCTTGAGGCCAAAACAGTATTTTCACAAAGAATAATGCTATGCAAAATAACAGGAAACATACTGTGAATAATGTCTTACATATGAAATTTTAGGTAGTATTTCTAAAATATTACTTGGCTACATGCAAAGTTTAAAAGCCACAAAGAAGAGGCTGTGGTTTGTGCTTTATTATTAATGAGCTAATTTCTCTGCCAAGTGCCAATGAAAGTGACTTTTCATTCCACCTAATTATGAACTTTCTTGGGTCTTTAATTATAAACTAAAAAAAAGAAAATTGTATGTCTTGATCTGATGTTAGAAATTAATTGCTTTGAAGGGAAAGGAGAGTTTGACTATTCTGAGTTAAATGGCATTCAAGTTTGTGAGATATTAGTGAACAGGGAAAAATAATAAAAGTATGATGTTTTTTGTTAGCATGTTTGATAATCATGGTTATAATTGAATAATAATCATGATTTAATGGTTTAATGTGTGAATGTAGCCAATACTAGTTTATTACATTAATTATTAAACAACAATGGTACAATTAGTGGAGTGGTGGCCTAGTAGTAAAGTCGCTGTCTCCTACTCAGAAGGTTGAGAATTCAATCCTAGTAGCAGCAGGTATTTCTCTTCTAGGGTGTGAAGAAAAAAATCTACTGCAAATCCTGCATGGCATCAGGAAAGACATCCAGCCAGTAAATGCTTAGCTCCATCTAGTTTCCCTGACTTTACCCTGAATTAAGGGATTACAGGGTTGTAAAAAGGGAGTTTTAATGGATTGGTACTATGTGTGAAGTCAGACACTATTTATTTATTCATAATATGTTTATCTCACATTTATTACTTTATAAGTAATTAAAGATTGCAAACATACAGTACCTAATACATCTTCCTTATCTGCTTTTCCCCGCAACAGCCTTCCTGTGAAGTAGGTTGGGCTGAGACTCATTGACTGGCTTTCATGTCTAAGGTGGGAATCATAGTCTCTTGTTTTCTTACATGGTGCCTTAACTACTAGAAACTGGTTCTTAACTGGCTCTAAAATTATATACATTATATTACATTATATACATATTGTAGAATTTATCATATTATGTTTCACCTAAAGTGTTAAGGTGGAATTTGGGAACAAACCTCAAACATGTTATTTGGACAAAAGGAATAAAGGAAATAATAGAAGCTATTTTGAGCAAAAAGTCTTTCATTTCTTATGAAAGAATGAGTACAGATTAAATTCCTTAAGAGTTGTATTGCTAATTTTTCCGTAGAATTCCTTGCTTACTCAATATTCATACATTTTGATGTATTTTTCTCTCTATGTTGCTATGCTATATCTGTTGGAGCAGATTGCCTCCTCCATTCTTAGTGGATAACAAACTAGTGTAATGAAATGAAACAGATTCTGTTTAGCCCCAAAGTTTTAATATATTCAGAACTTTTCCCCAAATTATTATTTTTCTGAGTAATTACAGCCTTGACTAGATGAAAACTATAGCTATTGAACAAAAATAAAAATAAATCTGGATTTGCATACACAATTGTCTTTGAAGAAATAATGGGCATAATTTTGATGAGCATTAGATCAGATCATTGTCCCATTTAATCTAGAAGCTCTTCAAGTTTCTCAGCTTTTTCCAAACCACCAACTTGACATCCTGGCAAACAATGGATGCTAGTAATTTATTTAAATTTGTATTAACTTAAATTAGACTTTCCCAACCTGGTGTTTTATATGTTTGAGGCCAAACTCTAATAATTATCAAACTATGGCTGATGATCCAGAATCCTAGGAATTATTGTCTGGAACATACAAAAGGCATCTTATTATTTTCTCTACTGAGAAGAAGATAAAAAATGGTGAAATTCTGAATTTCTTGCAAAATCCTTAGTTACAAAATGGATAAAGAATGTGCATGAGTATCTTAGCTTTCCAGGTTTCAATCAAATTCCAAGGAATGAGAATTTTTCCCATATTAGAAATCATGATTAATCAGGAATCTAAAGAGTAATAGATGTACCGAAAATACCAGCATTGTTCATTTTGTCAGACTATTAAATAAGCACATAATAACCATTTTGAAAAATATTCTAAAGCATCCTTAAATGAAGTACTGTAGAAAAATCAAAGATTCTTATACCGGTTTCAATATAGCATTACCCAATGTAACTTTTTTGTTTCAAAACTGGAGTCACTATAATGTCTAAAATAAAATATTTATTTCTGATTTTTTTTTCCTCCAAGTAATTATAGGATGCAGACTTATCCAAAGTCTAAATACATATGTGGTGTTACAAACAAATAAATGGAAGAACATTAAATAAATACTTGCCAATCCTTAAATGCCGTGACATGCCCTCTTTTGGTATCTTCTGGAAAAAGCAATATTGTGCTGAAGCAGAAATAGTAATTAAACCACCAACGCCAGCACAGTAAACATTAGAGGCTTTCTTTAAAATTTAGGTCTTAACATGCTGATCACGTTGGGGCAAATTTAGTTCACACTCACATGACCATTTTCTTATAATTATCCTGAAATGTAATAAGATATTTCATTATTAATCTGAAACTTTAGCAGAGAAGTTACTGAAATTATCTCTAAATTTATACTTGAGTTACTGGACTCATTATTTCAAACATCTTGGACTGATTCAATATCAGTAATGATTCATTCTTTTGATTAAGAAGTGACTCCATCTGTAGATGTCAGATAATTACTGAGATGACCTATAATGAGAACATTTCACAACTCTCCAACTTAAATATCGTATTCCCTCAACAACATAATGACTTCCTTCTAGATCTTTTTATAGTGTGCTAAACTCCTGGGGTTTCTTTTCATGATCATTTCCCAGCAGAGGTTTCTTCTATCATTTTGTTAGACAAAGAAACACAGTGATTCCATACAATAATAACAACAAAACAGTTTCATGACCTATGATGATATTTTAATGCATTTTCTTCTTGGCACAGGCTTCTAAATTCTATTAAAAGGCTATTACATCAGGATTCCAATAAATTATTTCCATACAAAGATTACACCAGATATTCTTTTGAGCCAAATTTATGAGAAATACATACAACATTTAAATTTTTAGTAATGTGAATATTAATTTGGAAAGCCAAAGAGTTATACAGAAAACTTTTTGTTTTTTTATCATATAAGTTTCCTTTTCTATTTCTATGTTCATAGAACAGAGCAAGTATACATATCATATAATCTCCATATTGATACATATTTCAATTTGTTTTTGGAGATAGTTACTGAAAATATTATAGGGATGTGGTGGCTCAATGGCTAAGATGCTTAGCTTGTCGATCAGAAAGGTCAGCAGTTCGACAGTTCAAATCCCTAGCGCTGCATAACAGAGTGAGTTCCTGTTACTTGTCCTAGCTTTTGCCAACCTAGAAGTTCAAAAGCATGTAAAAATGCAAGTAGAAAAATAGGAACCACCTTTGATGGGAAGGTAACAGTATTCCGTGTGCCTTCGCTGTTTAGTCATGCCAGCCACATGACCACAGAGACGTCTTCGGACAGTGCTGGCTCTTTGACTTTTAAATGAGATGAGCACTATCCTCTAGAGTCAGGAACGACTAGCACATATGTGCAAGGGTAACCTTTACATTTTACCTAAATTTTAAGATGCTTTCATTCATATTCATTTTATTAGTTTTTCTGATCCCCTATAGTTTGACTTTCTACCTCCCTATCCATCACCAACTGTCTTTCTCTTTCTGAATAGCATTTATCCTGCTTTATATGATGGCCACAATAATTGTCAAGAAATCTTCCTGCTTCTATACTATACTATGTCAACAAATAAATGACTACAATAAAATAACCAAATCCCTATTTGCTTGTGGCAAAATCCAGCTTTTCCAGCAAATGCTTGATAATCATTGACAAACATGTCTATTTTTTTCCTTAGGAGACTGTTGTCGTTGCCTTTTCAGAAAAATAGTTTGCTCATTAATTAGCATCTTAACATTCCTTCCCCAAGATTTACATTCTTATTATTGTTCAAACAGTTGGAAATAATGAAGAGCAAAATGACAAGCCTATTTTTATCATTTCCCTTCTTAGAGAAGACAGAAATTTTGTTTAACAATAATAGATTTTGAATACAATGGGCCAAAGCACTCAACTGCAATTCAAATACAAAATACCTTTAGTTCTACACATTTATTGTATTAAAAGAATTCTTCTTTATTAATATTAAAAAGAAGGATAATTATAGCCTCATAATGTATGTTTCAATTTTGGATTTTACATTAAATATACATGCTTGAATGAGACCAGAATGAGTGTATGAATACCAAAATGAACTCCAGACAAGCTAAAAGGCCTAAATTGGACAGACTCCAGACCTGTAGAAACAGCCTCTGTCTAATAATTTCATACAAGTCAGTTAGTTTCTTTGAAGGCAACAGAAAAAGGAGCTGAAGACTGACAATCAAATGACTCAAATCTTTTTTGGCCCGTATTTACTTCATGGAAGCCCAAAGAAAAAATAGAAAATAGTTTTTTTCTGAAGTCCCTTCTCCCTTGAAGACTTATTAAAACAATTGGTTTTGATTGTTCTATATTCCCATTGACTCCGTGACAATCAAGATGTCAGACCTGGAAGCCATCTTCTACCTTTGGGACTTCAGGACTACACATTTCCAACTGTGGGAGGGGGGATTATACAGAGTGTGGGTGATATCTAGCCATAATAATGGGAGGCATCTCCTTTTTTGGATGGTGCCTGATTGGATCATGTGATGGACATGTGGGTGCTGGACAGGGGCTTGAACTTTCTTTTGGGTGGGAAAAACCTGGAAACTTCATAAAATGGGGGGGGGGAAATCACTTAACAAATGTTTCACTTACCAAAAGAAATTTGAGCTCAATTGTGTTCATAAATCAAGGATTACCTATATTAGCAACAAGAGGGTGCTACTCCATTCACATCCTGGTTGTAATCATCCAACAGGACATACAGATGGTATTTCATGTAATGGCAGAATTTTTTTGGTTTATTTAAAGTTAGTTATAATTTTTTAATTTATTTTGCTACACGGGCAGTTACAAAATTAAAAGTACATGTAAAACACTCAGTAATATAAATTTTCTATTACATTGGAATATATCGTTGTTATAATGAGTCTGTTTTGATTCAGTACTATATAAAATCAATTGATTGATTGCTTGATTTGATTAGGTAATTGAAACAAGAAACAGTTAAGTAATATAAAATTAAGTAATATAACAATTAAGTAATATAAAATAAGAAACAGTTTAACTGGGTTATAATTGCCAAAGGTACAATCACTACTTTTCAAATGCTGATGGAAATATAAATGTTCTATGTAGCTTTGAATATCTTTTCCAAGGCCTTCATGGCTACTCTATCTAGTCTGTGACATATGAAAGTTATGTTTTTAGTATCTTCCTAAATATTGGGAAAGTGGGAGTCAAACAACTCCTTAGAGAACAACTTCTTTGGAAACCACACAAGAGAAGATCCCTTTCCAACTACATGATTACAGAGCTTTTGACAGCTGGAGAACCTTCAGAAGGATCTATCCTGCTAATCTAAGTAATTGAGCAGATTCTTAGAGGACAAAGTGGTCCCTGGAAACTGGGTCTAAGCCCTGTAGACCTTTAAATTATGTCTAGCAGGCCATTTGGTAAGTACTACTGTTTTTCAGAACAGGTTCAGTATTATATAAATCCCTGATCACTCTAATCACTATTTCCAGATACTTTGCAAGGATAGTCCAATGCAAAAAGATATAGAGTTGTCAAGGGAGAGCATAGTTAAATATTCCTAAATCAGACTGGTCACAGTTTACTCACTAGTCGTTGCTGGTACTCAATAAAGCAACTTGCTTAAATCTGTGCAATGTCCATTTTTGTAATCCAAAGGTACACTTTGGAGAGTAGCACGTTCACACAGTGAGAATGGATGGACAGAACCATGTGTGAGAGAATATTACAGTTTAGCCCCTTTATAAAGGTGTAAAAATTGATAATCAGTATCTCTCTCTGTCTCTCTCTCTGTCTCTCTCTCTGTCTCTGTCTCTGTCTCTCTCTCTCTCTCCCTCCCTCCCTCCCTCCCTCTCTGTATTATCTCAGTCAATAGATAGCTAGGAAGAGTAGAAACACAGAGTTAGTTAATTGTGCTTTAACCATAAGATACAGTCAATATCAATTTTTACACCTTTAAAAAGAGACTAAACCTACACCGAACCTCTCCCAAAATATAACTTGAAGCCGAGATTGCGAAACAATGACTGTCATACTTTGCTCATGTCATGAGAGCTGGCTCACTTGAAAAATCAATCATGCTGGGAGTGATCAAGTCAAGAATGAAAGGTTCCTGATATGTTCTAACTCTTTTATACGCATCCATGAAAATAACCCATCTTCTGTGATTCTACAAAATTGTCGGTGCCCGAGTGTTGAACCAATTAATTCTGGCTCTGTTTGTGGTATATGCAAAACCACAGAAAAACAAGCTTTTTAAAAATGTAGATCTATGGAGCCTGTAATTGATTCATTTTCCTATTTGCAGGAATTCTGCTTTACTGTGCCTCCAGCCTCCTGGGTTTCAGAAGTGGGCATGGAAATGTGGATTTAGGCTTTTTTTATTGTCCCTCACTGTACCCCAACAAAAATTATTTTAACTGCAACCAGAGAAATCCTCAGTGTGAAATAAATAATGTTGTGGGTGAGGCTATATACAAACAATGTATTTTGTTTCTCTTTTATACAGAGTACGGTTGAGTGGATTTATTTTATTTTATTTTTTACTGCAAGACCAATGGCAACACAGGACAAAGAGATATTTTTTGCTTTATGTTTTTGGAATTGTGCCAGTCCTTTTGAAGATGTTTGGATTTTGTTTTGTATAGTATTGGAGCATGTAGGGCTACAGATAATTATAATTAATTTCTAATTATAAGAAATTAATCAGGAAACCCAGGTTCCAACTTCCCTTTATTTTTTAGGCTAAAATGATCTAACATGATAATAATATTATAAAATTGTCTAATATAAACAATCTTATAAAGGATTTTACGAATAAATATTAACTTCAGCTCATCTCTACCAGGTTTTTTTCCTCTACCTTTCTATCATTTCTACTGGAAAGGGGAAGAAGAAAGTGCTCTGCATACCCATGGGTGTACACGAGAGAGAAGGTAAGGTATAAAATAATTTCACAAATAGCTTTATTTTGCAATTATTTTAAGTCAGTAATCTTTAATTCAATTAATAGAATATTTCTTTATCTTATTTTTATACTGACACCCTACCAACATAATTATGGCACAATAAAATACATTATTATACAAAGTATAACACAGAAGAGCAACGGGTGACGGCTGGCGTGCCAGAGCCAGACAGAGGTGGCTGTGTGTGTGCCACCTCTGGCACAGGTGCCATAGGTTGTGCTCATCATGGCTCTAGACACTTTAGTTTACACTTGAAAACTTTTTTCAGTTCTGAATACAGTACACATTTTCCTGTATTCATCATTACTGATCTCACTAATTATTAGCAGCAGTGAGTTCATTTCTCTTAAGAATGACTGATTTTGAGGTGACCCAGACGTTCAGGAATGTATCGTTAATAATGTTTCCCCCTAAGAGTTAATGAGCAATATTGTGCTATATCTTTTTTTTTAATTGCCTCATGGTTAGAGTCACAAATCAGCTATAATCACTATGGGCAAAGAAGCTTTTTAATTGCCACAGAATCATTTAGACATTCTACATACATAATATACTGTCTACTGAGTTTTGAACACAAGTTCAAAAGTTGTGTTTCTTGCTGTAGAATTAGGAGCAGCTGCTAGATACAAATAAAGTAAGAGCAGATACATTTTCATATGGAAACCCTCCCAAATTTTGGATAAGTTCACTACAGAAAACTCAGGAATTGCTTATTTGGCTGGATAGACTGTGAACATTTTCTCCTGGGAGGTCTCAGTAAATGTGATTCACTTTTATGATCACTTTTAGGTATCAAATGATTGCCAGAATCATTCTGCAAAAGAAAATTTCCACCTGAATTGGAAAATTTCCACCTGAATTGGATAGCTGACATGTCTGTGTTTGAAAAGAGGGAGCATTTGCAAGAGGCAAGGTGATGTTGAAGTACTTTCCATATTGGTGCATCATGTATGTTTCTGGCAAACTCATGTGCCAATGGTTTTAATACCTTACTTTTAACTCCGAGATTCAGTTCTGAAGTATAGATTCAAAACATTGTGAACTCTGAAAAATCTAAGGATTTTCTGTTACAACATATCTAAGTCAGAATGAATGATAATTATCTTCATGATATGATTTTACAAGACAATGAAAACTATATTTTGAATCAAAGAAGAAATCAACATTCTGCAGGAAGTTCGTGACAATATTATAAAAAAGTAAAGATTCCCCTCACACATAGGTGCTAGTCATTCCCAATTCTAGGGAGAATCTCTGATTCTAGGAGGAATCTCCGTTCCATAGCCGAAGAGCTAGCGCTGTCCAAAGGCTTTTCCATGGTCATGTAGCCGGCATGACTAAACAGTGAAGGCGCATAGAATGCTGTTACCTTCCCACCAAAGGTGGTTCCTATTTTTCTACTTGCATTTTTACATGCTTTCAAACTGCTAGGTTGGCAGAAGTTGGGACAAGTAATGGAAACTCACTCCATTATGCGGCGCTAGGGATTTGAACTGCTGAACTGCCGACCTTCTGATCAACAAGCTGAGCATCTTAGCCACTGAGCCACTTCGTGAAAATTACATTTTGAATCAAAGAAGAAATCAGCATTCTGCAGATGTTCTTGGCAATATTATAAGCCTGCCTAATTTTTACCAAGGCACACTGAAAATCCTATAGAAAACTGGTCTGCCAGGAAAATGCAGATATAAATGTATGTAACTATTGAGGCATAATATTTTAAAATCAGATACTTTCTAGATCCCCGAAAAATTGTAATGGCAAAGTACCTGCATGTAGCCTGCAAGAAAACAGGGGGAAGTGGACATTTTATTTAGAAGAGAAGTTCAACTTGACTGAAGTTTTGGAGGAACAGAGGGGTGGAATCACACTTGATTTTTTTCCTCACATGTTGACTTCACAACATTTGAAAGAGATTTAAAAAGTAGCAATCGGAGTCATCTAAAACAAGCTTGTGAACTAATGCATTGAAATTATAAATGCCCCCAGTCTAAGAAAAACTGTTAAGAACACTCGATAACTCTATGTATAGTGGAGATATATAAACTTTTATTCAATTCACATCTTTAAATAAACTAACATAATGCAATTCACAACTTCTGGATTCAACAAAAATTGGAACACAGTATGATTCTCTGAATTTTAGGATATACTTTTCTCAGTTCAAAATGAGTATAAAGAAGAAACATAAAAATCCACAGGTGACACATGAATGATAAATAGAATATTGTATGTTTTAAATTGCAGACTAATATAGAAACAGGGTGGAACACACTAATGACTGAAAACAACATATGCTATAGATTGGTTTTCTGTATTTAGCACACGTACACAAATTTCCAGCTCAATAGAAATGCAAATTCACCCTTTTTAGCATATAAAATATAGCAACCTCCCCACATGGTATGTATGTATATTTATGTATGGGTGCAACTGTAAAACACAGATAGAGAAAGAGAAAGAGATTGAAACACAGCTGCAAAAGACCAGGTCCACATGTGAAGGTTCAATTTAATTGCTAAAAGCCTATGTATATGAATCTTCTCAATCAATGATCACCACCTGATTATATTTAAATAAGAATAATAGTAATGAAGGGCGTTGGGCTTAATTTGTTTGTGGCTATGTAACAATTCTAGGCTAATTCCTCCTTTTACTCCTCCATCTGGCTCTGCCATTCCTTCACAAACAAACAAGCACACACACTCTCCCCACTGTACCCTGCCAGAGAAGATGGACTAAAAAACTAAAGTATAAACTTGATTTCTTTATCAAACTAGAGTTGGCATCAATTTGAATGAGTTCTAGAATTTAAAAAGTAACTAATCATACACAATTTCAATTGATACTAATTTAATTATCCATTGTGCAAATTTATTTAGTGTGTTGATTTAGCTGAAGAAAACTTTGTCCTTTTCTATATGATAAATCTGATTAATTGCTCCAAAAATAATATTGTGGAAGCAAAGACATCTGCAATTCTCTTTGAAAACCCAGCATCTCATAAACTATGTCACGTAAAATAGCTTGTGTGACTGTATGATTTGATAAGCAGGTAACGGCAGGAGTAGAAAAATATCTCAGTTTCTTTATCACTAAAGAGGGATGAATAGATCTGCAAGCACATGAGTCACTTCATCTGTGAATGAACCCCAGTGAAGTATGACTCCTATGACAAGCCTTTGGGGAAATTGGAAGAATGAAAAGTGGTGACTATGACCTTCCCATATGACAGCTTCTGACAAGTCCCAGTACAGTAGCTGAAATTCATGATACTTTCAGTTTATTGCCAATACACTGTATTAAGCAATGCTTGCCTTATGCTGAGTGCTTTTACTTCCAACTAACTTCTTTGTATATTTGGAGTAATTTATATATTTTTCCATATTGGATGAATCCATTTTTATAGGATCTCCAGGAAAGCAAAAATATTTCACATGTTTGCAATTTAAATATTAAATAAAAATATTTTAAAAAGAGGTTTTTTTTAATCTGACCACAGTCCTGTTTTAGAATTCTTTGAGTACAATAAATTTTGCTAAGTTATATTCATCTGACAATCAATTTCTTTTCTCAGATGCAACAAAATACACAGGAATAAATGTGGGTGGTATTTTTCTGTCTCATCTATCTTAATTGATTTCAAAACAATGGTTATATTCAGACTCAGTGTAAAAGTGTTTGATTTGCTAAGAGCAGAAAATTTTGGGAAAGACAAATTAACTGAAATTGTTTGACCAAAAAAAAGCACCATTTTGTCCATTTCCAATCATCCCCTTCTTTATACAGTGATATATGAGAGGAACAGTCATTGAGCATGTGCAAACCTCATATAAGATCCTATTATAAACAGGAAACAAAAGCATATATGCTTTGGCTTTGGCCATACTTTAAAATAAATATGCTTAATTTCTTTATGCTAAATGCATTTGAAGTTAAGAATAATACTATAAGACTTTTACCTAGTACATTGTATATTTTGTGACTTAAGACATTGAAATGTGAATAGCTATTTTGTGAATTTATATAGCCAAATACTATTTGTACATATCTTAGTCAGAAACTTAACAGAACAGAACAGAGTTAGAAGGGACCTTGGAGGTCTTCTAAACCAATCCTCTGCTCAAGCAGGAGATACTATACCATTCCAGATAAGTGGCTGTGTTGCCCTACTTGTCCAGTCTCTTCTTTAAAACCTCCAGTGATGAAGCACTCATAACTTCTGAAGGCAAGCTGTTCTACTGGTTAATTATTCTTCCTATTACAAAGTTTTTCCTTAATTTGCTTGTCTCCTTCATTAGTTTCCATCCATTGTTTCTTCTCTTGCCTTCTGGTGCTTTGAAAAATAGGTTGAACACCTCCCCCTCTTCTTTATGGCAGCCCCTCAAATATTGGAACACTGCTATCATTTGACTTCCTTCTTTTCACTAGACTAGACATACCTACTCCTGCAAACGTTCATCATTGCCTCCAGTCTTCTAATCATCTTTGAAGCTCTTTTCGGCACTCTTTTCAGTCTTAACCTATTTTTATAATATGGTGGCCAAAACTGAATTGAATCACTTGAATTCAATTGAATCAGTATCCATCAGATCTAGCATTTTCTTTCCAACTACAGTTACTTACTGAATATACATTTGGAAAATTTACAAGTTGGAGAAAAAAAATGCAAAAGTTAGTATTAACTGTATCCAGTGTCTAAAACTCAAATAACATAACGCTGAATGCTAAGAATATGTTTAATGTAATAGCTTTATAACTTGTGT